>NC_080857.1:14524643-15149643 GCF_030435755.1 Ochotona princeps
GGTTTGTGATCTGTCTTGCTTTGTCTCCTTTTAATTCCTCAGCAGCATCTCTTTAGGCAGAGGTGAAATGAGCAGAGCAGATAAGGTGACATAGCAGGGAGAAGACATCACAACCCGGGACATCACACTTCTGGGCTCTACTTCACAGGGTTGGTTGGTTGTTGTCAGAATGTCTTTGATTCCCAGAAAGGGTCCTGCAGAGCCTTGTCTGAATCCGGTTATGACTGTAGTTCATATAGAGAGTGACTCATCAGAAGCCAGTGCGGCAAATGCAAGTGAAATGGAACAGATGCGTGAAACTGCCAGGAAGGCAGAGGCTGCAGTTCGTTACATGACCAGATTCCGACAGAGGAAAAGCCAAGCAGCCTTGGAATGTGAGTTGCCTCGGTGACTAGGCAGCTAGGCCTCAAGCCGTAAGGCAGAACACCAGACCTGGGGTATTCTGGTGCTCACTGGAACTTCAGGTCAATTGAATACTGAAATGGAAGGTGGAGAAGACTAAACCTGGCTAGCTTCTCTGTTTTCCAGGATCTGGAGAAAAACTATGATGTTCCTGATACTATTTTTCTTTTGTGTCACTCCAGACCAGGTAAAACCAAGTGGATCCCAAAGGGTTTCTCTAACTCACAGAGGCCATGATCATAGCCCATAGATAGAATGCTTTACTTCTCATCCAGGAACCTCTCTCCTGTCTGTTGGTTTCCACGTGCATCAATTATAACCAGTTGTATCGTCTTCTTCCTTAGTGTCTGTGCCTTTCAAATGTTGAATGTTACTGATTTATTTTCAGGTACTCTCATGGGCCACATCAGTTCATTAATGACTGAATGAATATATCCTGCAGTGTATGCATTTCCATGTCAGATACTAGACAGGGAACATGGAAATGAAAGAGCAAAGGCTCTCCTACCAGGGACCTTTATAGTGTCCTCTGGCTCATGGCTGTTAAAGTATAAGACAGTTGAAAATAGAGTGTGGTGACAATTATAGTAGATGACTTGACAGAGCAAGTCAATATTGAGTCACTGTAAGGATTTCTTTTAGTGACTGAATTGATCATATTTTGAATGAATAAAGAATGGATTCTGTTGTCCCCTTTTCAGATGATGGTATAAGAATTGCAGGAGGAAAATCATCTTTTAAATGGATATTTCATTACTGCAAATCCTAACAAGTAAGCAGTTTCCTCAGATGAGAATGGTGGTACAGAGTTCACCTGGGAACTGATTTAACTGTTCAAACCTAAGAGGTCTTTGGCATATGGATTACACTTAGTTTTGTAGGCTATTTTTAAATCATTTAAATGCATTTGAAGTTTTTCACATACTGGATAGTGCCTTGATGTACGGTAATAGATATAGTACATCAGTTACCTTGTAAGGGCAATCAATGGCTATTGGAACAGCAGGTTTTCTGAGCAGTTGGCCAACAATAGACTTCATCCTAGAATCTTTTTCAAACACAACCACTGACCCTACAATCTTACTCTTTATACCTTTGCAGGGGAAACTCACACTTGTACTTCAGTTCCAATTAGATCTCATCTCCTCAGGCAGCCTCCCATCATCCTCCCTCCAAATATTCTGGCTAGTCTGCTCTCACAACATCCTCTCAGTCTTCCTTGTTAAGCCACATACAGCCTGTTTTGCCCTACTACATCATAAACTGTGTGGGGTGGGTGGGTAAGAAGTGGGCCTTGAGTTCACATGCTTAACAAGTTTCCTTGGGTGGATTGGAAACTTGGTGCATGTTTATTGCATTAATCAATGCATGCAAAGGAGCACGTATAAAGGTATGTGTCATGCAAGGAGTGGTGAAATTGATTGTAATATGCTGCGATCTCCATTGCTATCCCTCAAGTTGGCTCGGTGTTTTGCAAGTGAGGTTCCTCTGATTTATGTAGACCTGACTGGTATCATTGTCCATGATTTTCAAGGAGGAAGTGTGTTCATCAGATTGTTTCTTGGGCTCTCTTCTCCCACTGTTTTTGCTGTTAATTTACAGACATGGAGAATTGGACAGGTTACAGCAAGCCACAGTCATCTCATTGTGACTCTTTCATTTTAAGCCAATTGACCAATATGTATTGACTTTTCTCAGTGCATGATCACCACTGCACTTGACTTAGCAAAAAGCTTCACAAACACTTTGAGCGTATTTCTACTATTTCCCGAAGTTACAGTGAGGAGCTAAGTTAGATAACTTGCAGAAGGTCAGACCAGGCTAATGACATAGATCGTTTCTGACCTAGAAGGTTTATAGGCTGTGGCAGACTGCTGCTACCCCAGCTGCCTTGGAAATCTCAGTTCATTATCTTCTGTCAGTAAGGAATGAATCGGGTAAAATATCTGATATATTTGAGTTTCGGTAAATTTTTTTAGGAAAATAAATTCCAACTTTTTATAATTACATATTATCCAAACCTGCTTGCTGAATGACTTCACAAATTTGGAATCAGCTGCTGCACGCACAGCAGTCACAGACAGGAGGAAACAGGATCTTTCCCAATGTCAGTTCTCACTTCCTTTCACCTTCTCACCATCACCACACCCATCCCCAAAAGGCATGGTTACTTTGTGAAGGCTGTTGGGAAATTAAAGTGATCTTTTCTCTGAATTACCTTGAATGTTATTTTCTTTTCTTCTAAAAATCAGGCTTTATTACAATGAATATCCTGTATTTTAGAACTCCTTTCTCTCTTCCTTCCAAGATTCCTGAAAATTTTCCCACCAAGGACAATGCCTTCCTTTAGAAGTTACTAGTGAGTTTTGAATTACTCATATCTGGAGTCTTTCTATCGGTGTTAAGAGTTACAGACAAACAACTGAGGATATAGTTCAAATCAAAGCTGTTTGGAAATATCTGTTCTTTGTAAAGCAGGTTTTCAAGCATGGAGCAACATTGTATTAATGAGAAAAAATGGTTGCTTTGAAAACAGCTATCATACATAAAAAGCTGGAAATCTGTGATCAAGTTTGAAATTACAAATTTCAAAGTACAGGGCAAAATCCATGCTTCTTCATGGGAAAGCGTATACTCAGTTCGGTTACTTTGCTGTAAAATATTACGGGAACCAGTGGTGGTTGGTTATATGACTCAAATGTCTTGTGGAGAAATTGAGTGAAACCTAGGAAAATAGTCTGGGTTTCAAAATACCACATATTTATTATTGTTGCTGACACTCTGTGTAACTCGTCTCCAACTTTTACTGAATCTGAACTCAAAAAGGAAGTTGCATGTCCATTTATACTCAAAGTATGACAGCAAACTCAAGTAGGAAATTAGCACCTATGATATCCTCTAATTATTTCTGTGTAATTAAGGGAGTTTTCGCCTCCTGTCTGCATGGTAATCTTACATTAGCTGCACATCATGTTTTCACTACTTTATTTTTCTTTCTTCTTTCAGGAATTACTACTCCCCTAGAACAAGCACCTTGAGGGAATTTTGTCATCTCTGAGAAATTCAATCCCCAGTTGTACAGTAGACTTGTTTCTATTAGCACTTCTTCCTCACAGTTGATACTCAGTTCCTTAAGTTCATGGTCCAGCTCTGTTTCATTCCATGTTAATTCTAAAATCCATAAAAGTTGCTTTGGCCAAAGAAATACCAGTTAATATGTTTCAGTGAGGCCCTTGTAAAATGTTTCTATACTGGTTCTTTTTTTCTATGTGTGTGGGGGGTATTACTTTCTAGAAGGTTATTGTCATCAAAGAAATCTACCCTGAGATTATTATGCTATGAGCAAGTCCAGGATAGAGACATGGACCTCTTCAAAGTAAGCTAAGGGTCTAGACCCAGAGAACCTGTTCAACAATCCTGACTAGCTAGAGTGAACTTCCCAACTGAAGTCACTGGAGAGCAGTGAAGGATCACCCAACCTTGCTGTTGCCTGTCAGAAATCTTGATTCACAGAGCATGAACAAAGTTTTTATTAGGGAAACAAGTTATGGTGGGTAGCCAGCAAGCACGGGCACCTAAGCAGAGATTTTTCTGGGCCTGTGACTTGGACAATCTCCTTGTAAAATGTTGTGTATTCTTCTATTCTCCTGTCATACAGTTGTTAGAAATATGAGAATAAGAAAGTAAATGAATGCTATCCTTTCTCTACCCAAGCATCTTTAATACATACCTTTTCCTTCAATTAAACTCTCCTTTTAAGTACAGACCAAGTATGTAGCATGACCCTTGATCCACCCATGCATATTAAAAAACAACAAAAAACAAGATCGTTACAGTCATCGATTGGCAGTAGATTCTGGTGGAAATTGCTAAACTGAGCTAGAGTTTAATTTCTCTAAAGAAAAAAGTTCTGTGAATGCTTCGAGCACAATGGCAGATCACTTTGTAAGGGTCCTGCTTCTCATTTCCTGCTTTCCCCCACAAATATGCACTGAATGTCTACCTAAGGGATTAGATCTTCTCTCCTGAGTCAAAAGACCAAAATAAACCCAGACTGAAGCAAGTGATTTCCTCATTGTTTGATATTTGCCTGTGGGGAGATGGCAATTGTTATCTTGTTCTGAGGTCCCTTGAAGGTAGAGGTACCATGAAAACTAATCAACTGTGTTAGGTAGGAGTCTTCCCATCTTAGGTGGTTGGAATTCAAAGTGGGTTTGCTGATCAAGAATTTGTCTCCTTCATCTTGTCATATGACTTCTGCTTATACCTTCTTAACAACTGTGAACTTACATGCTATCACATTTTTAAAAAGGTAAAGTTCACCTAGTTTCAATAATTCAAGCAAAACTCCCACATCTGACTCTCATTGACCTTATGTAGGCCATGTGTTTATCACTGAATCAATTGCAATGGCCAAAATGTTTGTCCAGACAGGACCCCAGCTTCATTCCTTGAACAACTTATCTTAACCATAGTGATGGTGCTACAGTTATAATACTAGGAAGCTAACTTTAAACAGCCGAAATGGCAAATACACACTAAGCTAGAGACTGTGGTGCCAAAATCTGGTCCACTGTCCAACATTCTCATGATTAGGACCTCTTGAAGAAAAGTCATCTTCTCCATGGTTACTTCATTAGTCTGCTCCAGGAGGGACCAGAGAAAAGACATGCTGGGATCTGATACAGTGCTATTCAACATTGTTGGCCACCAAGACTCCACATGTGCCAATCTTTTGGATTCCCACTTGGCTTCTTTAGGTCAGAGGGCCTTTCTCCATCTTTACCTGACTAGGATTCTGGTTCCTTATTATTAGTACATTGGTTTGGTCAAGACAATCTGTGCATGTCACAGATTCTTTCAATGACTGGATTGCACTTCATGGAGACTGGGAATAGAATCTGGTTCTATGTGGATGGCAGCAGTTCTCATTGTTCTGTTGATCTCACTTTGTGATTTCAAGGTGAATTGACTGAAGATACTAACCCTTTTGTTTCAGCCCTGAATTGGAATGAAACACAAAATAACAAGTCGGCAGGCTTCTCTCACCCACGGTGTGGTCTCTCGCCCACGGTGTGGTCCACAGCAGATAATGCTACCACCTTCCTGAACCAAGGGATTGAATTTTTCTGGAAAGAAAACCCAATTTTGTAATGGTTTTCTCTTTACTTCTGAGATGTAGTATAGCAACACCTGGAATTTCTTTTGGCCATTTAGTGAGTGAACTAGTGATAGAATATCTTTTTCTATGAAATTTTGACTTTCAAATAGATTCATCTTAAAAAAAAGAATTCTGAGTAAATCTGATTTTTTTTTTAACCTATCAAGCTCCTAGCAATTTCTATGACTATCATTGAAATGTACAATTCAAGAAGAAGTTAACAAAACAACACCAAAGCGCTTCAATGCTGTTTCAATCTAACAGGTGTTAAAGAGCACTGTGCTGGTCCTTTAGGAAGCTGATACTAGAATCCTTACTTGATCATTTCTATAGTTTGGTGTGTTTTCTACCTCATAAGACCATGAAGCTAGAGAGGAGAGTAGTTGAACTGGGGGTTCACTGCTGACCCTGAACTACAGAGGAAAATGCTGGATAAGAGTATTAGCATCCCAACATCTCCGTGAGTCTTATCTATGAGCACTTCATTGAAACACGGTGGAAATATTGCCTCCCCTTTGTGTGTCTTCATCCTTTGAAATCTGCTCTCATTCAGGTTCTGCCTCATCTGTGAAACTCTCCCATGTTTCCCTTACCCAAAATAATGTTGAGCCTGTTGAAAAATTTTGACACCCTTCAGGTGCTTATCTCTTTGGCATTTACAGAACTATCACATCACTTTTAATGCTGATTGTGTGGCTCCCAAATCTCATTGCAAACTCGTTAAGAGAGGAACAAAGTCAACAAGGTGGATGTGTGTAAGTAAGGTTTTAGAAACTGTTAGTGTTGATAATGTGTCATCCAATATATGGTCTGAAGGAGGTATCTGTCGAATTATGACGGAAGCTATGATTCTGACTCTTTGAATTAGATGGAAATTGTGATTTGTTTTCACCCAATAAAAATTTTTTTTTCCTCTTACTAATGACCTCTTTCAGTCCAGATCAGAACAGTTTTGACTGAATCAAAGCAAGAGAAAATCTTTTCTGAAGTCACAAAATGGATGTTAGGAAAAATCAAATATTTCTTTTCCTGTGCTACATTTAAGGAAACAGGAGCTATATTCACACCACATGCAGAAGGAGTCTCGATTGTAGGAAATAATTCGATTGACATACAAAGGGAAGCAGGCAGCGGCAAGGTGGTGCGAGCACAATAGTAGACGGACAGCACTGCCATCCCAGATCCAGATCCAGATCCAGATCCAGAAAGCTTCATTCGTAGCACATTTTCTATGTTTGCTTGAAGCATCCCGAGGTACTTCCAGGCTTCACATGCCCATGTATATATATATTTTTAAAGATTTATTCATTTTATTACAGCCAGATATACACAGAGGAGAGACAGAGAGGAAGATCTTCCATCCGATGATTCACTCCCAAAGTGAGCCGCAACGGGCCGATGCACGCCGATCCAAAGCCGGGAACCAGGAACCTCTTCCGGTTCTCCCACACGGGTGCAGTGTCCCAACGCATTGGGCCGTCCTCAACTGCCTTCCCAGGCCACAAGCAGGGAGCTGGATGGGAAGTGGAGCTGCCGGGATTAGAACCGGCGCCCATATGGGATCCCGGGGCTTTCAAGGCGAGGACTTTAGCCGCTAGGCCACGCCCCCGGGCCCCATGTATATTTTTTTAAGTATGGACTTACGCTAGGTTTACTTGTGTTTCTGCCACTTGCAACTGAGAGAGCCTTAATATAGCTTGAGAACCTCCAATAAAAGAATACTTTAGGGTCTCTCAGAATTATATCAACGATGAATGAGAATGATCTGTACGGCGATATAACTTAGGTGCTAGAGCAAATTGGGAGTTTAATGTGTGTTTTGTCTCTGTGCTGATGCTTTACAACATTACTGAATCTAAGCAGACCAACGTTGAATGAACAAATGAAAAATTTAAACATCAGGAGTCTAGAAAAGAATTGGAATTTTCCTTGATTTTTTTTTAAAAGTATGATATTTCATAGTTCGAGTATATTTCAGCAAGAAACCAAGACTTCATTGAGTGACCACTATTTCCATGTACTGTGGACATCACAACAAGGTGATACAAAAGGCTGATGACAATAATGAAAATCAATAGTGACATTGGTAAATTTGTATTTAAACTAAACCTCATAGAATAGGGAATTAAGCTTCATAGAGGGGAATGATCAACTGAAGTAGCAAGCCAGTTGAAAACACTGCAAGGGGCTGTGTAACGGACGTATGGATCCTTTTTCTCTTCATCCTTTTTCTTCCTTCTTTTAGAATAATGACTGTATAAAACGATAAAGGAATTACGTTTTACTAGAGTGATTATTCTTAAGCCTATTGGGGGTACTTCACTAAATGCTACTAATCAGTGCAATTTCTCGGTAGGGGTGTGTGTGTGTGTGCGTGTTCCACATTGCAGCAGGTACTATATTCCATGGAGGTAAAACAGCCACGGTGAATTTGGCAATCAAATTCCCTGTCTACATGCAGTTACTATTCTAATGGGGAGATAGGCAATATAACCAAGCAAAAGAAACGAAACATGTGAATGATGAGAGTTGGAGCATTTCTTTAGACACAGTAGTCAAAAATCATCTGTGTGAGGAGGCCGTGTTTGTCCTGAGAACCACACAGTAATTATAAGCCAGTTGAGTGCAGGAGGTTAAAAGAGGTGGTAGTTTGCAAAGTGTTCTGTTGTTACAAGTACAGGGAAAAATACTAAAGGTTTTAAGCTCCAGTAAGATACTTTGACCTCTGTTTCTGAGAGATCATGTAGATGAATGACCAAAGCTGCTCTGAATCCAAGGGTCTGATCCCTTTTTTTCTTTTTTTCAATAAAAACAGTTTTTCTGGTATAACTTCTGTCATTTAAAAAAAATGGAGTATTTGTAAATCAAATCTGCTTGCAGCTTTATTTTGAACTATTGACATTATTTATTTAAAACTCATCTGCAAGTAAAACAAAAACCAGGGCTTTGTCATTATCCTTTGCAGACCATCAGCATGGTCAATTATACCTGAAAACAATCTACAAGGTTCCCCTCTGTTTCTATGCAACGTTTTTGAGCCCCGCCTGGCTGGACACACATTGATGAGGCTGGGATGGAGTCCTGCGACCGGAGTAGCCAGCTGCGATCTGAATGGTGAGGGAAGTGCCAGCTTGCTCCCAGCCTCCTTACTGTGCAGAGCCAAATCACTCAGAGACCAAGCAATTGCACTCCATGCATGGTTGGCTACTAATTGTGCAGTGGAAGATGATGGTAGCACCTGGTGTCCATTTCATGTTAGAAATGCAGGCTAATCAGCCTTTCTAACAATACCGGTGAAGTCTATTGGGGACAGCAGCAGTTCCTGAGCTTTTGCAGACTCTACCAGCCAGTTGTTCTCATTTTAATCTCTCTATGTACAATTTCATCAGCGCATTTCCCATTGGGTCAGAAAGGCATTCTGGGTACTGATTTCTTCTCAGCTTCTGCTCTATCAATAGGCAGACACACACGTGAATCTACAAATATTGTTAAATTAGCTTAAGTGGAAGTGTTCGGTGTTTTGGTTTTTTCAACAGCTCTAATATGGCAATCCTCTTTCCACATAAGTTTTTTTTTAGATTTATTTTATTGCAAAGTGAGATATACAGAGAACAGGCAAGACAGAAAGGAAGATCTCCCGTCTGATGAGTCACTCCCCAAGTGACCACAATGGCTGGAGCTAAGCCGATTCAAAGCCAGGAGCTTCCTCAGGGTCTCTCACGTGGGTGCAGGGCCTCAAGGCTTTGGACTGTCCTTGACTGCTTTCCCAGGCCACAAGCAGGGAGCTGGATGGGAAGTGGGGCTGCTAGGATTAGAACTGGCACCCATATGGGATCCTAGTGTGTTCAAGGTGAGGACTTTAGCCACTAGGCCACTGCACTGGGACCTCCAAGTAAGTAAGTTTTGATCCAACAGAAATAAAAGAAGGCCGGATGAAAGGTGGTATGTCTATCCTCTGTTAAGCCATGGGGCTCAGAGTGAGAGCTTGCGTTTCCAGATTATGACAGGTTTAAGACCCTTACAATAGTAGACGTGGGAAGAGGGGAGATTGTGCCGGAGAGCTGCCATGGAGGGAACGTTCTTAAGGGGAAGATGAATAGCAGCACACTTCCAGGAAGTGTGGACCTGGGTTTTCCTGTCTGTATTTGTTCTTCAGATAGTCAGCACATTATGAGTCAAGAAGCAGAGGCTAGGTGTTACACTAATTTGTGTTTTCCTTACAGGGAGGAATCATTAGCAGTTAGGAAGAAGTGTCCCTTCTATGTTTGGTATAGATTGATTGGTTTTAACTTCCCGATAGCTAAGCAAATATTAGAAAGGGTGTTGTAAAGTAAGAGTTAAATAGCAAAAGGGAAAAATAAGGCAAAGATTTTCATAGAATGCAAAAATGAGCTCCTATAACATGGATTTGGGGAGCATTTAAATAAAATTATCAGGGAATTATGAACCTGTCTAGAGTGTATCCGTTAGTAACCTGATTAAGAAGGTGTTGAGATCACCTGTAGTCATTGAATTCCAGTCAATTTGGATGATCATAGGAGAGAAAGAGCAGAGGTAAGGATTCTGCTTATCACGCTAGTTGTTGATCCTTACCTTCTGGGATCCGCTTTTTTAAGGGAGGTGCTATTTCGCCTTAGGTAATGACAGTTGAACATGGACAGCATTCACAGCACTGTAATCCCTAGGTGATTATTTTCATGTAGGATGATTAGCAGTGCCCTCATTTGCTGTGTGTGTGAGTCTATGAGAACTTTCCACTTTCTACATTTTACGTTTCTTCCTGGACCTATGGGGGGATTCTAAATGTTCATTTCTTACCTTTTCTAGCATTTCAGATACTTTTCTCTTTAGTGTTAACAGTACTAGTCATTCTGATTAGTCACCTGTAGTTGATATTGGTCAGATTTTTTGATATATAGCATTCATCCCTTGTGTTATTTAGGGAATTTCTTCCTTGAAGTGGAAATAATCCAGGTTGGTTTGCAGTTCCATTACCTGCCTGTTTGCCTCAAATAGCCTTCATTTAACCATACCTGGCATATGACCCAAGAACAGACAGCACACTGACTCTTTTTTTTAATGTGCTAAAGAATTTTATTGAAACCACTTCAAAATGCATTAAGAGTTCAAACTCATATAATTTAGGCAAGTCTTTGGAAAACACACTAAGGTTATACTGGCTATATAATAAAAAGTCATATCTTCAGACCAGAACTAATACTTTCTATTGCATCTTAGTTCTTCCTAAACTTATACAGGATTACTGATCAGATAAGTTAGCATTGCTTCTGTAATTTTTAAAAATTTATGGATTCATTTTATGTTACATTACCAAAGGCTCTGGGATTCCCGTCTTCTTCCCAAACCCAATCCCCCACCCCCCACTGATTTTCCCTATTTTATTATAATATAGTCCTTCAAAAACAGTCATAGGTCTATAATTCTGCTATTTAAGTGTGTCCTGACATTGTAGGTATAGAGAAGGGCAGAGAGCACATTGATCCTTTAGCTAGTTGGGAACAGATTTATTTTGACACAAGAGTAAGGGTGTGAGTGACAGGGACAGGAGAGATAACGTGTGATCATAGATAATAAGAGGGTCAATTAGATAAGCTTTGCTTGACCCTAAGACAAGTTGATATTTCTTCTTTGCTAGTTTCATACATCTGGGTTTTTCTCATTGTCTGCGACTTTCAAATATACTCACCCAGTATATTTAAAATACATATGTATCTACATATATATGCATACACATATATCTATATGCACACTATATATACATACGTGTGTGTGTGTGTGTGTGTGTGTGTGTGTGTGATTTGTTAGGGAAGAGTTACCAAACCTCTGAAGTCCTCTAGTAGATCTACTCTTGACTTCATTTATTTTTGCAGATAGGAAAACCTACAGGTTGTTCCTGATTACTTCCAAGAGGCAATTCAGAAGTAAAATGTTCCTAATAAGAAAAAGGAATTTACATAGATGTTCCTATCATTTCATTTAAAAATTATCAAGTGCCTGCTACTTTTTGGGGTCCTGGGGCATGAAGATGGAAAGTGAAATATATGATAGCCCATATTCTCTTAGAGCCCCAGATGGCATTGTGAATAAAGTCATTAAAAAAACCATGTGAATAAGTGTAAAATTACCCATAACAAGTTATAGGAAGAAAAATTATGCTGTACAAAAATAACATAGGGAGGAATTCATCTCATCAGGGAGCCACAAAAGGCTGCTCTTTCTAGTGGTAGGGGAAGAAATAAGCATGAACTAGGTACAAAAGGGAAATAGGGAAGGCTGCCCTTGCAGAGAAGGGCCCTCAGAAGACTTTAAGATTTTGAGGTCAGGCAATAAAGACATATCAGAAAGTGTATGTTTTAAACCTGGCTGGGGAAGGTGTCTAAGGCCATTAGTTTTCCATGCTCAGCTTCATGATAATCAGACTGACCGTATTTAGTAAACATGTAGCTCTAGTCACATACCTTTGCATGTGAGAGAGTTGTAGGGGTGCTACTTTGTTGAGTAATCAAGATGGAAATATCTCGGAAAGCAGAATAGTTTTTCCTTCAGCATGGTGAATGAAGAAACAGAATCCCCAGGAACAAGCAGACAATTGAGAAAACTGAAATTTATTACCAGCATGATGGGGGATGCTGGAAGTGCTCTTGCCTAATTTTCCCAGAATTTATCTAACTGGGAGAAAAAGATCAAAGGAAATCCGTGGGGATGGGGGAAGCTGTTAAAGCTATTTATTTTAAGCAATGACACAAGTGTTCAGTGCAGCTAATCATTTCTACAAAATTTTGATGATCAGGTAATGACCAAGTGATAAAGGCAAAAATGAGGAATAGACCAAACTGACACTAGTTGAAAAAAAAATTGCAATAATGTACTAATGTATCACCTTATGTTTACATGCAAAAATATTATCTATTTAGTAAGACTCCTTAAAGTGTTTACTTATTTTTATTTAAAACACAAAGAGTCAGTGAAAGAGAGAAGATTGATTTTTTTTATCTATCGATACACTCCCCAAATGTTCCCAGTAGACAAGTCAGGCCAAAGCACGGATTCTGGAACTCATATCAGAGTTTCCATATGAATGGAAGAAATTGGAGTACTTGAATCATCACTCACTGCCTAGCAGGCAGTGTGTATCGGCAGGAAGCTGAATTTAAAAGAGTTAGGAGTCAAACTCACCAGCTCTGATATGAGCTATGTGTGTTAAGTGGCATCATAACCACTGTGCCAAAAACCCCTAGCCCACAGTACCTTGTTATTTTTCTACAACACGGAAGGGGACACTGAGGCTGCATGAAGTTAAATAACTTGCCTGTATTGCCAGGATTTGTTGCTGGCAGTGCAGGGTAGGAGCACAGTCAAGATTATTCCCCAAATCATTCCACAGATCCAATTTAAGTTATCTTTGCCCCAGGGTACTGGTGCTTGAAAACACAGCAATAGATTTTTATCAAACTGACTGATACACATGAACCAGTGTGGAGTACCCCCTACTAGTACGGAATTTGAGATATTTAGCCGGAGCATGGAAAAATTGAGTCTACTAATCAAAAGACCATTAGCTACCACTTTTTCTTGCAACACTTTTCATAAGGCTGTGCTCATTTTTTGCAAGTTAATTCAATTAAAAATGTCAGGAGAAATCAGATTTGAGTTTTCTTGATGTCCACACTCTTAAAAATCACCAGGTTGAGAGATGTTTGGAGATGCCAAGGGAGGATAAAGCACTGAGTTTATAAGAGGAAACGCCTGTAAAAATGCCTTCATCCTACCTTCAATCTATACAAACAATCTCTATTAAAATACAAAACTCTGTAGAATTGTTCCCGCTGAACACATTTTGATTGACATAGAAGACAACTGAACATAAGTTTAATATAGTGGGATAAACGAGGTAAGTCACATGAATGTGTTCAACGAAGGACCTGCATCCACCATAAATGGGGTCCAGGAAATTGATATCTTTGTACTTTCCATATTAGAGTATGATGCATCGAACAGAATCACTATTTTCAAGCGCAGACGAAGCAACACTTTCAGAAGAGATTCACAAATGTAGTCTTTGCAACTGCTTTTGATAAGGACAAACCTCTAGATATATCCCAGTAATTGGAAAATATCCCATATTGATGTATCTAAATGTTAAGAAAAAAAAATGTTTTTTAAGTAAGCCACACTGTTCTGGAATTTCACAGGAACAGTTTGAAGCCAGACTGTTACGTTTCTAGCCCAAATGGGGATGTTTCTCCCTTTGAAAAAAAAAAAAAAACCCTAAAATTCTTGAGAACAATAATTTGTGTAAAATCTTAATATTCTACTAATAAAGTGTAATGCATACTTTTGAGACCATATCCACATGACTTATCCAGATAAATATTTTAGAACCATTTTGAGTTAAATCAGTAAGTATTTCATCCTTAAGATTTGGAGGGACCTCTACAAATGGGAGTTTCTGGTTATGTGATTCTCACAGCTTCTTCACAGATTCACAGAAGGAGGTGCGGGCACTGCCTCACATTGTTAGCAGTCCATAAGGATGACTGGCAAGATACTGCGTTAGCCATCTCTTTGTCTTCTTGAAAACATAAGACATGGACAGGACTTTGATACTGTGTATTATCAATTACATTAGCAAATGTTTATTGAGTAAGCAGTTTCCCTATGGCAATACTGCTCTTGAGCCAAAGCTACAACAAAACATGTGTAAGAACTGGCTTTATGGAATGTTGACCTAACACCTAAGTCAAGCCTCTGGTATATCAGCAGGTGCTATGCGTTACAGGGAGAAACGAAAACTGTAAATGGATCTGCAATTTGAAATAGCGTGTCCAGGGAAGACTTAAGAAAGGAACAAAATCCAATTCATTTTAATATCTGAGGGAGTGGTGCATTCTAGTCAGGAGGAAAAGAAATTGCTGAATTCCTATAATGAGAGCATGCCTGAACAGTTTACAGGAACATGGAAACTGGTGTGGCTGGGGTGAGGAAATGGATGGGAGATGAAGAGACACACTGCTCAGTGGGCTAGGGAGAAAAGGCGGAGATCTTTAGAGCCCACGGACATTGTACGGAATTTGACTCTCTGTGTGATTAGATCTTTAGTAAAATATTTGTATTTATAACAAAATGCAGAGCTGCGTTTGTAATTTCAGAACTTGACCTTGATACAAAATGTTTTAAACTCTAGAACAGTTTTTGAATACATTTCATTGGGGACATTTAGTTTTATACAAAAGATTTCTATTGGTGCTTGTTTTGATTTATAAATTTCAAATTTAAACAGTACATGGACTCCAGAGAAGAAAAATTTCTACAAAAATATTGTTAAGATAAACTCCTTTGTAATGGAATTTTCTTTTAATTTATTGGCTTGAAGTTTGAATTGTCCACATTAATTTTTCCTAGACTTAAACACAACGCATACTTTTATTCAAGGTTTAAGATATATTCAATGAAACATTAAAGGTGAACTATGTCAGTTGTATTAATTTATATTTATTGAAATGTCCTTTGAAGGGTTAAGAAATGAACATCTGATGACCTCTGAATTCCTTGTTTCTTTTAGTCTCCTTGTTATGTTCTGGAAATTCACAGGCTTTTCCAGTTTGCTCACTTCTAGGGTTGTATTAGAAATTCATAGATGTTAAATCTGATTGCTTAAAAATCCCTGGGATTGGAAGAGGATCATGTTCAAAGTGGAAGATATAAGGCTAGAGGATTTAAGTGATTTTTCAAGTTAATTTCTAGCTTCATCAAGATGACAACCCGGGTGTCTGAGCATAGGATTCTCTGTATTTCCAACACCATCCCTGTCTTTCCTTGATCTGGTCACTGCCAAGGTTAGCAAAGACAGTGAAACCCACTGGATGGGACTCTATCCTTCCTTGGAAAAGAGCCCTCTTCTTGACCTGTTCTCATCCTCACTTGTGTGTTCACCATGCTTCCTGCTCTTTCTTCTTATATTCAAAGCAACTTTAATCTGGTCTAGCCTATAGTGTGTTCAGTTCCGTATATATTAGATATGGTTGCTTTTTCATGTGACAGGAAAGCAAGGGTTTATCTGCCACATTTATACTTCTTGACAGTTTCATCCTGGTGATCTTTACAAGTCCCTGAATTGTTCCCATGCATGTTTCCTGCTGTCCAGCTGTCACGTTTTCAAATAATAGAGAAATTGGGTTTTATGGGTTGAGTCTAATGGGGTAATAGAAGATCAAGAGGTTAGAGTGGATACCAGCACTAATTTTTTTTTCTGGTCTTCAGAATTCTGGCATTGTGCTACAGACAGAAGGTGCATCTGGTCAGATTCCAGTGGTTGAAAGCCAGCAGATTTATTGGACATGCACAATCATTTTTATGCTACTAAAATTAGCATGAAGTTCTTTGCTACTACAAGCATTTTGAATATTATATCTCATCTTTTATATATTGCTACTTGCTAATAACATGTGGTATAAATACTAGGTGGCCTGAGAGATTCTTGGCGCTAGAAAGCTCCATTAATTTCAAAAGAGGTAAATGCCACCTAAAATGGTTGTCTACAAAGCTTTCCAGTTGCATATTATCTTAGAAAACAGCATCTTTTGAAATTCAGCTTCTCTTCTTGTATCTTCCCCTTCTTTATGCTGTATTCTGACAAGAAAGTTAACTATTACATGGTCAAAATTGTCCTTA
This sequence comes from Ochotona princeps, assembly GCF_030435755.1. Taxonomy (NCBI): domain Eukaryota; kingdom Metazoa; phylum Chordata; class Mammalia; order Lagomorpha; family Ochotonidae; genus Ochotona; species Ochotona princeps. The sequence goes on from NC_080857.1 coordinate 14,540,899, forward strand.
TGATTTTAAGGACTGAATTTTAACTGATGATAGACTAGAACCCCTGACTACCTGGTCAAGTAAATTGCTTTGATTATCTAACCATCCTCATGCCCGTTTTTTAGTGTGTTCCTTCTTCTCCAGTGGATGCCTGGTACCTCAGCAAGTTCTAAATTCTGGGTATGCTGTGTATTTTACTAAACACCTTTACAAAACCAGTATGCCTCTCACATCTCTGACTGAACCCTTGGTTGCACTAAGGCCATAAATTTTGCAATCAAAGATGAAACAATAGTTATTTTCTTCTTCGCAGTTCTTTGAATAGAAGATTCATCTTTTTCCTTAGAGTTGGGAACATTGGTGTAAAATCTAACGTTTTCTTGTTAAGTTGGGAACTTTTGTCTTTGTTTTTAATTGAAGTTTCTCTGTGACATATATGAATTACCAGCCATTGTGAAATAAAATAAGGATTACTTAAATGCAAGTGCTACAATACCACTCTAATAAGACAGCAGATGGCTATCTATCATGTAGCACTTGGATGCACTGGGAAAAGGAAGAGCCCATGTTACGCACAGGTAGACCAGGATGACATATATTCCATCAATATATTCCAAAGTGCACAACTTACAAATTATGAATTGTTACTTCTTGATGCTTTTGTTTAGTATTGTCACTGTGGTTGACCACAGGAAAGTGAAATCAAGGATAGAGCAGGACTGCTGTCCCATATATCCCGAGTCAGTTAGAACCAAGAAATTTGGAATCAAATACTATTTTTCTGAGTAACTTTCAGATTTGTTGGACTTGGAAATTCAGACCAATTGGGAAGTGATCCCAGCATCCAAACTATTGGCTTTCCATAGGTCCAACAGATGTTCTTTAGGCCATATATAAAATAATAGAAGTCTGCAGTTAACAATGAAAGCTCGTTTGGTTGGCAGATGGAGCACAATGTCAGTGCTCTGTTTGAAGGCATTTGTCACGGAGATTCTCAGGTCAGCAAGCAGTGACTAATCCCATTTCATTTTAGTGCCCTTTATACAGGAACATTAAACACATCTGATACGTCACACTGGATAGTTTCTTATCTCTGCCCCATCCTGTCCATTCCATTGCCAGTGATCTAGACTATACATACCTTCACTTCCTTCAGCTACATAATTACACTGGTCGTTACGTCAACTCCTTTATTTTCTATCCCCTGATTCTAATCCATTTTACTAATTAATGTCAAATTGATCTTTCAAAGCCCAAATCTAGTCTTTCACTTCCCCACTCAGTAATTCTCAATGACTTATAACCACCCAGGCTTTAATAAAAGTTTTGTTTGCTAGCTTGGGAGAGTGCATGTATTTGCCCTGAGCGTTGACATCAAGGAGGCTTGGGTTCAAGGACCAGCTCAAACCGTTCGTAATCAGGTGATCTGGTGAAATTTCATGTTTCTTAAGTCTGGTATCTTCATCTGTCTCGGGTCTGGATAGAGGTGAACTTCTGATGGGTCCCTGCTGGACGCGATGCCACTGAGTTATAACACGAGGTGAACACATAGATGAGGCTCGCTTTGGTGTCGGTCAAAGTTTTTCTTTAATGCTTGGGAAGATACAGTGACATGCGCTTTCTTCAGGTTGACTGGCCAGGCCCGCAGAGGCCAGCATTTCTTTGGGCAGATCATGCTGCCTCTGCCGTCACACTTCAGCCCTGCTAGGGAAGAAACCTGAACATGCTCGGAGAAGTCACCAGTACGTGTACCTAGGAGGCTTGAGTTGATTGAATGTTGGATACTCCTTTTAGAGAGAAAGCAATGTTCTAAGATATGTATGCAGTAAAGCATCAGGGGAAGGAATTCCCAAAATTACTTAGCTGTATCTACCACTGACCGCTGAAGTTAATACCGCAGTTCCACGCCACGTGACCACGCTCCCTTTATCACAGAACTGCACGAGGATATGTATTGTCCTTCTGCCCCCACCCCCACATCTCTTTTTTTTTTAATTATTTATTATTTAACTTCAGTAATTACATTGTATTATGTGACACAGTTACATAGATACTTGGGTTCTCCCCACCCCTCCCCAAACCCTCCCACCATGGTGGATTCCTCCACCTTGTTGCATAACCACAGCTCAAGTTCAGTTGAGATTTCCCCATTGCAAGCATATACCAAACATAGAGTCCAGCATCTTATTATTCCTTACTTTCCACATGAAATAAAAACAATAAAAACAAAACAAATCTTGGGAGATGCATAAGGAAGCTGCCTCAAGGCTGTGTTCTCCGTGCTAAAGGAGGTTGAGAGCTGGTGTCTCTGGCTGCCTGGTACTTTCCAGTTGAGAATGGATGGAACATTCTGACCGTAACAACCCTGTGCACCTAGATATGCAACTACCGTTAATTTTACTTGTAGAAATAATGCACTGTAATAAAGATATTGATAGTCATTTATTTAGTGCCATGAATCTGTAAATAGATAAACATCTACATGTGTGTAGCTGCATGTGCAAGATATAATTGTCCTATATGTTCTTTAACTTCAGCTAAGAGTTGCTTGAAAACTCAGAGTGACAGAGCCAAGGTCACACAGCAAGGAAGAGCACTGCGATGGTTATAGACAGACTGCAGAGGCAGAGCCATTTGAAGATGAAGCCCATATTTTTCTCTGCTGTCAGTCCCTGTCATCAACTTGTGAGTTCCTTGATGGCCCCAGACTGATGCTGTGACAGTTAGCCAGAGGTCAGCCATGCAGCAGGACAGGGCATATCCAGTTGGTTCAAATATCCAGAATAAGTTTCTGACTGGGAGCTGGCAGAATACAAGTCCCCGTGTCAAGGGTAAGCGGGTTCCTTCAGGTGTATGACCAAACAGAAGAGTGTTTCCATGCTTTCCACAACTTCCTCAGCAGTGGCACAGAGGGGACCTGCGGACGGGGGGAGAGCTAGTTCTAAGAGTAAGGGTGGGGGAGCAGGAGATGGTAGACCTTACTCTTTACCTCCCGCAAGAAGCATTTTTGTTGTTTGTTTCTGTAAAATGAGAGAAGAGAATACTTTCCTCTGATTTCTAATCGATGCAGGGATTATGCTAGAAGCCAGTTTATGCAAGTGTGCTGTCTAAAGAGTAAAACTTAAGTTGTAGAAACCAGTTTCTCTTTCTCTCTCTCTCTCTCTCTGTCTCTCTGTCTCTCAACCTATGTGGATAGCATTGTGTCCGTGCGAAGATGTCATTTCCATGTTCAGTGAAATCCACGTTTCCATTACTTGATGGCTGATGCCACCCCTTCATTGTTCTTTGAAAGTGCTTTAAGGACTTGCTCCATGGCTCAGCTCCCCCAGCTGCCGATGGGAACCTAGGATTCCCACGCCAAGTAGTTACACCTTCTTGCAGTCACAGAAAACTTCCCTAACATGACTCTGGAGTAAAAGGAAAGCAGAGAAGATGCAACTGGCAATAGAAGAGGTTCTGTCACCTCCATCTCAGATATATTCTTGTATTTTGAACTTTTCATTTACTTAACACACCCATGAAGAGTCTCCAACATGTTTAGTGCTCTTCTAGGGAATTTGCAAATATGGGGACTCTGAATGTTCACATAAAATGGATCTTATTAGAAAACTGTGATTTCAGAATGCACCAAAATCAAATTCCCTCTCTGATCTTTTCCAGTTTTTACTTATTCCTCACCTCCACCTTGTGATGCTAATATGTGATAATTATTTTAAGGATAAAACTGTTGAAGTGTGAAAGAGATTGGTTAAGCTAGTAAACGGAATGAGAATTCCAAGTCAAAATATTCACAGTTTATACATCAAAACTTACCCATTTGACTTGAAATGGAAAACATTTCAGGGGCCTCTTGTTTCTTGTATCAACTCTAAATACCCCTGTCTGAGTTTTCAGCCCTGCATTTTTTTTAGAATTTATTTGCCACTTCCTATTTGATTGTTACTACCACTCTAGTTCTTACTGGTGGGCCTGTCTTTGTTTTCTGATGATTATTCCATACTTTTCATTAGATTTTTTTCCCCCTAACTTGGAAAGTTCTCTGACTTCCCCTTTTCGAGTTCTAACTTAAATTCCACTTCAAGTTCCATCCACAAGAAAATTTTCTTCCTTACTTCAGAACTGATTTTAGTCTGTTTTAAATGCCTTTAGTAATCTCAGTACCCACGGAATGGATAATATATCTTAAAATGTTTATATTTTGTGTTTCTCCTTCTCCTCTGACTAGGTTCTAGTACTCCTGGCTACAAGTATGGGATGCACTTTAAAGGAAATTTTTTAAAATTTACCTTGCAAAGTCCTAAGAATATTCTAAATGTTCAGCCAATAGCAAAGTGCTAAGAATATGCTAAATGTTATGTAAATTGAACTTTGTAATTATCTAAATGTTCCTGGCAGAAGCATTAGCTAACCTCATTCATTAAGCTCATAATTTCAGTTTGGTTTGTTGTTTGAGGGCAAAAGAATTTCATCTCTGCAGCCACTCCAATGGATTGGTCATGGCTGCCCAAGGGTGCTGTTGACAATGGCTTCAAAGTGTTATGTCTTACACATCTCTAATTAATCACAGAGATTTTTCCTGCCGTCAGGGATGTGGTATGAGAAAGAGTGGGTGGGAGGAAGACAAGCCAATAACAAATTTATTACCCTAGTTTGATAAAAAGTGGAAAAAAAAAATAACCTGCTTATCCTGGAATGGGGGTGATTTTCACCCTAAATATGCTTTAATATACATTGTTTAAGGCAAAGATTAGAACTTGGATCGTTGATGATAAATTAGTTGGGGGAGATAATAGCAAAGAGAAGCATTTCACATTGCATTCACTTGTTTGGTTTTAGGTTGTATTCACATATGCCGTGAAATCTGAGTATTTCTTGCATAGTTTCTGTAAAGGATCATTTCCTATGGTTCAACAGCAACTCTAAAAGATGCATTTGGGTACCCAGAAATGTGATTTCTAAAGATTTGCTTTTATACTATTCCAAAGCCAAAGCACACGTAGTTGATCAGAAAGTGTGAACATGGAGTTGCCTTTTATGGTGTCCTAAGTTTGATTCTTATAAAAAGACAAAGAAAAACACGCACACCTACTTTCAAAGAAAAAAGAAAACTTAGATAATTCTGATTTGTATTTATTAATAAGAAAAATGCTTTCAAAATATGAATAGTTGAGCTTTATTGTTTAAAAGGACAATTGTCCACAGTTTACAGTGGGATTTGGGTAGTCATGTAATAGAAAATGTTTCATTTGAGGGAAGTTTGCTTGTATTAATAAGTAGGAAAGTATTTTATTATAAAAATATGGGGTTTTTTGTCAGCCAAAATCTGGTTTTTGAGATTTCTGCTTGCATGTGTCCTTTTGCTGATTTGATTTTAAAACTCAATAAAAACCAAACAATATAAAACAAGGATTCAGGAAATTGGCTTTGAATGTCTAATAAACATTCCTCCTTTTCTTCTGGCTTCCTGGTTTTCATTCTGAAGTTAGCAAAAAAAAAAAAATCTACCAGAGCAGAAGGAACTAATCAGTGTAATTAATTCTTGGGTGTTGGGTAACTCTTTTCAGAGTGTACAAAGGCTTTGTTCATGCCTCCAGTTGAGTTCGCTCCTTGAACCATGATAGAAGAAAATTACTCTAACCCCAGTTGGAATCTGTTTTGGGACACCTGGTTGAAAATATGAGAATTGGTTTCTAGGATTGTTGCAACTCCAGGAGACTGCGTAAGTTTGCAAAGTGAAGCAAGCATGGTTTGTAACAAGAAGTGGTTTTGTTTGGGACTCAGAGGAGAGTACTGTTTACCTATGTTATTCCTCTGTATGTAGAGTTTCCATTCATATAACATTTCTAGTGACCCCTAAATCTCTACTCCTAGCATCATGAGTCAGTGTTCAAATGAAGACCTACCTTGACTGAGCCTTTCATTGTAGGTATATGATCTTAACTGCCTCAGTGCACATACATGTATCAAATATCTGTTCATCAAAAGTGTGCTTTATTCTCTTCTCCTAGCAGGAAAAATCAGCCATACATCCATAGATTCCTGGCTGACTTTTCTTTCAGAGCATTGAGATTGTCCTGGGTTTCCTAGCTGCTGGAGTGAACTAAGCTTTCTTTACACTTGCTTCTCGATGCAGCCCCTTTTCTGTGGTTTTCTGCCCTTTAGGACAGTACTGAGGCACCCAGTCCTGTTGAACAGTGGGTCTCAGTGCAGTTCTGTGATTTATGATGTATTAGCAAACTGTAGTTACCTGTGGATAACATAACAAGGATTGTAAATATTCTCTGAAACATATAAAAGAGAGGATGTTGAGTTAGGTACAGGAAGATCGTTGGATTTCTTGTCAAAGACAGCAGATTTCATAGTTTGTCAATAGAATCCTGGTCAAATTATTTTTAAAAAAGTGAAGAATAATAATTGTGGAATTTCTCAAGCTAAGTTGAAAACAATAGTGCATGTGATAACTTGGAAGTTTGGGAAAAGCAAAGTATAATAGTCATAAAATCCCACCCCCTCTTTTATTTTAATACTTGCTGACTCTTGTTGAGATGTGGTAAAGATGATATTCTTGATATTTTAAAATAGAAGTACATTCTAAAAATGTTTAATATTTATTTTAAACTATATTTTGGTATTTAAAGATAGTGCTCTTATTTTTTATATCTAATTATCTCTTTAAAACCATAGAATAATTTAGCAAGTTTGTTTTGTAAAGCTATGAACATAATAGTGAAAAATAACTGTGTAATAATATAATTTGCTTTATGTCCTTGGAAACTAAATTTCAATTAAAATGTTAATTAAATGAAATTTTAAAATTAGAGCAAGCTCAAGAATATCTGTGTAATAAAATCCTTCTTTGGAATATTTTTTGGAGAGAGTGACAAAGTCGAATTGCAGCCTGAATGTGCATACCACGAATATGGTCTTTAAAGTGTATTGTCTGTCTTAATGGCCTATAAAAGCAAAAAAAAAAAAAAAAAGAAATCTATGGAGGCCTTCTGTCTGTGTGTTCCCTTTCTGATGCTCGTCACAGCCTGTCTCTTCCCATTCTTGGCCTCCGGAAGTCTTTGTTTTCTGTCTAGTGTCTGCTCTTGGTGTTCTTAAATGCCTGTAATTTTTGCTTTGCCGTGGAAGGGAGGCTTTGTTTCCAGACCACTCCAGAAAGACTGGAGGGAGCACAGAACTCCCCCAGCCTTCGTGCTATCAGTACTGCTGATCTGGTGGAGCTGGGGTGGATCCCAGACCACCTCCTCTAGAACCCATAGGATCAAATGGGTACATGTGTAGAACTAAATTCCAAAGCCCTGGTAGATTTGTAAATTTCTTTCAAACCACAGCTATCCCAGAAAGAAAAAAAAAATGGTTATTTTGTTTGGTTGGTTTTACTATCAAATCCTGATTCCTTTCGCTATGCCATCATCACTCACAGTTAGGCAGGCTGACTTAAGGATCCTTGTGGCTTTGTATAGGGGTTCTAGTCTCTGCCGGAAGTGCTGAGTCATGTACGATTTTTCCTCAGGTACTAATGCAGACAAAATTACCACCACTGCATCAGGAAAGTGAATTCTTGGAGATAAAGTTGGAACTGAAAAAAATATGAGCCTTTAGAAATACAGAACTGAGCTGCCGTGTGAAGCAGGTGGCTTCCGAGCAGAAAGAACGAGCCTTGTGCTTTCACTTGCTCTTTTTGGAGAAACTCCCCCAGCCATGCTGGCTTCTCTACATATGAGAAGTTTGCAAAAGTTTCATAGAAATACACATTTTAAAATCTAGGCATAGGTGTACAGTTTTTTGTACCAAAATAAAATTCTATCCTGTAATTTTCTGAAAACTTTTGGAAGCAGCTCTCATGCTTTCTAAAATTAGTGTGAAGAATGCTAACTTGCATATATCTTTCTAAGTACCTTCATAGCATTCTCGTGAGTGGATTTTGTGTTCAGATGAAGCTCTTCGAGAACACGCAGTTGGCCGCATCCTTCTGATAGTGCTTGCAATTTCCCACTCTACTGCAGAGATGCTAAAAGCTGCTTGCTTACCAGTGGCCCTCCAGCCCGACCCTGTGCATGGGGTAGGGACGAGTGTGCCTGCCTTCTGAGGTTCATTCTTCTTGTATATTACATCTTACAGCTCTCACATTCTGTAATCCACTACTTCTGTAAGGATGCACAGCCTCAGACGTTCTTGTAACTGTAAATTGGCCATGCTGTTTATTTTGGGGGCGTAGAGTCTTGAATTGTTTGACCTGAGATAATGATGATAGAGTTAGTATTTGGTATATTCTTCTTCGCTGTATTCAAACTTTCATCCTGCCTCCTGTCATGCTTATATTTTGGCGCATGAACAGCCAGTCAGACATCTCATTTTGTTGTTAGTTTTGTGGGAGCCAAAACAAAGACCAAACAAGTCAGTGATGAGAAGTTTAACTTCAACCCAATCTCTTGAAATTGTTTTATATATAATGGTGATTTGGCTACATTAACAACATTTTTCTTTGCCTTTTTCTACTACTTTTGTAATTTTAAAAAAGTGATATGACTTCACCTATAGTTTAATTATGTGTGTATTTGATGAATTAATGATGTCATTGTGACACATGATCTGTGTCTATTTGAGATCCAGTAGCTTTCAATATAGCTAACACCTGCAATTAAAAACCTACATTAAAAAAAAAAAAAAACCTACATTAAAATAAATTTGTAATTCTCTTTAAAAAAAAATCTCAGTGTAACTTACTTTCTAAAAGCAGTATTGTTTTCATGTGAGTGCTGTGTGGCAGCAATTGGATTGCTTTTATAGGATACTTTCTCCTATCCTCAGACTGGAATCTCTGAGACTTTAGGACACGCCAGTGACTTGGCTGGGAGGAAGTTTTGCCTATTCAGTTTTTGCCACTGCCTTTGGCATCTACAAGCCTCCTTCCTCTACCCCTCCTGGGTTTCTGTATAATAAGTGTGTCTGGGTTTCTGTTGCACGGAACGTCCCACAGCAAGAGTGACTGGGGCAGTCAAACAAAGGCGGGATTTCATTCACCTGGCACGCGGCCCCCTTGGGTCCTGGCTGGAAACGGCACCGGGGCCAGGGCCGAGCACGGAGACTTACATAAGCATGGATCTTTGCTGGTGCTGCCTGCTGTGTGCCACCAGGGAGCTGTTCTCTCACAGGACCAATCTCTCTTTACTGGTCAATATACTTCTCTGATTTAAACACACACACACACACACACACACACACACACACACACACACACTACAACATTTCTGTCTTCAGCAGATACCACTGTTGATACCTATGCTCTATCAGTTCAAATGTCCTAAGTTGATGAGCTATTGGCAAAAATTCCTCAAGAACCTTCTTAAACCTTTTCTCTTTGTGTGTCAAAGTCATGTGTAAAGAACCATCTGGAAAAGATTCTAAATTCTGACCTGCACACCTTTCACCTAATTGGTGACAGGTGATCCTCAGAGACCACGACTAGGACTGTGTGAACCAGAGTGGAGTTTCCCCTCTTTCTTTGTACTTGAGAAGGAAAAAGAATTTCTCTGATTGTCATTGGAACACTGATTGTCTTTGGAATCGAAAGACCTAATATCCCCACAGAGCAAACAACCTCTTCCAGTCTGCCATGGAAGGTACTTTCTCTCGGAGGTAGCCCCAGAGGGTGGTACCTTCCTCAACTTAGGGGAGCAACTGTATTTTCCCTGCATCAAAAAAAGTGGAGTTGAAATGACTTGTTTTACTGTTACAGAAAAAACAGGAGTACAGACACATCCAACCCCTCCCTTCTTATGAGCTTCCACATGCAAGTGCTTTTGTGTGTGTGTGTGGAATTTGAAGACTATCATTATTACTGCTAATTCAGAATTATGAGTTTTTTTTCCCAGAGAGAGTAATAAACTAAATGCGTTTTTTCAACAGCTAGTTTTTAAAATCTGCCACAGCAAAATGTTGGGGGAAGGGAGATAGTATTAAATGTTCTTATATTGGGGCTTACATGTGTCAGCTGCTTGCTTTTCAAATTTTGTTTTGTCTGTGCATGTAGGCTGCTGCAGTTATACTTGTATATATTACTTCAACATTTCCAACCTTCTTCTCAGCTAGGTGACTTGAATATTTGGTTTTCCTGTCTGCTATGTGCTAATCTCAGCCTCATTAACATTGATGCATCTTTTTTTCAGACAATCAGCTACTTTAGAATTATTCTGCCTGTGAACAGGCTTCTGAGTGAACTTGACCTTTCTCTTAAAGTCTGGCTGGAACGCCCTATTTTAATTTCCCTACTTGGAAATGGACATTGAGTGAAGGTGGAGAATGTGGTGACTTATTTCCTAAGTGGTGTTCTGCTCTTCTGTGGTGGGTAATTAGCATTGAGAATCAAAACAAAAACCTCCAAATTAGAAATCCAAAGAGAAAAATGAGCCTATGATGGCTAGAAGAGAGTGAAAGAGTACTTTATTGAAATACCCATTTATAGTTCATACATCTTCAGTGTGCTAGTACATTAGGAGGGGAAATAGCTGTGCCATCTGTAGAAAGTATGCATTGTTTGTTCCCCTATTTTTACAAATGCAACATTAGTTTCCAAGGCCTGAGCCTCATTAACTAGCATTATTGTGAAGGTACATGTATGGGAGCGGTAGGTCAAAACCCTAAGTAGACCAGAAGTCTAATCTTCTCCATGTCTTGTGGGAAGACTTTGAATTGTTTAATCCACTCCTACCTCTCTGGATAAGATGCAAGGTAGACCATCTCAGATCACCTTTACAGGCCATGTAGCATCAGAGGACTTTGAAGGAAAACACTACATTGGGTAAGACTCATGAGCTCGGGGACCAATTTTTTTTTTTTTTTTTTTTTGCATTCAACAGATGCTCTCTAGGGACTATCCTATTACCCAGAGAACAACAGTGGCCTGCATTTTGTCAAATTCTGGGCCTCGTGTTTTTAATTCCTTCATCATGGCCATTGGAGTGCATGACTGTTCTCTGAAAGCTCTTGCTTTTTTATTTTTCTTATAAGCAGTGGGTGTCAGCTAATTAAAAAAAAAACAGTTACTCTTTGGGATGTGGGGAGTATGGGTGAAAAGTCACTTCCTCAGGCAAACACAGAAATTGGGAGGGGAGGAACTATGGCATTTGGTAGGAGAAAAAGAAATAAAATTAGTTTAGTCTCCTGGGAGCTACTCCTGACTTAATAAGGAAATCCAACCCTCTAAATATTCAATATTATGTACATAAGAGAGACTTGTGTTTCAGGAAAAAGCTGCCAAGGCTTTCACAAAAACTTCGAACAGCTGTCTGTTTAGGACAATTGGACTGCTTCATGATTTAACATTTTCTGTATTTGCTTGTCCAAGGGAGGTCCTCAGAAAGGCAAGGGTTTGTTCAATCAGAAGTTTCTTTTCTTTCCTTGCCTATGTCAAGGCCATGTAATTGTAATATACACCCCCAGAAATGACAGACACCACTGATGGACAACAAACACTAAACTGTAAGAGGAATATAGAGTAAAGCCTTCTCATCAGTTGTTTCTTCAGGTAAGACCTAGGTGGCAACATCAATCCCATACGAAAGGGAAGTCGCATGATTAAGCATGCTGCGATGGTGAAGCAAATAGCCCTCGAAGAGCGGAGCAGCACAGGGTGGGGTAAAGCTGAAACGGGGAGCGCAGAGGCGCTGAAGGCTGGGGACAATTCATTAGCTGTCTTTGTTCTTTGCTCCTAAAGATTGAACTAATAACAACAATAAGAAAAAAATCAGTTACGCTGAATTCATGGGAAGTGAAGAAGGATTTGGAGGACTCATGAACCTAAGGAAGATGATCAGAAGTAAATCATTAACTCAAACCATAAAGAAATACACACATTGTCTTGTCCTGACCATAGGTGTCCCTTGACCACTTGGAAGATCTGCACGGCTCTCAGTGCTTGCTGTAACAGTAGTACTAATGATTCACTTTGTGGAGTTTTACAATTTGCCACATGTGTTCTCATACATCACCCTGATTTATGTTGTTGGTTCGTAACAACCTTTTGAGATAGACACTAATGTCCTTATTAGCCTCATTTTTCTAAGATGAGGAGATTGAAGTGTCTACAAGTGAATGGATCTGTCAAATGTTTTGCAGATAGGGATTGACAAAGCCAGGGTCAGAATCCAGATTTCTTGGCGAGTAGTACAGAGGCTCTCACTAAGAGCTTAGAATCAAGAGCTTGTTTTTTTTTTTTTTTTTTTTTAAATGTTGTTTTATTCTTTTTTGGGGGAAGGAATGGGGAAGGAGAGAGAAAAAGAGAAAATAACAGGAGTGTCCCAATCTGTGGAGTCACTGCCCAAATGTCTGTAACCACCGGCTGGCCCAGGCCAGGCTGGGAATTGAACACTCAAGTCAGGCAGTCTAGACTGCTAAGGTGAATGCAAGTGACCCAACCAGTTAGGTTATCATTATTGCTTCCCAAGGATGTGGATGACCAGGAAGCTGGAGTCAGCAGTAGAGCTGGGGCTTGGGTGTCGTGGGCGGATACAGGATGCAAGAGTTCCAAGTGATACCTTCTTCAGCATTCTACTGAAATTCCAGGCTCAGGAGCAAGTTTTTAAGTGAAGGAGGAAAACATTGCAAGTCTTCCAAGAATGGCATAGCACGGGCTTTTCCAGGTCCCAGAGCACACACACTTAGCTACATGGCTTTTTCGAAAGACACTCATTTGTTGACGTCACTGAAGCATCTGGGAATATTGGTTGGCATAATGAATCCAAATACTCCAACATCTTATCTGAAATATGCTACATCAAATATCTCAACATAATTTTGTTTAATTCTTAGGCAAACCTGTTATCTTCCAATAAAATCATCTCAATGAAAGCAATTCCCTTCTCCCCACCTATTAGTTTTAGTTCAAAGTCTGAGCCTGATTTTTTTCATTGGTAACCTGGTTTGGACCATGTGCTTAGAAGTGATGCCTGACACAGACTGGTTCTTGAGTCTACCCTAAAAGCAGAAATGGAAAGACAACTCTAATGACATAAAATGAGTGAGAATTATAGTTTCTCAATTATAACGAGAATGTCAGGGTGTTCTTACCTGAAGGGAGAACATATTTTTGGCAAAAAAAGAATAAATGTCCTCTAGAATAGGATATCTCCAACTAGCATATCTGCTGCACCCCTTTTTACACACAGACCACAGGGAAGGGGGTGTTTATATATGAACATGCATGCCCAAAAGTTTTGTTACTATCTTTCTTCATCCTGTATTTTACTAAACCACTTATGTGTGCTTTGCCTAATCCCAGCATACTGTTTCTCACTTGGTTCATTTGCCTAGTATACTGTCATCTTCCTTCTGAGTTTCACTGTTTTATATATATATATGTAAATTTTTACTTGAAAGGCGGCATTACACAGAGAAAGAATGACAGGTCTCCATTTGCCATTTCACTCCCCAAATGGCTGCAGTAGCTAAAGTTGGGCCAATCCAAAGCCAGGTACCATGTGCTTCCTCCATGTATCCCTTGTGGCTGCAGGGGCCAAGGACTTGAACCATGCTTTGCTGTGAATGCTACATCAGAAGTAGAGCAGCCTGGACATGAATTAGCATCCATGTAAGATGCCAAGGCTGCAGGGAGAGGCTTAGCCTACTATGCCATGGCGAGGACCCCTAATTTTTATCTTTTAAACTTAACTCAGAAGTTCCCTAGAGTCAGATAGCACTCTGTGCTAGATATGTGTGTTCCTCCAAAACATCTATGTTGAAATCCCAAGCCCCAGTGTGATGTTTGGAAGAAGTTCCTTCAGGAGGTAATTTAGCTTGATAGGCTCGTAAGGATGAGTCCTTCTGGTGACTTTTGTATCCTTAGAAGAATTGGGAGACACCACAGATCTCTTTGTTGCTTGAGAACACCATTGGTGTGCCAGGAAGAGGGTTGTTAGCTGCACCCAACCAAACTGGCTTCCAGCTTTCAGGATTATGAAAAAATAGAGATGTACTCCTGCAGCCAGCAGGCCTGCATTGCCTTCTCATGGAAGCCCCAGTGGAGTAATGCGAAGAGGGCAAGGAGCTACCTTCCACAGTCACCTTCTCCATCTCCGCTTTATCCCTGATGGAGGGAAAAATGCCACTAGAACTCAATTTCCCCAAGCTACCAATACCTAGTTAATACCTTATTTTTAATGTCGATTTTGATACCAATCACCCCCATCCCAAGAAAAAAACAGTGATTGAAGCAGTTTCAATTCAGAACTTCAGCTGCTACTGGTGTTCTTTAAGTCTTAATGATAATTTTGATTCCTGTTTCCAGGTACAACCTTGAATGTTGGTGATGCTGTAAAATGAGCACTGCTAATGTGTAGAAAAACTTGAAGATACTCACTTCTAGTATCTGGGTGATGCATTGTGTTAAAAGGAAACTCAATAACTTCCACTCTCCTTTTCATGAATGTTGTTATTTATCACATTTAGGATAAAATATACATTCCACAAGATGCCCTTTGCAAAAGGAAAACTGTGACAACTCTCACTTCTCACTTTGTGCCATGCAGCATTTCCCCAAACACCACCGGAACTGAGCCTGTTTATCACCTAATAGTAAACAGTTGGTGGCATTCCTTGAGTGAAGCATCTGCGCTAACTAATTTCTGGATTAACTGATTCTATTAAAGAATTATAAAGAAGCTCATGGCTCCTGGCTTCAGTTTGGCTGAGCTCTAGCCTTTGCAGCTATTTGGGGAGTGAACCAGCAGATGGAGAAGCTCTCTCCTTCTCTGTAATTCTGCCTTCCTAATTAAAAAGGGAATCTTTTTAAAAAATGTCATAGTCCAGGGTGAAAAGAACATCTGTTTGTCCTAGATGAATTAGTTCTCCCTGCTGGATAAGCACAGTGGTTACGAACTCTGTTGATTTTGCAGAATCATTTCAGAAGAATGTATTAATTATATTAGACTCCTTCCCAAAGTGGTTCCATGTGACAGGCAACATGCTGCCTGCCATTCCCTGTTTTTTTTTTTCTGACAATGAAAAGGATTTCATGTTCATTGCAAATTAAGATGAAGAATTTATAGACAAGTTTCTATGAAGTTAGTGCTTTTAAGTTATCCATCATGTTTCTATCAAATATGTTATTACTGTGAATGAAGGAAGAGCAAACCAAGGATGAACCAAAGCGGGTTGTAGAAGGAAATTACATCAAAAAAGAGCCCAATTTCTCTTGCAATTTGTTACCTAAGGTGGCATTTCTTCCATTTTATTTATCAGCATCAAAGAATAATGATAAGAAAATTGGAATTAGTGTTTGAAGAATGCACTGTATAGGTACAGATTTAATCTGAGATGGAGTGTGCAATGCTGTGCTCATCTCAGATGTTTGGATCCCAAGCTCTGAATTAGAAAAGGGATTAATGTCATGTGCTAGCATTTGAGACAGCGTAGGGGCAACCAGTTCATAGCAAGTGTTCAATATATGGTTTGTACCTAGGTTTTATTATTTTGATTTCTGTTACTGGGTCTGGTCATACAGTTTGTTTTTGGCCATGTAATATTAAAGATCTCGCCTTGGATTCTACTGTGGGATGACTGATGCTCACAACCAAGTTGGGATGGATATAAAACTTCATTCATTTTAGTAGTATTGGTCTGAAATAACAGTGTATACAGGATTTGAACGCAGGTCTTCTTTTAAGACCAGGGTCTTCTATACATTGATAAGAACCTGCTAAATTAAGAAGTTTGAAGTTTGGGGACTGCAAGTAAACGAGGAACCTATTTTAGAAGGAATTCCGAATGCACAGGTTAGCTTACTGTGCTCAATCTCAGAATAGTGGTTGCCTTTTCTCCTGTTGACTTCTACAAATCATAGCCCTTCCACTCCGCATCATCCGCAATAAACAAAACCATGTGCTGAGAGAGAGATTAATCTGTTTAAAATTCTTATGATAGTTGGCAAAACAGGCAAATAGCACTATTCAGAGAAGATGACAACCAAACTAAGAATATATTTTCATTGTAACATTGACACCATTTTGTGGGCAGAGCAAAATATTCTTACAGAAAAACTCCCTGTATCATTGGTACCAAGATCCCAATAGTGTAATCATGGCTTTGCCTTGTTAGTTCAAATAATGTAAACTTAGCAACTATTGAATGGATGTTCTTTCCATGTGAACCTAATTCAGAAAAGGCCAATCTTTTGCAAATTATGATAGGAAAAAATGAAGCATGATCCCCTGCGTTGCACTCTACATTATGCACACTCCATTTTCCCTATTTCCAGATGCCTAATTATAACAATATTTCCCTTTTGTATGAAAATCTGTTCCCTAGAAAGGATATGGCAAGCTTACGTATACAGCTGTAGAAGCCCAGGACCATGTTTACTGGACTTACTGTGCTTCATATTCTCTCTTCTTCCTTCTTTATCATTTACTTTGCTCCAGACTCTGATCATCATGTGAAATACCACTTTGTCTCTGGGGATCCTGGCTTGGTTTGGCCAGTTAGAGTAATGCTGCTGGAAATGAAAGAAGGGATAAGAATGAAGCCAAGGTGTTTAACCCCTTAGCCATCTCCCTACACAACACCTCAGTTCTTGTTGCTGAAAATCCTAACTTCTTTCAGGTGTCCTATCCATCTAACTTTTACCTTTCCGGTGCTGATAACTGTTCTATGTAGCATAAGTGTTATGTATTGAGTTTACAATGCTGTATATATCTACTTATAAATAACCTCTATTAATGCTATGTATATCTAATTATAAATCACCCCTGTGCTAAAACTTCATATAAGTATCTAAATTTTTCTGTACTATATTTTCTCTGTGGTACAGGCAGCAGAACAATCTGCATTTTAGAAGGATGACTAATGGGCCCTAATTGTGGTGTAGTGTGTTAGGCTGCATCCAGGGTGTGTCCTTGTGGCTCCACTGACAGTATAGTTCACTGCTAATGAATTGAGAAAGCAAAGATTATCTTGAGTACTTAGGTACATGTCCCCATGTGGGAGACCCAGATAAAGTTTCTGACTCTTGGCTTTGCTTGCCTCAGCCTTGCCTGTAATGGCAATTTGGGAAATGAACCAGTGGATGAGAGATTATTCTATCTCCAAATACATAAATAAATCTTAAAAAAAATTAAAAGGCAACACATGAAAGTTAAGGACCATAAGTTTAGCTACATCATTTTAATGTTGAGTAGATAAAGAGTTCTGGTTTCTATCAATGAATGTATTGCCACAGGATTTCATTGATATGCAGGAATAAACTTAGAAGCTTTGTGAGACTACAGAGTTCTGTTGAACTAAGCTGATAGTATCTTGTGGCATCTTTCAGTCATCTGCAATTAACCACTGTTTTAAGTGTAGGTATGTAACTACAGAGCTTGGCTGTGTTTACTCATATGTCTGTAAATCAGCCAGCAAATGACAGATCTAAGCCAGTAACATCTGGGACAATTGGGCTACCTGGTTTTGATGCAGATTTCCCTTCTTTTAGCAAATTAGCTGGACGTGTTCTTGGGAAATGGCTGAGATTCAGAGGGAAGAATGTTTAGTCATTTAAGTGTTTTGCAAATCTCTCTTTATGTGTGACCTGAGAAACCTCATTGACCAAAGCATGTCCGTGGCCCAATTCAGAGGCAAGTGGGAACATCTTTCACATTTACATGAAAAAGTCTGATCACTCAGGAATGATCAAGGGACTGAATCAATCAATCAGATGGCAGTAGCTGGAGATCCCTACTTCAACACATTCAGAACAGGGACTGGTCACAAGAAAGACCAAGACACATTTAGAGGCTTAAAATTTTCAGTCCCTTCCTCAACCTTTAAGTAGGGGAAAGAAGTTAGAGGTAGTTGCCATTGGCTAATGATTTAATCCATTGTGCCTAATTAATGAAAACCATGGCAATGAGGTTCAGACAGCTTCCAATATCGTGAGTGCATCTCGGAGATGGGGATGGTGAGGCAGTAGGGGAAAAGTGAGACCTTCCTTTCCTAATGCATCTCTTCTGTTTTGGTCGTGTTATTTAAAATAAGACTTTAAAAGTAAGTCAAACACCTTCCTTAGTTGTGTAACTCTCTCAAGTAAATTATCAGAGGAGTTGTAGGAGCTCCTGAATTTGTAGCTGGTCAATAGAAGTCTGGTTGACAAACTAGCACTTATAGCGGAAATCCGCGTTGCAGACAATCACATAATACTGACCTATAATTCCTGCAGCTTAGCCCAAACCCTAGGCAGATAGCGTCAGCACTGAATGGAATTTGGTACACCTGGTTGCCGTCTGGAAAATTAGAAACTGGTTTTGTGGGGGATCAAGTCAACACATTTGGCATTAATAGTGGTATTGGAAAGCATTATGGAAATTCCAGTCAATCCACAAGATTCCTTCGAGAGATTCATAAGCTAATGGTAAGATTTGTGTATAAACCAAAGATCCAAGAGCAGAAAACAGTCTTGAAAAACACAGTTGGAAGAGTTCCCCTTCCAGGTGAGAGGAGTCCAATCCGAAAAGCCAAGAGATTTTGAAAGGATTATGGAACCGTCGTCAGCACTGCATGCTGTTTGTACGGAACCATGATTTGTGCACTCTTGGAACCCTCGTCCTGTCTGAGTTTTTGAGAGGAGCAGGCCCACTTACAAACTCAACACACAGAAAATGGAAGATGGGTGATATCTGGGCGCTCCTCCCCTACAGAGTGTGAGAAGATAATTATGTGTTCTCAGGCCATGAGTCAAACTCAGATATTATGTCTTTGATATTTCCAAAAAATTGACTTTCTCTTAGTCCTATGTGCCTTAGGAATATTCTCTGCATAAGACACATTAAATAATGAGGTTATAGTATCATTTATACAGATAAACCATTTTGCATTCTGTCAATTCTCTATACTTTTGAAACGATAAATTTTATAGATTTGTTGGGGAAAAAGATACTATTGGGGAAAAAGGCACTACTGGGGAAAAAGATACTATTGGGGAAAAAGACTGAAAACAAGAACTCTCAAATAGGATTAATTTTTAAACTAGAACTACTATACTGCCTTATCACAGGGAACAGTAATCCAGAAGTGAGTGTATTAATTTTAAATTTTGATGTACTAGGAATGAACGTGGTTTAAAAACAAATTTGATTCAGTTGTAGAAAAAATCCTAGCATTTCCTTACCTAAATTTTGTAGGTTATTAAATTGAGTTTTGTAGGTTATTAAACCATCAGAGAATTCTATTAGGTATAAAAAAAGAGTCACATTTTTAAACAGCCTTGATTTAGGGAAAGACTTCAACCTTCGAGTCTACTAAATACTTTCAGGCAGGAAAATCATGTTCAGCCCGTTTTGTAAATATTTTCTAGTACCAATATGTTGTATATATTGAGGGAGAATGACTTGACAGATTATCACAGCAGACAGATTTTAGAAATCTAAGCAAGAAGTGGCAAGATTTTAAACCAAAATTTGTCATGAACATTCTACATTAGGATAGAAGATATTTTTCAACAGTTGGAATCTTCCAAGGACACGTGAATGAGTTGAAAACTCCGTGTGCCGTGGCCAGAGGAAGGAGAAGGAGAAGGGGGTAAAGTTTGTTAGTGGAAATGTTCCATTCGATCTTGGACTTAGATTTGAGGTACTGTGTCATACTGAGGTGAGGCCTTTCCCGAAGAAGTGGAAAGTAGAAATCAGGAATAGTTTGAAGGCTGTTGATGAAAATATGGCCGCAGACTACTGTCAGTGCACCAAGAACTCGCTTCAGGGCAACTTTTGGAAAGAGCAAACAGAAAACCCACTCATCTTTGTCCTACAGTAGCACCTGGCTGGGTGATAATTAGTAAGGCTCTGGGGAGAGAGAACAGTGTGACGCCCAAAATGTCACTACTAGAGATATATTTGTTTTTTCTAAATCACTTCTTCAGAAGATCCATCTCAACGCAAACATTTCATGGGTGATATGGTATCAAACACGTAGATATGATTATACTTCCACTTAACATTTTGCTAGTACTTTCTCTGAATAAACCTTGGAAAGCATGTGTCAGTATCAGGGCAATAAACAGTGTCACGTTTTCATCAGTGTTTCAAAGTTACATGAGGGGAATACAAAACATTTGTTATTTTGGTGCAAACACATTGTGAAGTCTGTGCAGCCTCTCTCCCCAGTACACATCTCCTAGAAGCTTTGTGAAGACCCGTTGCTCATTGTCATCTTCCGGTGTGGGTCTTTCCTCAGAGTAAACTCAACCACAGCACGGATGCCTTGGCTTCTACAGCTTACACTCACGGCACACCCTCATGACGTAGTCATGGGCCACAGCTTTGTTTTTGGGGCGGGAGCCGGGCCTCATTCCTACAAAAGTGTATTGTTAAACTCTTGCAGAAAACTGAAAGTGATTGGATTATAAAGTGAGGCAGCCAATGCCTTGCTCGGTAGATTTGAGGGAAATGGTGATTTGGAGAGACAGAATATCTGCAATCTCTAGATTGCCTCAGAGTTTATACCTAAAAATCACAGGAAAAAAAAAAAAAAACCAGAAAATTTGATTTTTCTAAATATCTAAAACTCTACTTAAAAATTGCTATTTTGTTTATACATCTAAGAGACCTTGCATCTCTCTACGACTCCATTTCTAAATCTGTAAAATGAGGATAATAAAGTCAAATTTTAGTTTTTAAAATATTCAATGACGTAAATTTTTAGTACTTTTTAAAAAAAGATTTATTTTTATTGGAAAGTCAGATATACAGAGAGGAGGAGAGACAGAGAGGAGGATCTTCCGTCCAATGATTCACTCCCCAAGTGAGCCAATCCGAAGCCAGGAGCCAGGAGCCAGGAGCCAGGAGCTCGTCCATGTCTCCCACACGGGTGCAGGGTCCCAAGGCTTTGGCCCGTCCTCGACTACTTTCCCAGGGCACAAGCAGGGAGCTGGATGGGAAGTGGATCTGCCGGTATTAGAACTGGCACGCATATGGGATCTTAGTGCGTGCAAGGCGAGTACTTTAACCACTAAGCTATCGCTCCAGGCCCCTAGTAGTGTGTTTAACATATGTAACATTGGATGTTGCATGTGTGGTGGTAGTCACCACCACATGATGATTTGGTCTGTCCTAAATTCCCTGAAGCATACCTCTGTTCAAATGTGTTTGTGCAGAAGGGATATTTCAAAATAATTTAAACATGAAAACTGACATTTTTTTTTCTTTTTATTGTATTGTTGTTGACAATCTTTACATAGTTAATTACAGTTAAAGGAAAAAGAAGAAAAGAAAAGAAAAAGAAAAAAAAGGTTCAGGGGGATAGGGAAGTGGGTAATGCTATTATGTCCATATTGTTTCCATCATGTATCTGAGGTAAAGGGGGATATTGAGGGAGAAGCCCCACCTGGTTTCCCGCCCACCCCAAGTCCCGGATGTGGGGCATGCTCTGAGATATGTGCTCAAGTGGTGTTAATAGTTCTCCAGTTATGAATCGCTGCCAGTTTCGCTCGATGAGGTCGTCCACTGATTGATACGGTCCATCATAAAGTCTCCGCCTGCCCCATAATTTGCTGCCAACACATAGCTGAGATGAATGATTGTCCTGTTCTGTCTTCTGTCTTTTCTTGGTTAGAGTTCTGAGTCCAGCAGTTCGATTGGGGAGATCTCCAAAGATACTTTGAGGTATTCCCAGATTAGTTTTTTGTATGTTCTAGCAAGCACAGGGCCCGGCACAGTCCATCACCCTGATCAGCTGGTGGTTGCAATTGCTGTGTTGGTTCTGTTTTCAGTCCCGAGTTGCACTGGAACCAATGGGTGTTGCAGTCATGGATGGTTGAGTTGATTAGATAGCACTAAGCTTTAATACCCATTGACAAGTACCAGAGCCAAATGGGATGGGGGACAGACTGGTCTTCTGCTACACATACTGGCAAACCAGGGTAGGGGGCGGGCTTGGTGGGGGTTATTGTGGGTCGCCCCGACTAGGCTGCAGCTCCCACTGGTTGATGTAACGGCCGAAAACTGACATTTTTATGAATTTGAAACTTGATGGAAAGTGAAGTTGAACTGTGCTGTAAAATGATTGCTTGTCCTGGATAGAATTCCTTCTTACTGCCTGGTCACGAGCCCGTGATAGAACCCCACAGTGAGGGTAGCAGGACAAGTCATCACAGTTTTGCTGAAAAATGCCAGAATTTGTACTGTGTTCAGGCTTTGGCTGTGATTTCATATTGAAAATGTTTTTTTTTTCCACTTTCATAATGAGTTTTCTCATGTTCTTGGATCACATTCTCCCAGGTACATGAAATTTCCATCACTCCTTCAAAGGTGTGTATTTTCATGCTCTGATATAGGTATTTTTTCAGTGTATCTGTTTTTTTTTTCCACCACTGGCCACTCTGCATCTGAGACATTCTCCTGGAGATATATCCTTGGTGTATCATGTATGATCCACATCTTTGGTGGGGAATTTGAGCCAGTGATTTGTGAAATGGATCACTACAATTCATCAGTGAAATAACATTGCCTGATAGTGTTTCAGAAGAACATTATAGACATTAGGAAAAAAAATCACAAAGGATATTGGCACATTCTTTTGTATGTAAAAAGGAAAGAGATATTTGATGTGTCTAGACACATGCAAAATTCAACATAGTTAAGGAAAATTTAGTTTCTAAAATACTGCATTGAATAAATGAATTTGAACAAAGATCAGTGATTAGTTGTATATTCCAGTGTAACTTATTAAAATAGTTCACATTTGGTGTTTTTGTAGTGTGCACATGTCTTTCTGTGTGTGTCCCTGAAAAATCTTTTTCACACTAAAGTTAATGTTGAAAAAACTCCACAGATTATAAAAACAACTTCTACATGTTAATAAAAAGATTTTTAAACCATTTCTGCATTATTCCATACTGGTTAAAATGAACATCTTGAACACAATATCTACTGATACCAAAGAAATATATTTGCATGTTTTCTAAAACAATGTTTGCCCATGGACATTAACAGCTATGTCTTGGCTCTATTATTTCTGGAATCTTCTACCAGCAAAATCTCTTTTTGAGGAATGACTTTCTGAAGCTGTCTCCTTTATAAAAATTTCATATTCATAAAGTGATGGCTTTCTCTTGGCAGGCGTTACCCTCACTCAGCTAAACTGGAAGTCATTTATCTGAAGAGAGTGCCACTTTTGGAAAGAGCTGAACAGAAACATCACACATAAAAAAAGCTTTTGGAAGAAACCTGGGATTGGCTCTGGGGTGGACATAATTCAAATGCAAATGTATTTCATCAGTGGTTTGTCTTAGATGCCAAACTTTGGGGCAAAAGGAGGACCGACTACTGATTGTTTGCGCTTTTCTACCAATAAACACAATGCCAACAATAGAACTAAGATCCCTTTTTCTTTCAAAGCAATGTCATAAGAGACAGGAAGAAAACAGTTCAAAGTTCAATATTTCATTAAGGGAACCATCACCAATGATGCCTCTTTGAACAGTTTTTTAAATGTTTTTCATAGGGAGTTGGGATTTATATTCATGGAAATTAAAATATTCAACTTAAAAAGAATGAAGTAACCACATGTCTGCATCTCAAATCAATATCATTTAGATTTTAGTGAATTTTATTCTAATTTTGTTTCTAAATATTATTTGTAATGATATTGTGGTAGTAGTCAACTAACCTACTTTATTGCCACTTAACATGAGAAAAATATCTTCTTAACATGTCTCATAATTTCAATCATACTTTTATGATGTAGTTATTCTAGAATTCACTTGACCTCATGGAAGTACTAAACATTGTCCCAGAATCATTTCCTCTGATTAATTGCCAAGAATTGGAAGACAACTCAATGGTTATGAGCATTTGTTAATGTTTTTGATAAATAATGTCAGTGACCTTTCTCCCTGTGGCAATACATACAAGAATCTCTATTTGCAAAACTTCACTAGCTCCTACCTACTTCAATTCCCTCCCTATACCAGTGGGCCATGTGAAACCTGTGCTTGCGTTCATTCTTTTGCCCATCCAGGGTATGTTTGATAACATGGAGACATTGTAGTTATCGCAGCTGGGGAGGTATTTTTAGCCTTTCATGTGTAGAGGGTAGGGGTGTTTGGTATACATATTGTAGTACTTGGGGCAGTCGTCCATAACGAAGTATTGTCTGACTTAAAATGTCATGTTTCCTTTCTTCAGAACCCAACTGAAAATTACTTAAATCTTTGATATTTTAGTAGGAAAAGGTTGGCTGAGCAAAGATGCTTGAGAGGTTCTTCCAAGAGAAGAGAATTCCATTGAACAATGCTGGTTTGCCAGATAACATAGGGCATACAGAGAACATAAAAGAACGTCTACAAACATTATTTCATGTTAGTAAGAGCCAAAATGCACAATCATTGAGGACTTCAAGCTTGTAGTGATCAAAACTCCTTGCTCTTATTTGGGAGTCAATAAGTCATTTTTATGAATATGTGAGCTAATGATTTAAGTCGCTGATTTACTAGTTCCTCCTCCTTTCCTTACATAGTAATTTGTAAATTGAAATGTAGTCCCTGTATTGAACTGAAACTTAACAATACAAACAATATTGAGGAGTGCAGAAATTGTCACTCCATGTTCCCTTAAACAGATGAAGAGGGAACGCAAAGCTCAGGGATATGAGCTGTACATCCCAAGGTCACATGATTCTTTTTATTACCTAACTCATCCTTTCTTCTGTTCATCATTCCACTAGTGCAGTTTTCCTCCATCCTTATTCCCTGCTATAGAATTGCCTTACAGAGAGCAAGGACTAGAGTTTATATCTGTTTATGTTTTCCATGGTGCCAACCAAAATGGCTTCTACAAAAGAAGTGTAAGAGCAAATGCAAAGTTTCCACTTAACCAGGATCTAATTTCAATTTTGTGTTGAATCAGAATCCTTATCTTGTAGCTACTGCAGATCACAGTCATTAATCCAAGCAGGGACCAGCCAAGCTTCTGGATTGATGGCTCTGGGATCAGCACGGTGCACCTCTCCTTCTGCTCTCCAGATGGCTCTTGGATGCTCCAGGAGGTTGTAATTTCATTTCCTGAAAGGTTCCTGTGCAAAGTGGGGAGCCACCCTTGGCATTCCTCTGAGCATTTTGTTGATTCATACACGCTCTCAAAGTGGTCATGTGCCACAGTCTGGCATCAGTACCGAGGACCAATCTTGACCCAACAAGCTTTCTGAGAATACTTGCCTCACTGATTTTTGGATACTCGAGTCAACAAATGTTTTTTGAGGTCTTACCACATGCGAGACACTTGGTTAGACACTGTAAGAGGTAGAACCAAGATGTGATATTACTGAACATTAAGGGGTACTCAGGAGCTTGAAAAGGAGAAAAGGGTACAAATTAGCAAAAATCCAAAGCAGACTCTATGTGGAGCCATACTATGAATCTGTCAGAAGTAAAGAGAAAGGGGCTCAAGACCAGCGGAGGAATCAGGAAGGGCTTAATTGAAGGAACTGGCACTTTGTCAGGAAATTGAATGTGGATGGATTTCTTAAAAAAGGAGATCAAGAAGAAAATTGAGCAAATTTATAGTAAGTAGGAATCATATGACTTGCATGATACATAACAATAAGTTAAATATTACTGTTAATTGAGATATTACCATTTTCAAATCTATTCAATGAAACATGGATGATTGTTTTTATTAAAAGGGAAAACAAGTTCACCTTAACCATAAAACACAGTAATAAGCCCTCAAATATTTTAGGGGGACCATGAAAATATTTTTCTTTTCTTTTCTCTTCTTTCTTTGTTTTCTTCCTCTCTCTCTCTCTCTCTCTCTCTCTCTCTCTCTCTCTCTCTCTCTCTCTCTTTTGCTGGCATGGCTGTGGGAAGAACTGTACCCTTCATTGTTGGTGAGAGTGTAGGCTAATACAACCACTATGGAAGTCAGTATGCAGAGTGCTAAGAACACTGAAAATAAACCTGCCATATAACCCAGCTATCCCACAGCTGGGAATATATCCAAAAGAAATGAGATTTGTACACATGCATATGAGAAAGGAATCTGTAATCCTATATTATAGCAGCGCAATCTACAATAGCAAAGACATGGAAGCAACTTAGGTGCCCATCTAAGTCATTAAAAAGAATGAAATTCTACCATTCGGAAACCAGAAGGTTCCAACTAGGGAACATTATGCTCAGTGAAATAAATCAATCCCATAAGGACAAATATATGGTGTCTCTGATATAATACAAACTTCATGCAAAATGTAAGATCAACAACCCTTTCTAAACTGTTTTTGCTGCAACTCATGGGTTTTAATATTTTTATTTTCATTTCTTCAAAATAATTAAATTCTTCACTCACAGGTGGTT
Source organism: Ochotona princeps (assembly GCF_030435755.1). NCBI lineage: Eukaryota > Metazoa > Chordata > Mammalia > Lagomorpha > Ochotonidae > Ochotona > Ochotona princeps. The sequence continues at coordinate 14,567,198 of NC_080857.1, forward strand.
CAGTAGCATCATTTTCCTTCAACAAAACTTTATTTTCATTTTCCTTTCTTCAGCGGCATGTTGGGCATTCAGTAGCATGTTATGTAAGTTTTTAAACTTTATCCCTGTTGTTGATTTTGTTTCATGGCTTTTAATTTAAGGGAATGTATAGTAACTGTGTAGTAGAGATTTCATAGGAGTTTGGGAGGATTCATTCCCCTTCAGTGGTTTGACTAGTTTGAGAATAATTAGAATTAGTTGTTCTTGATAAGTTTGGTGCTAAGCTTTCTCTGTTGGAAGGATCTTTCTTTATTACTGATTCAGTTTCTGTCTTGGTAATGGATATATTTAGGTTTTTTTATGTCATTATGACTCAATTTAGGTGGCTCATGTATGTCCAGGAATCTATCCATTTCTCCTAGATTTTCCATTTATTAGCGTGTAGATGTTTATAATAGTTCTGATGATTCCTTGTGTTCCTGTGTGTCCATCTTGCCCCACTTCCCTCCACCCTGCCTTTTTTTTCTTATTGTTTAATTGGACCAATTATGTATCAGCTTTGTTAATTTTTCCCAAAAAGATAACACTTTGTCTTGTTGACCTTTGTATCATTTTTTGTTTTGTTTATTCTTTTAAATTATTTCTTTACTCTTACTAATTATGGGTTTCATTTATTAATTTTTGTGGTCCTTATGATTCACTGATAGGCTATTTATTTGGTGCTCTTCCAATTTCTTGATGTAGGAAATAATAAACACCTCTCTTTCAAGGCTTTCGCCTCCCCTGAGGTCTGACATATTGCGATACATCTTCATTCATTGACAGTTTTTTTATGTTCCTTTTGATTCTTTCTATGACCCACTGTTCACTCATGAGTGGGCTATTCTATTCCCACTTATCTGCATCTTTTATAATTTCTTAAGTTGTTTTCCAAACTAATTATTGTTGTCCATGAAGATACATGATATATCTGCCTTTTTTAATTTGCTGAAAATTGGCTTATGACCTAGTTAAGTTCCACACACTGATGAAAAGAATGTGTATTCTTTAACTATGAGAGGAAATGTTCTGAGGATCAATTAGACCCATGTGGTCCATAGTGTAGATTAGCTTTGGGCTGTTTTTTAAAATTTCCTCTAATTGATCCATCTGTTGATGAAAGTGGGGTATTGAGATCTTCCCTATTATTACTGTATTAATAATTATTGTATTGTATTGTTTGTGTCCCCTGATCTATTGACATTGTTTGAAATGCCAGATACCCAGGCATTCACTGCATGTACATTTACTATTGTTACATTTCTTTTGAATTGATCCCTTAATCATTATATTATTCCTTCTTCACCTCCTAACAATTTTTGTTTTAAAGTCTATTTTGTCTGATATTACGATCGGCTACACCTGCTTGCTTTTCCTTTAGCTCTTGTGGAATACTTTTTCTATACTTTTACTTTCATTCTGTATGTATTTTTATTGGTGAGGTATGTTTCTTGCTGGCAGCACATAGATGGGCCTTATTTTTTAATCCATTCAACCAGTCTGTATCTTGATTGGACAATTTAAGTCATTTATATTCAAGCTTATTTTTGTAAGGTAGCAACTTGGTCCCCCTCCCCCTCCGCGTCATTTTCCATAAATATTTGTATTGTTTGCCTTGGATTTCCTTTATAATTTAACTAGCAAATGTGTGCCTTTCCATTCTTTCATTATGATGATTAACACTTTCTCTAGGTGTAACACATCCTTAAGCAGCATTTGAAAGGTGGGATTGTGGTGGCAAATTGTTTGAATTTCTATTTGTTTTGGAAGGTGATTATTCCACCTTCACTTGTAAATGAGAGTGTTGCTGTGCAGAGTATTCTGGATTGGCAATGTCTTTGTTTTAGTGTGTGGATGACTGCTCTCCATTCTCTCCTAGCCTGTTAGGGTTTCTGTTGAGACATCTGCTGGAGATCCTCTAGGTACTCCTGTGCTTCTATTGGGCACCTTTCATGGTTCACAGTTGAAGGTTGGCCTGTAATGTTTCATGGTGAAGACTGTTTCTGATCACGTCTTTCAGGAATTCTGTAGGCTTCCTATATTTGGATGGGCCTTTTACCCTCCACTGTAGGGAAATTTTGTCCTATTATGTAGTGGAATAGTCCTTCTAATGCATTCTCTTCCCTTGCCTTCAGGAACTCCTAAGACACAAATATTTGCTTGCTTAATAGTGTCCCATATATCCTGAAAGCTAATTTCATTGATGAGTATGTCTCATCAAGTTGTTCTTACGTGTTTGAACAGTTGTGATCAATTTCCTCCTTCATTTTCAGACATTTCATCAATTTCTTCATATTCATATTCTATTACTGAATACTTGTGTTCTTTTTAGGGAGTCATAATGTCTTCCTTGCTTTTGTTTCTTGCATTTTTATATGTAGCTTTAACATTTGTGAACACATACGTTCATTTTCTTCTCTGAAGCTTTTTATCTAAACTATGCTTCTGTGGCTTAGTGGAGTGACTGCTGTTTCAAGGGAAATCCAGAGGTGTGTGCTGGGTAGGGCCATGGTCAAGGCTCAAGTATGGGTGAGAGTCCAGGGTGCTATTCAGGCTGGGTGTGGTGGATCTCACTGTCAGCAGGGGAAGGGAATGATCACTTCTGCTGGCATAGTCCTGCCTCATCTGTCTTTCCAGGTGATTGGTGCTGAGTGTTTGCCCACAGTGGCTAGAATCCCATACACAGTGGCACTGGAACCATCCAAAGCATCTGTGAAATTCTCTGTGTGAGTACAGAATCCTCCAGCAATCTGCCTCAGACCATCTGGGGCCTCTTAGTCTCTGATGTCAGACACGTGGGATGCTCAGAGACCAAGCTACATGCCACAACCTATAGTGCAGTCCCACATCCTTTGTGCTGAAGGCTCAGTCACAGGGGATCTGCTCTGCCCTGCAAGTCCTCCCTCCCCATGGAGAGAGCGGATGCAATCCCAGTGACAGCTACCCATTAATGCTCTGCCTTAACAATTTAGCATGGTGTGTGTGTTAAGTGGGTGCTTATCCCTCTCCCAAGCCTCTAGCCTGAACTTGAAGACAGGAGGGAGCACAGAATTATCGCTTCAGTAAACTGACCTAATTGTGAGCATACACATATGTGTGCTACAGTCACTACAACCTCACTGACCTTAAGGTGGCACTATCTCCTTGGTCATGGCAGTCTTTGGGGAATTAGGGAGAAAAAAGTAGGTTCTACCTCCATAATGATTTGTGGTAATCCTGACCCTGGCTTTGACTCCAGTCTGAGTCCAAATTCAGTGTGGTCCTCAAGATTCTACCAAAAAAAAAAAAAAAAAAAAGACAATGGCTTTTGCAGTTGGCATATGCAAAAGCCATCACAACTTTTAAAAACTTCAAAACTGTGCTAACTCCCTGATGCATTGGTTGCTTGTGTGGGAGTTAAAGGGGGAAGAAGTGGTTATCCACCCTCATGATGACCTGGGAACTCCCTGCTCGCCTTCTCTGGCTGTAGTTGAAACCTAAAGTCAGCATGTTTTTGAGATTCTAGGTTAGACAGTAAGGCCAGAAAACCTGAATGAGCTGGTATGCTTCTACCTGACTCCCAGCAAACATTCTTTTCTTCCAGTCCCAGGCTGTGGGAGACACTGGTATTGCTGCTGGGAGACTGCACTGTCCACGCTTCACCACTGTGTCCTCGGCTCTAAGTGTTTCCACCGAAAACTTCTTCCCAAGCACCTCCCACCCCTGAATGCCCATCCTCTACTTTGGTTCCACTAACTTCCGCTCAGCAAGCTTAGCACACCATTTCCCTGTTGAGCCATCTTGGGATCCCTTACTCATGGTGGATTTCTCATGGACTCAGGAAAATACTGACATATTCCAGGTGCCCTAAAATATTTGTTGGAAGAATGAGTAAATACACAAATATAAAATGCAATGGGATGGTGGTAGTGAATAGTGTTTGACAGGGGAAGTGAAATAGAATCTCATGTAGAAGGAATTGTGGAAAGAATATGAGGAAAATACCCACCGTGAAATGAAATATCTGATATTCTGATTCACTAAGGCATATTTGAATGTAAGCATCATCTTTCTATATTAAATAGAGGAAGAGATTAAGAACAAACACTACCTGCTGTCTTTATCCTCTCAAAGCACCAAGTCCACTTAGAGCTGCCTCACCACCCCCATTTCTCTATTAATGCAAGATTTTTTTTCTGCCATGAATACATGTAGGCCTGGTTTATTTTAGTATTGCCTATTTGTTTGTCACCTCGGTATTTGATAATTATTTCTTAAGTCAGTTCCGGCCTGATGGATGGGCTGGGAGGTAATACGCAGGGATACGTTCTTCTTTATTCCAAAGTGTTCTTCTTGTGATTATTCCATGGAACCTTAGCATTTTATAAGTAGGTTGTGCATTACTGGAGGTACTGGTGCCTTCTGTTATTGATCTAGCAAGTCTTTGAGTGAATATTAAGAATTTTCAACCAAGAATTGAGAAAGAAGGAATTGGTATTTTGAGACAGAAGACTCATATTAGAGACTGTTATTTGAAAAGGACCACCTTCCAATGGGTATAAAAAGAGTATTTTTGGCTCTGTGGATATATCTGTGTATCTGTGTGTGTTTGAGGTATGTGGAGAAAAGTTCAGATAAAGTTTGTCAAAGAGTACAGATGAGGAGAAAGGTTTCCAGGTGGATGAGAGATCATGGGTCACTGCGTGCAGTTCTTTTCTACAGCCCAGTTGAGCTTGGGTCCAGCATGGTCCAAGTCCTGGAGTGCAAGAAACATTACAGCATTACCACTAGACATTTAGACACTTGGATTGTGATTTCTTCATTTATGTGACATAGATTTTCCTCCAAAAGTCAGAATAAAATACTGTAGCCCAAAGATGTATTATGGAGCAATTTAGAAACTTGAGCAACTATTTCTCAGGTGAGAGAATCTCAGAATGGCTCAAGAGCTGTGTTGACATTACACGTGTCTCTCATCCAGCCCTTAGTTGTTACTTTTGCTCTGATACTTTGAGAAACTCAATTTTAAAATATTTCCTAATATATTTAAAAGTATATGAAATAAGGTAATAATTTGCAATTATTCTTGAATCAGCTTTACCAGTCATCAATACACAGTAAAATGTATTTCATCAACACTTCTGCACTACGTTTCTCTAACTGTGTATTAGTTTTTACTACGTTGATAAGGTAATCTTTACCTGGTAACAATAGATGCATATTAAGCATATGACTAGGTAGTTTTTGTCAATTTATGCAATCATAAGGTCATACTTCCTCACTCAAACCTGTTCACCTTTCTGTGTGTATATTCTGTTCCTGTTACCACTCCTAGTTCCTTGACCTATTACTTAGTAATAATCGCTTTCTATTGAGGGTTTTTATTACGAAAGTTGGGAGCATTTTTGTCAAGTATTTTTTTATGCATTTATTGAAAGGTGTGTCTTTTTTTATTCTGTCAATGTTAATTGATTTTTTTAATTGCACCTGTCTTGTGTTACATATATAAGTCCCATTATATCATATGGTCTAATCTTTCTACTATGGTGCTTGATTCAGTACTCACATTTGCAAAGGGATATTAGTATGTGGGAGTGATATTGGCTTGTACTTTTGTGGTATTTGTAAGGCATTGGTATTAAGACAATTCTGGTCTCATGGAATAAAAGGTAAATTGTAACTTCTCCCTCTATTTTCAGAAAGAATTTATAAATAATTGATTGTATTTCTTCTCAAAATATTTGTGGTGAGGCCATCTGGGCTTGAACTTTTCTTTGTGGGAATATTTTCAGTTACTAATTCAATTTCCTCTCTGGTTATATGCTTATTCAGATTTTCTAAGTTATATTGAATAGTTGTGGTTATGTGTATCTCTTTAGGAATTTTCCCATTTCATCTAAGTTAACTCACTTGGTAAAAGTTGTTCAAGACACTCTCTATTAATCATTTTACTATCGGTTGGGTTGGTGATGATGGCTTGTTTTTCATTGTGACTCCATTCATGTGTGTCTTGCATCTGTCTTCTTGGTGAGCCCATCTGAAGATTTGTCCATTCTCATGGTCTTTGCAAATAAGCAACTTATCCTGTTGACTATAGAAATAAAAAGAGTAGTATGGGATCGATGCTATGATACAGTGGGTTTAGCCACTGTCTACAAGGCTGGTATCCCACATGAGTCCAGCTCCATGCTGATGTTCCTGGAAAAGCAGCAGAAGGTGACGCAAGTATTTGAGCCCCTGCCACTTCCTAGGAATGAATTCAAGGCTCCTGGCTTTAGTCTGACCCATCCTTTGCTGTTGTGTCTCTCTGGGGAGTGAAGCAGCTGAAGATTCTCTCTCTCTCTCTCTGTCCCTCGCACTTTGTAACCTTACCTTTCAAATAAAGAGGTAAATCTTTGAAACGAAATTGTGTGTCTATAAAATATGTAGGAAAATAATAAACACAAGTATGGAGGCCAAGTCCCATCCTATGCTGTCTGCAAGCTGGAAATCTGGTAATATCATTTAATCCAAGCCTGAAGGTGTGAAAAACCAGGGGTTCTGGCATTGGATCTTCCAGTCTGAGGCTCAAATCAGGAGATTAGGGTGGTGTGTGGATAAAGTCCCAGAGCCTGAAGGCCCAGGAGCCAGGAGATGTGTCTGAAGGCATGAAGTGATAAAGGCTCTAGGAGACAAAGAGTTCTCCCCTCTGGCTTTATCCTCAGTTGAATGATCACCTTCCATATTGCCAGGGATGTTTCTTCTTTATGCTAACCTCTTCTAAAACACTCTCACAGATGCATGCACAAGTCACGTTTTACCTTGTATTTGGGCAAGATGGACAGCCCAGTCTGAAGGCAGCAGGGACCGCCTGTGGGGCAGGAAAGGCTGCAGCTCTTTCCAGCCTGGCAGATAGAAAAAGCCAAGCATACTGACACCTCTTACTGTTTTGTGGCTTTTCTTGTGTCTTGACGCAAATAAATTCTCATTTCAGGACCTACAATGAGTCTAAAGAGTTCAAATAAAAATGCCTAGTCTGCTTTGATGTACTGTAACATATTGGATATGCCTTTAAATATTTTCTTCTTTAGTTTCAGTAGCTTTGCTAGTAAATTTAGGCATAAACTTTCAGAATTTATCTGATATGGAATAAACTGGTTCTCCTTAAAACAGGTGTTTAGTAAAGTTTGGGAAGGCTTCCATGATCATTCCTTCAAATACTTTTTTCTACTTTTATTTCTTGCTTTTTACTTCAATTGCACTTAAAACTTGATGTTCTCTTACAGGTTTCTTCATCTGTTCATTCTTTCTCTCTCTCTGATCATCATATTAAATTTTGTAATTATATTGTTGTTCACTGATTCTTTGTAATCTGAAATTTATTATCATTTCTAATTTTAAATGATGTCTTTTTAACTTTTTATTACCCTAGATTTCTATATTCATATTTCTGTGAATTTGTGATAATATCCTGTTAAAATATTATCATCATACTTTAAATTCAGTGTATATATTTATATGTAGAGAATTTGTATATATATATAACTAGAGAGATTTCATTTGAAGTCTTATTTGCTTTCAGTTGTGTTCAAATGTTCAAAATGTGGTTTTCCTTATTAAAGACATTGTTTTATTGCTGTGATGACTAGCTTTATGTTCAACTTGTCTGAATTAAGGAACTAGTAAAGCATTACTACTCTGAAGGTGTTTCCTAGGAGCTCGCTGTGTTAGTAGCCTGAGTGGAGAAAACCCACCAAGCATAGGAGTGATGGCATTCAGGTTTAGAGCGAACAAAAGGCACAGAAATAATCCTCCTGGAGTTGGGCATCCTCTCTTGCCTGCCCCTGCCAGCCAGATCCTGAGGCTCTCCTGCCGTTGACTCCAGGGCTTCACTCAGTGACCCAGGGTGCTCTCAGGCCTTGACCTCACACTGACTTGGACAGGCACACTGGCTTGCTGGTTCTGATGCTCAAGCCATGCCAGTGACATCTGGATCTCCCAGGTGCAGAGGATTTGTCTTCGGATTTTTCAGCTTCCCTAATCACACTAACCAGCTTCTCTAAGAAATACACTCTCCTCTGTGTTTTCCTTTCTGAAAAATACAGTACAGTTCCTCTATTTTTTCTGTTTGAGAATAAGACACATTTTCCCCCTATGGGATGTAATTTCTGTTGTTGAAGATTGAACATTTTAGGTAACATAATAAAGAAACTCTAGATTATAGTTAGCCCCAACGGTTATTGCTTATGCTCCTTTAGCAACTTTTCTGAGTTGTGTCTGAATGTTATTCCTACTATGTAGCTATTGATGCCTGTACTTAGTAAATGTCTTTTAAATTGTTGCTTTGTGTTTTTAGTATGGCTGCCAAGGAATTGCCTTTGTTTTTCTGTTTTTAGTATTTCTTGGTGGAATTTCTGGCTAGTTTGCTGGTCCATTGTTTACCCCCGCAAGGATTATAGTCTCAGATTAATTTAGCTGTGATTTTTCTCAATTCATTTGCCATGGAGATTGCAAGTATTTCAGATAGCGCCACTCGCTGTGGGGCATTTCTACATTAGGATCTACATCAAGTTATTCCTTCTCCATAACAAGCTGCTTATCTTCTCATGGCCTGTGATTAATAGAATCATTGTACAGATTGACCTGTACAAAAGTAATTCCAGGGAGAAAAGTTGCGGACACACTGTTTTTAGTTAAAATCCAATCCGTGTTTCCATTTTCCATTCAGCCTTTCTCTTTCCTTTCCCTTCCTTTCCCTTCTCTTCCTCTCTGCTTCCTGCCTTCACCTCCACTTCCCTTCTTTTCACTTTTCTCCCTTCCTCCCTCTCTACTCTGAGTATACTGGGAGAGTTTTCCGCCTTCTGGAGCGTTCTCTTTGAGGAACCCTACATTCCAGCCACAACAGTCCTGGGAATGTTCTCACACAGCTTAGCCTGTGTACATACTGCCCCCTACAGGGATTCTTCTTCAATGCATTTTGTGGTAAAATTTTGTAGATGATTGCAAAGTTAATTTGCACATCATTGTCTCCAGCTGGCTCTCCAAAACCTCGTATTTTTTTTGGTATCTGATTTCCCTTATCACATAAAGTATCTTTTCATGAGGTAACAGACACCACTATAGTGCAGTCATTTATAATTTTTTTCCCTCAGTCAGTTATTTTCTCAGCAGCTGCTTTACAGCAAATGACCACATTTCAGTAGAATGCAATAGCAAGCTGTTCTTCTAACTTAAGTGAATGCTGGTTGTCTTGGTTCGGCTCATTTAGTCTGCTTTTAGCCGCCTGGCCTTGGGTTCTGCCGCTGGGGTCAGGTCCAGAGTCAAGAAGTTACCTGCACATGTGATTAAAAAAATATTAGTAACAATAATAAATAAAGTGAAGGAGCAATGGCTCAATCGTACTCATTTTTCTTCAACTTGTTTTTAGATATTCCATTCACCAAAGCATGTCACATGATCAAATCCAACATTTATGGGATATATATGATATACCTCTAATCAGAGGATAGCAGAACCATCATGCAGATGACGTGCGTATAAAGTGGTGAAATATCAACAGCAATAGATTAAGCTTCTTCAGCTGATTGCCCAGATTAGCCCAAGTTCAAGGACTTTGTTTTACTTCTAGTTTATAGAATTGGCTCCAGTATTTAGTAGTGCTGTGTCCTCGGGCTATTTTCTTTGTGTCTTCTTTTCCTGTATTTTCTCGGCTATAACGTAGGGACAAGAACAGCATCTATTTCATAGAAATGTTTGAATGTGAAGTAGGGTTACTCAGAAGAACTTCTGGGTCCTGGTGTCATATAAAGCCTCACACTTCCTGGCGTAGTCAATGCCTGCAAGTGAATGTTGAAGGAGCGCTGCAATCCGTGAAAGGAAAGGGGGAATCTTAGAAACAGGAAAATGAATACTCTAAATGGTTAGTCAGGTACGAAAGCTAGCTGAGAAAGCTCAACTGGAACTCGTGAGGGAAAATTGAAACCCTGCATGTTTATCCCTGATCAAAATCACAGTATTTATTCAACTCGCCTGACTTCCTATTAAACATTTTACTTAAAAAAGAAACATTCTCAGGATCGATCCAGAATGACTGTTGTAGTAAAGTCTTCCAATGCTGCTTTATGCTGTGAGTTCAACTCTACCTCATGCCCACAATAACCCAAGTGGACATCATGCATGCTCTCTTTCAATCGCTAAGGACCTTTTGCAACATTGTGGCAACTCACACCAAAGGTAATGGATGTTACTGTCCTAGAAACATCCTCAACCTAGAGGGATAAGAATCCAATCTGTGGGTAGATGTGCCAGCCTCCCATGCTTCAAGGGGTATTTTCAAAGCTCTTCAGGAAATGGGCCCAACAGAAATGAGTCCTAGTAACAGAAAGCAGGACCCTGTTCACTTCACTTCCTTCCTTCTCTTTTCACACTCTCTGGTTTTCTGGAATTATTCCTAATTAACCCTGCTTCGTGTTCTCCCAGGCTCTACGTTCTGATAAATCTAAGCTAAGGTGTATACATTTTAGCCTTTTTCTTTTTTAGGCGCATGTCTACCACTGTCCCAATCTACCTTGCGCTCCTGCCCCAGAAATGAACACTTCAAGTTGAGGGTCTGTGTTACTCAGTCTTCCAAGATTTTGTTAAAGTTCAACAAACATTTTTTTTTAATATTTAAACATTTTTGTGTGGTATAAAAAATGTGCAGTTTTATTTTCAATATCAAATTATAATGCGAAGAAATTCATTTTGAAAAGTTTTTTCTTATCATTTAGACTCCTTAGGAATAATTAATATTTTTTTCTTGAGAGTTTATTCCCTCATTAAAATACAGCAATCAGTATAGTCACATTTGTACCTTCATGAAATTTTATGATAGAGTCATAAAAAATAAAATACCTCAATGTTTTCTGGTAGATTGCTGATCCCCTCCTGAGGAATACGTATGCATGAAAAGAACTTAGTGGAAATGATTGTTGTTTTACTGCAATCCTTTCTGTAAGTGTTTCAGTATTTTTTCTGATGGAAGGTCTTTGAGCGTCTCTTTAGTGGCCTCCATGGTCTTTGCAAAATGGACTAATCCATGAAAATTCTGTTATTGGAAATTTATCTAGGATGAGTTTCTTACTGACTCAGTGGGGGAAATTGAGAAGTTTACTCCTTAGGTATGTTTCCTTGCAAAGGGAGTAGTTTACAAAAGCTCATCAACTAAGAATAACCGAAGTCATAGATTCTTAAGTTGTTAGCTAATTTTGTCTTCCGTATTTTTCTATCTGACTTTGCAACTTAAATTTTCTCCTTTTAAGACAGAATTATCCCAAATTCATTCGGTTATTGAATAATGTTTTGGGTACTTTCTATTGTTTCTCTTTTGGATATTTTTCTTTAAATTTTGCTCTTAATGTCTGGATGGTTGACTCATATTGTTTTAATTCCTCGCCTGAGCTTTTAGCTCTGATGTCATCTTGTTCTTCCAACACCCAGGTTTCCCTCCCGAAATCCCAAGTAGGTCTAGTTTTCCAGGACCAGTCCTGAGGGGATTGGGCACTTTTGCTGCCTCATGCTTGAGATGGAACAGTAAAACACCTTTGCAGTAGTGGCTCATTCATAAACTTATCCTGACAGCCAAATAAAATGAAAAAAAAAAAAAAGAATTATTTATTTTTTTCTATCTTGAGTTTTTAAATGACAAACCTTAAAGTTTCCATAGGGTACCACTATGGCCTCTACCATCCTTCCTACACTCTTTTTTTTTATTTTAAATTAATTACATTGCATTATGTGACAGTTTTATAGGTACTGGGATTCCCCCCACCCCTCCCCAAACCCTCCTTCCTACACTCTTGACTGTGGACAAAGAGCGGCTTCTCTGTTGAATACATTTTTTTAATTAATTATTTTGCATTATGTGACAGTTTCATAGGCTCTGGGAATCCCCCCACGCCACCCCATGCCCCTCCCCCCGGTGGATTCCTCCACCTTGATGCAGTATTACAGTTCAAATTCAATCAAGATTCTTTCCTTGCAAACGTATACCAAGCATAGAGTCCAGCTACTTATTGTCCAGATGGGTTGAACAGTTTCTTGGGGAGACCATTTCTGGTCCGAAGTTAGAGCTGGTAGAATATCATCCCGGTCAATTAAGAGTCCCAATATAACATGCTGAATACATTTTTTAAAAAAGGAGGAAATGTATGACCACCTTCCTCATCTCCCTGTCCGCTCACCTTGGAGCCTGTTTATAGAATGCTCCTGCTATGGATTCGCTGCTTAGTTGAGAAGCCTGTTTTGCTGTTGCTAGTCACACTGAATGGAAACGTCTGGGTAATTTTGGGATGCTTTCTCGAGATGTCTGTCATGGATCTATTTTTCAGTCGTCTCCAATAACTTCATCTATAGCGAGGGGTGAGGGGTGAGAGGTTCTCCTCCATCTACTTGACTCGTTTTTTTTTTTTTCCCGATGGCTTTTTCTAAAAAAAAATTCTAACCAAAATCCCAACATAGAAAATGAGAGAAATTTAGAAAAAAATTATTTACTTAAAAGACAGTTACAAGAAGGGAAGGAAGAGGAGAAGGAGGGAGGGGGAGAGAGATCTGCCTTCACTTGGTTCCCTCCTACGTGGCGGTGATGCCCAGAGCTGCTGCCGGGCTCAAGTTAGGAGACTTGGACCATCTCGAATTACTTTCCCAGACACACTATCAGGGAGCTGAGCTGGGAGCGCCTGGATTTAGCCTTGCTCTCCTTGGATCCCAGCTTCCTAGGAGGTAACCAAACCAGCTGCATCACAATGCTGGCCCTGGAAATAATTTTTTTTTGAGAAATAATTTTTAGTAACACAAATAGCAGAATGATCATAAATACAGTTAACAAAAATAAAAATTTTCTATTCCCAATGTTCAATTGGCCAGGAGTTTGGAAAATTGCACTGCTATGAGGGTTAAACACATAAGTGCGAAAACGAAGTGATTTAAGTGAAAGAAGAGCATGACCCATAAGCCACACTATCATGAGCTGCTCTTCCAGTGCTTAGTACTAGGGACACAAGATGTGATTTACAACACTCATTTACTCAAATGTTGCAACCATGTTAAAAAACCATTAGTCCATTTTTTACTATTATATAAAGGCTTTTTTATTCTTACCACATTTTTGCAAAGCAATTTGGATTCTTAAAAAAAATCCTTTGATTCTAAAAATTAACAAATATGTTTTTTCTCAACGTTTCAACACAGTCTTTGATTTCTGCAGCTTGTGTTCTAATATGAAGCATACAAATTCCCTCATGTTATGACTGTCAGGTTTGTTCTTTACAGGCACTGCAAAAAGTGAAGAGAATGGATGAGGAGAAATTTTGATTTAGTTTACAATTTACCTTGAACTTGAACTTCTTAATTTTACTGTATGTATTTCATTTTTCAAACTTGTTTACTTTGTCGCTAGTAAGATTTTTTTTGCTGTTGCTGCTAATTGATTTTAATTAGATTGTGGTTGAACAACAATAGCAGTAATATTTTTCTTGAATTGTTAGTCTTGCTTGCTTGCAATTTTAAAAAATTATTCCTTGAGTACCTTAAAATCACCTATGCTTTATTCATTGGGTACAATGTTCCCTTAATACATCTGTTAAGTTAATTCCACTCATCATATTTGAATTTATTAGACTACTAATTCCAAAAGTCCTGCATCGAATAACAACATGTCTAGAAATAAAAATGATCGAAATAGGAGAAAAATAAATTTATGGAAAGATTTATGATAGCAAGATAAAGAATTTAACATTAAAATATTTTAAAGTATATTATACAATATAATAGTATTATAATAAAATATATTTTAAATACATGTAGCATGATTAAAAATGTAAAGAACATTGTGGACATAATGCGAAAATAATTGGGATATAAAAGCATGAAAAAAACATAGTTATGAAAACTCACCTAAAATGTCTTTTTATTTCTCTGGATAGAAACTGCAACACATTAGACTACTAATTTTTGTCATATTGTATACTGTATTTATTAGTGGACTTAATTTTATGTAGCTGCAGAAACTTTTAACTGGATTAAAAATGGAGAAAAGAAAGTTGACAAACATGAGTATTGACTCCATAATGAAACAATATGTAGTGATTTAACACAAATGTAATTTGAATATAAGATATACATCAAGCCATATGGCAATTGAATTCTTGAAAATCAGTAATAAAGTGTTAATTCTTAACAAGAAAAAACATTAGCTAAACATCAAGAATTACAATGGATTTTTATTAGGAATTATATCAGTAATAAGAAAGTGGAACATCACTTTTGTAGCCTTCCTGATAAGAGGGCATAACCTGTATATAATTGTGCGGAAGTGTTAGACATCTGCAAAATACATGTTCCAACTGGCATAGGTTCTTCTATATATGTCATTGCTAAACTAAAAAACAGACCTATTTCAGAAACGGAAGTGATGTGATGACAAAATCACCAAAGTTGGGGTAAATTTTATATAAAATTGAATCCTGTTAATCTCCTTTTCCTAATTTCTTATCATTTTACTGTGGTTGTGAATATTTAAATATTTTGCGTTATGTAAATAGTATTTCTGCAACCTTCTCTCTGACGATTCAGAAAAAAAATACAATATATACTTATGTACCTAGAAGAAATCATGTGCCAAATATCAAAAAATATTCTGATAACATGAATTAAGGATAAAGTATACGAAGGATAATGTGTATGAAGGAGTTGTTTTTACTACTCATCCTACAAATGACAAATTATCCTATAAATTACAAATATCTCAAAATTATTAACCTGATTTTATTGTTTAAGGCATTCACTGCTGGGCTCCCAGTTCCAATTTTTACAGTCAAGAGAGCCTGTTCCCCTTGTTCAAAGGGAGAGTTTGCCCGCATCCCCCTGACATGCAGGCATTTTCACTTGCTGGAATACCACAACAGGCTGCTTTCTCCCTAATCCAGGCTGCTATTAACTCCAGATCTAGTAGTCTTGAAGGAGAGACTTGATTTCCACCAACAGAGGATTGCATTAAGGTTTCTAGGTAGAAATGGAAGTGTAGCTTGATCTGGAAAAATGGGACTTTTCTAACTACTTGAGGAAGAGCCTGGAATTTGGATGTGAGTTTGCTCTAGGTAAGGAAAGAGCAACTGTGAGGAAGAAATAGCCATATCTCAAAGACACAGTTACTTTACTAGATAGAGCTTATTTGAACACTTTATATGTTCATAATGGTTAGATTTTCACTATATAACTTAAGAACATCTATTTTCATTTTATGGAAGAGGCATACACTGAGAGAGACAAAGAATGAGAGAGCAAGAGAAGAAAGCAAGCAAAACAGAATCCATCTTCCATCTGCTGATTTACTCCCTAACTGCCTGCAATAGCCAAGACTAGGTGAGGACAAGGTTGGGGACAAGGACTGGTAGCGCAATGTTGGTCTCTGACTAGGTTCCAGGGACCCAGCTACAAGCCTCATTGTTTTCTGCCTTCCAGAGAGAACATTAAGCAAGGTAGAATAAGAGTCAAGTTAAGGCTTGAAGCCAGGCTGACAGCATTCCAAGAGGCATCTTACCTGCTCTGCCAAGGGCTCACCCCAGCCTTAGCTTCTTTTCCATCCAACACCTATTATTTTATAACTAGCTTGTGACTCTTCTGGTTAGAGTCAGACTTAAGATTTTACTAAGTTCTAGTCCTTGATTAGTCTGTTATTAAAGGACAACGCAGACAAGAAAATGCCAGCTGCAGAAAGGAAAAAGGAACAATTGTGGTGATCATTTTAAGGGTGGGCAAGCCCCTTTTAATGAAAAGGAAAATCATTTTGAAATCTCTTTTCTTTCACTGTCTCATCCTTTGTAATTAATATGCTTGTGGCGATGTGGCAGAGTGGACAGACGTGTTGGAATTCTGCTAGTATAGATACAAATGCTGGTTTTGCTGTTGAATGCTGCATGGCTGACCCTGGGAACCTTTCAGAGTTGCAGAGACAAGATGAATGGAAGAAATCAAGGTGTCTAGCTGATTTGCACAGGACGCGGTGAAGAACTGTTACTTATGTCTCCTTTTTCTTGCCTTTCATTGTGCTCTCCTCTATTGGGTATGTTTTCCTTTTTCTTCCCCTTCTTTGTTGTTTATTAAGATCCTATTTTTTATTCAAATCCCACATTATCTTCTGTGGCTCCTCCCCTAAATGCCCGGAGTGATAATTATGTGAACTTATTTTGTGTTCAAACAAAATGGGTTGAACTTCCCTCTAGTATTGAACATGGGGTCACATTTTGCAGGTTATCAGCTAAAAGAATCAAGTTCAAGGTGCTTGGCAATAGTGCTATTGCAGTATATTTATTAAACAGACAATTAATACAATCAGGCCTGTGTCTTGGAAAGAAAGTGCAAATAGATTTAAGAATTCTCCCTTCTTAAGTGCCATCCCAACTGTGTAAGTGATAAAGGAAAAAACATTTAGACTACAAAGAAACATTTAATTTAGACCCTAAAGAATTTTTGAAAAGCCACTCATTCTTGCAGAGCTGGAATACATGAGATCCTGGAACTCTTGAAAGCAGTTTTGATAATACACAACTTCTGTCTCGTATTTTTCTTAGAAGCAAATGTTGCAAAATATGTCTTCTTTGTGTTTCCTTCCTTCAAATTCATCTTTTTAAATTGCACTGTAACCCCTTGTGGATCAGGATTAAAGCTGTAATGAAGCATATGTGTAATAAATGTTTAACAAAATTAAAGCTGAAATGGGATGTGGTAGAAGTACAAGCCACAACAGCAGCAGCAACAACAACAAAATCAGTAGCAAGAGCCTGGCTAATCTTTTATTAAGGATTTTCTTTAACCAACAATCTCGGTTTGATAAAAAGCTTTGACTTCTACCTTCCTGGGGAAGAAAGTAAGGTTTAGAGAGTTTAAGTAATTTGCCTGAGGTTACACCTTAGGCAAGTGGTAGAGGCAGAATTCAAATCTAAAGATGCAATTAGAGCAAGCTGAATCCAACCAGCTTACCTGTGGAAAATCCTTTCTACCTTTCATCAGCTTCCTCTCTAGGAGATTTGAGGAGTCTCTCTGGGCAGTAACATGCTAACCAGCATTATTCATCTTACTGGTCACCACACTGAGTCATGTAGACCCGAATGTACTGACATTTTGGAAGGCATGCTATATAATGAGCAATTGCTGTTTTCATTCATGTTGGAAAAATTACATTGTCCACAGAAATGAATCACATCACACAAGCGAGCGATCAATCTCACTCTGGAGTTTTAAAGAATCAACCGGGTTTTCTTTCCTCGTGAGTTTGTGGGGATAAATCTTTTGTTCTGTTTTTGTACTGCAAAATTGCTTCCAACTTCAGTGTGCTATGTTTCAGTAGGTCAGCTTGATTCTACATCTGTGCGGAGGGAGTGAAAGCATGGATGAAGATTTCAAGAATGAGTGCTTTTGACAATGACTTTCTAGTGGAATTAACATAGTACTCATGATTCCTGTAACTGTTAATGGACACACTGAAGGGTCCCTTGTGTAGGAGGCTAGCAGGGTGCTTGGCCTAGAGAAAAACGGAAGATGAAAGAAGAGGATGGTGACCAGGAGAACCCAACTTGCTGGGAAAGAAGTTCTTCAGTAGATTTTTGCCCAGGAAAATGTTGGCTTTGGCTGCTCTCTAGTGGTGGGTAGTGTTCATTGTCAGCAATTCCTGCTGGGATTCCAAATTGAAGGGCAAAATGGAAACATTCAAACTTTTGCTTGGAGACCCAGAGCTAGCTAGCTGGCTTGTGTTCGTTCCTGTTCGTTAGTGTTCTCTCTCGCTCGCTCTCGCCTTCTTCCCTCCCTCCTTCCATCTCTTCCTCTCTCCTTTCTTCTCTCTCTCTCTCTCTCTCTCTCTCGCTCTCTCTCGCTCTCTCTCGCTCTCTCGCTCGCTCTCTCTCTCTCACACACACACACTCTGCACAACAAGCCATGGGAAAAAAATGGGAGAGCAACATTGAGAAGAAAATGAGCACAGTCTCACAGCTGGAGTAGCACACGAGAACTCCAGATTTCTGACGCTTGTGCTCACCTCCTGCCTCCATCATTATTAAAGGAGCCACACAAAGGCCTCCTGCTACTCTCTGTGGTGCAGTTTGATCTTATGCAGTTCTGCTTTCCCAAATTGGAGCTGTGCTGACCCTGAGGTTGTAGCTGGTGTCTGAGAGCTGACTTCCTAACAATATTCGAGAAACCTTATCAGCCTCAGAAAGAGGAAGGACACATTGCTTTTCCCATGCCACCTCCTTCTTTCTGAGGATGCATGTAGGTGCCTTCTCTTTTCTCTGTTGCCTTACCAAGTAAGAGGAAGGGACGTGTCAGGTTGGCAGTGGTAAAGGGCTGGGGGACCTACTCATCCTAGTTTTCCCAAAAACATATGTTACAGATGATTGACTTGATGTTTTGAATTTCATATATATTTAGAGAAAAGATAGTCAAATGGCATTGGTTTCCAGCATGTAGGGAGACACAGCTGATGCACACCTTATATTTGGTCCTGTCCCTACACTGATTTTTCTATGAATGCATGTAGTTTACGCCACCCGTTACGTCTCAGCTACTACATCGGTACAATGGAGGTGGCGGTGGTGGGAAGCTGAATTTTTCACATTCTGATTCCTTTTCTCTCTAATGTTCACTGGATAAGATACACATGAAAGAAAACTAAAATAATAATAGTAAGTAACCTGAGTTGTTAAGAAACCATTGGAGTCTTGGTCAGCCAAGCAGCCATAGAGAAATGCTCAAAAGCATGACACCAGGAAAGCAGCTTGGTGCTGAGTAGATGTGTTTCCTTCCTAAAGGGTAGGCAACAAGGTCATTGCCTTCCAGAATAAGGCCCTCCAGAAAATCCCCTTGGTCCTCCCCGTTTTCTAGATTCTGCTTACTTTGTATTGGTTTCTCTATATGTGAAGCAAACTGGGGAATTAAAGTAATTAGTTAATTCAGGCAGAAAAACCCTACAACACCCACATATGCTGTAATTATGTAGACATTTCAGGCATAAGTAAAGTTCAAACCCAAATGATCAGGAAAGTGCTTCAAATTTTCTGAAAAACAGAAATGCTAATTACATAAAACATCCAGTGCAACTTCACAAGGAATTGAGGCGAGAACAGCATTCTTGCTAGCCGTGCCCAAAGAGGAAAGGATGGGGTAAGGATAGTCCACGTCTTTCAAGACCTGGAGGAAAAAGAGACACTGAAATGGGTTGTGCAGTATAAAAGATAACTTCTGTAAATATGCCCAGGAAATACAAACCAAGAGAAATTAAGGCTGCTGATCAGTGAGACTGAATGTGAAGTTGATGATGATTCAGATGTAATTGAGAGAGCAAATGAATTCTCTGCATCCACTCTTAACAGAAAAAATGAGGCAAACCCATATGAACTATTAGGAAAAATGAAAACCTTGCCAAATAACTATTGATAACAATCTGATCAGGGGATCTAGAGTCTGGAAAATTTGTGCATTTGTAAATCAGGTAGAGAAATACCTGAAATTAGAAAATTCAGCCTTACACAAGTTAGTTGATATTATCTGTATGGGTCACAGTTTTCCAGAGAAATAAAATAGCATGACATAAATGAGGAGAGAGATCTCCGGGATTAGCTTGCACGATTTTGGGGGCCACGAAGTCCCATTGTTTTCATTTGCAAGTTGGAGAGCGGGAAAACTGATGGTACAATTCAGTCCAAGTGTGGAGACCTGGGATTCAGGGAGCTGATGGTCTTAGTGTCTGAATCTCAAACCCCTAAAACCAGGAACACCAATTCCTGAGCGCACAAGAAATGGCTCAAAATCCCTCCTGGAGGGGAAGTTCTTTATCCTCTGCTTTTTGGTTCCATGTAGGCCAGTGGTTTTTGTATGATTTATGATGGTTATGCTTTCTCTTCTGAAGTCTTTTACAATTGTAATCCATATTTTCTTCGATATTATTGAGATACTACAAGAAATCGCTAGTCCTGTTTGCCTTTTGAAAAAATAGCCTGGCCCCAAGGGCAAACAATCTAGGCACAAGCTCCTATGCTGTTAGAACCATTGGCTGTTAAGGAATTCAGAAGGAATGAATCTCGAACTGAAAACTCTAAAGTTTGTTGTTCATCATTTTCACTTCCTGCCTGCTAGTCTATCATGACTTTTATTTTTTTCTGGTTATGACTTAATTCTCCAAAACTTGGGTAAACAGTATCAAGGGAAATTCACTGATTTTCTGTTGAGAGTAGTTCATGTTGCCCATATATACATCCTGCTCACTCAGCCGCCTGAATGATACATAACCCTTTCAGGCACTCTGTGGTGGGAACCCAGAATCCGGAACCATCACAACACCTATCGCTGCCACTCAGCTAGTTCTGGGTTTCTGGAATTGCACTGGAGCAGTGCCCTGAAAGCCAGTCGCAGCCCACACACTTCTCAGCTTTGTGGCCTATGCAGAACTTACACTGTCATGGGCTCTCACAGTCACAGGGTGCTCTAGAGTATTCATGTTGGTCCCTTACAGTGCCTTGTCTGCAGGAGGGAGTTGCCCCCTGTTCAGTTGGAACTCTGCTTAGCAGCAGGTTGAGGGAAGAAGTAAGAGCTCCATCACAGAACAAAGTGGACCTCGCTGCTCACAGCCAGCTCTCCAGGCCAGACTCAAAGTCAATGGAGACAGAGGAGGTCTTCCCAAGATAAAACCATGAGTAGCATGTACATCATTGTAGGTTCCTCACACTTGGGTGTCTCCCTGCTAATCCTTGGTATCTCTGGTCAGTAAGACCGGAGCATAGCAAGGTGCCTCCTTTCATGGAGCTAAGTGGATGTCTGGCTTACTGCCAGCTCTCCAGGTCCCCACAGAAAGTAGGGGCCATGGAGTTTTTCTGCCAACAAAATTGACTGTGGTATTTGGCTGCTACAACCAACACCTTGCTTTGGGAATTTGCCATCTCCTGGTCAGCTGCCAGCCACAGCAACCACTGGTAGTACTGCTACCTACTACATATTTGCACTGTGCCTTCCTTGTTTTCCATGGAAAGTCTAAGCTGCCCCATAGATTTTCCACTGTAAATTTCTCTCCAACTGTCCTCTGTGAACATGGAATTGTGTGTGTGTGTGTGTGTGTGTGTGTGAGAGAGAGAGAGAGAGAGAGAGAGAGAGAGTGTTCTACTGACATCTTCCCATGGCTGAAATCAGCGTGTCTTTCTCCCTATTTGACCATCTTGGATTTCCATTCATATCTTTGTGATTGTGAAAAATGCTGTAGTACAAGGCAGAGTATAAGTATTCCTGTTATATTTATTTCATATCCTTTAGGTATATACCCAACAGTGGGATTGCTGAATCATGGGGTAGTCCTTTGTTTTATTTTTATTGGAAAGGCCAGATTTACAAACAAAAGGGGAAACACCAACAAAGATCTTCCATCTGCTGTCTCACTCTGCAAATGGTCCAAGGCTTTTGGCCATCCTCTGCTGTTTTCCTAGGCCACAGGCAGAGAGCTGGATAGGAAATGGAGCAGCCAGAATATTAACTGGTACCGATATAGGATCCTGATACATGTAAATGAGAGCTTAGCCACTAGGCATCATGGCAGGCCCATTTTTTATCTTTTTGAGAGTCATCATTCTACAAGGAAGACACTGCCTTTTCTAGTTGTGATTTCACTATGCCTTCCTATCCAGTTCCTCAGACCATATACAGACCTTGTCATTGCAATGGAAGAATCATTCAGGGGCCTTCAAGAAGGAAGGAAAATGGGACAGAGGAGTCCTGCTCTCCTCCCTCTCCCATGCTGCATTCAGGGTGCTTCTCTTTGCTGATCTGTGATGCAGGGATACCAAGCCCTGGGACCTGCAGACAAGCCCTGTGCACATCTTAAAATGTTATTATTCTGATATATTCAAATAGTTTGGGATACCCGTAGAGTTTGATATACAGTTATTTAACCAGCCATAAAGTTTGCTTGTCTTTCTTCTTATCAAGAGGAGCATAGTAAAATGCCCTTTCCTTTCCAGAGACACAGGGAGGTCTACAGAGGCAAGGCCTTGCAGATGTTTGGTCAGTGAGTGAACCTGGAGTCATCTGGAAGTAATTATGTGAGTTATCTGTAGTAGGTATTTTATAGAGGCCTTGGCCAGAATTAAAATATTTGCAGCTGAGCAGGGATTGTGGTGCAGCAAGTTGAACTGTGTTTTGCATGGGCTCTATTTCATATCTGAGTATCCAGTAGAGCACTTGCCACTCCGTGCTCCTGATCCAGCTTTCTGTTAAGGTGTCTGGGAAGCAGGAACTGGTGGCTCAAGTATTCAGATTCCTGCTTTCCTGTGAGA
Source organism: Ochotona princeps (assembly GCF_030435755.1). Lineage (NCBI taxonomy): Eukaryota > Metazoa > Chordata > Mammalia > Lagomorpha > Ochotonidae > Ochotona > Ochotona princeps. Next base: position 14,589,520 of record NC_080857.1, read on the forward strand.
AACTCAGTTGGAGCCCCTCGTTCATGGTAAGCTTGACCAAATAGTGGCTGTGCCATGCATTTAGGGAGTGAATCCGTGGATAGAAGATCTCTTTTCTTCTCTCTTTTTACTCCCTCCCTTCATCCCTATCTATCTATCAAGAGGGTATACATGGGTGGGACAAAAAAGGCATGTTATTCCTTGTCCTAAAGCTTTACTTGCGTGTACTAGTCAATGTTTCTAAAACTTATCTACTAACCCACCCACTTATTAGACATAGGTGGGACTTAATATTAGATACTGTCATTTCAGTCATCTGGTCTTGATGTCTAGCTCTCTTTCTGTTGTATAAGATTGCTTTAACTGTTTTTGTTTCCTTGCATGTCCATATGAATTTTTGCATTGTTTTTCTACATCCGAGAAGAATGTCTTCGGTATTTATGTTAGGATCATATTGAATATGTAACTTTCTAGGGTAGTATCAACATTCTGATGGTATTAATTCTTTCAAACCACCACAACAAGTACTTTTTCCCATTTTTTTTTTTTTTTGGTGTAGGTAGAAATCTCCTAATTAAGGTACCAAAAATCCCAAAGAAACAGTAAGAGTATTTATGGAAAATGGTAGACTAAATCACTACTGTTCAATAACAACCTATTACCTGAAGCTTTCTGGAATTGTTCTCACAAATACTTTAGAATATGTTTTACTGTTGGAAGTTTGATTATAGTATGTTATGATGAAGGTCTTTTCTGATCATGTCTATCAGATGTTATATGTGCTTTTACTGGAATGTCTCCATCTTTTTCCAAAATAGAAAAGTTTGCTGGGTTTTTTTGGGTGATGTTCTAATCCATTCTCTCTTCAAATCCTCAAGAACTCCTAAGAGAAATATTTGGTCATTTGATAGTAGCCCTTACATCTTGAACTCTTTCCAGTTTTTCTAGTTTTTTTAAAATCCTTTTTTATGTCTGACTATAGCTAAATGTTTGTCTTCTCAAATATTCTTTCTTCTGTCTCCTCACTCTGCTGGTAAGGCTTTCCACCTTGTTTTCTATCTAACATATTGAATTCTTCATCTCAAGTGTTTGTTTCTCTTCTATCTTTGTGTCTCAGTAAAATTTTTCATCCTCTGTGGTCCAACCTCTTAAGTCAAACACAGGGATGGTCCGGAAACATATTATATCATTCAAGAATCAAAAACAATGTATGCTATGAAAAATGTAGCCAGAAGGTATCCAGACCCACTGCCAGTGTGAATGTAAAATAGTACTACCGCTATGAAAGACAGTATGAAGGCTCCCCAGAAACTGAAAATATATCTACCATAAGACCTAACCATCCCACTCATGGGAATTTACTCAGAGTAGACTAATCAAATGACAGAGTTATCTGTACTCCTATGTTTATGCAGTTCAATTCACAATAACTAAGATTTGGAATCAACCCACAGTCCATCAAACAAAGACTGAATAAAGAAAATGTGAGGGCCCGGCAGTGTGGCCTAGCGGCTAAAGTCCTCGCCTTGAAAGCCCCGGGATCCCATATGGGCGCCGGTTCTAATCCCGGCAGCTCCACTTCCCATCCAGCTCCCTGCTTGTGGCCTGGGAAAGCAGTTGAGGACGGCCCGGTGCATTGGGACACTGCACCCGTGTGGGAGACCCGGAAGAGGTTCCAGGTTCCCGGCTTCGGATCGGCGCGCATCGGCCCATTGCGGCTCACTTGGGGAGTGAATCATCGGACGGAAAATCTTCCTCTCTGTCTCTCCTCCTCTGTGTATATCTGACTGTAATAAAAATGAATAAATCTTTGAAAAAACGTGAAAATGTGCTATGTATAAACTATGAAATACTAGTCAATCATAAAGAGTGAAAGCCTGTCCTGCAGCAAAATGAATGAATGAATGAATGGAAACCATTATGTTTAGTCACATAAACCAATCCAAAAACCAAACATTGTATATCTTTTCTCTGATTTATGACAGTCAACGTAGAGTGTTTTAAGATGTATGGGGATGAATTGGGGTTTTTTGTGATATGATTGCTATTTTTAGTTCTTGTTGAATTCCTGTGGATCTGTGGCCTTCCTACCTTTACCTTTGAATATTATGATTTGTGGTACCTTAAGTCTGTAGCTATACAGTGGATTAAAATTAAATCTTGCAAAAATTAAACAAAGGAAGGAAAGAAGAGGAGGGTTTAAGGGAGAAGATGAAGGGAGCGGTAGTTGTCTGTAGCTAGGAAATGCATGATATATGTTCTCTTTTAAATTTTTTTTATTATTTTAGATGATGTTTACATAGTTGACTGTTGTGTGAAGGATTGAGGGAAAACAGGGTGTGATTAGTGTTTCCTGCTTTTCTATTTCTTCTTCCTGCTTCTGGGGGAGAGGGTACATAAGAGGAGAAACCATACCCAGCCTCTCAACCTCCTCTGTACTAGGGGATGGGGAATGGCCTCCCAATATCAACCCAGGGCCCAGATGTAGCGCATGCTCTGAGGGTTCTGCCCAGATGGTTTAGATAGTTCTGAAAGTCTGTTGATCACGCTGATCAAAGGATGAGGAATCCCTGCCAACGTCCAGATGGAGCAGTGGACAGCAGGCCCTGCTGCACATGGAGGAAATGGTAACCCATTGGGGCCTGCAGAGGATGTCTGGTATCATAGCAGAGGACGGAGAATAGAGCTAATTGGACAACTGCCCCACCCAAACAATGACAGCAAAATCTGGGCAAATGGAGACTCTGGTGTCAACTATGTCAGCCAATGAATTATGTTCTCTTTATATTAATGACCAATTTTAAATGTATTAAGCCACTTCATATTATCCATTCTACCCATCTCCTGAGACCACACACAGACCGCATTATCTATTCATACACAATCGTTCAGGAGCTCTGCAGAAGGGATGCTGAAATGGAAAGTGCCTCTTTCTCACTTCCTGTCTTGGCTCATGGTATATTTCTTCAATCCCAGTTTATGGTGGGCTTATTCCATGACATTGGAAGGTACAATTTATAGTTTGTCCTACATGAGGTAACCCTTCTGGCGAGAGGAAGGGTAGGAAGAGTGCTGCGCAGTAGAAAAGAAGGCAGTGAGATGGTGGAGAAGATGCAGGAATAAGTTGATAAGAAGGAAACCTAGAGTATAAAAGAAACGAACTGCACAGTATTAGCATGGACTTTCCATTTTGTAGATAGAAATATGGTAATGATGCCTTATTTTATGCTTTTTTCCCAGAAACTCCGTAAGCCCTCAATTAGGCTTTGAGAAAGGAGTCAGTGCACCTTTAAAACTTTCCGCTTAATCACCTATAGCGAATGCTCATTTAATGATTGTCTTTTTGTACCAAACAAGAAGTAACAATGCTTTTAGCAAAAGAAATGGAATGAGAAAGAAATTGCCTAATCAGCCCTGCTCATGCAGTGCTTTGTGAGAAAGATTATTGAATTTTCAGTCTCCGCAGAATTTTAATGAAGCTCCATCTTGCTGGAAAATCCAGCCCTTTGTCAATTGAGTTCAATAAGTCGACCACCCATGTAATAAGATGTACCAGTTGAAATCTTTCACTCTGCCAAACCAGACATGTGCCAGAAGCACTCTGGAAATATGGAAGTGCTGTGTGTGTGTGTGTGTGTGTCTGAGACAACAGACAAAGCTCTCAAAATCACGCATGACATGCTATGATGTAAGTAACATACCATCATTTTTACTTTACGGCCCAAGATAAATGACATTTGTCAGGACACAATAAAATTAGCTATGGTTAGGAGCCAGACGGTTTTCCAGAACAGTAATACCACCACTCTTTCCACTTCTCACTGCAACTGCGGGGGATAGTGACTTTCGTTATGTCTTGTTTGTTCGTGAAGACCTGGATGGTGTGGTAGATAGCACCCCCTGTCCCCAGGGATCTGAAACTTGACAATGTTTACTTCCAAAGGTCTTGTGTCAAAGTGCCTGGGTTAGACTCCTGGTTCCACTCCTGATTGCAGCTTTCTGTAACACGGATCTGAGGAAACACTAGTGATAACTCTAGAAACTGACTTTGAAAATCATGCGTGCTTTTCTCTTCCGTAACTATCCACTCTGTGTTTTCTGACCTTTTTCCTACACTGGGATTACCTGGTGTTGTGACCCAAAGTTTTATTCTTGAGGATCATAAAATCCTCATTATCATGCTCTTATGGGATATTATCTTATTTGGGTGATGAAAGTCATAAGTAAGCAGTTAATTCCCAAGATGCACTCAAGTGGATTGCCCATTTCCTATTCTGTAACAGTAGGAGTACCTCTCTGTTCGTTCTGTGTCAAGTTTCCTCTCTGTTAGGTACTTGCACCTATAATCAAGAAGCCCTGATGACCTAAATGTTAATCATACTAGTTCAGTGATACATTCAGAAAGTGTATTCTCTGTGTGGATCTGAGTCTTAAACCATAGAGAGGAAAAGTAAAAATTTCCTGAAACAGATAATTCAAAGTATCTATAAGTAGGACCATGCCTGGTTCCTAAAACTCATTTATTTTATACATAATACGTAACACAATGCATAAACTGTTTTACTTGGAGAGTAACATTCCAGCTTCTCCAACTATACCCTATAAGCCAATAATTAGGATTAGTTTTAGCAAGGTATTCTGCCAGTCTGGAAACATCCAGGTGGCAGAAACCACACAGTCATTTCTTTCTCAGAGTAGCAATGGTAACTGAGCGGGGGGTGGGGGTGGGGGTGGGAGGAGGCATTCAAATTGGCTTTAACATTCATTAGAATGCCTAATATGGTGCTAAGCTCTACATCTCATTTTCTTGGTTATGAAGAGTCATATTCATTTGAAATGTTTTCAAGTTTTATTCATTGTTATAAAGACTTATTTTCATAGTTGGGTTTTACACAATTAATTTCACATGGTGTTGCCATTCTACTATGTGGTTTCTTGAATTAATTTAAATAGCATTTCTAAGAGGAAAGCCACATGGAAAAATTAGGACTCTGTGCTGGGCTAATTCATTAGATTAACAACTGTGGATTTGTGCACTTACAGAGAAAAGAAAATTATCTTGGGAACTTGGTTCTATTACCACAAGTTTATTGTTCCCTATAGATCAAGTGTACCACATAATGGAGTTTGCTCCAAGACATTTCTAGAACTGGTAGCAAAAGCACTATAGGATATACATGAAATCCACGGTAGAAACTAGAAAAGACTCTCATTCAAGTGTTAGGAATGGCTTTTTGTTAAAATTGTTGCACATAATACAGTTTTAAGTTAAATTATTATTGAAAATACCTTAATGATAATTAGTCTACATGCATCATTTTTATTAAGTTGAACAAAGTAGTGTTTGTTTCATGTTAAAATATACAGTCATGTGGTATTTTAATAATAATACTATGACAATGTCACAATGAACTAACAATAGAGAAATAAATGACTTTCAGGAGGTTGCTGTAATGGTTCAACAAGCTAAAGCTTTTTGTACCTAAACCAGGATAATAGCATCAGAAGGATTGCCTTAAGATGTCTAAGAGATGTGATTCATTTTCTTTTTAAGGACTTACTTATTTTTATGTGAAAAAATAGAGAGAGAGAGCGATCTCTTCCATTCACTGGTTTACTTCCCAAATGACCACAATGGCCAGAGCTGAGCTGAGTTGAAGTCAGGAGCTGGAAGCTTCTTCTGGGTTTCCCATGTGGGTGCAGGGGCCCAAAGCTTGAGCCATCTTTTACTGCTTTTTTTGGTGGCGGGGGGATGCTGATGCTTGCAGGCAGAAAATTAGCATGCTGAGCCACCATGCCAACCCCTGATTCATACAGAACCATGAATTATAGCAAAAATCCCAAATTTCTAAGCCCAAGTTATCAGAAGACTGAAGGTGATTTACTGAAAGCTAAAGAATAAAGAAGTACAAAAGTAGGAGTGGCTGGTTGAAATGTGAAGTCCTAGTGGGGGCCAGCCTCGTGGTATAGCAGCTAAAATCAATACTGTAATATCAGTATTCTGAATTGGAGTACTGGTTCAAGTGATGGTTTCTCTACTTCTGATATACCTTCTGGTTAATGTATTTGGGAAAGCAATAAAATATGGCTTAAGTACCTGGTCCCCTTCCTTTGATTTGGGAAACCCAGATGCAGTCCCTGGCCAGGGATTTTGACCAGGGGCATTGTGGCCACTTGGGGAGTGAACCTAAAGCTAGATTTCTATCTGCGTTTCTCTCTGTCTCTCCTTTTTTCTCACTGACTTTCCCGTCTCTCTGTCGTTCTGTGTCACAGAGAAGTAAATAAATCTTTAAAATAAAAACAAATGTGAGGTTACTACTTTATATGAGCCCAGAAGTGATGGATTACTGTGGCTATACAATCCTGGATGCATCTCAAAAGCTTCCACAGTCAAGCTGGTCACACTGGTATGTTTCCCATGTCTTCAACAAATACATGGGAAATGATAACTCTGTAATTTTGTGTCTTTGACAGTTGGCTAGATGTCCTTGGCTAGATGACGAGTGGATCAGAACACAACGCAGTGAATCTAATATAATATTGTTTAAAGCGAACATTGATTCAGTTTGGACCCATTACTGATTTATAAATTCCAGCAACAGAAAGTGCCCTAAGATGAATGCTTTAGTTTATAGAGTCTTCTAGAAGCATTAGAGTGGTAAAATATTATTAGCCATTTCTGTGTTATGGAGACAAGTAAACATCCAGAAAAATGCATGAATGTCTTCAGTTTCTCCACATTCTTGCACTAACTGCTCTCAATGAGGGCAATTTTTTCATCTGGAACTGATATATTAAAAGACAGGAAGGATCATGTTTATAAAGTTTGGCCCTCCATATGCAAAAAAGAAAATGGTTAAAATGAGGCACAGGTGTTTCGCTTGGAGGTCAAGCTACATTAGCATGCTCACATCCCATACGAAAGTGCCTGTGTTGGCAGCTCCTGACTCCAGCTTCCTGCACCTATAGATGTTTGGAGGCAGTGGTGATGGCTCAGGTAGCTGATTCCAGCCACCTGTGTGGGATACTTGGCTTGAATTCCTGGCTTCTGGCTTCAGATGCTCTCAATGGCATTTAGAAAATGAAGAAGTACATTTGTTGTTGAATCTCCACAGGGCAGAGAGCTACTGCTTCATTGAATAGTGGGCTCAAACTAGGTTGGGCAACTCTTTTGGTTTGCCCAGGATGGCGCAAATTCCTGGGATGTGAGGCTTATTTATGTAAACCCAGAATGGCCCTGGACAAATAAGTGGAGTTGGTCAGCTTCAAGCCTCAAAGTACAAAGCAATCCGAGTTCCAGGAGTCACAACCTGCGTGGTAGTTATAGCTGCTGCAGCACTTGAAGCTCTTCCTGGAACAGACTTTAAGGTTTCTGGTGATCCAGCTGTGCACTGGAGATGTGTGTTGGCTTTCAGTCTGGGTATTGCTATGATGACTTTGAACAACTATAGACACGAGTTTTTTGGAAGTCTTAAAAATTGTTGTTTGGTGAGTTAGGAACACACTCAGCAAAAATGAGCACCAACATCCATTCATTGATTCACTTCTAAAATATTCTCAACAGCTGGGAAGGAAGAACTCAACCCTCCCACGTGGTGCTAAGAATCAAATTACTTAAGGCAACACTACTGCCTCCCAGGGGAGTACTGCCTCTACATTAGCAAGAAGCCGGGGAAAGGAGCCAGAACCAGGTCCTGAACTCAGTCCTCCAGTCTAGGTTGACTCTTTGCCTGGAACATGAGCACACTTCTCTTAAGTGCTGTTGCTAACAATAAGATGCCCGAATCACGTGATCTGGAACTTATTTTGATAAGCCAGTTTAATTACACGATAAGCATTGTGACTGCTGTTTGACTCTTTAACTCCGTAAGACAAATCAACATTTCTGCACAGAGAAGTACATATGTATTTTCAAATTTGTATTTTTAAAATGCCGATTCAGGCTGTGGTATAATATGTGATCCATCCTAGCAGATGTTCCAAGTGCTGGTGAGAAAAATGTTTGTTTTGTATTTGTTGGGTGAAATTTCCTGTAGATACCTGCTAGATCATCTCAGGTTTGACTTACCTTTAAAATCCCTCATTCCTTGCTTTTTAAGGATAGCTGCACTTAATATAATGCTCTTGATTCAAAGGATTTTACTTTTTTCCCTTTAAGACCTTGAATATATCATCCCAGTCTTTCATGGCCCAGAAAGCTTCCACTGAGAAATTTGATGTTGATCTAACTGCTTCCCTTTATATGTAACTTGCTGCTTTTGTCTGTCTTTATTCGGAATTCTCCTTAGTTTTTGATAATTTGATTACAACATACCTCATAATTTTTGGCCCATTGAGCTGATTGTATCTCCATACCCATGTCTCTTTCAAAACTTGGGAGACTGTCAACTACTATTTCATTCAGCAATTCTCAATGTCTTTTTATTGTTTGTCTGCTTCAGGAATACCTGTGAGTATTTGGTCTTTTATTTACTAGACTTTCTTCATTCTTTTTAATCTTTAGCTTTTGTATGATTAGATTATTTCAACTATCTTGTCCTCAAGGTCAGAAATTATTTCCTCCTGCTGGTTGATTCTGCTATTGAAGTTCTAAATGATATTTATCTTAACTGATCAAAGATCTCACCTCCAAAGTTTTTATTTGGTTCCTCTGAAAGAGTTCCATCTCCTAGGAATATTTTCCTTCCTGTCACTCACTGATTTCCTCATCTTTTTAATCTGTCTGTATTGTCTTGCATTATACTGGCTGTCCTTACAATAATTATTATTGGATTCTATTTCTGTGATTTCTCAGATTTTCTTCAGCTCAGGATGTAATTCTGAAGCATCACTGTGTTGTGTTGGGGGCATTGAGCTATGTTATTTCTCCATCTCTCCTGTGTTCCTACACTGGTTTCTGTGAATCTGGTAGAATTATCTCTCCTTAATGGAGTAAGCTTTATTGGAGATGAGTTTATTGTTTAGCTGGAATGCATGAGACCACTTAGTTTGTTGCTTTGGCTATTTCCAGGTGAGCATACGAGTGAAACCTGAGTAATTTTTTTAAATCAATGTCAGTTGTGTGTGTACATATATATATATATATATGTGTGTATATATATATATATATGACACAGTGGTGTATGCTGAAATTTGTAGAGGCTCCTTGAGAATTGTGCTAGGTCTTGGATTTTTGGTTTCTTTTTTTTTTTTTTTCATGCTGAGAGAGACAATAGTGGCTGACCCCTTGCATGCCTGGGAAGCCTGAGTGATGTTGGGGATTGTGGCACAATGGGCTATGCCTGTAGGGCTGTGTGGTGCGGATACATACTTCCTCAGGTCCCACTAGAAGGCTCTGATAGATTATATTTAATCTTTCATTGTCCAGAAATCCATTAAAAGGAACAATTTATTTCTTGTGTATATTCAGGGTTTAAGGTGCTAATGCGTAAGCAGGCATAGATATTAATAAAAATGAGACACTACTTATAAGGACGTTATAACACCAGTAGCTCTAGTCTTGCCATCAGGAGGTGAAAACTGAGCGCTACTCCAGTCCTACAGGATGACTCCTAGGCATACAGGAGGCTTTTGCTGCAGTGGGTACCAGTCCAGAGAGGTGGAAGGCACACAGGTTTTTCCGTGAGTCCATAAGGTAGATTCCAAGAGAACTGAAAAATTTAGAGCTAATCATTGCAGTTCTGGTGTTGTAGGAAATACTGAGGTCATTTTACATTGCTCTCCCAGAATGGGAGTGAGTGGATTTTTTTCTGAGTTACTTTTGGTGCAAGCCTCAAGCACTGATAGGAATCCCTTAGCAGAAGCACAACTCTGCTGCTAATGTATCAGTGCCCTGACTCTGATTCTGGAAGGAGTGGGATCGATACCTGTCGGGTGATGTTTTTCTGCTAAGTCCAGCGCTCTGGTGGGGTGGGGGCTGGTATCCCTTTCTCCACGCCTGGCCATTGCCGAGACCCCAGGCAGCTCTCCAGGTTGAAATACCAATCAGTGTGTTACTGCGGAATTGCACTGAGCTAACACTGCCAGTGGTGGAGCACTAGCAATTTCTTCCTACATTGACTTGGCAGCTGACTCACAGTAGGGCAGACCAAACCAGTGTCTGTCTTTTCTCTTATTCTTTGTTATTTTGTCACTTCACTGAAAATTCCTGTGAGTCAGAGCAGTGGAAACATGGTGCATAGTTCTTTTATGCCACAGCAGCTGAAGTTGCGCTCCCTATTCCCCATTCAATCATCCGGAATCTCCAAAGAGCTATTTGTGAGTAATAAAAACATTTGGGAGAGGGTTTGGCAGCCCTTGTACAGATAACTGCAGGAACATTGTGTGTTCAGCAAAACTCCTCTGTCTCATCCTCTACGCAGAGAATTGTGCTTTAAAGTTAGTATATGAGATTAGCATCACATTTTCTTAATGTCTTATTTGCTCAACAGTAACTCAAACTGAATGATAGGCAAAAGGAGTATTCTACTTAATGAATGTTCTGTACAACTAAGGGTTAAACAACAGAAGAGAGAAAGGAACTCAAAATACAAATTAGGTTTTTAACGAGGCTCACCCAAATGTGTTTGTATTTGCTCATTCCACTATCTAACAGAGGAAAATGAACTAAATGAACACTTTGTTCGATGAGCAGGTACTGTCAATCTTATTACATTATTCCAAGCATAAGTGATATTTTATGATAATAAATGGAAATCCTATAAAGCAATAGTCTTCCTAAAAAATTCTGCTTTTCTTTCTTCTTCCTCAAATCCAAGAATAAAGTTATACTATTTCTCTGAATCATTTTATATAAAGAATTTATAGAATTACTAAGAAAAGAGTAATAAATATAATGGTAATAAAAATAATCAGCAGAAATCAGTACGCTTGCTCAATCCATCTAGAAGCGGAGTTATGCATATATAGCCATATAGTTAAAGACTTGGAAGACATGAGTCCAACACAATAGCCAAATCCTCGCCTTGTATGTGCTAGGATCCCACGTGGGAGTCAGTTCATGTCCCACCTGCTCTACTTCCCATCCAGCTCTCTGCCTGTGGCCTAGGAAAGCAGCAGAGGATGCCCCAAGACCTTGGAACCCTGAACCCACATGGGAGGCCCAAAAGAAGCTCCTGGCTCCTGGTCCCAGATTGGCCAATTCCTGACCATTGAGGCTACTTGTAGAGTGAACCAGTGGACAGAAGATCTTTCTCTCTGTAGCTCCTTCTCTCTGTTTATCTTCGTTTCCAATTAAAAAAATTACATTTTTAAAAAAGACTTAGAAATCATTTTGTTAATTTCAAAATAGATTTAAGTTTTTAAGATTTATTTATTTTTATTGGAAAGGCAGATTAACAGAGGAGAGACAGGAAGAAAGATGTTCTATCTGCTGGTTCACTCCCCGCGTGGCCACAATGGCCAGAGCTGAGCTGGCTTGAAGCCAGCAGCCAAGAACTTCTTGCAGGTCTCTCACATGGGTGCAGGGTCCCAAGGCTTTGGACTGTTCTTGACTGCTTTCCTAGGCCACAGAGAGAGAGCTGGATGGGAACTGAAGCAGCTGGGCTATGAACTGGTGCCCATATAGGGACCTGGTATGTTCAATGCAAGGGATTTAGCTGCTAGGCAACCATGCCAGGCCCCAAAATAGATTTAAATTTAATGTAACTTTTTTTTCAAGCAAAGGAATCCAGAACTCTTGCTTATTTTCTGTCATAGTATCTTTTTTTAATTTAATTTTCTTTTTCATTCTTAGGACTGTGATATTTAAAATTTTCCCCAGTATCTGTATTGCAGATTAGAGATCAGATTATTTGGCTTTTAAATTCTGTCAATTTCTGTGGTTCTAGGCAAGCTATTTTCCCTTAGAATCATGGGTGTCTTCATCATAAACCTGAGAATATTAAAGTCATTATATGCAGTTATTGCAAAAGTTAAATAAGAACACGCAGGTAAGTCCTTTATACTGCCTGGCACATGGTGAGGTCCCCAGTAAAGGCTAGGAATTGTTTGCTATTCCTTTTGGGAGATGTTTCTTCATGTTCTCTTAATCTTCCACTGATAGGCCCAGTAAAGCACTTGACCTGCTTCATGAACAGCTTGTAAAAAAGAAAATAAATACCTAGGGAAAATGACAGATGTTAAGAATTTCCAATTTTGTAGCTCACTGTGTTGTCTAAAACTATACCAAAGGCTCCTAATTCTAGAGCTAGGAGGAAATAAATGTATCTGGAGCTACAAAGTGGGAGAAAATGCTATGCTATTAAGATTCAGCACCGATACACCATTATTTGCCATATGCTGGGTTTAGTATCGTTGGTCAGACAAAATTAATGAAAAGGCCCTCGTCAGAGGGAGGTATACGTGTTCATTTCGTTTTGTTGAAAAAGCTAGAAAGTCTTTATAAGACAACTCACTAACTTGTGTGGTTGCTGATAAATATGATGAAAAGCAAATTCCCAGTGATAATTTTAAGCTTATCTGTAGTGTATAGTAAATAGACTCCTAGTCCTGTTGAGAGTCTATAGCTTTAGCATAAATCTTCTGCGCTCCCACATTCCCGGGTCTTAGAGGAAGGTGGAAGTCAGCTCTGTTTTATGGGTCCAAGTTCTTGCTCAGAGGATTCTGTGCAGAGCTGCTTTCAGTGTCCACACTGGGAGACAGTGCAGGGAAGCGACACAGAGCAGCTGCTTTATGGCTGTGCCATGATGCTGCATAATGGTGCGGCTGAGTGGGAGGCCAGGCCTGCTCCCAGTTCTCACTGCCCTGGGAATTTCAGGTAGACTGAATGTAATTACTTTCTTTGGAGTTCAGCCAAGGTGTCTGGGTTATGAGCATCTCGTTTTGGACAATTTGTGCCATGGGATCATTAATGGCTAAATGTGCTCAGCGCCAAAATTCTTGATGTTTCATAGCAGCAAGAAAGAGGGAAGCTTGAGGAGATTATCTTCTTCATCATTCTGACTCCAAATGGAGTAGGCACAGCTTCTAGTGCTTTTTGTGGGCCTTGATATGATCTGTGGAACGTCAGACAATGCGATGATGAGTGTTAGCAGATGGAGTCATTAGTATTCACTATTCATGCTTCACCTATGTTCAAAGGAACTTGTAGCATCTTACAGAGATCAACGGTGCAAAATTAGACCTTTGAGGATAAAAGAGAATTGAAAGAATCGAAGCTTGCAAGCATTCGAGCTAAGTAGATTGTACCATTTTAGAAGGAATTGCGGCTTTTGCTTTGTGACTGCTAAACCCATGATGAATATATACTGAAGACAGTTTCTTTGTTTCATTTTGTTTCTTTCATTGAATCAAACCTTATAGTAGGGGCTCACAGTGCTGGAGGAAAATGAGTCAACAGACAAATCAGCAATGATTTTTTTCTGTTGTTGTTATAGAAACCAAACAGAAGCCTATTGTATGATTCCTTAAACCATCACAAATAATTTGGTCAGTAACCTTCAGCATGTTTCTACACAAGAGATTAATCTACTTAACCAATTAGCATGCTTAAGTCTTGGGGTAACATTTTCCCCAGAATTCCAAAATTCAGATCTGTCTTAAGGATGTCTTTAAAGATTTAGGGGAGAAATAACATATGTAACATAGTAACATAAGTATTCGATTCAATAACATATGTAGGTTTTCCTATGATTCTAAGGATATGTAAAACCCAATTACTGCCTTGAAATAAGAACAACGTGGAAAAGAAGCTTACATAAGTGCTTTAAGGTTGAGGTCACGTGATGAAAGGAAGAATCATTCAGAGAATAAGGTGATCAGTATACATGAACTTGGAGAGGTGGGACAGACTTCCGTTGTAGGAGACAGTGGAAGTAGTTGTCATTCCAGGGAGGAATCAAAAAGCAAAATGGCCCAGCAAGTTCAGTTACTTCAAGGTAGACAGTTTGAATCACTGGATAACTCCAGGCAGGATAAAAGTAATATTGCATAAATAATTGGTTTGTTTAAAAATATTTATTTTTGCTAGAAAGGCAGATATACAGAGAAGAGGAGAGACAGAGAGGAAGATCTTCTGTCCACTGATTTACTCCCCAGCTGGCTGCAACAGCCAGAGCTAAGCCGATCTGAAGGGAGGGGCCGGGAGCTCCTCCAGGTCTCCCATACAGATGCAGGGTCCCAAGGCTTTGGGCCGTCCTCGACTGCTTTCCCAGGCCACAAGCAGGGAGCTGGATGGGATGCGGGACTGCCAGGACGTGAACCGGTCCCCATATGGGATCCTGGTGCGTGCAAGGCAAGAATTTTAACCACTAAGCTATTGTGCCAGGCCCGTAATTGGGGATTTTAAATTTGCAAATAAGAAGGTAACAGAGAGTTGTGGGTAACATTCATCATACTTTCTTAAAAGTTATTGTGGTTGATCCAAGAACCCTGTCTGGGTCTCCCAAATGAAGGCGGGTGTTTGAACCATCATCTGATGCCTTTCAGGATGGATTAATAGGTAGCTGGACCAGCAGAAGAGGAACTTGGCCTGGCACTGGCATACTGGTGTGGAATGCAGCTGTTCTAAGCAGCTGGTCATCATCCTCTGCCACAACATCCTCTCCTGTGGCCAAGTTTGATATTAATTGGGACACTGTACCCTACTTGGATTCATATATTTGTTGACATTAGTTAGATGCATGCTGTTATTAGAAGTGTGTTAACCGACAGTTCCCTTAAGGGAGATATGTCCATTGCTTGTGTTCTATTATCTAGATATCAAAACCATATTCTTATGTTCAATCGAATTGTTTTAATGCATAGGTAATTATTTTTGGGCTGCTGAGTCTCATCTTTCATTTTAACCTCTCTGCCTTCGTGTTGTTAGAGGTTCTGAGCCATGTTTTACATTTGTGATTTGTAGTGTAATATTTTTTTCTTTATAGTCAATAAAACAGCATGATTAACACAAGAGCCGTGAATTTCATCGCTAGAGATCCATGGGAGAACTAGGTATGGCTTTAGTTGAAGGACCAGGGTGGGTGTACCTTTCTTTCATTCCTTTTTATCCAACTCAAAGGAAAATCTTACAGGCATAGATTTTCAGTAAAATAAAATAAGGTGTACTTAAAGATTAAATGAGTGTTTCTAAAACTCCTACACTTCACTTAGTGTGGGATGTTTAAAAATGATAGCTCTAGGGCCCGGTGCAATAGCGTAGCAGTTAAAGTCCTCGCCTTGAACATGCCAGGATCCCATATGGGTGCCAGTTCTAATCCCGGCAGTTCCACTTCCCATGCAGCTCCCTGCTTGTGGCCTGGGAAAGCAGTTGAGGATGGCCCAAAGCGTTGGGACCCTGCACCTGCATGGGAGACCCCAGCAGGCTACTGGCTTCCAACTGGCTCAGCTCCAGCCATTGTGGTCACTTGGGGAGTGGACCATCGGACGGAAGATCTTCCTCTCTGTCTCTTCCTCTCTGTATATCTGCCTTTCCAATAAAAATAAATAAATCTTTGAAAAAATGACAGCTCTAAAGTAAACAATAAAATGGAAAAGAAAAAAGAGTATTAGGCTGAGTCAGCATCTATGAAAAGGAAAAAAAAATTATGCCTAGGCTCAGGAATTCTGTTCTCCCAGTGTAGAATCAAAGTGGAAGACGGGGGCCGACAAAGTGCTTGAAAATAACTGCGTGCTGCTGTTCTTGGCAAAATGTAATTTCATATTTTTAGAAGACAAATCGGAAGTGAAGTCATTTTGTTTCGGACCGTTATTTATGGGAGCACGGGCTGGTTGGAGTGTGCCACTGAAGCACATGATGACTTGGGCTCTCACCATCTTTCAGAGCATTATGGCACTATGGGTAATCTGCCTAGCATGTCATCGCATCAAAACTCCATATTAGAAAGAATATCATCCTTATTTGTACAAAATTGCAATGTTCGTGTAGATATTTTGAAGTTCAATAGCATCATTAAATATTTTTTATAAAAAAAAGAACATTAATACTTCCAGTTTTTGATAACTTGTATTCCTATGTAAAAAGATGGTGACATGTTTCATATATGTTCATTCAAGAAACAAGTTCTGTATCAAGAACTCTTAGATGTGAGTTCATGTAAGGAAATGATAAAAACTGAAATTACAACTCTCCCACGACTTACTAGTGTCTTTCACTGTTTATGACTCTACAGAATTATTTCATATCAACTCTGTGAATGTGTGGAAAATATTAGCAATTTGATTCTGCCGATGAGGAAATTAAAGTCCCAAGAAATTTCATTAAATGTTGAAAATTGTAGACACGGACGCTTCCCTAGAAAGTGCAGGGTCTAAGCAAAGCGATAAAGAGAGAATTCTGTGCCACTTTGGTGATTTGCGTAATTGATAGTTGTCACTAATGCTATCCAAGTGTTAAACAGAATTCAACATTGTGATTTAGTGGGCTAAGCCACCACTTGAGACAGTGAAATTCCATATTGGAGAGCCTGTTCAGGTCCTACCGTCCTTCTTTCTAGCCAGTCACCTGCTACTGTGTCTAAGAAGGCTGTAGGTGATGTCCGGTTGGGCCTCTGCGTCCCACCTAGAGGAAGTTCCTGCTTCCTGGCTTTGGCCTGGCCCAGCCCCAGTTGATGCAAACATTTGGGCATTAAATCTGTGAATCGAAGCTCTCTCTCTCTCTCTGCCTTTCTTTTTCTCTCCTCCTTTCAAATAAATAAATAATAAATAAAGCTTAAAAAGTATTTAATAACTGTTTTAATACTATCAGTAATAAACATACAGCTAATCAATATATTTTAAAGTATCAGTAACAACATACAGCTAATCAATATATATACTCCTTTATGTCTTTATAAAAGTAAAATTGAAAAATATGTGTAATTTAAATGAAAACGTTTGATTTTTTTTACATGTTTAGGCAGTCTTTTTGAAATAAAAATGTTCAAATGACTAACAACATAATAAGTTATGTATGAATTCTTACCTCACATTTATTCCCTTGTTTTTATCTTCATTTTAAGGCAATTAATAATTATATTATTTTAAAATAAAGTTACACAATTTGGATCCCATTAATTATAATAATATAAAGAATAAATAACTTGATTGTATGAAAAATAAACAGTGTTCACATATTTCCAAAATTACATGCTATTCACAGGATATACTGCAACTCATGAAAAAATATTTTACTTTAAATATATTTTGATTAGGGTTAGGGTTCAATATATTTTGAAATACACATTTCAAGTAAAGATGAAATATTTTAGCTTTGAAAGTTATTGAAATTCCCTGAATATTTTTATAGAACTGAAGCAGTCCCATTTTTCGTGGTCACGGTCATTGAAATGTTCCTGTGTGGATATGACACCATGCTGCTTACATATTTCAACATGTATGTGTGTAAATTGGTTATAACATAAATTATTTAGAGTTCAATTTTATAAAATGTTCTTCAGCCATCACAACCACTGTGGCAGAAGCTGCTTTAATTATTGAATGCTCTTGGAGTCATTTGTTTCAGTACAACTTAGAAATGACACTTCATTATGCAAGAATCTGTTGCATTTATGCTATCTGAGAGGAAGGTTTGACAAGTTAATTAATTTGCCTTTTCTTTTATCTGCATGCCTGTGCTGGGCTCCAGGACTCTATTCCAAAGCAATACCCTGCTCTGATGTTCCCTGTGGTGCAATGAGCAAACTTTTGTGACGTTTGAGCAGAAGGGACTATTGTTGACATGGAGCAAGAGGTGTGGGGTGGGTTTTGCTGAATACTGAGGGTGTGTTTTCTGGGTAGGTGCCAGGGTTGAACCCAGGCTCCTAGTGGCAGAGGCATTCAGTGGTTGTTCAACAAATGGGGTTAGCAACTTTAAGATATGCGAGGTGGCCCTCGTCTGTAGTCCAGAGCAGAGACCCAGTGCGCTGAGTGCTCGGAAGGAAATGATACCACGGGAGGAGGTGGCGTCATTGACTTCTCGCCGCTCACCCTGGAGCCTCACTGCCCTCGCTCTGCTGCTGTGCCAGTAGCTGTCAGACGCGGAGCCACTTTGAACCTGACTGGAAAACAGGTGGGGAGAAAGAGCACATATAGCTTTTCTTGCACGTGATGAAAAACATGGGACAATATAATCGCTAGGAACCCTTACTCAAAGCCTTCCTCAAAAATAAAGGACTGGAAGAAACGATCAACTATCTCTGTATAAATGAGGTTTTCAAGATATTTTTCATCTGACTTCATTTTTTTGAAGTAAAATTTTTTTGTTGTTATTTTATATATCAGTGTCTTCCTATTTGACAGCTGTAGTTTAGTCTCCTTAAGTCTTTTTTTTTTTTAAGGATATTCTATGAGAAAAAGAGCAGGGCACCCTCATCATCACTTTTCTCAAATCAAAGGAAGTCTCCGTTGCTACAGCAGACCTGTGTATGACTCAGGGTTCCGCCAATGAAGGTTACAAAATACTCTTCCAGGGCTGAAATAGCTCAGAGTGAGTTTTGAGTCTGAGTTGAAGAAGTGAGTGGCAGTGACTCCTCCAAGCATCGTTCATGGCTTGAAGTGTGTGTCTTCTGCACTTGTCACATTTCCAGGAAATAAACCAGAAATCCAGAGCGAGGGTATGCAGTGGCGGTGCTAATATGGAAACAGTACACCGAGTAAGGGAAGACCCAATTAGTACCCCCGCTTTGAATTGATAGCAATGTTTTTCTGTGGATGCACTTGGCTGAGGTAGAAGAGGATTATGCTTGATGCCCTATAGAAATTCAATCCTTTAACTTCAACAACGCAAAACTGACCCCTTGAACTTACCAGTGTCACTAATTATTTTGCTTGACTTTCATATCAAAAAGGGTAAAACTTTACAATATAAATACACACAAGGTACTCATGGTATTTGTATTACTTATAATAAAAGATCCACACTCATACACATATTGTGAAGTGTCTCTATTGTTCCCAGCAAGGTTTTTTGATTTCCTTTCAACTTTTTTTTAAAGATTTATTCAGTTTTATTGGAAAGGCAGATTTACAGAGAATGAAAAACAGAGAGAAAGATCTTCCACCTGCTGATTCACTCCCTAAATGACTTTATCAGCTGGAGCTGAGCTGATCCAAAGCCAGGAGCCAGGAACTCCTTCTGGGTCTTGTGCTTTGATGCAGGGTCCCAAGGCTTTGGGTCATCCTCTGCCACTCTTCCAGGTCATAGGCAGGGAACTGGATGGGAAGTGGAGTTGCCGGGCCCATATGGAATCCTGGCATGCGCAAGGTGAGGATTTAGCCACTGAGCCATCATTCTGGGTCCATTTTTTTCCAATTTTTAGAGCTCATCTGTTTTGTAAGCGTAAGCGTTGGTATCAGAGTGGAGGACGGAAGGAATGATCGAGGAATCAGTTCTATGGTTTTGGGGTGACACTCACATTGAGAAATGGATCTTTTGGAAAAATGCAGAAGAAAATTGGACTGGTATTTCATTTTAAAGTATGATTAAATTCTAGAAATTATAAATGATTCGACTCTGAAATTGATTTTAAACCTTACAGACAATTCGCCAAGGAGAGCCTTTATCCCAAGTGAGAACAGCATTGGGTTTGCAATATCTTCCAATTAAAACTAGATGAAAAAAAAATCCTATAAACCCCTAAAACCAGGATCTTCTTACCCTATTTGCAAAATGCCAAGTACTAACACCAGAATAATGGGCACCAGTTCATGTCCCTGCTGCTCCACTTCCAGTCCAGCTCCCTGCTTTATGGACTGGAAAACAAGTGGAGTATGGCCCAAAACCTTGGTACCCTGCACCTGTGAAGGAGACATGGAAGAAGCTCCTGGCTCCTGGCTTCAGAACAGCTCAGCTCTGGCCATTATGACCATTTCAAGAGTAAACCAGTGGTTGGAAGACCTTTCTTTCTATCTCTGTTCTCCATAAATCTGATCTGCCTTTTCAATAAAACTACATTAAATATTTTTTGAAAGAGAAGGCTGAAAGAATAGGGCCTGTTATCAAATAATAACTGTAATTCTGAATTCAAAGCTCTGTACAGCTCAATTCAACTACTAAGAACTCTATTAAAGCTGCCTTTGTTGGCACGTGGGGAATGAGGGTTATAACTCTACGAAATTGCAGGTGCCTAATATACCTCGATTTCTTAAGAGAAAAAATGGAGAAGCAGTATTCCTCCAGGGGATAGGCATGCTAGATAAATATTCTCAGCGTGACTGTTCAGTTTGTTTCTCTTCTCTATTAGGTAAAACATTCAGGCTTTTCAGAATTTATGAGAGATAAATGTGTAGTCTCAAACCCTCTTGATTTTATTGGAAGAACAAACTATGCATTACATTGTATTTAATGTGTTTACAATAATGTTCTTTACAAGGCAGAATCCTAAGATCCTAAAATGTTAGCCATATTGAGAGTTTACTCAGTGATAGGCATTCAGTGATAGACGCCGATCTCAGTCGCTTGATGTACCCATTTTCAGGCTGGTGTTTTCAAGATTGGTGCTTTCCCTTGGACCACACAGCCCTCTTTGTGTCCCGCCTTTAGTCGTGTCAGTGTGAAGCTCTTACTAAATATATGGAAAGTGTGTGTAAAAGACTATTGAGCTAAGTTCCCCAAGTGTAAATAAAGGATGTAGGACATTAGGCTGTTTAAGGTAGACGTGTGTATGCTGGCAGGTGAGGAAGATCGACTCTGAACGAACTTGTGACAGGAGCCCATTGACCGTGACTCTCCATAGGGCCGTAATTCTCCACCTACTACAGCTTATTCAAGACATACTTTTCTGAGTTTTGTATTATCTTTCTTTATTAAAGTAAGGCTCTTATGTAGTAATGAAGCCAATTCCATAATGTAAAAGCATGTCCCAGACCCATGCCCTTTTGCCTAGCTACAGGTATCCTTGTTTGTCACACTTAGCACAAGGTGCCCTTGCCTGCCTTTTATCAAAAGGAATTCGTTGATTTAAGGGAGTGATCCCTAAGAGTCATTTGCTTTTCCATTTGATAAGAACTTTAATGGGCAGTGTTGTCTGGAAGGAAATCCTGTAACTACATTCAAATAACTGCTGCCACCCTTCCTTGGGCTGGAGCCCACCAGACCATCATAAATTTCCTGGCCAGTTAGGAACCTTGATCATATGCCCTTCCCAGCCCCAATTTCTGTCCAGAAGAATCTTCACCCCTGGCTACTTTGGGAGTCTGGGAATTAAGCAGTAGCTGCCTGGCTCCTTGCTCTTCTGCTGTAATAATGATCTGTTGTCAGTGATGGGCTTTCTGCTTGTTTGGTGAATAGACCCAGTTTGTGGGTTTCCCAATAATGCCTCCAACCAGGTTGTGGTGTCATTCAGCCACAGTAAGAGTCTTGTGGGTTACAACTCCAAGGGAACCTTGAAAGAGCTGTGATCTGCAAAAATGTTTCTACTAGCAAATTGAGACAGAGTTAAGAACTATAAAAACAGTCTTTTCTGAATACAGCAGCCAGAAAAGTAGTCGTCAGCCATCATCAGCCAGATCTTTTGCTTAAGCCTTCCTGTGACTTCCACTCTACTTCAAACAAACTCAAAATTGCTAGGGGATCCAGGAAGGTGATTTTAGTGTGTCTTCTAGCCATCCTTCAGCTCATGGGATGTCTCTCTGGTTTTCTCAGTATGATCCTGTCCTCTGATAACTCCTAACACTCAGCCCGCTCTCGGCTCTTCTGCATCCTCTCATATAACTGGTTTTGCCTCTGGATTGGTTCATCTACTTGACTGCCCCTTGATCATCCTCTGCCTTGAGTTAAAATTGTTTTCCTGTGAAAGGCCTCCTTTGGCCAGTCTATATTGTGAAAATTTCTTATCTCCAGAGTCTGTTTCTGCCTCCCCTACTGTTTATTTGACCATATGACAGGTACCATCATTTGTTAGCGTCTGTCTATTTGTTGGTGTTCCTCAACAGTGTGGAAACTCCCTCAAGTGCCGACAACATTTTTAATATATTTACCTATGTATATTTTGCAGTGTCACAGTTAATGCCCAGCAAATGTTCAGTGGTCCTTTTGTTGTGCACATGGACAAACCCCCAGTCAATATTTTCTGTTGGTAACTTGACAGTAGACTTCTCAACACCAGAATGGTAGGCATTAAATACTATTATTCACTTATGGCCCAATTTAAGAGATTTTGTTAAAGTAGCCCAAATGGAAGAAGACATCATTCAAATACTATCATTTCCTCTTTTTGCTGTGATGTAAAAAAAGAATAGAAAGTACCCAGTTAGTGTCTAAAGTAGTACAACAATTATAGGTGAGGTTGGCAACACAGATCAACAACTTATAACGTATAAACATTTTGATCTAGCAATTCTATTTCTAGAAACCCTAATAAGATTATTGGACAGTACACAAAAATACATATTGTTTATTCCAGGAGCGATTGTGAAAACACCTGAAGAGTAACAACTGCTAACCCTCCAAGTCAGGGGGCTGCAGATTGCCCAGGAAAGGGGGTTTGGGGACATATTGGAGTGGGAGTGACTGAGGGCCTGTTTGACAGGGGAGAAATGACTTCTCGATTCTTCCCGACTGGGACACTGCATTTGCAGGTAGGCGAGGGAGCGGACAGTGTGGTTTAGAGGTGGGAAGCTGGAGGACATTTCTGGATCAGGCCAAGGCACCCACCCACACTGGGGACATGGGCTGAGCTAAATAGCATTGCCCAGCACTCATTGGCACAATACATGGGGCTGGGAGACATACTTGGCTGGGGTAGGCTGCAGTACCCGTTCGTGAACGTGAGAAAAGGTGGTAAGCCATATTTGTACCCTCCACCTTCCTTTGTACCTGAACTTCACCCTAATCAGGCACACATTGGACATGCATCCCTCTGAGCTACGTAAACAACATTAAAATTAAAATAGCTTGAATTATTCAAAATTAAAATATAAGCTGTTTACTGATATGTTTGAAATTTATGAAAAGTATCATTAAGATTTTTATCATTGAAAGTGTAAAATCAAGCAAATAAATAGCAAATGATATTTTAATCAAGTGAAATGATTATATGCACTTCTCTTGCGTATAGTAAGCAGAAAAGTACCTTGTTCTTGGCAAAGCTGGTGAATGTCATAGGTAACGTTCTCTCACGAAAGGCAGAGGACCGCTCCGGTCCCCCTCTAGTGATATTACACAGGTCAGTCAAAATGCATGTTGGGAGGAATGTGTCTCTACTGGCAAGCTCATTAGAGAAGTCTTTAGTTTCTTGATTGCTGAATTCTCTGAGTGTTCATCTCTAAGTATTCTTTCACAGGATTACAGAGCTTGTTAAGTGAGATTGTTGAGCAGATTCTTATCGGGTTTAGTGTGTGGCTATGCCAACATTGGAGAGTGTATATTACACAAATTCAAATTTTCCTTCCCTCTTCTGCCAAAACCCTAAACACTGACAAAAAGACATATGATGTGATGAAAACAAAACATTAGTTATGTGAAGTCTGAAAAGGCAGCCAGTCTTGGAAGAACTAAATGTGACTCTTCATATTCTAAGCTATTAGCAAAAACACTTACTATGCAAATGTATTGAGTAGTTTCCATATACTAAGTATTCCTAAGAACTTCCTGGCATATGAAATCAATGTAGAATGGATCGTCTTATAGGTTACAGTGTCCTTAGGACAGATCATACATGTGAAAATGTTGCACACTACACTTAATCTTGTAAAAACATTTAAATTCTTTGCTTTCTAGAGTTGCAATTAGCTCCTACTTGAAATTCATTCTAATAAGCTTCAGAAGATGAGTTTATCTGTTGGATTGAATTGTGGAAATACAAACTTGTCAATTAAAACTCTGTCGATCAAAACTCTGTAAAGTTTGCATTGTTACTTTTAAGATAATTAGTCTCATTTGGATAAATACGCTTGGCATTTCTAACTTGATTTCCTTTCTACTCTCTGCTTCCAGAAGTACAACCTTGGTTCTAAAGAGAGTGGCAATGACACAAAGCTTTGGAGTCTCTTCTGATGCTCCTATTGTTGTGTTGGGCTTCTTTGAGAATCGCCTTTCTCACTGATGCTTCTTGTGATGTCCTGGCCCATCCCATTAACTTTGGGATGTTGTTAATATCTACTTTTGACCCTGTGTCAGGGCTACCACTTACCTAAACTGCACATTGGTCAGAAGTGGAATGAAGCTCCCCCTGGAGACAGACACTGCTGTGCACCTGTGTGCACAATGCACCTGCAGGACATTGGACACATGCTATTGCTATGCCTGGAGAATTGGTTCCAGGACTCCAATAGGCATCAAAATCCAAGGATGCTTCTATTTCTATATAAAATGGCGTAATCATTACAAATAGTCTCTCATATTCCCTAAATAATCACTAAGTCATCTTTAATCATTCCTTATCATACCTAATACAATGTAAATGCTTTGCAAATTACTACAATACTGTATTGCTTAGAAAATAATGACAAGAGGAAATGGGCTTTACATGCTCAGTAAAGATGCATTTTTCAACAAACAATTTTAATTCTCAGTTGGTTAAATATCTAATGATGTGGATGCGTGTAGAGGACCGAGTATATCCGTAAACCCCTTTAGTGAGTGGATTTGTCAGCATGTAGGACAGTGAGCCAGAGTTCCTGGGCCTTTAGCAGTTTTGCTGGAGTGCTTATGTTGGAAAGCAGATGGGACTTGTCTGAAGGAATGGATTTCCCTCACTGCTTCTCCAGGGGTCCAGGGATCCTCCTTTTGAGGCCTTCAGGTGGCCAGGGTGATGCAGGGACCATGCAGCCAGCCCCGGTGTCCCCACCACCCCTTGGCAGAGCTTCCCAGCCACAGCCTCTGTATGGAGGCTGCAAAAACAATTCCAGACCCATGGAAGTCAAATGAGTGAGGTTCTGGGTGACAGTTCATTGTCCTTGCCTTGCAGGTGGGGGTTTGGGCCCAAAGAAACAAATCCCTCGTTCCCCCTTCCCTGCAGCAGAGATGTCTGGTGGGAGGGGAAGCCTGCTTGTGTAGGGGAGCTGAGGCCATGGTGAGTCTCGCGACAGTGAGCACCTGGCTGCCTCTGGGGCTGGCACCTCCCGTCACTGGGAAGGCACTCAGTGATGCCCATGCTTCTTTCTGCCCCATAGCTCTCTGTCCTCACTGGCTTCTCCGCCATCTTCCTGCAGGGAAACAATGGCCTCAAGCCCAAGGACCATGAGTTCACATCTAAGCCCTGGCACTGGCCTATCAACTACCAGGTAGAAATGGGACCACTGGGAGCTGGTGGGGTGGGCATGCTTGGGATGGGTGAGCTGGGATGGGTGAGCTGAGATGGGTTCTATTCTCTGCCCCGATGCTGAGCCCACAGAGTGTGTGCTACCTGCTACAAGCCCAGTGAATACAATCACACGTGGAAGTACTAATATTAGGTTTGTCTCCTGTAAAGCTTCCCTCTGCTGTTCCTTTTGCATCTGACACTAGGTGTCTGCTGGCCACATGAGTCCTCAAACTTCTCTCCGTTTCAGAGGGATGTGTGGTCCTTCTGTTTCAGAGGCCATCAGAGGCAGGACTGTGATTTTCAACCTCAGCTACTGCCTATCTGAAAGCTGACTAGACCCTGGAATGTAGGCTGTTCCCTAATAGACACTGAAGGCTATGATTGCCTTGTCACTAAAGTGAGAGCCTATGGTATGTTCCAGTTTTATGACATGCTGGGACACTGGCCTGTTTACGTTCACTGCTATCTGTAGTACAGAAAAAGACCAAAGGATTTAGTCCATTCCACTGGTAAGATTTTGAAAGATACTTTATGCTAAGTAAATCTTTTTTAGGTGCATACCTTGCCTTTGCTTAGTTCTCAAAAGATAAATGGAATGTGGAAGATTAGATTCCATTTCCAAATGTTCAGTTCTCTGAAGATATGAAACTCAGGACATTATTTGGGAATGATGGGGAATTGACTGCATCGTGATCATTGTCAAGTGGTTAAAACATGAGAAGTTACTCTTGTTGCCTTAAGCTAAGTAAATATACAAAGTGGCATTCTTCTATGTGTTTTTATGTTGGAATGCGGTTTGTATTCATAGTTTCAGACAGTCATATCGCTGTACCTTAACATTAGTATTTTAAATATTGATAAAAATAAAGTAGGACTGGGCAATTGGCAGAGTGATCAAGCCAATATTCGATGTTTTGCTTTAGAATGCCTAAGTGGAAATATCAGAGTTGCTTTCAATTCCAGCTCCCTGAAAATACAGACCTGGGCAGGCAATGGTGTTGCCTCCAGCTCTTTCCTGCATCCAAGTGAGACAGCAGCACTGAGCTCCAGCTGCCAGGAAGAGCTTGCTCCAGCCTCAAGCATTTCAGGCACTTGGAGCATGAACCAGCAGAAACCCTGTTTTGCTCTTACCCTCCAACAAACAAATAAAATATATTTACGTGTAAGACCTATGTACACATACACACAGATTATTAAGCTACTAGTGATCTTTTCACAGTACCTCTGTGATTGGATTTTAAGGAGATCTGCCTTAAACCAGCAGGCACATAGTACCATGTTTACTGGGATAAGTACGTGACTTTCAGCATACTTCCTGAAATTTCCCTAACAAAAAGAAACCAACACTAAACAGACATGTAAACCAAACAAATATGCAAAGAAAAAAACTCTAGTTTACTGTCAGAACTTTCATCATAGATGAATATGGAAAATATTTCTAATCAGTCTATTTCTCTTTATTGAGTAATGTCAAATGGAATTTAGTAAGAATGTATACACATGCACATATATATGCATATATGTATATGTTTTTTTATTTATATTAACCTAAAATTACATTTACTATCCTACTCTTTAGAGGTCACCAGAGCTTATAGGAAGAAAAGTCAGGAAAAAATAAGCTTTCTTTTATTCCTTGAAATCTGGTGTACAAATTTAATATCTGTTAGAACCCTAAGGGTCAATGGCAGAGTAATGTATAAATTCCAAAATATAATACAGAGAACACTGCCTCATATGTTATTGCAGTCACATATACATAACCTTTTTTTCCTTCAAGAGTGAAACACAACTGCTTAAGGTTCGCTTAATCTGCATGAATAAATGAAATTTTTAAGATGTTTCTGTAAAGAGCTGAAAATAGAATTCAGAGTTCTTTCTGCACTATGGATAGTCAAAATGAAAAAATGAATAAATTCTCACTTTCAACATTATCTAAGCCTTGGGGGTTGAAAAAGTTTTTCAAAATCAATATAATCTAGCTCATTTTTTATTAAAAGACTTTCAAACCACTTGGAGCATTATAACAAGGAACTACAGTCATTTCCAATGACTATTTTTAAATCTATTTAATCAGACTAGTTTTTCTCCATTACAACTATCAAATTTTCTTATTCGTGTTCTCAGCCTCCACTTCACATTCCAGCAGCCTCAGGGACCTTTCAGTTTAGCACTCAAACAATCCCTTATTCTGGTCCTTCTGAGGCCACCAAGGCTGTTTGTTATCTCTTACCTTGCTGTTTCTGTATCCTCTCTATTGACTTCTTTTATCTGTGATCTCTTTTTTGCAATCATTACTCTAGACTACAATTTTTAAAAAAGAAAAAAAATGTTACTGTATTTATTTTAAAGAAGAATGATAGATAATGACAAATGTCTTCCATTCATTGGGTCACTCCCCAAATGGCTAGAGCAATGAAGGCCGGAGCCTGCTGAAGCCAGAAACTGGGAAATCCATTTGAGTCTTCCAGGTGGGTAGCAGAGACCCAAATACTTGTTCCATCATCCATGAGTTTTTCAGGTACTTTAAAAGAAGCCTGGATGCTAAGCAGAGCAGTGGAAACTCTAACCAGTACTCCCATATGAGATGCTTAGGGTCCCAAGTGAGGGCTTAACTCAGTCATTGCACTACAATGCCATCCTTAGGTTATCATCTCATAAACATAAAGCCCCCAAATGAATCACGGTCTACCTTTCCTCCAAACATCTAAGAGTTTCTCCATAAAACATGCAATTTATCCTTATGTTGGCATTCAAGGATTTACTACATACCTCTTTGTCTCAGATTTCAACCAGCCCTTCCAACTTGGTCTCTTTAGAAAGTGTCTACAGGGCCTTTGGGGTTGTACATAATTCTCTATATTTAAACCTGACCAAAGCTAGAAAAATTACTTTGATGTTCTTCCGATCAACTCTAGCAAGTCAATCTTATCTATTTCAATTCCCATATAATATTTTCCATTAGGAATTATTGCCTCAAATACCATCTAGCAGATTGACAGCTTTGATCAGCTGTGAATTTGGAATTTCATACATCTGTGCTAGGATAACAGTCTTTAGAGCCAAATGCTCTGGATAGAAAATAGGTTTTTATAAATTTCAACAACTCCTCTGGCGTATCAAAAAACAAATATAAAGAATAGATGAGAAAAGTAGATAAATTAAAAGTTGTCAAAATGAAACACTTCACTGATACCTTTAAGGTATCATTACCTGTAGGGTAAGACTACATCTAGATAAATTACAATATTGATAAACTGATTCTATCTAGTTGTGTGAAATCTAAATCTCATAGTGTAACAGTAAAAGATTACCCAATCTGGAAAGTCATACAAATGGTCAATAGACACATGAAAAATTGCTTTACATAAGTAACCAGAAGAGAAATACATTTCAAAGCTACCATGAGATAGGCAAGATAACTAAAGCAAAAAGATAGAGAGCCACAGCTGCTGGCAAGGATATGGTGAACTGCAAGTCTGGTATACTTCTAGGAATGGGAAACAGTTGGCTACTTGAAAAAGTCTAACAGGTCGTCAGAAGGCTAAATATAACTTTTCATATAACCCAAAGCTTATACGCTTAGGTATGAAATCAAGAGAACTGAAAACCTATGCCTATGCTATAGTTTACACAATTACATGAGCGTCCACATATTACTTGTAACCTACAGAAAATGAAAAAAAAAACAATGTTAGTTTGGGAATGGGTAACGAAACGTGGTCTGTTCCTCCACACAATGGAATGTTAGTAAGAAAAAAGAATGAAATGTCAATATATGCTGTAGCATGAATGAAACTTGAAAACACTTTTCCAAGTTAAATAAGTCAGTCATAAAAGGCCACATATTATATGTTTGATCCCATTCACATGAAATGTCTAGCACAATGACATTCATTAAAAAAGGAACAGTCAATGCATGGTTATGAAGGGCTGGACAAGGAAGGAATGGGGAATGACTGGTAATGTTTATACAAGTTTTTCTTAAGGTAATGCAATTACTTTGAAATTTGATTATGGCAATAGTTGTAAAACTGTGAACATATTTATCATCACTGACTTACATATTTTGAGGTTGGATTTCCTGGCATATAAATTTTGTCTCAATAGAGTTGTTATTAAAAAAAAAGTGTTATTTTTTAAAAAAATAATGTTTGATTAAAACAATCAATCATGACAGTTTTTGACTGCTGAGAATTACTAAAATAGTAAAACAGGGCAAATAGAGGGAACGATGTCAGATCAAGCATACTACAATTGGAGGAAAAAATAGAGTAAACAATATTTTAACTTAGTTTGAGGGGCAGAGAAAGAGACACAGAGAACTTCCATCCACTGGTTCATTTCCCAAGTGCCTGTCATAGCCAGGGTGAGGCAGACCTGAAACTGGGAGCAGGAGCATCAACCCACGTCTGCCCCATGGGAAGCAGGACTCCAGTGTTGGAGCCTACCCCACCTTTTCTCAAGACTCGTAAGCAGCAGGAACCTGGAGACAGAACCAGAGCCAGAGATCAATCTCACATATTTCCATCTTAAACTATAATTGATTTGCCAGGCTAGAGGGCTGCCCTAGAAAATATGCTCCTTAAACGATAAACAATAAGCACAGAAATAACATGAGGGTAAAATGAAAATAAGGCAAGGGATACTCAAGGCCTCAAAGTATTATCTTCCAACAAAATGATGGAAATCCTTATAGAAAACCAGAGGAGTTCAAGGGAGAAAATCTTATCCTCTGTGACACCAAAGAAAAGACAGACATCGTTTTGGCAATGATTCTAGATGTTGGTAATTGCATCATTTAGCAATGGTAACAGGTTGAGGCACTGAGGTAGATGATAGATACCATGAATAAAGGAGAAGTGTATTCCGAGTACCTATTGTGGAAACCCTGGGTATTTTCACTCTCCGGATCTAAAGCACTGGGACGAATGGATGCTGGGGTGAAAGACAAAGCAAGGAGTGTCCAGTTCTATCTGTGGATCTATAAGAAGGATGTTTTCTAACTTTGATCACTGATGCTTTGCCTAGCAGCCCTTTGTTTTTGCTACTAAGTTCTTATACTTCCTTTGAGCTATCTTCTGCTCTTGAATGTGCTATACCTTCCACCTAATAGAAAATTAGTATCTGTTAGGTCAATGAATACATCTAAAGTACAGCTGGGCCCGGTAAATGAAATGCGATCAAAGAATTTTTGCTATTTCATGATTCTTATAACTCAATTCAGAAATTACATTGGAAGTCATTGCTTTAGCTACCCCCTCCACCATGGATTAAGGCCTCTCAGAAGACATATTTTCCTTTTTCAAGAGGAGAGAGAAGACCATCTTCGTTACCATTCTGATTGGAAGGGAATGGGTTTTATCTTATTGATCTGTACACATTCAACAACCACCTTGTATAAATAGCACATAATACACATTAAATTGTTTTTGCATGATTCGCAAACACATAAATCTGCAACAGTGACCATTTTCTTTGTCCTTGGCAGCAGGTGACTAAATATTGAATATTATTTACCAGTGACTGAAAACTGACATCTGTCTGAGCTTCTCTGCTCATGACATGAACACAATGTTTCATATCTTGAAACTACATGTCTCAGAGAACTGCCCTGTATAAGACGAAGGCCACATCTCCATTTTACCAACTTATCTTTGCGCATCTCTGACTGGGATCAAAGCATTTGAGAGGAGGAATACTTGACCAAATAAATATTTGGGAAATATTGCATTAAAATGACTGCCTTGTTCTCCACCGGTGGTCACAATGAATCTGCTAGTAATTTTGTGTCTATTTCATTATGCCCCAATACTCAGATATTGGGAGCAGCATCATTCCAAATGTTTTTGTGATAATGTTTATGAGGGAAAAAAATAGCTTTTAAGACAGTAGACTTTGACTAGAGCAGATAACTCTCCTTGGTGTGGGCAAGCTTCATGCTTTCAGTTGCAGATCTTAAGAGACCCTGACTCCCCAGAGGAAGAGAGAACGTTGCCCAGCACTTAAGCATTTAAATGCTTCCCACTTCCTTGGCCCCTAAGCCTTGCTGCATATTTTGAATTTGTTAGCCTCCACAATTCCATGAGTGAATTCCTTGAAGTCTCTCTCTGTAAGACTGTATTCTCTACCTTCCTCTCTTGCTCTCTCCCTCTCTGCCTCTCCCTTTCTGTCTCTCTCTGTCTCCATTACACATAAACATTTCTTAGTTCTGCTTCTCTGAAGAACTCTGACTAATGCAGTGAAGAATGGCTTGCGATCCTTAACATCCTAATCAATGCAGTCAGTCTGAAGTTTCAGTTCCTGTTTCTAGCACCTGAGTAGGAAGTTCCTTTTGGTGTTTGCAATAAGCACAGTTGTTCTTCAGTTCTACCATCTCTTCTGTCCATGAGCTCCTCTAACTTATACCATCATTGCCATCCCCCCGAAAGACCATATCCCCTCATATTTTGATTACCAAAGACTATGCTGAAATCTAAAATATCAATGTGTTGCCTCTCTCCTATCAGCATAAGAAAGAAACCTATCAACACATTTCCCAGGAATCAATGCAAATATAAGATCACATTTAGAGATAATTTGCTTTCTAGTATTGTGTTTCTGCATATTATGATAGGGAACTTGTTTGAAGATATCACCCTTAGGCGGATGTCATCTTTGGTGTAAAGTTAAAGGTTATGCATTGGGGATGGAGTTGACTTTGTCATTTATGAAGTTATGCCAAGGAGGTGACTACTACTAAGCATGCAATTACATAGACTGAGATTGAGAGTGTGAAGTTACATGATGAAGAAACCCTTTAAAAAGAAACTGTGGGCTAAGGTGAATCAGAGGAAGTATTGGGGCCTCACAGGAATCCTTCCATTCTTGAGAGGCTGCTGTGTATACAGGTACTCCAAGTGCAGCAAGAGGCTTTATGGGAAACGAGAGCTCTCCTGTGCCCCATTGAGCACTTCATCTGTGCTGTGTGAAAGCCTTCACAAATATTGCTTCCCAGCTGCCATTCAGTCAAGCAGATGTGAGAGATCTCTAGAGCATGGCTGTCAAGGGTCCTCTGCAGCAGAGAGGAGCTTTGGGGGAGTACAGTGTTAGCAAATCTCTTAAATCTATGAACATTGGACAAACTTGGAATATGTCGTGACGGGGTACCACAAAAATAGAATAAACCTAGGGGATGATGTGCTAGCCAGTAAACAATTAATCATCTGTTTTCAATTTTTAAAAATTGAAATATTATATGTGTTTGTAATGGGATTTGTTACTGTTCCTATTCAGTGATCAAATAGAGCATCAGACTTGGCTGTCTATTTAACTAAATCGTTGCAACTGCTCCCTGAAGGTCTGCCTGCAATGCATAGTTTTCTTCAGCACCTATTAAACCAGGCTGTTCTAACCCCTTTATTTTTTCTTTTGTGCTTTTACACTTTTCCAGGTCCTGAGCATCCCTTGCCAATTAGTACTATGTTACTTCTCCATGATCAGTCAGAAATGTTGGGTAAGTACATCTTTGTGTATGATTCTATAATCAGTTCTATATGCAATACATTTGAAAAAAAAAAGTGATTCCTGTCTTGTAGAAAATATAGTCTGGGCCAGCACTATGGTGTAGTAGAATTAAGCCTTTACCTGTGGTGCCAGGATCTTGTATATGTGCTGGTTCAAGTCCCAGTGGTTCCACTCCCAATCCAGCTGCCTGCTAATGTGCCTGGGAAATCAGCAGCAGAGGTCCCAAGGACTTCGGTCCTTGTGCCCATGTGGGAAACCCAGAAAAAGCTTGAGGCTTCTGGTTTTAGATTGGTTCAGCCCTGGCTGTTTTAGCCATTTGGAAAGTGAACCAGCAGATGGAAGATCTCTCTTTTTCTTTCTATTTCTCCTTCTCTCTGTGTAACTCTGCTTTTCAAGTAAAAATAAATAAATCTTTTTTTTTAAAAAAGTGTATTCTAAGATGTGCTGATGTGTCAATCAGGTGAATCTATAAATTCAGGTTCCTGGGTTGTAAGATGAACATTGGTTTTTGCCTCATAAATAACAGTTTTTCATTTCTCAGAAATACATGTTTTGGTTTTTTTTTTTGTTTTATTTGTGAAGGAGTCTCGGGGGGTTCCCTTAAAATACATGGAAGTGCTGGCATTGTGATACAGTTAAATTGCTGTTTACAGTGTTGGCAATCCATATGGGTCCCTGTTTGAATCCCAGCCACTCACTTTACGCTCCAGCTTCCTGCAATGAGTCTAGGAAAGGAATGGATGACGATGCAAATGCTGGGGTTTCTGCACCCACTTAGGAAACCTCAAAGGGTCTTCTGGCTCCTGGCTTCATCATGGCCTACCCCCAGCCCTTTCCATTGTTTGGGAGTGAACAGCAGATGGAAGATGTTTCCCTCTGTCCCTTTCTTTGTGTAACTCTGCCTCTCAAGGCAAACAAGCAAAAATGTATATGAAAAAATTAAATTTAAGGTTTTCCTTAAATGGTTTCCCATTTTCTGTGGCATTTCAAAAGTACTTTTTATTTAAAGTACTCTTCTTCTCTCCCTCCCTTTCGATCCGTGTGATCTAGGTTTAAGAGAGTGAATTATGGGACTCAGGGCTTAGCACATCAGTATATGAGGATGACAAAATGTGATCACCAACACTGACATCAACTTGTGCCCCAAGAGCAGAGCCTGTGCGTGACTAAAAGCACGCAGGGCACTGGAATACTAATTTGATTTTACTTGAGTCCTTAATATCTGCAGCAAATGAATGCTAATGGCATTGCACATCAGGTCCTGGAAAAATTATCTCTCACTTAACCTGCTCTCCTGGATCTCTAGGCTTGTGGAGGAAACAAACACCCTTTGCTGGGATGCACCAACAGTATTGAGGGGGATGGAGTAACAGTCCTACCACCTCCATGAGCCAGCCATTTAAATGAGTCACTTTGGCAACAGAACCTAGGAAAACCTTGAGATGACTATAAATCCAGCTCACATCTTGGCTATAATCTTATGGGGGAACCTTCAGCAGAACCACAAAGGGATATTGCCACAACATTCATGACTGATGGAAGCTATGAAGATAATAAATGTTTATTTTTGTGTTGTCCGCATCATATGAGGCAATTGCTTTTTACGCAGCAACAGAGAGTTAACCACACAAGGATGAAAAGAATCCTAAAATGTGTAGGTAATGAAGCCAAGACAAAATAAGGAAACATACTTTTGTTTCTTTAAGAGCAAGTTAGCCATTTTTGTTACGTCAAAATTTAAAACAGTGAGGAAAAGTAAAATCCACAGTATCAGGTTAGGCAGCAGCAGGAGAACTTAGACAATCCATAATAATTAAAAGATCCATGTACCTAATTATAAAACATTTCAGTAGAAATAAGCAATTAAAAATGAAATGATTAATGCTATGTGAAAAGACTCACACTATCACTAAGATGGGAAGAATCTTTAAAAAGAGCTTTTTGGTTGGTGAAAAATTATCAATTCTTAACAGCCAGGATTTTAGAACTACAATGATCAGATTACAGTTTTCAATAATTACAAAGTTACCTTTTTCTAGCCCTTCAAGCTGGTTGAAGTTGGTGTTCTGCCACTTGATGTTGTCCTTAGAAGACCATTTGTAGTCGAAGCCCTTATAACACTGTTAGCCCTTTGTTCATGGATTAGTAGACTTTCGTCATGGTATTTGGGCGGTAGACTTTCTGAGCATTCTTAGGTCATAGGCATTCCCTTGGGAAAGTAGTTCTTACAAGCGGGTTGTTTGTTTTCTCTTTTTCTTGACTCAGCATATATTTTTTTTTCTTCACACACACTTTGCAATAGCCATTTTGCAGTTTCACTAAATGGTATAATCAATGGTATCTATCCAGCCTTGGCCTGGGAATTTCGAAAACTCCAAGTCAAATAACCTCCTTCCCTCACAGATCGTGTCAGACATTTATTTGAAGACAAAGGCTGATACTGTTGCCATAGGATAAATCTAAAGTTTTTCAGCTAAGTTTATTCTCCTTGTAGCTTTTTAAAAAGTTTGACTTACCAAAATAAAAATGCATTATATCTGTATGTACAAAATTTTTTCAGTCCAAATAATTTAAATCTGTCTTAAAAGGGAATAGGCTTTCATTTTGCTTATGCATCACACTCAATTAAGTAGGTTTCATTTCCTTGATTGCTTTGGAGTAATCTGATAGCTCAGCTGCTTTTGATTTGTGATGAATTTCTAGAAAGAGAACTCGAGACATACCTTAATAGAAGACAAAATTGAAGGACATTTTATTTTATTAAAAAGACACCTTGCTTACCAAAAAAGAAAACAAATCTGCAAAGTACTTTTTGATAGAGCATTTGTATTGATGAAGTTTATCAATAACTTTCTAGAAACATCGCCCATATGTCTGTGTGGTCACATGTTCGGCCAGCTAAGCCTTTATCTTGAATCTAAACATTTACATGGAGGAATAGGCACAGGCCTCAGAAGGACGTGAAGCAAGGAAAGATGAGGTTGCGTAGTCTCTGAGAAAAGTAGAACTTTTCACCAATGCTTGATGGTGGAGGTGCCTTTAGATGATTTATTTTATCCTTTAGTTGGCATGATTTCTGTCTTGTAGGGAGTAGCTTTTTTTTAATGGTTGTGTGTCACTGCAATGAAAAGTCTACAGAAAGCAAGCATTAAAGAAAACAATCCGATTGTATGGCTTGGTTGATTGAGTTCTCTCTATAGAGTGATGAATGTGGAAATCTCGAGGGCTAGAAAAGTTTCAACTTACAAACTGCAGTTATGGAGAATTTTGAATTTCTGCTTGGTTTGTATGAAATCTGTAGTCACTGTGATATGACTTAAAATTGCCTCCTCAGCTAGGTTATTAGCTGATTGTGTTTTTAACATTTCAATGAGTAATATTGGATTGGGAACATAGTTCTATAAAAAAGAAAGTGTATGAAAAAACTAAGGGACATATTCTAACTAGTAATGATTCTCTTAATGAAGAAAAACCCCAATTCAGTGGCATATTAGTTCTAGCTTATGTATGAAAGTGAATACAGTCCAGTTTTTTGGTATACAACCATGTAAGAGCTTTGCTCTTGAAATATCTGAAGATGATTGTAGATATGGAATATAATCTCAGCTCTGATGTTTGTCATCTATTTTGTCTTGAAGCCATATGGATCCTGGGATATCATGGAAATATTCATGGAGATTTCTGTTAGAGAAGATACTGGAGATGGCTTAAGAAACAAGGGAGAACCTGTTGTGATGGTTCAATGGCAAAGTCCTTACTTGCAAGTGCACCAGGATCCCACTTGGGCACCGGTTCATGTCCTGGATGCTCCACTTTTGATCCAGCTTTCTGCTTATGGCTTGGAAAAGCGAAAGGGATGATCTAAAGCCTTGGGACCATGCACCCATGTGGGAGACCATGTGGGAGATCAGCTTAGTTCTGGCTGTTGGGGCCATATGGGGAATGAACCAGCAGATGTCTCTCCTTCTCTTCATAAATCTGACCTGACTTTCCAAATAAAAACAAATAAATATTTTAAAAAATAAGGGCATGGATTGGACACTGGTGGATAAAGCCCAAAATATAGTTCTATGCATGCCTAGCTTAACTTGAATGGTTAAGCAAGAAGAACTTGTTTCTAATGTTTGCATCATTAATTTATATGTTGACTGATTAAGCCATAGGGCACATAGGTATTTATTTAATCAAACATTCTGAGTGTGTGAATGTGTAATTCAATGTAGTTAATATTTTAATTGATTGAACAAATAAAGCAGGTTGCCCTTTTGTAGGTGACCCTCATCAGTTCACAGCTTGGCTAGATCATAAAGGCTGACCCTTGCACAGAGGTGAGTGAACTTCTACCCAGCTATTTGAGCAAAGACATCAGTCTTTTCTTATACTTGGCTTCAAATAGAAAGCATATGTTCTTCTTGGTTTTGAGCCTGGCTTTTGGATTTGAACTTACAAGATTAGCTCTACTGCATATCCAGCTTGCTGATTACAGTTCTCTGTAAAGTGACGCTCTCTCAGAATTTTTATGGTAACAAACCAAATATGCTATCTCTACATGTATATGCACATTTCTTTAGTTTTATTTCTCTGAAGGATTCTGGTTACTCTGTTTATGCCTTTCTCTGTGTTCTCCGGCCCAGGCCCAGTGCTGGGCTCCTCTGTGTGTTGGCAGCCATTGATACGAGAGAGCTATTTGTTGTACGTTTCAGCCTCATACTTCCAGGTTCAAATATAATAGGCGAAAAGGAAAGAAAAGAAATAACCAAAGGCAATGCCTCTTCTCATGGAGTCTCAGAAAATACTTAGTGCCCTTTATTCATTCTAATGAATATGTGTGTATAGATCTGAACAAATAGCTTGAGCTAGAGAATATGATGTTCTGCTAGACTAGACCTGAGCCACACGCTGATCCTGAGCCAGATAAGTGTACAGATATATCCAAAGGACTGAGAAAGTAATGTTACAGGTCCAATTTTCCCCTGAAAAAAGATACATTATATTTCTGACTCCCATTATTCAATTGTACTACCTTGTTTAGAAATAAAGTCATTGTGGATGTATTTAATTAAAATGAAGTCCTCTTGAGGTAGGATGGGTCCTTAATGCAGTATGTATTATATCCACGTAAGACAATGGGAGACTATCAAGTGAAGGTGAAAACAGGGATTAGAGGCATGCAGCAGCAAACAGAAAAATGCCAAAGATTTACAGCCACAATCAGGAACTATAAAAGAGGCAAGGAAAGATTCTCCCATTCACTTTTCAGAGGGACAACTTGGTTTTGGACTTCTGGCATCCAGAAATGTGAGCCAATGAACCTCTGTTGTTGTAAGCTACCCAGTCAGTGGGGCTTCTTTATAGCAGTGCCAGGAAACTAATAAATATGAAAGATTGTTTACCACAGGAAGAGAAAATATAGTTACTAGGAGAAGAATGAGGGAGGAGATATAAATGGAAAACATTTTAGTATAAAGTTGAAAATACTTTTTCTTATTCTAAAATAAACCACGAATGTTGTGTTTATCTATTACAAGGCCACTAAGCTAGCTAAAACTCACATCTTTTGTGTTTCAATGATGTTCTCTGAGTCTAATTTTATTCGCCCCCAGACACGAACTTTGCTTACAAGTACATTTTTCCTGTTTAATGAGAAAGCAATTACCTGGAATCAAATATTTCCAAATGTAAAATTATGAAGTGTGTGGTAAATAATAAAGGAATCTTTGTATGATAAGATTTCAAACTTTGGTATCCTACAAAGGCAAAATGAGAATATCATTAGAATCTAGGAGCTTGAAGCAGCCACATGAGTGACCTATTCGTTGTTCTGAAATGATCCTCTTTCCTGAATCTCTCTCATACATGCAGTGTGAGTGGAATTAAGTGCCTATAACATTGGCGGTGGAAGCACATACGCTCAACCAAACAGTGGAACAGGTGACATGCAAATAGTACTGATGGAAATGAATGAATGTGAAATCCATTTGTCAAATACTCAATAAGGTAAGCACTTGGGATATTTAACAATTTACTTGGATGATGACATGCAATTTCTAATTTATTGGATGCTTGCTTCTTTCATAAACGTAAATTATATATCATTAATCTTTCTGGGTCGTTGTTGTCCTAAAGTTAATTTAGTGGTGATTTTTTCCCCCACATAATATACATGCTAGAAGTGGTATGTAATCAATAGAAGAGAGCAATCGGGTTAAGAATAGGAGGGATGCTCTGTTTAAATATAGAATGGAGTATACTACAGATTTGAGAAGCAGCAAAAAGGGGTAACAAAAAGAGATACAAGTCAAACTTGAAGATTAGACACCCCTGACCTGAAATTCTTCTCTATTTTAGGCTTCCTTTTAATTTTCTAAATCGTTCTACTCTTTCAATCCTGTTTCTAATCAAGTTTGTCTCGTACTTTCCTGTCACTTTTTTCCTGTCTCCTCTTATGTCAGAACCACCTGGACTCCAGTCCCCAAAACTATATTCAAACATTTCGTCATGCAAATCCATTTTTGCAACCCATCTGTCATAGCATGCCTTGTCCCTGAGAGTTTTTTTTTTAATTTGAGAAAAATGTTACTTTCTTCTTATCAATAAGCCCTAATTGCAAGTATCTTTTTTCTGCTTTTCACTGTGTTTTGTAAGGTCAGGCAGACCTCTGCTTGCTTAATCTGTGCTTCGACATGTAACTATTATAGATTCTGGACAAAATAAAATCACATATTTGAAAGCACGGCTCTAGATTTGAGAGGGAGGTGGACACTCGGGAGAGGTAACAGGTGTTGCAGTATTAAACATCTTTCCAGTGCCCTGCTTCTCTTGTTTTAAGGTTTAGGATAAATGAAAATTCAATGCTGAAAGACTAATAGGAAACCTTGCTCACAGGAAATCTCAAATATTTAAACCTCGCAAATGAGGAAACCTCTTTGATCTAAAAGCCAAATGACAGAGGAAAGTCATCGAAAAGGGAATGAGCGAGGCAGAGCTGTGATTTCTAGGCATTCATTTTTCCCAGATCACTCACAAACAATGCATGCTCGGGGCAGGCTCCAGGAAGACCAAATAATGGAATAGCTTACTGTGGGAGGCAACTAAAGCCAGGTGATAAAAGAGAGAGAGAAGTGACTGGAGAATGATGCCAAGATGATCAACCCGGAAGAATTTAGAAGCAGCCAGCCAATGTTTTACAGCATATCGTTATGTTAAGCCAATACTCAAATATGCTGAATTAAAAAAAATGAAGATAGAAACCCTAAGAAAGAACTGAATGTAAACTCTACAATTAAAAACATGTAATATTAGAAAGTTAAAAATGCATAATTGTTCTAATTGCAGAATAGAAGCTCAATGTTGCTTAGAGTCCCAGGGCCCTTTTGTTTGAATAAGGAAGGTGGAAGTGTTAGATAAGGAAGAAAAAGGCCCAAAAAACAAAGACATAAATTTATTATAGAGCTATAATATTCAAAATGATATAATTTTATATAAGAATGAATGGCAAATAATAGAAAACCCATAAGAAAATTCAGGTTGATGATCAATTGATTTTCAAGATGCCGGCATCACTCAAGGAGAAGAGGAAAGGTTAGTGTTTTTTAAAACTTAGTTCTGATAAACTGAGTATCTGTGTCTTTACTGCCATTATAAGCAAAGTTAAATTAAAAGAT
This sequence comes from Ochotona princeps, assembly GCF_030435755.1. Lineage (NCBI taxonomy): Eukaryota > Metazoa > Chordata > Mammalia > Lagomorpha > Ochotonidae > Ochotona > Ochotona princeps. Next base: position 14,629,832 of record NC_080857.1, read on the forward strand.
ATCGTAGATATATAGTCAAAGGAAAGAAGACCTTAAGTTCTCAAGGAAAAGTTTGTACAGCAGTGTCCTGAGTTTTATTCATCATTCATTGCTCTAATCTGAAAAGAGCTGAGGTGTCCCACAGATAGGGGAATCTCTGTTTCTGTAGCTCTGATCTGCCTTTTCAAGAAAAATAAAAAAAAAACTTTAAAAAAAATAAGTAAAAGCAGCATGTATGATTTTGTGGATATGATGTCCTAGAGCAGGAAAGCCTGTTCTCTGGCAGAAAAGCCTTTTTCATAGAGTCTTTAAATGGATGACCATGTAATTGTCAACAAACATACAAAGCACTTCAAAAACTTCATGGAAATTGAATTAGAAGATCAATTTATTTTGATGCAAAAAGTTGAAATTGTGTATATGAGTGGTCTTAAAAAGTTCAGAAAATATGTATTTTGGAAGAACTGCGTGAAATTCAGATTTTTTGCATTAACATCAACTTTTCTATTTTATGTGAACTTTTCAAAATACTCTCATACATTTAAGATTTGTTATGGGCAAATTTTATATCAAAAATCTGCACCAACACTGAACATTTAATGACATGCATGTTCAAGTACTTAAGGGAAAGTAAACTAATCTTTGATGTTTCCTTAGAAATTCCTCAAAGAAATCTGATTTAGGATGGAAACATGCAAAGATTAATGGCTGTAGAGAGTATTAGAAAGATGGGTGGTAAATACATAATGAAAAATTGATGTTAAATGTAGAATGTGTTTGTATTGGTATTTACTTCAAAATTTGCAGTGTGGTTGAAATGTCAGTGAAATGTTTAAAGAAAAAAGTGTTTTCACAGCTAACCTGTAAGATAGTCCCTGCATTGTTTTGATCTTTATTTTGGATAGCGGTGGTGACATTGTAGAATTTCGAAGAAAGATCTGAGTCTCATGTATGAGAGAATTTGACTGGAAAGGCAGTGGAGGCTACAGCCATAGCAGTAGTTACTTGTGTGCCAGGATGTGTCTGAATTGTTCTGATCTGTAAGTATTTTGAAGTTGCACCAGACCATTCTAGGAGCAAAGGATGTCATAGCACTGAGAAAATAAAAGTTATAGAGTGCCTTAAAGAGAACCATTAGAAGCACTTGTTTATGAAACAAAGCACCTAATTTCCAGTACTGGTACAACAAAACTGTTTTCAATTATATGGACAAACACATTCGTGGAGGAATATTGCTACATTCTAAATAGTTTTGCTACCAATAGCCAAAATTAGAGCTGTAACAGCTGCTTTTGCCTGCCAATATTTATTACTGTGGACAGAGCATTATCGCAATAATTATAAACGCTCACATATCGTTGATGCTGGGCTGAGTTTTGCTTCTACACATCTAGACATACAGACATATATACAGGGGATGTTCACCTGGAACCTACGAATGGGACCTTATTTTGAAAGGAGTCTGAACAGGTGTAAGTACCTCTAAATGAGATCTGTGTACCCCGGCAGGCAGCAAGTGGTGTCTCAAATACTTAAATCCCTAGGTCCTCACACATGGGGACCTAGAGTATATTGCTCTCATGACTTCTGCCTGATCCAATTGACTGCTTCAGGTATGTGATAAGTAAGCCAGTCAATGCAAGGTCTCACTCGCTCGCTGTCTATGTATGTGTCTATCACTCAGTCGTTCAAGTGATAAAAATGAATGTAGAATTGAAAAAACAAGTGTTCATCTCCTAACACTTCAGTTCCTCTTACCTTCATGTGCCTTTGCGTATACCATTTGTTTTTTGGACTAACTATTATATTTACTGAGTATTGTGGACCGACCACAACTAGAGGGTAAGATTCAGGAAGGTAGGGAGTTCTGTGTATTCTGTTGGTTGCTCTATCCGTAACACACAGATCACTGTGTGTAGAAAGTGGGTATGTGATAAAGACATGTTGGATAAATAACTGACAGCAGGTTAGCTACGTACAATTCACAACAAGAAGGAGGAGGTAATAGATTGTGAGAGAAACTTCAGGTGATCAACTTATGATAAGAAAACATTCCTTTTCTTTCATGTTCTCTGTTAAACAGGGCATTTTAAGCAGAGATGGAGAAATATCATTAGGAGAAAAGTGAAATCTGGGATGAGCGAGCATCTGATAGGAGAATTCCTTGTGGCTTTAATTAATTTTAATTTCCAGGCCCAGGAGAAGTATTCTTTGCTCAGTTGATTTACATGTCATAATACTTAAATAATCTGGCAGATCTGGTTCAAGTGCCACCAAATTACCTCAGAAGAAAGGTAATGAAAATGCTCTTAGGAGACTGGGCAAAAAAGGAATATTTGGGCTTCCAGAAAGAGAAAAGTTATAGCCACAAAATTAAAACTACTTTTTAATTTTCAGGAGCTAGAAAGTGATGCAAATGAATTAAGTAGGCATTTTTTGATCACAAATATTTATTTAAATTTATTTGGGTGGGTGGGTGGGAGAAAAAATAAACAGAGAGTGCTCCTATCTGTTGCTTTATTCCCAAATGCTTGTAGCAGGTGGAATGCGCTGTACTGACGCTGGAACTTCAACCCTGCTCACATGTGGGGGGGCAGGAATCTGGTAACTTTGGCTGTCGTCTGTTGCCTCCTAGCATCTGTATTTGCAGGCATCTGAAGCCAAGAGGAGAGCTGGCTCGCAAAACCAGCTACTTTGCTGACATAAGATGCACACATCTTACACCATGTCTTCATTGGGAAGTCAAATGTCAGCCCCCAGCAGCAGATGTTTTTTAACTATTTATTTATTTTTATTGGAAAGGCAGATATACAGAGAGAAGGTGAGACAGAGAGGAAGATCTTCTGTCTGCTGATTCACTCCCTAACCGGCAACAACGGTCAGAGCTGTGCCAAAATGAAGCCAGGAGCCTCATCTGGGTCTCCCACATGGGTGCAGGGTCCTAAGGCTTCAGGCTGTCCTTGACTGCTTTCCCAGACTGCAAACAGTAAGCTAGATGGGAAGTGGGGCTGCTAGGGTTAGAACCAGTGCCTGTATGGTATCCCGGCATGTGCAATGCAAGGATTTTAGCCACTTGGCTACCACACTGGGCCCATTAGCAGATATTAACTATTAGCATATAGTATTCACTGCATCTACAAGGATTAACTATTTTGATCCTCTGAGGAACCCTCTTGAAATCTATTATTATCATCATAAATCACTTTACAGATAAGAAGACAGAGTTAAGTAATTTGTGGCATTATCCAGGGTTCTTTAAAGGAACAGAATTAATTGGGAAAATATACAGGTATATGAAGAGAGGTGTATCAGGTAGCTTGGTTCACATGATTATAGAAGCTGAGAAGTCCCGAAGGGCCTTGTTCAGGCTGGACACCCTCAGATGCTGCTAGAACGGGGCTTCTGGACTAGGGAAACTGAACATCTGGTTTGCATTTGAGGCTAAAAGCCTGAGTGTCAGCAGGTGGACTGGGCTGTAAACTGGAGTCTAAAGTCCAGCAATTGACACCCAAGGCAGGAATTGCTCATAACCCAGTGCTCTGAGCCCAACTATTTAGTTTGTTTAAACTATCAAGCTGTTGATGGCACACACCTATACAGAGCCTAGATCTTCCTGTCTAGTGCATTCAGACTCACATGGTCATCTTGTTTGGAATCAGCCTTGCAGAAACACCCAACATAGTGCCTGCCCATGTTTCTGGCTATTGCTTGAATCTAACCAAACTGATATCATGAAATTAACCATCACGTTTGTCCATGGAGTTCAGGGAAAAAGCAACAGACTTGCAGGGTTCAAGTCTAGGTATTTAAATTGCAGAATATGGACTCCTACCCACTGTTCAAGTGCTTTGTAAACTAAGCTTCAATCATAATTACCTAAAAAGCTTGATAAAACAGAGTTCTGATGTCTTGTACCAAAGCTGGTAATTCAGCAGGCCTGTGATAGGCCCTGGGACTTGGCATTTGTCACAAGATCTTGGGGTATTTTGAGAATGATGTTCCTATTCCACACAAATGAATGACAGATTAGAGGATGCATGATGGCATCATCCTTTGAAAATTATTTTAAATCCTCTATTAAGAACTATCTATATTCACACTTAACAGATTAAGAGAATAAAGAAAGGAGAAGAAATTTGGTTTCAGATTGAACATTCCCTTCTTGCTGCAGAGTATCACACTAAACCCAATGAGTCATCTGCTTGGACCTGTCATAATACATTTGTGTATTCTTTGTATTCATTAAGCTACTGATGCATCAGGCTGTAGCTGGCACCCACCTGCATGTCGCAGAGATCCCCAAGGCACTCCTTTGTAAAAGTACACATCAGTACATATGGGATAATAATACAGTACAAGCCATGTAGTGGGGTGCACAGTGACTCCTCAGATTTCCATGTCATTTCAGAATTTCAGAACACAACCTTATCTGGAAATGGAATCTCTGAAAATCCTAAATTAGAAGGCCCCTAAACTCAATGGGTATTGGCTTTATAAGAGAGGGGGAAAAGATACACGCAGAGAGCTGGCCATCTGAAAAAAAAAAAGGCAGAAACTGGAACTATGATGCTGGAGGCTAAGGATGCTCAGAGCGCCCAGTCACACCTGCATCCCATAATGTAGTGCTTGGGTTTGAACTCCAGCTGGTTCCTAATTCTGGCTTGCTGCCAGTGCCTAGGCTATGTGGAATCAGGAGATGACCCAAGGCCTTAGATCCTTGCCACCCACACTGGAGACCTGTATTGAGTTCTGGGCTGCTGGCTTTGGCCCACTCCAGCCCTGGTACAAGATCTGTCTGTCCATTTGTTTCCCTCTCTTTGTGTTTCAAATGAATAGAAGAAGTCAAAATTATAAAAAGAAAGCCCGGTGCTGCACCTTAATCATACTTCTAATTCTCTCGATTAAAAAGAGGTTTATAGGTACAAACTAAGTGTCCTCTACTTGAAAAAGTAGATAGTAAGGCCTGATGTGGTGGTGCAGTGGCTAAATCCTCACCTCGTATGCACCAGGTTCCCATTACAGCACCAGTTCTTGACCTAGATGTTCCACTTTCCATCCAGCTCACTGCTTGTGACTTGGGAAGGCAGTAGAGGATGGCCCAAACCCTTGGGAACCTGTGCCCATGTGGGAGATGTGGAGGAAGCTCCTGGCTTCTGGTCGGCTCAGCTCTGGCCATTGAGACCACTTGGAGAGAGAACCAGCAGTTGGAAGATCTTTCTCTCTGTATCTCCTTCTGTCTGTAAATCTACCTTTCCAATAAAGATAAATAAATCTTTAAAATAACAACAAAAAAGGAAAAGTAGATAGATAATTGGATAGGTTAAAGTTTGAAAAATTTAAAGGAAAGAATTTCTTTGGAAATATGCTAAAAAAATCACACAGAATGAAATTTTCTTTATTTTTAAAGCAATCTCGAAGTATGAAACATATTTCTTTTAATACAAAATGTGGAAGCCAAAAAAGGAAAATGATAAATTAATCTCCTTGAAAAGCAAAATTCCTGCAAAATAAAAAATAAGCAAAATGTTAAGAAGTCAAATGGTAAGCTGCAAAACATTTGCAATCTATGTTACAATAAAAACATTAACTCCTTAACAGCAGAGGAAATCTAAAAACTAATAAAAAATCAATAACCTAATGTAAACACATAATAATATCAAAAGCTTATCATAAAAGGGGAAAGTGAATTATTTTAAAACATATGAAAAAGTACTCAGTCTAGATAGCAGGAAAATAAATGTAAACTTGTAAACCACAGTGAGAAGGTATTTTTCACCATTGTATTGTCAATGGTTAAAATAGGTATGATCATGTCTGCATGACGGAACTAGGCACTGTTAATCATTTGTGTGACTATACTTTCTCTTGCACTCTATGGAGTGCTCTTAGGCTGCGTCTACCTGCAGAGAGAATTCTGTTGAATCTTGGGCATCACAAATCATTCTCTTAGTCCCCTGTTTCTGTTTTCCCCATATTATTCCAGTAGCTTACTAAGAGCTTGTTCTCTGAGATAGAGTTAGACCATTGGCTTGACATAAGACCACTGCTTAATATCAACAGCTTTAATTAGCAGTGGCTATAACTGAGTTAGAGTCCATGAAGATATTAGTTCAAGAAGTGTCACTTCTGAGTATTTTTTTTTTTACCCAATTGTCCTACAAATACAAATAGCTCAGTGTGGATGGCGCTACTTTCCGAGATATTGCTCATGGTGTGTGGAACTCTGCCTGGTCCACCATGACTCTCCTCAAGATGTAGAGCAGTGGTCATTTATACACTGCTCACTGTATGGCCTGTAGATTTTCCCAGTAAACCTAATTTTCTCCCAGACCATGTGATCTATGCATGCAGATTAATTATTTTGAATGTACATTTCCAATTTATATCCTTTTATTAAGAAATTTCACATCTGGGTTTTGGTCAACAGATAACCTCAAACATTCATGTGAAGTGCACCACATCTTTATTTGAGATAGCAAAATACTGAAAAGAATCTAAAAAAGATAACTGGCTAAATTATAGGAATCCGGGCAATTGCAAAGACAACAAAAAGACTCCTTGTGTACAGGTATGGAGAAAATTTCTAAAGCAGTGTTTTTAGTCTAAAAATGAAGGAGCAAAACATGTAATATGCTGAAGATGATGTGATGGAAAAGATAATTTATATATCCATGTGCTTATTATTGCTATGAATCCATATTAGGATCCATATTAAACTGATTAATTCTGTTTGGGGGAAGCCTCCAGTTGGCTGTAATGGTGGCACAGAGCTATTTAATTGTATGCTCCTTGGTGCCCTGTGAGTTTTGAGGCATGTCAGCACATTATTTCTTCAGAAGAAAATATTGAATTACATAAAATAGGAAGCAAAGCCAAATACAACATTGCAGAAGCTAGAGATCAGTTAAGAGAGTTATATGTGAAATGCCAGGATAGAGATGTGTGAAGTCTCGGGTTTAGGTCACCGAGGGTGAGGCAGACGGTGGCCTTCAGCCGCAAGAACTGCCGGAGACAGGCTGGTGAGGAATGTCTGCTTTATTACGCACAGGTTGCAGATTTTGAAGGGTAAAGAAGGGAGGGCAGGAGGGAGACTTCCGGCAGACCCCACGCCACCAAAGGCACTATAATTGGCTGCATGACACTTCTATCTCCCTAGATCTTCCGGTCATGTCACAGGTCATGTTCCGGTGTACTTCCCTTAACCTTCTGGTCATGTTGGAGGTCACACTCCACGTGTAGGCCTGAAACCTGTCTCAGGCCATGGGGAAGCTTAGGCTTAAGCCACGCCCTCCAGGCAGCAGGACAGGGGGCCTGGGGCAATCGCCCACAGAGAAGCGTATTATGGATAAGCCAAGATTTCTTTCAGTTACAGATCATAAGAAATGGTGGGATATGTGCTGCCTGTGGTCCACATAAGATGTGAAACAGCATGTGGTCCAGCCCTACCAAGGAAGCAGTAGGTAGGACTTAAAAATTCAATAAATATATAGCAGGCTAATTTAAAGTTTATGATTTTGTATGGGCTGTAAATGATGTTACTATAAATATCAAAATCACCCTTGGTGGGGAAAAATGGACTAACCCTGGATAGTGCAACGAAGCCCTTTTCTGGCAGTAGGAAATGTGCCTTCTTAATCACCCTATTCCCCAAGTACCAATTTTGGCCTCTTTGTTTAGCTATGTTTTGCATCTTAGTTCTGATGGCTTCTATTTCTCTTAAGATTTGTAGGAAAGATAAAAGGTCTTAAGATCGGGGTCTTTTCAATTTCCAAGAATGTTTAACGTAAATTATGCCAACACTTATGCTGTCTACCCACCATGAGAAAGAAATCTATCATCCTTATAAGCTGAAATATTTGAAAATATCAAAATGGTATGTGCCCCACACAAGTACAATTCAGTCAAACTGTTCTCCCCAAAGTGGTGGAAAATCACTATGTTGAGCCCAGAAGTCTTTCACACTCCCAGACCTATCAAGGGGGCAGAGGATTTTTCACTCTGCAGGGAATTGGGAAGAAGCCAGAAAAAGTAATCACTTTCTGCTTGCTCAACTTTCACTTTCAATTTTCAATTGGATGGAATACTTTCTATTTCATATCCTGCAATGTCGCAGGGCTACTGGGAATGACAGCATGTTTTTCCTTCCTACAAATTTATATCCTATGGGCAAGTTTAGCAACTAAGAATGAAATTAGTACTATGCTTTGGTACAGGGAAAGCAAGCAATAAGCTCTTGGAGACAGGAGAAAGGTTAGTTTTGACCATTTAGTAAGTAATTAATCATAAGTTACTTCTTTTAGAGTACCAATTATGGCAGACACAGTCTTAGACAATTTACCTTGTCATTTCCTTTAGCCTTCACGTTGATGCTACCATGTCGATACAGTTACTTTCCTCAGTTTTCAGAAAACATTGCTAAAATTCATTCAGCTTCTGGGTGTTGGAACTTGCATTTGATTTTAGGAGCTTGTTTTGTCTCCAAAACTAGCAACTTTAATCATTTTATTATGCCTCACTCAAAAGGTTGCATAGCCTCGGTATAAATCATTGACAAGTGATACATCTCAGAACATGAGAGAAAGGCAAAATATACTGACCCCTCAAAGTGTCTGTATGTGTGAGTTCTTCCCTTGGCATTCGCCTAAACCAAACTCCATAGCTTTGCCAGGGATTCTTTGCCCATGCAAACTGTCTTGTAGATGAAATAACAATCTCGTGTAAGGACTAAAATGGACAGTGCAGGATGATAATGAATCACCCAGGCTTTATGTGTGTCTAAAGATGCCACCGCACTCTTCCACAGTAAGTTGCCTTTCGACTTGTTCATTGTAGGTGTGACTTGCGTAGGAAACAGTGGGAGGAGAGCATGACATTATGGACAGGGATGATGTAACATACTGTTTCTGTTACACAGTTATGATCTCACTGTATTGATTTCTGGACTTGACAGAGATCCTAAGCTGCTTCATTACTTCCTCCGGAGTTTTAGGTATTTCTCAAAGAACTCTCCACTGAGCATCTGCAGGTGTATTTCCCGAAGCTTTCCTGCTTTGCTTTTGGGTGTCTACTTAACAGAAGCTCCCGAGTGTGTCCTAGCCTCTAAACCAGATGGAATCTTCTTTGAATCCTCTTTGAGCCTTCCGATGGGTCCCTGGGAAGTACAGGATAAATAGAGCTGCTTATCCTGTAACTCCCACAAATACACAACCTTTGGCCTTCTCTTGAAATAGAGAGGGCATTGCTCTGTGTATTTCATTGGCCTCCAGAGACCAAAGCCAAGATTTCTGTGTGGTTTATTTTTACATGTTTGGCCTGAGGTTCAGGGCAAGTCTACCTTCCTCTCCTCTGTCGTGGTAGTGAGGTCTGTGAGTTCAAAGTCAGAATGTGGGGTGAATTATTCCTTAGCAAATTATCCCTCCAAAGAAATTCTTTCTAAAATCAATCCTTTTTATTGACGTCTCCAAACTTTTAAATATCCCTGAAGCAACGGTTATACGAACAGTTGTCAAGTTTCCAGACTAGTTCTGTTCTAAGCATAGATTTTCATGCTTTGCTTTTTAGATTGTTTATGTATTTCACACCTGTTGATTTGTTCTCAAACTTTAGAATCTTAGCTGAAACAGGGTCAGAAAAGCCCTCAGCTTTGTCATCTGATTATGTTTTTCTGTGTTGCTTAACTGTTTTCACAAGTAATAGAGTTTAAAAAAAGAAATAACTGTCCTATATCTTCCAAATACTGAACTATTCATATTTTTGGGGTAACATTTTCTTCAGGAAGCTCAGATCCTAAGTTCTCAATCCTACTCACATTTTAATCTGAAATGATCACTGTATATTTGAAATCAAGTTTATCCTCTACTATTTTCATTTGAAATCTTGGAGCTTTTGAACTTTCAATTAAGCCTAGCCAACTTAATTATCTTAGCTAAGCGTTTCTTTCTCATTTAGCTTATAGTTCATTTGTCCCTTCTCAGGATATGACTCATTATGATACAGCTATATAACCAATAGAGTTGTTTGTCTGGAAGTCATTTTAATGTCTTGGAAAGATTGTATTATGATGGTTTATCTGAGTTCCATATAAAAAGAAAGAACTGAAATCAAGTCCAATAAAATGGTCTCTCCTTGATCTCCACCCACTTTGACTGCCCCAAGTCTCTGTGTTAAAACTCTCAACACTTCTAATTTTGTTTACACGCCTGTCATTATTCCAGGACTTGAGCAAAATTTTGAAAACTTCTCTTCCTTCAATTTTTGAGTTCACTTCACTTTGTAAGTCTTCAATATCCCTCTTGTCAACTTACACAGATCATCATCCTAACGAATGTCCTTGACAATTTTTTTCTTTTGTAACCTCAGCAGTTGCATTGATATCCTGGTGTCATGGTCATCCAAAATAATCTCTTTATTGACACCTTCATTTTTATCTTCATTCCCTAGCCCTATGAGTATAGTTGTTATTATTGTGGTCCTGTCACATCATAGCATATCGACTGGCCTGTAGAACTGTCTTGGCCAGTTGGCTGTTCCATTGTTGAAGACAGAGATATTGCTTCTGATTAATCTATGAATATAAAATACTATGTTTTTCTTTTTAAAAAATACTTATTTTTATTTGAAAGGTAGATTTACAGAGAGAGGTGTGAAAAAGAGAGAGACCTTTCATCGACTGGTTCACCCCAAATGGCCACAGTAGCTAGAGCTAGCTGATCGGAAGCCAGGAGTCAGAAGCTCCCTTCAGCCCCTGACATGGGTGCAGGGGCGCATGGGCATGAGCCATACTCTGCTGCCTTCCCAGGCCATTAGCAGGACATGAACTGGTGCCCATTTAACATACAATGTGAGCAGGCAGAGGATTAGCATGTTGAGGCACAGCACAGTCTCCAGGTATACACTCACATAAGTGTCAAAATATGAAGGAAAGAATTCTAACTATCCTGCCTCATGTATAATATTTGTATATCTGGCTAGCCCCTCAAGATAAATATGTATAAAACAAATGATATTGGCATTTATTATTATCAGTCCTTCCCTATAATTTCCTGATTCAAGTTCCGCAGGGATCACAGTGATTACTGTATTGACTTTCTCTCTCTCAGCTCGGCGGTCACCAGGTCTTTGGTGTCTGGGCCGTCGCTCTGCATTTGAGCTTTATTTCATTTGCAGCTCTTAAGCCATTGCCTGTGATCTGGATGCTTACCTTAATGAATGTACTTAATGGGAGTCGTGCAGAGGAATTATGGATTTCAAAATCACACAGATCCAGGCAGTCAATTTCAAATCTTGAGTCAAATATTAGGAGCAATTTGCTAAAACATTTTTTGCCTCTAATTTTGCTGTGTATAATTTATGCTATCATCACTGATTAGATCATACACTAGGTATAAGCCCCTTTAAATTACAAATTGTGTTTTGCCTGACATCTTAATCTTGTAAACCACCACAGTTCCTGGTAGATAGCTGCTACTCATTGATGCTACTTGTGAATGAATGAGATTGATAATGTATATTTCACAATGGTAAAATAATAAATTAGATAGAGCATGCCAACAAGGCCAGCAGATCCTTGAAGCTTTCCGTGTAGAATATAGCCAAGACCCACAGCTGACAGCACTCTAAGAACTACCAGTCAACAGCCAGCGCCAATCAGCAGCTCCACAAATGAAACCATTTTGGATATTATACTCATCCTGACATTACAACTAATGCTTTGGGAGCCAGAACAACTAGTTAATCAGTTGATGAACTCTTCAACATAATACATTTTTTGTTGTTGTTTTAAGCAACTAAGTATGAGGTGAAAAACCATAAAATAAGCCTCTACCTGTTGGCCTCAAGTTACCAGATTGCACTGTGGATGGAAATAGGAAGAATATATTTTTCATGGAGCCTGGAAAGAGGGCAGGAAGGTTATTAACATTGAAGTTTGCAGAAAAGGACCCAGGCTTATAAAATGACTTGGCATTAAGTCATTTGCAGTGACAAAAAATACCACTGGTGAGTTTCTGACTTCGACAAAAGCATTTTCCAACAGAATATTGCAGGTGTTCATTGGCTTATTATTTTAAAGTATTTATTTAGTTATTTGTTATTTTAGATGCATTTATTTTTTCTGGGACCGTCAGATTTACAGAGAAAAAGAAACAGAGAGGAAGATCTTCCTTCTGCTGTTTCACTTCTGAAATGGACACAATGGCCAGAGATAAGCCAATCTAAAGCCAGGAGTGAGGGGTTTTTTCCGGCTCTCCCATGTGGGTGCAGGGTCCCAAGGCTTTGGACCATTCTTGACCGCCATCCTAGGCCACAAGCAGATAACTGGATGGGATGTGGAGCATCTAGTACACAACCTAGTGCTCATATGATACTCTGGTGTGTGCAAGGTGAGGATTTAGCTACTAGGCTATCATGCTGGACCCAACTGGCTTTGTCTAACTGCTAATAGCAAACTACTAAAAAAATAAGTTTCAAAGGAAAAAAAAATCAGATTCCAAGCAGAAAGCAGAGGAAAATTTTCCAACCTGAAAGTTTCAAAATTGGCAAGTAAAAGTATTTCTCACTACAAGCCTCTCCAGATGGCAATAGGTTGGCAAAGTAAGATCAACCCCAGAATGGCGCTTCTGTGATGTGATCTCAGAGGAAGGTCAAATCATGGCTGTGTCTGTGAGATTATTTGTTAAGATCTCTTAATTGAATTTAAGCCTGCATTTTCTAGACTTTCATATATATATATTTTAATATAGATAACATATATAATTTAAATTTATAGGTATTACATATAATATTTAAAGTGTCTCAAAACCTTAGGGGGTGTTTCAGATAATTTTTTTTTTGCAAAGTACAAAGGTGCACAGCACCCTAACCCTCACCTCGTTGTTGAAATGTACCTGCCTTTAAAAAGGAGAGTGGTTTAATCCTAGCAGGTGTGTATGGTTTCTGCCCAAAGATGCTCACCTGAACAAATGGATAAAACATTTACGCAGTGATGGCAATCTCAGTAGGAGTTCCAGGAAACCTACGAAGGCTCTAACAGGCTTGTCAGAGGAAACACTGTCAGCTTGGACTATGAGAAGCAGGTAGTTCAGAATAAATCAGGTCTTCCAGACCCTTAGCACTCTATGGCAGGAAACAGAAAAAGATATTTTCTCACCCACAAGCAAGCAATTTCTTATGGAAAGGAAAGAATGCCTCATTAGTCTTGAGTTCAGAAAGTGGAGTCCCAAATCAGGAAGTATCATTTATAGACAGAAAAAAAGAGTGTGCGGGAGATCTCATTGTACATTTGCTGATGTTGGACCAGGGAGGATTAGCAACATTTAACTGTTTGATGGTAAGTATTCCTATGAGCAGGTGCCTGCTAAGAGCTGCCTGTTATTCCTTGAGAATGGGAGTATGTTCTTTGCCAATTTACTAGTGACCCCAACATCCACAGGGAATACATGTAGAGTAGATATTTCATAGGTCTGTATACCCAGTAAGACCTATCTTCAATTATATGTAACTTATTCAAAAATAAATTCTAGTCCTTGAGCCTGAGCCTGATGTTAAAACAGGGTGGTATATTGAGGGGTTAGAGTAAGCATATTTTCCATGTGGTAGGAATATGAATTTTCATGTTGAGAAAGTTGATAAGGCTTGGTGATTTTTACTAAAAAAAACAAAACCCAAAAAAAAAAAAAACCTGTTAACTACCACCTGCAGGCTTCCTTTGACAAAACCTTACCTTGTCACTCTTTTGTTCCAATGTGTCGTATATTTTTCTCTCTTCTTATATTTGGGATGCTCCTGTGACCTCTTTTGAACATAAGATTGGGGAGAGATCTTGTGGGATGCAACTTCTGAGGCTGAACTTCAAAGGTCCATGCCTCCACCTTTACTCCTGAGAACAGTGTTCAGCTCCACACTAAGGTGCTGTTGTGAAGCCCAGTAAGCCCCAGGAAGGAGCTCAAGGAGTTAAAACATGACCCCTGGCTGACAGTCCAAGCTGATCTCTCTGATCAAGTCCAAATATCAGTGAGACTTTTTGGAATTCTAGTCTTGCAGGGTCCTAGCTGTTAGCTAGTTTGACTTAGAAATACTCCCAGAATCTTAAGAGAGAATAAATAGCTGTGTTTTTTAAAAACCACTACCTGTTGGAGTAGTTTAATATACAAGAACAAAAAATAGGCATATTTGGAGGCAGATTACAAATATCCTACGTCACTTTGTAGGAGCTGCTGGAATGGCAAGGAGTAAAGTTCACCATTCCCAGGGGCTCAGAGAGTTGATTCTGAGAGGTTGGTTTTTGAACAGCAACAGACTATGCCTATCTGGAAGTGGCTGGATTTTTGAGTCCTGGGTTCTCCACCATCTGAAAGTTTCTGCTGTAGTAGATGTTTACAAAGTGCAGACTAATGTATGTATCCAGAAATCCTTGGATGTTAAGCTCTTATATTTTAAAGCTTAAAAAACATATTTAATGCATCCCTTGATATAGTCTCAATTTTGTTAAGAATTATTGTGTTATTCTCCATGTATACTCCATTTGATTAAACTATTCCTTTTCCCCAAAATATGCTTTCGTTTTTAGGCTTCATTTCTTTGCCTCAGTCAATCCCTCAATAATTTATGTAGAAAGTCTCTGTGAATTAAAAAGGACTATAAACTTTTGTTACATTGCATTGGATTTTAGTTCCGGACATATTTTCTCTCCGACGTTATAAACACTGTAATAGTAATGAATGTGAATTTTATTTTTGTTTTACTCTCCAAATTGACTTAGACATAATAGTCAAAACTCTCTCTCAATGTCTCCCTCTCTTTTCCTCTTCCACCCCTTCATCGTCTATTATGTTTCAGTTCCAGAGAAACCTCAACCTAATCCTATAAAATCCAAACTTGGTGACGTGATGAATGAGGCCTTCCACAACTGGCTTCCTACCCCCTCTCCAGCCTAATTTCTGGCATCTCAATTCCTCTCGGAAGGGATTTGCAGTGATGGAAACTATAGAAACATGGAGAGTGTGTTCGAAAGATTTTTGGACAGCCGTAAATGACAGATGGCTGCATTATGAAACATGTGACTATCGATTCCTACTTTTCTCCCTGAATAATAGAATCTCTGATTGCTAGCTGGGCATATGACCATCCAAGAAATAGAATATATTTCCTAGTGTTTCTCAAAACTAAATGAGGTGCTGGAATTAACTTTTGGACCATAAGATCTATGCGGAAGAGTCGTGCAGCTTCTAAGAAATGGTTAAAAATGATCAGACGTGTTCCATTCTTGTGCTGAAGTATAGATGCAGTGGAGTCCAAGAACATATCTTCAATCACAGGCTATCTGAGAAGGTAGAACAAGATACAATAGGCCAGGTGGACATCTCAGGAGAGAACCAGGAACTGCATTTGGACGGGTGTGTTTATGGACATATGCATGCATCTCCTGTTTCGTCTCCTCTCTCTCCTGCGAAATTGTGAGTAGGTGATTTCTCGATGTAGAGTGTCCCAGAATCTGACCAGGGCATTATCAACACGCTTTTATCAGACCTAGCAGCTCCCTAGGTGCAGGGTAGAGTGAAGTTTCCACAGGGAGAAGACTAAGATCCATCTAACAGGCTTGGAATAGGAGCAGTTACTTCAGGGATGGGATCTGGGTTGTTCTTGGGACTTGTTTTAAGGATTCCCACTTTGATCCACCTCTCTTCCATACACAGGCCATGTCTACCTACCTACCTTGATTATAATCCTTGAAGTCACTCATAACCTTCACAGGTGGCATGGAGGAGGGTCCATCTTCTTTGAAGATGATGTGTAGATATAGAGGTGCTTTGTGGGTATGAATATATATCCTTTCTCAACATCTGTCCAGTGGCGTTGGAGAGGGGGACTTTTGAGAAGATTGTCTTGGGGGTTCAGAAGGCTGGTCTTCTCTCTGGGTGGGCGAGGTTGAAGCTGTGACTCGGGGTCATCTAGAGCTAGATGGCCTTGATTGTGTTAAAGACAATATTAATGAGTGTATTAGTCACATGGTAAAAAGAGAAGCATTGAGAGTATGAAGGGCCAGTGCAAGAACCGGGATTTTCGTAGTCCAGGAATGGGCCAGGAATTTTAATTCTCTTTGGCCTGGTCCTGTAATTTGTCTGGCTTCATCTAAGAAATGTCAAATATGGTGTTGTAGCTGTCTGGTTTGATTAATGCAAAAAGTTTTTTTTTTTTAACCATGGCACCTCTTTGGACAGCACTCAGCCTGTCTCAACTGCCTGCTTGATTTGAAGGACTACATTTAGCAACCCTAGCGTGGAGGCCCTAGTCATGACAGCTTTTCACTGGATGAAGGCTGAAGTTTGTTTCTTTTCTCCCCTCCCCCCACTCTCTCTCCCTTTCCCTTCCTTTTTCCTTCCCTCCCTCCTTCCCCCATCTCTCTCTCTCTCTTTTCTTTCCTTCCTTCCTTCCTTCTTTCCTCTCTCTCTTTCCTTCCTCCCTCTCTCCTTTCTCTGTAATACTCTTTTTTTTTCCCTTTCCTAAGTATAGTGTGTCCCCTGTCAAGTCCTGTACATTGACATTTCTTTATCATGGGTTTTAGGAATTTATTGAAGCTGTGCCTTGATTTATGGCATTTGTGTTTGTGTATGCACGGTATCTTTTTGTTTGTCATGTTTAAAAAGACAAAACCACCATAAATTCTTAGAAAATTTTGCCTTCTCCCGTAGTGAGCAGGCAGGGATCCTTTTTCCTTTATGGTAAAGACATCCGCTCATTAATACTTTAAGCTTCCAAAAGACACTCAAATACTTGGGCCAGCACCGTGGTGTAGTGGGTAAGCCTCTGCCCGTGGCACTGGCATCGCGTATGAGTCTGGCTCAGGGCCCAGCTGCTCCACTTCTGATCCAGCTCCCTGGTTATGGCCTTGGAAAGCAGAAAAGGATGGCCCCAGGCCTTGAGCCTCTGTACTGAGAGGGGAGAAGCTCCTGGTTCCCAGCTTCAGTTTGGCTCAACTCCTGCTGTTGTGACCATTTGGGGAGTAAATAGAAGGATTGAAGATCTCTCTGTATCTTCTCTCTAATTCTGTTTTTCAAATAAAACTTAAAATATTTTTTAAAGATTTTTTTTTTATTGGAAAGGCAGATATACAGAGAGGAAGAGAGACAGAGAAAAAGATCTTCCATCCGATGATTCACTCCCCAAGTGAGCCGTAACAGCCGGTGCTATGCTGATCCGAAGCCAGGATTCAGGAACTCATTCCAGATCTCCCACATGGGTGCAGAGTCCCAATGCTTTGGGCCGTCCTTGACTGCTTTCCCAGGCCACAAGCAGGGAGCTGGATGGGAAGTGGAGCTGCCGGGACTAGAACCGGTGCCCATATGGGATCCTGGTGCGTTCAAGGCGAGGACTTTAGCTGCTAGGCCACGCCATCATGCCCAAACTTAAAATATTTTAAGAGAAGATACTAAAAGTCATCTTATTTTAAATTATCCTGGCATATTATTTGGCCACAGCTACTCTGAAGAGGTCTTACCATTTGTTACAAAAACCACAAAAAAAAAAAAAAAAAAAAGCTTTTCTTCCACATTCTTACTGAAGTGTGACTTTTTTGGGTCACATTGCAAGGCACATTTATTTGATTTAGCTTTTGTCTAGTTGATGATTTTTCCCCATTTCCAGAAACCTGCCAGATCAATCTATGTCTGGTGGTGGCAGAAGCAGTGTGTATAGAGCTGCTTATTGTGAATAACCCATGTAATTTATGTTTAATTTTAAAATTCAATGAATAGTTGCCAGAGTAGGCACTTTATAAATCACCAAAATAAATAATGAATATCCCTTCCTATGAAACTTTCTGGTTTAAAGAAGTTCAGTCTAAAGAACAATGAAGAATATAAAGAGGGAAGAGAGAAAATAAGATATATATATATATATATATATATATACACACACACACATACATATTTATGAAATATACATGTGCATGCATGCATATATACTTTGCTCCATGGCCCTGCCTTAAAAATCTATGGACAGCGAGTAGCCACAAATCTATATTGTCTTCTATGCTGGTATGTATACCTCTGAGTTAATTCTCCAGTGTCTTTATTCAACAGAAACAGATTTTCCCTAGTTTTCTATCTTACAGATTAATTTCAACATATCTCCTCTCTTTAGATGTTTGAGCATATGTACGTAATAACCACTGATAACTAGTGCCCAGTGGCAGAGAGAGGAAGGGGAAATAAAGCGGGGGACAGGAAGAGGCTAGAAGAGAGAAGTGGAACTAATTATTGGAATGTCAAATTCAAACCAATTAGGTATAAAGTTGCTTAGAGTTGTTGATTATTTGTTAATATTGCTGATTATTTGTGAAGAATTTGAGGTGCTAGAATCAAATTGGGAAGAATGGCTAGAGAGAAAATATACTAAATTGGGAAATGAGACATGCAAACCTGTGAGAGACATAAAGCGCTCAGTATCAAACTATGAGTCTGTGTAGCCCCCGCCAGTTCAAAACACTCCTTCAGGAGTGCACACAGTGAAATTTCCTGGAGGAAGGAAGAGGTATAGGATGAATGACAAAAAGAACATAAAATGTACGTGTAATAGAGCAAGCATGTATAGAAATTAGCCACAGGAACTCAGGGAGAGGATGGTTTACACTTCCAAAATCTGTCAGAAAGCGTGGAACGTGTTTCCACAGGAAAATTTCTTATGGAACCAAGGTGGAGGAACAAAGTATAGGTGGAAGAACAAAGATATTAGCACATTGAGATGATTACTAGAACAACAAAATAGATTTTGACTCCCGACAACCTGGACATTGTCTTAAATACCAGTTAAGAATGAATAATGTTGGTTAGTCATACTGTTCAAGATGACCGAGAGTCCTTTGTGTGGAGTCCATTGATACAAGCAAGGCCGTGAGTGATTCACACTCTGCCACTTTTTTCAATTTTATGTTTCTTTTTGACTGTTTCATGGCTTTGAAGATCTCCTTCCCATAAACTTTTACAGAAGTATTCAAACTTCAGAGAGCAGAGGCAGGTGCCTGAATATAGACTTCGCTTGACTTCTTTCTGGCTATAAACATCATGGTGCAAAGCCATGTTGATACGCAGTCCCATACATGGGTGATTCGATCAACCTCTATTTGGGTAACGGATCCTTTGTCATCTTGTTCAAATCTGTTCTAATGCTGTATTACAATCTCAGTCCCAAAGGGCAGGAGGGGACCTTAATTGTTATGTCTCAATCACCATAGCATCTTTAATGAAACAAAACATATTGCAATGATTCTGAAAAATGCCTTCCACTCCGCAGATTTCCCCTGGGCATGCTGTATTGCCCAGACACAACACTATTTTTGCTTGGTGCTCTTTTATCCTCACTCTCTGATGGAGCTGATTGCAGACCACTCAGTCTGTTGTACGTGTGTGCCACCTGTAATCCGGCGGGGGTGGGGGGAAGGAAAAGAAAGTGGTTCTAGTTATTTGTTAGGATTCAATGTTAAATTATGTGCTCCCTGAGCTTTAGCTAAAGGTCTGCATGTGTCACTGCTAGCATGGGTCCATAAAGCAGCAATTTGGTGCTGAATGGAAAACGACCTTCACAGAAGAGAAGCTTTTTACTTATTTTGCAACAAAACATGGATGAGTGTTAGTAGGGCTCTGTTGGTAATCACAGTTGGCTGCATTGTGAGGTACGTTGGCTGGTAATCCTGGCAACTGGCTTTCCAAGTGCCTGTGTATCCTAAGAACACACAGGCCTGAGGATAAAAGCACTGGCTTCCAGTGAGTGCAATGCAACACTCTGAGGTCTGCATGCTTTGTTGAAACAGAGAAGTACGCCAGAATGGTCCAAGCATCTGTGCCAGGTGCTCACAGGCTTTCGGGCTCCTGACATGCTTCTCAGTTCTAAAAGGCAGCAGGCCAAGACCAAGGAGAAGCCAAGTCACTCGTACATGAACTCACCTTTTTGGTGGAACAGGGATTTTTTTCCCACCCTCGCTTCTCCCTGATTTGCAGGCAGTTTTTGGTTTTTGTTTTGTTTTGTTTTGTTTTGTTTGGGGGGGGGGGGGCGTTGGGCTGATCAGGTTTCTTCTTTATCTTCCCTTTTGTCCCATGTCCAAGGAACTTGCCCTTTTCCCTGGAAAATTGTCCATTGCCAAGCTGTGCTTTCTTTCATTCAACGAGTTATGAAAATTTAGTATTGTCATACAAATTTCTCAAATGAATAGCAAACCTCTTTGTTCTGTAACTGAAGTTTTAATTCTTCTATACTGTAGGATCACATTCTCTGTTTCTATGGTAACATGTTTCCAGACTAAAGCTATCAGATCAGTCTATGGTGCCTAAGCTGACTGCCCAGCCACTGGCATCATTAGTTACTTTTGCGTTTGATTATTTATTCAAAAGGAATAGAAAGGGCGCCGTCTCACTTTTTATCAAAGGTCCTGTAATCTAACACAGAAAACAAATGATGTTAACAGATGTGGCTCTAAGAAAGCACATTGGAGTCTCAGATCAACCTAGGAAAAAGAAATTTCAGAGATAACTGATTACCTATATGTTAGTGAGCATATTTAGACAACTGAAGTCACTGCATAAGACATGAAGGTCTAAATTCTGTTACATATTGAAGGAATGGATTGCTACCCAGGTTCATAAGTTGAGAAAACATGCTTATTTTAATGTTTTTTTTGTGTGTGTCTATGTGAGAAATTGTGCTTAAAAACCTTGGACAAACCAGGTGATGCCATCTTCTATTTTCAGGAAAACATAGTGACCAAGAATCTAACATTACATGAGAGTGGGACTAGGCACATGAAACTATTAGAATCCATAGGGGGACACACTCAGTCCTCCTGGGGTGTTGCCAAATTTCCCTTGAAGGCTTTTATTCCCATGGGTTGAGCTTTATCACAGTTGAGGAGAGAGCAGGCAACACAACTGAAGAGCAGCTTGACTCTACAGAGCCATCAACATAAAATAATAATATTACTCAGTGGGCTTTGGGAATCAGTTTGTACTTTCAAGAGACCTTGTATTGCATTGTAAAATTTCATCAGCATTTTGATTGCAAAAATAAAAGATAGGATACTATGTCATTAGTCAGGGGAAGCAAGACACATCCTGTCATCGTTGTTGGCCCTGGAGCTCTGCTGTCACATCTCTGTGGAGATGGAGTTACTGGGGGTAATCTTTTCCTCTGAGAGCTAAACCCTGTGCTTCACTGGGGTTGCTCTAAGTCTGCATGAAACGCACAGTAACATTGCCAAGCGGTGGCCTGGTTACTATTTGGAGTACAGTCCATTTAAGAGCATTTAAAAGAAGGCGGTTTGGGGCAACTGCTAACTCAATGGCATTGGCATCTCAGCTGGATGCTAAAATGTATGCCTATGGCCTAAGAATGGTTGCTCAAGAGATTTCACAGGAATCATTCTGAGTGAACCTCCCAGAAGTGAGTGCCTCTCAAGAGATTTAAAATTGAAATGGATTCTATCAAAGCTGTTTCAGCCACAGTGATAAAATACCTCCCAATCCAGACACGTGGAAATAGCTAAAAAAAAAAAAAGAATGTAAAAATATTCTTGAACACAGGGGAAGACCTGAGAAATACAAACTTAACAGAGCAGAGTTGGCAATTAATAGCTTTGAGCGTCTCCAGGCCCCTCCTTTGCTCTGCTCTCAAAAGACTGTTATAGAGCATTTAAATATTGAGTAAACATTGCTGGATGATTAAATTGAATTAAATGTTATCTGCTTATTATTTGATGTGAGAAAGCCTAAAGGACAGGTAGGTAAGGAGAACTGTATTTGAGCACTTTGCTTCTAAACTTTGGAATGAGAGGTGTATTTTAGACATCCTCTTTCCATTTCTCAACTATTAAATAGGATTTACTTCCTGCTGTACCTGGAGTAATTGAGTCATACTGCAAAGACTCTTTGATTTTCCCTTGGTGATTTAAAGTCAAGTCCAACTCCCAACTTACTCTACAAGAGGCATACGGGTATTATTTTTAAAGTCAGTATGGAAGAATGGAAATTGCTGTCTTTCTTGTGCTTTTGTTGTTTAAAATTGAAAGAAATGTTGACCAACTTAACCATGAGCAGACTTTTAGAATTTGGTATTCTCCCAAGACAAACACATGATATTGGCTTATGTACTATTGTGTAATTATTCCAAAGTTGATCTAAATAAACTGTGATAAAGTATGTCATATTTTCTTCCAGAAAGGAACTCTGTTGTAGTATATTTTGTTAGCCAAACTTTAATATTTTATTAATGGGTAAACATTGAATTCTCTTTACTTATTCATGAAGGGCCTAAGTTCCTGATGTTTCTGCATGATCAGTTTTACTTGTATTTTAAAGAATTCATTCTAGTAGAAAAATGTTTCTCTTCTTTTTCAAATACTACTAAATTTCGTGATTATTAATACATTTTCCATTTCTTTTAAGGTAGTTATTTAGAAAGATGAAAAAAACAAAAGCTGTTTCTTTGAAAACATAGTGAGAGTCCTTATATATCTCTTACTTATTGAAATATTTTCCTGAGTAACAGGAAGTTACATTCTTTTCCCTCTCCTGTATACTGCATTTCCCTTGTCTGTCTTTTATCTAGGACAAAAGATGAATTATACCCTAGAAATCTTATACCTGCTAAATAACAGTGAAAAATTAAAACTCCTAGCTCAAGAAAGAATTAAATTATATGGGATGTTTTATGACATTTAGCTCCAAATTTATGTTCCAGAAGGAATAGTACAGAACAGAGTCCCCTGGTAGTTAGGGTGAGAAGTAAAGGCCGACACAAAGCGAAGGTTATAAAAAAAATCTCAATATAGGAGGAGGTATTTTGTATCATTCATGATATTTGGCAAAATATCCTGCCCCAACTTAGATACATGGAGTCCATAGGGCAACCATAATCGGATCAACAGGCAAGAGTTTGTGAACCAGGTTTCTAAGGGGATGTAGCTACAGTAACTAGTAACAAGCACAAAATTTTCTGTTTTGTTTTTGTTTTGTTTTTACATTTATCTTATTTCACATTTCCAGAACCATGGAAATATCTAACTACATGGCTAAGGGCATGATACAGAATGAGCCCAAGAGTACAAGCTCTGTGGTAATTGCAGAACTGGTATAAGATGATGTCACATAAGCAGGTCATACCTTAAGACAGACGCAGAGTGTGGTAGCTAAAAGTCATCGTTGCCATCATATCTACGGCTTGAATATCCAAGAACATTACTGTTCTGGTAGGAGCTTAAGAAAAAGAATTCAAGTTCAGTGAAGTAACAGAGTTCATAATAAAAGGCCAACAACATACCTGTGTTTGAGTACTCTGCTGCTTAAAGAGTAAGCCACATGATGTGGAGAAGATTTATTATTTAAGAAAAACATTAAGTTTCCGATCACTTCGCTTCTTTGTGGAGGACTGGACTATAGTTACAGCATCTTATTAGTATGACATGATAAAATGAAATACATGTAATGACTGATTCGTGTGGTGGATATGGAAAGCATTAGTAAGGAAGAAATGTTATTAAAGTAGGTAAGTTTGAATATTCTCTGTTCTTTGGTAGCATCTCCTAAACCAGGAACCAGTATCAGATATATAATTATAACCCTGAAGAAATGCTCCTGGAAGATGACACCAATGTCACAAAGCACAAAATCATTACTAATGGGTCCAGCCTTGTGTCCTGATGAGTTAAACTGCCAAGTTTTATGCCAGTGTCTCATGTGGGCCTAAGTTCAGTCATAGTTGCTGTACTTCCAATCCAGCTTCCTGCAAATGTATTTGCTACAGGGAAACAATGAAAGATGACTCAGGTACTTAAATCCCTGCACGCACAGGGACACCTCACTGAGGCTCCTGGACCCTGGCTGCAACCTGATCTATCTGTTTCTATCACAGCAGTGGATGGAAGAGATCCCTCACTTTTTTTTCTGTTTTTCTGCAGTTCTGCATTTCAAATAAGTAAATCTTTTTAAAAATCCTACCAAAATGTTTAATTATGCTATTGATTTTTATAGACATGATCACTCAGAATATATTCCGGTTTGAATTATGTTCACACTTCAGTATCACAAATAACCTCTATTAATTATAGGGGAGTATGTAAATTGCCAATCTATGACACTTCAAATGGAGAGAAGGCCGCAGTTTCTAAGATATTAACCAACATTCATACGTGTGATTTATTTCAGAGAAATACTTGTCCAGGATACAGAGAGAGAGAGAGAAAGAGTGAGAGAATCCGCTATACATTATGAATTCCAATGCCATATCTAGTTTCATCGTAGAAACACTGAGGAAAGCTCAAGGAAACAGTGCATTGTATGCTGGACTGTGAACCTGTAACGGGATGTCCCACAGTTGGCCTATAAGCACTCTACTGGGGGAATTGAAACTCTCAGTCTATTTTAGGAAGCGACAGAATCAGAAAGTCTCAGGTAAACAACTTCCCTTTTCTCATTTAAGGTGACAAAGGACCCACTCAAAGTCTTCATTTCCATGTGCCTAAGTGTCAATATGAACTCTCTGTTAGCTGGATCAGTCAAATCTGAAGAATTCATAACTATGTCAGAGTAAAGCTGATCTAGTATTCTCAAAATAACTAGCAGAAGTAATGTTCCTTAGCATTTATTTTTTCCCTGATAGGAAATTTTCTCTATTTTCATGCTTGAATAATTAATGCGAAGTGTAATGAAGCCTGATTAAACATTGTCCCTTCATTTTTAGGGGTTTCAGACTGTACTGACTTATTCTTGATATTTCAATAATTATACTCCCATTGAATTACTTTAACCTACTTGTCCAATATGTCATTTTACCTCACAGTAATTATAGAGGCTCATCTGGTCATTCAAAAGATATTTGCAGAATAATCTACCATGTATGTTTGAAATGCTGCTAGTGATTTGGCATACACCAATCATTAAGACAGACAGACATATTCCCCTCTGCATTCATTGGCCAGGGTTACTGGACCACAGAGTGAGTGACTTAAGACCTACATCTATGTCCTCCTTAGAAATCAAAAAACTCAGAAAATCGGGTAAGCTATTTTTTGCGTTTTGAGAGAAAAAATATACTTATGTGTAATTCTGAATCTTACAAAAGTGGCCATGAAAATAAATTAGGAGAAATAGAAATTTGCTCAAATACTGTTGAAATTTGTTGCCAGTAAACGTGTCATGCAAGAATTATTGAAACATGTTCTTTACTTGAAGGAAAATGTATATCAACATAAAGAAATGGAGAATATCAGAGAAGAATTCCGGGAAAGTAAAAAATGTATATTAATCTTGATCAGACAAACAATTTAATAATAGTAGTGATGAATTGTGTATATACTTTTGTTTGACCATGTGAATGGAATGATTGATAACAATAACCCAAAATGTGAGGAAAAGGAATTATAATTATGTTATTATTATGAAGTTCTATCCCATTCCTTAAAATGACATAATATTATTTGAAAGTGAACTAATTTATTACAAACTCTAGAGCAGTTGTTTTAAAAAGGTTAAAAAAAACATAAAAAAGAAGTATGTTTATAATGGATATGCCAGGAAGGGAGACAAAATGAATCATATAATCTACTCATTTAAATAGTTAACAGCAAAGCATGTGGAAGGCAACACATATATAAGAAGAGGCTTTCTGAATGACCTCTGTCAGATAAATGGACTCAAGAATTTAAAAATTTGCAAAAAAGGCACCAGGCACAGATAATTTTCTGGTAAATTCTATCAAACATTTACAGATAAAATATTTCAGAGGGTAAAAGTAGAAGAAATTTTTCCTAACTAGTTTAACACCATGACCAGACAAAAATATTGTAAGGAAACTATACCCCAGGATCTCTCATATAGATGCAAAAATCCTCAGCAAAATATTAGGATTCAATTAGGAAATTGAATCCCAACAGCATATTAAAACAATAATTCTCCATGACCAAGTTCTTTTTATCTAAGGCATACAAAGTGGTTCCAGAAGAAAAATCACATGGATTGTATCAATTGATACAGAACATCTGACAAAATGCACCACACTTTGTGTTCAAATTTCTAATAAATTAGGCATAGAATCCTCTCAATGTGTT
The DNA here is from genome assembly GCF_030435755.1 of Ochotona princeps. Lineage (NCBI taxonomy): Eukaryota > Metazoa > Chordata > Mammalia > Lagomorpha > Ochotonidae > Ochotona > Ochotona princeps. Next base: position 14,655,897 of record NC_080857.1, read on the forward strand.
GAAAAACATCTATGGAAATCATACAGCGTATTTCATCCCTGATGGTGAGAAAGTCAAAATGTTCTTCTAAGACTGGCAGTTATTCAAGGATTTCCCTTCTCACCATTGCTTTTCAACATCTCATTGAAGTCGAGCCAGTGCACTAAGAAAACAAAATGAAATGAAAAGGCTACACAGGGAAGGGAAAAAGAAATCTCGCTTTCTCTTAGAGATAACATGAATGTCTTATGTAGCAAGTCTGAAAAATAACAACAATTGAACTGGGACAATGACAGCAAGGTTATGAGTAACAGTGTTGATATGCATTTAAATTATTTAAAAATCATTTTCCTTTATCCTAGCCATAACTACGGAGAATTTGAAATGAAAAGTGTAAAATCATTTATGTTCACACCCCATAATCTACTTGGATATTGATTTATATGTGAGGAAAGTTTGATAAAATATGTCAGAGGGGAACTATGAAAGCATGAACCATGCTCATGAACAGGAGGTCCGTCCTATCACTAGGACATTTCTTCCCAAGTGACCTACAAATGGTAGCTGGGCTTCTGATCCAGTTTCCTGCTAATGTGCCCTAGAAGGCAGCAGACATTGGCCAGAGCAATACGCCTTGTTCTCCCTGGGAGTTACCAAGATGGCGTTCCCAGATCCCAGCTTCTTTCTGGGCCAGACATGGCTATTCTCTCTGGGGAGTGAACAGAAGGGCGATTTCTTTCTCTTTCTCTCTCTTGGTCTTGCTCTCAACACTCTCACCTGTCTCTTTTCTCCTCTCTCCCTTGATTTCTCTTTATGCCTCTCTCTGCAACTCTCTTTCTAAATAAATAAATAAATAAATAAATCTTAAGAATGACAGTTTCAATCAGAAAAAGTTGTTCTATGGTTAGTAACAAAAAAGATTTTAAACTTGGTCTAAATAGACAAAACACTCTCTGTCTCCTGCGATACCGAAGGAGACAAACAAAATTGGAGGTCTGACCTACTTGACTTCAAGTACGACTGTACTGTGTAAAGCTATAGTGATCAAGCCTGTGTGGTATTGATGAAACACACAAATAGATCAAAGGAGCAGAACAGAAAGCCTAGGAAAAAAATCCATATGTCATCAACTGATCTTAAGGCAGAAAAAAAAAAACAAATCCAATATAATGGAACAAAAATAGTCTTTCTAACCAATAATGTTGGGATGACCGGGCATTCACAAAAATTACTCAAAAATAAATGACAGTTCTAAATATAAAATTGGAAACTGTAAAACTTTTGGGCTATATTGGCCTTTGTGTATGTTTTTCGTTATTCTGATGAAATAACTGAGCCCAAGTACCCTTAAAGAGAAAAACACCTTATTAATTTGCAGTGGCAGAGGTTCAAGAGCATAATGCTGGTAAAGTTTGGCTATGGTGAGGCCTTCTTGAAGGATGGCACATGTGAAGAATGTAAGACCACATAGCAAGACAGCAAGACAAGGCACTGGCTTTGTGCTTAGCGCAGCTTGTGCTCCAGACAGCTGGAGTTCCATGCGCAATACCTTCATCCCAAGGCACGATCATCGATGACCTAGCAACTCCCAGAACTTAAACGCTTGCATCCTTCCTGCACATTGTCACACTGAGACCATTTTTCCAACACTGGAACTCAGCAATCAAATACAGCAATAACATTAAGAGATCACCTTGAGATTGGTAATGATATTAAGATGTAATCATGGGACCGGTGCTGTGGTTCAACAAACTAATCCTCTTTCATGTGCCAGCATTCCATATGAGCACTCGTTTGTACACAGGTTGCTCCACTCCCCACCTAGCTCCCTGCTTGTGGCCTGGAAAGCAGTAGAAGATGGCCCAAAGCCTTGAGCCTGCAGCTGTGTGGGAGATTCAGAAGAAACTCCTGGCTCCTGGCTTTGGATTGGCTCAACTTCAGCTATTGCAGCCACTTGGGAGTGAACAAGTGGATTGAAAATTTTTGTTCCTGTCTCTCCTGCTCTCTTTAAATCTCTCTTCCAATAAAAATAAATCTTTTTAAAAAGGTGCATCTATAAAGTAAATAATTAAATGTCACTTCTTAAATTAAAACCATCTGCTCTTTGAAAAGCAGCATCAAGAGAACGAAAAGGCAAGCCTCATGCTCAGAGAAGCAGAGAAAGATTAAGGGACTGGGCCTGGTATGATGGCTCAGTGGCTAAATTCTCACCTTGCAAGTATTAGGATCCCATAGGGACGCTGGTTTGTGTTCCAGCTGCTCTACTTCCCGTCTAGCTCCCTGCTCGTGGCTGGGAAAGCAGTAGAGGATTGTCCAAAGCCTTGGGACCCTGCACCCACATGGGAGACCTGGAAGAAGTTCCTGGCTCCTGGCTCCTGGCTTTGGATTGGCTCAGCTCATGATCTGTGGCCATTTGGGGAGTGAAGCAAAGGAGGGCTAGAAAGCCTGCTTCCCTAACACCAAGATGGCATCAGTGAATGCTACAATCATTTCAACGAAATTAAAAAAACAAAAGTAGCCTTCCACCGGACCCTCCTTGATAGGTCACACATGCTGTCCATTCACAGAGTAGTACATGGAACGAGGCGTCGGTTGTGGTTTTCAGTGGGAACTCTCCTTCAGCCTTGCTGACTCTTGGCTCTGTTTGAGGCCGTCATCCCTGGAATAATCAAGCTTCCTAAGGAAAAAAAAGTGATAGAATTTTCTTCCTTTAGAACTGGCTTGGTTAACTTTCAGGGAAAACAAAACCAAACAACAAGGCCACACTGGCTGTGTTGATGACATTTAAAACACATACTAGTCCCGCCACTCTGTTAAAAAAAATTTTTTTCATAACCACTATTTCAGCTATATTTGTTCTTTTCATTTCCTCATCTGCTCTTTATTCTTCAAGACAGTACAATATGGTTTCCATCCCCACAAGTCACTGAAGCTACCTACCAAGTTCCCAGATGTCGACTTTGTTGGTATAAGCTGTATTATTTATTTATTTATATTTGTATATAATATATTTATTCATTTATTGTTTTTTGATACAGTTTAGCTGGCGCTGGGGTCTCGCTTTCCCCTCCCCAGCTGCCCTCCCCTCCTCTCTCCTTACCGTTTTCTGTCCTGACTTTGCTGCATGTACAACATTGTTCACTTCTAGCCCTCCTTTGCTTCCCTTACCAAAGGAATTTGATTAAACCGCCTCTCTTGGGATTTCTGCTTGGATCTCTAAAGTACTAGACTTTCTCAGAAGACCAGATGTTGGAGGAAAAAACCACTGGGCTGTTCTACATTATCCTATTCTTGTGTTACTGTGACATATGGTGGCAAACAAATATTAGTGCATGGAAATATAAAACATCAGGATGCATCTGAGTTATTCCTCCCCAGCCACATTTGATCTGTGAATGCAGGAAACACTCCATTTCATAGCCATATTTGTCATTCGAAGTAAATAATGCATTTGGGGGCCATAAAATGAAATGCTTCAGAACACATGCGATTGCCAACTATTGCATATTTCTCCCAAGAAATATTTGAATTATACAGCCAATGAGAAGATCTACTGCTTTCAAATGTGACAAAGAATAGCTGAGGTGGTAGATGCATTATAATAGATTAGTATAAAACAAGTGACACTTTCGTTTTCTTCTTCAGTCTTGGAAGGCAACTTCTGTAACGTTAACTTTATGGGATTTGTTTTGTTTTGTAATTACATTTATTTATTTTGCTTCATCGTGAAGTCTTTCTGGATCTTTAAAGATGTGCAGCTGAAGTGTTCCAGGTGGTTTGTCTCTGTAGAAACATGCTGGACTTTCACATGCTAGAAATATTGCTGGAAATTGTTACCGACATGAGAGGGTATGAAGTTGAACCTTAACAGCCAGTGGTAGTACATACTGCATCTGGTATTCGAAGCCAAAGAAATATTCAGAAGGACATGTAAGGTCAGTTTAGTTCCAGGTAGTGAAATGATCAATGTCAAGTCTTGAGAGTCTGAATTAATGATCACTGAAACCAATGAGGTTGCTGTGGAAACATGGAAGGGCACTCTTCCATACTGCCCCACTTGCTTTGTTGTCTTGCTTCTCTTGCTATCTGATTCTCTATGAAACAGAATAAAGAAAAGGTAAAATTTTCGACATTTATACAAAAACATTACCCTGAATATTAGATAAAGTGCATATTCTCCAAAGATGCTTACAGGTTGTACTTACAATTTACTTCTTAGCAACTATATAAAAAATTGCTGCCTTAAGTACCTTTAGTAGCTCTTTTCAAGTTTTCACCTTGATTGATAGATACTTAGGTATTCTTTCTTGTCATCTCCACTCTGCCTACTCTCCGATCCAACAATAAATTTATCCTCAAGATATGACATTATGTTTTCTTTTGAGAATCCTAATTATGTGCATTCTACCTGGAAACCATTTCCTTGCATCCTTAGATATCAACTCATCTTTTAATTAGGCAATTGGAAACGAATGCTTTTTCAACTGTAGCTCCCTGTCATTTATCACAAAGTGTTGGAAGAGATAAGGGGAAAATGGAATGCACTGACTTTCTTAGGGATATTTTTTTGTTTGTTAAAAGCAACTTAATTGCTGCTCTCCTAACATAGAGATGCATATGTAGTCATATTTTTGTCCTTTTTTCCTGTGCATTTCTCTACTGCTTGTCCTCATGATAAATTATATGCATATTTAAGTTCTGATCAAATTTACTTCTTCTGCTATCATTCTGTCTCTGTCCTCCCCTGGAAGACTTATGCTGTGCTTCTTATGTGATCACATAGCATGTTCTTTATGACCTCCATTAAAGCACCTATCACATTGAATTGTAGTTTTATTTCTACTCTCCCTGGACCACAATGTCCTTTAAGTCAAAGTGCGTTCTTACTCTTTCTCTTATCCTCAGCACTAGGTAAAGCACACATCACATAACAAGAGAATGTTAAGATATAAAAATGGGAAAAATAAAGTGGGAATTCAGATGAAAGTTAATATTTATTGAGAGTTTGCTAGGGGAAAGTTTTGTCTTGACCAATCTATAAATTAAAATTGTTAAGAGTAGGTATGGTTGCAAAGAACAGAAATCCCAGTAATTTTAAATGATAGCTTATTTTTTCTCTTTCATTCAAGATGAAAAGTCATAGATCTTAGAGTTATGTGTCACTCTGTAATGGCCAGGTTCTCTACGGGTTTTTCTCCATGATTGACTTGCATACTAAGGTCAACTTATGCTGAAATTGGAATGCCAGAATCTGGGATTCTAACCATCATGCCTAAACCCTAGTCAGAAGGAAAAGCTAAGGGCGTGAACAATTTCTCACTCACTACTTTGAAAGTCTCTTCCCTGAAGTTGCAGGTGGCATTGCTGCTTCCGTCTTATTGGCTGGAATGTACTCACCTAATCATTGAAAGACAATGCAGGAAATGAAGTCTTTATTTAGATAGCCATGTCCCCAAATAAAAGTTGGGGGTTGTATTAGTATGAAAAATGAAAATTGGAAACAGGAGACAATTTAAAGTATTTACCAACATGTGTCATCACCTATAATAATCTTAGCCAACATTCACCAACCACCCATTTTAAACATGAACATAGAACTTTGGGGTTTAAATGTTTGTATTAGCCAAATTCTTTTCAACACATAACAACATGTATTTTATTCTTACATTTTTGCCAAACTAGTGAGTATGATAGGGCTGATTGCTCCTGACCATACTGAACGAAGTAGGGAAAAAAAAATCCGATATACTCAAAAAATTCTAAGTCCTAGCTAGGGCATGGCGTAAATCTGATAATTTCTCCAGGTGACCTCAAAGAAACCCTTCTGTCTCATAGACAAAGAGCTGAGATGGTTGAAAACCAAACTGAGTCTCACTGTGCAAGTGGCAGAATTGTGATGCAAGTTGAATCCTCACCCTCACAGGCTGTCTGCTGTTCAAGTGCAGACATTCATCTGGAATGAATGTGATCCTTAAAATTAGGATGGGCATCTATAGAAAAATCCTGATGCAATGGAGTGTATATAATGCCTCAATTCTTACGATTCCTCTTTGCCCGGATGATCCATCACTCCGTTTTCTGACAAGACTAGTCCTGATTGGCCTGGCCTGCCCTGAAGTTACTGCCTACCAAAATTCTGCTGATTCTCCTTAGAACCCACCCTGACTACATTTCTTTCTTTCACACCCACAGCTGGCCTCACGTCTCAGCAGATTCCAAAGGTGAAATGCAAATTGTGATCCATGAGGAAGGGTGCTGCACTTGAAAATGGAGTGGTTGTTCAGTTTTACACAGAAATCTGGAAAATGCTGTGGGAGTAAATATTAAAGGAGTGGATTCTAGAAGAAGGACCCCACAATTGGATCAGGTAACAATTGTTGATATGTGCCCACTATGCAGGAATTTTGAAATTAGTGTTGCACCTTAAGGGGTTACATAGGGCTCCAACTGTATGTTTAGTTGTTTCTTTGTTCTTAAAAAGCCAATTATATGAATTAAAATGCCAAAAATGTTTTGGTGTACTATAGAGACAGATAAAGGCCTTCTGAAATTGGAATGTTAGAGTTTATTTATCATTTTAAATCTTCTAACTGGGGGCAGCTGCAGTAGCTCAATGGGCTAATCCTCCACCTGCAAATGCCAACACCCCATATGGACACCAGTTTATTTCTTGGCTGCTCCACCTCTGATCCAGCTTTCTGCTTGTGGCCTTGGACAGCAGTAGAGGATGGCTTGGGTCTTTGGATCCTTGCACCCATGTGAGAGATCCCAAAGAAGCTCCTGGCTCCTGGCCTTAGATCAGTTCAGCTCTGGCCATTGTGGCCATTTGGGGAGTGAACCAGAAGATGGAAGATCTTCATGTCTCTCCTTCTCTCTGTAAACCTGCCTTTCTAATAAAAATTAGTAAATAGTTAAAAAAATTTTTTTCACCCATCACTTTTTAGCTTTTTGGCTAACATCAAGTGTAAAATCCCACCCTGCAAGAGGTTCCAGAAAACACACTTCTCATTGTATCTCTGAGAAATAAACTTAGGACGGCAACGACAGTGTGCTTGAGGTAGCTATGTGCTGATATTGCAGTGGGAACTGCAACCCTAGAATTGGAAAACTTAAATGTGATGGGGGTAATTGGACTCTTGGGTGGCATTTAGGTGCCCAAAGCAAGGTGAATGTGGTTACCAAGTTGCACTGCGGAGTCACAACAGCAATTAGAGATAATCTGACTGCAGAGACCATGAGGGACTCTCGCGACAATTACAGGTTGGCTCATTAGTCACTGTGTTCCTGGAAGTGAAACAGAGGGGCAATCTGCTAGATTCTAACTTGATCTCTGTAAATGGGGAGTATGGGTCAAGGGAACAGGGGTGTTTAACTTGGATCCTAAAAGCAGATAATCAGTCTCATAGTCACTGAGAAGGATTCTAATCCTTTCTATGTGTTGTCAAGGAATTCCTTGCCCAGTATAAGTGACCTAAAACATCAAATGTCCATCATTGCGTGGACAATGGCAGAGTATATTTTCATATGGTGATAGTAGCAATGTAAGGGAAAGATGTAAGGGAGACAGAATGATTGTAATAGGAAAGTCACTGAACAGGAAGCAGACAAAAGGAGGCAGGATTGACTACATCGGTGGCGGTATCGGTGGTGTTTTAAGTAAGAACAGGTAGAGTTAAACAGGAGCAGGGTGGCTGTGTATGTACATTAAAAAGGCAGATGTTAGAAAAAATAGGGTCATTTGCTCAAATCCTCTCAACCAACAATTAAGAGTTGAGGATCAAGGACATGGAGGATGAAGGAGTTTTGGAGAGTCACAAAGGGTTTTACACGTCTTTTGGGAGCATGGACAAAGGAGTCACGCAGGGAAACTACTGCTGAGCTTTTGTGAGACCCATTGGAGATCTAGCAATGTAACTGCAGAAGGAGCCCAGTGGGCACACTGTGTTTTACTACCACTACACTGCCTTGCTCTGGAGCAGTTACAGAGAGTGAAGGATTGCTTCTAAACAGTTATAGTTTTTCAGATAAAAAGCAGATGGTCGGTGACAGAATTCGAAAGCTGTCTCTCCATGATCCCCATTTTCTGATTGTTCAGACACCAAAGTGGGCCCAGCTATAGAGGAATTTTGCTGATGCACTTAAGGTTTTGTTTGTCAACCGAGTTGAGGGCAGGGTTATTCTACATTTTCCAGTCTTTTCAGGGTGAGAACATCTCTTAAATTCTAATGTTTTGCATCTTATAAAACAGTAGCACAGGGAATTGAGTAAAAAATCCTATGTGTTATCATGGAGAGGCAGAGGTAGCTTACACATTCAAACAAGGAGACTGTGGCCCAGAAAGTTCTCAAATTGTGCTATTGGCATTCATGAGTGTTAGTAAGGTGGTCACAAATCCTCGGCCTTAAGGGTCAGGGTGGCTGTTAATTTGCTGGAAATTCATCGGGAGTGAGATGCAAGCAAGTTGCATGAAACAGGACTGGAACTCAATCATCAATCACAACGGTATCATCTTCAACCTTTTTCTCTGTTTTGCCAAGTAACCCCAGTGAGGAGACACCATTGTCATGAGATTAAGAAATAGAGACCCAGAAGCCATTAACACACAATTGGCACTTGCCTAGCAGCTGTTTGGGAATGTATTCCCCGGTACTAGGCTTTGTTGCTCAGCTGGTGCTACGTGGGTGGAGCAGACACAACTTTCCTTTTCAAGTCTTGGCAACAATGCATATTCCTGAGAAAAATGAACAATTATTGTTGAAAGGTACAAAATGTAGCAGCCTGTGATGTGACAATCAGTTTGAACTTTGTACTACTAAGCTACCTGATGACCGCCAGTCTTTGTTTTCCATTGCAACACGCAGGGCAGGCATCAGTCTCAGAATTCTCAAATACGTATATACATATGTAAATGTAGAGAATCATGAAATACAGACTTACTCATATTCTCTCCTGGGTTGACAGGCACTCACTCAAGGTTGACTAACTTCATTCACTTTGCTGTGACTTCCCAGGAGGACAAAGTAACTACCTCTGCTTTTAGAAAAAACATTTTTCTTTAGGTATACAAGTAGCACAAAAGATGCCAGGAAAGCTGTTTCTGCTGATTTTCAGCTTCCAAATAACTCTTGTTCATTAATTTCCATTTTTTAAGAATTATTCATGTTTTGGAAAGGCAGATATACAAAGAGAAAGAGAAAGATCTGGTTCACTCCCCAAATGGCCATAACAGCCAGAGCTGAGCTAACTTGATACCAGAGCTGCTTCTGGGTCTCCCATGTGCGTGCAGGTTCGCAGGCATTGGTGATCCTCTGCTGCTTTTCTAGGCCACAAGCAGGAAGCTGGACAAGAAATGGAGCAGCTGGGACATGAACTGATACCCATATGGGATCCCGATGCTTATAATGGGACAATTAGCCAATCAACTTGCTGTTCTTTCGTTTCTGCTCACGTATCTTTTCTCTATAAATATCGATATTGCTTCCTCTACATAAAAAGATGCATCTGCTTATCTTCACCTCAGTCCCTCCCTAGCTGTTAATGTGCATTGTTTTTCTTCATACCATTGCTTATGTGTTTTTTCTTATATGCTTGTGTTTGTTATAATGTGCCATGTTTTTTTTTTTTTTTTTAAATTTATTTTATTTTTATTACAAAGTCAGATATACTGAGAGGAGGAGAGACAGAGAGGAAGTGGAGCTGCTGGGATTAGAACCAGCGGCCATATGGGATCAAGGCGAGGACCTTAGCCACTAGGCCACACTGCTGAGCCCAATGTGCCATGTTTTAAAATGGAAATTCCACAAGTATGAATCAGCTTTTTATTACTATCGTGTAATTAAATATGTGACGGAGTCTAGATTTATATGAGAAGAGATATAGTTAGGCTCCTTGATTTGGAGGTTTACCCACAGTTCAGGACTGGGACAGGGTCTAAATAGCATAATTAGATTTCATTTCCATTTTCCTAGCATCATTAACAGAAGAGTTTGGGATTCATATTGTTGAGCCTGAGTGTTACACAGGTATTGAAACTATAGTGCGATAGGAGCAGGGAATTCCCGCTGCTTTGTAAGCTGCTCTCTTCTGCAGTGCCTGAAACAGTGCCTGATCTACAGCGGGAACTCCATGAGTACTTGCTGAATGGCTAAATGAATCACTTTTCTGGAATTGTCCCTCCCCTTGTTCTAATTGACTTGCTTCAGATGATATGTGGGAGAACACGTTGAATGAGATATTGGCTTCAAAATTAGAAAGTCAGACAGACTCCAGGAAAAGAAAATTCAGTGAAACATGCCAATTACTTCCGAAGGGTAATAGCATAGTTTGAAATTTGGAGCGTGTTTCATTAAAATTCATTTTGTACTACATAAAATAAGGAATGGGAAACCTGACAGAAATGAAACTCAAATAGGCATTCATTTCCTTTATCTTTTTACAAGACAGATCAATTAGTAATTTTATGGTTGAAAAAATCTCATTTTTAAATGTTATGTGGGACTTAGTGTAATATCAAATCTGGTCTAATGTCACCTTTATTAAGGAATTGGAAGCACTTTTACATCTGTTCATCCCTATAAAAAGTACCAAAAAGCGCATTTTTTCACCATTTAAAGTTTATAATGGAATGGGAAAATGGACATGGAAATGATCTTTTTGTATAATTACTCAAAATGGAGACCTGTGCACAGTGTTGGGCTGCCATGTTTCATGATGTATTTACACTTGTAAACCAGGCCACCGAATCCTGCCCAAACAGGTGTGTTGGAGAGCCCAGATGGCCTCTGTGAGAGGCCGGGCAGCCCGATGCCTTCTGCTGCATTGCTGGCAACTCTCAAGGGCTTGCTGGGCCTGGCTGCCTCCCTGCCTCGCTGGGGGGCAGCCAAGGGCGACACAGGTGGTGCAGGATGAGCAGCAGGGATTCCGAGTGCAGAGCTGCTGTCCTGCTGGAGAACTGCCTTTTCTCTACCATGTCACAAAACTAAGATCCTAATCATGTGCTGTTGATAAAGATGCCGCATATCTTTCAGAGGAGAGAGCATAGGTTGTTATTTTTATCTCAGAACCCCAACTCAGGCAATTACATTCTGCCACCTGAAATTCCCTCCTGGAATTCTATCAGATCTTGTACTTGCCTTTGCTTTTCAGTCCCCACCAGGGTTGCTATGCAGCTATTAAATAGCATCTGTGCTCCACTGAAGGCAATACAAGAGTGTTTTCTCTTAATGAGATCGATGCTGAGCTGGTGATGTAGATGGCTGCTGCTTATCATTTCTGTGGGTCAAGTTCTGGCATGATGTTTCCTTGGTATAATTGCATAAAAGGAAAATTATGATCCTTATGATCGAAAGCAATGCCTTGACAACACAGGACTAATGCAGTGAGTATGTGGTGGCAAAGAAAAGTTTTGCAAGTCAGACGGCTGAGGATGGGATCTGCTTGATGGAGGGAAGGCAAAGGATGACTACTGTGTACATGTTCTCAGAAAAGCTCAAGGACTCTCAAGAAAGTCCCATCTTCCTTTAGCTTTTCCACCAACACCAACTGCACTGAGTAGTCATGTTCTGTGAGAAGCTTAGCCATGGAGGTAGCACAGATTTGTAGGAATGCTGAAGGGTCCTGGGTCCTCCAAGTCTCACTGTGTCATCTCCCTGAAGCATTTTGTTGGATCAAGACTGCATGTTCAGAAAGAATAGTTATAATTGAAGTGTGTTGGTTCAGACAGCTGCCCACAGCTGCTTCTGTGAATCCAGTACTTGAGGAAGATTCCCTTGTACAAATATGCCACGGGAAATTGTCAGACAGCACTGACTCCTTCGGTGTGTCCATTTCTGTGCCCAGTTTTAAGACTTTTACTTGGAGTTTCATGCCGTTAACACAGTAAGGCAACTTTGGTGGACAAGAGAGGAGGAAGTGAGTCATCTTTGTAGGAATATCATTTGATGCATTTTAATTTACTAAGGAGAATTTCCTGATGCTAATTATTTAACAATTACAGAAAAGGAAAAGACAAAATGTCTTTGAGCCACCTTCTCTGCTTTTGTCTATAAAAGTCTAGAATATAGTAACAATTGCTTACCAGGACATGTTCATTGAAAGAAGTGTGTTCTGGCCTTCTAAGCTCTAAGATCAGAACGTTTAGGCATTTTTCCCTGATCAACATTAAAATAGGCAGAAGTTGAGGCAGGATAGAATTGTGACGCCTGCCTGAAACAGAAACCCTAAGGATGAAGTAAATAGATTTCTCTCATCTAACAAGAATTCCAGAGGTGAACAGTCCAAGCACACACACAAATTCAAGGCAGGGTTCCAGAGGCCAGGAGAGAGGGAAGCAGAAAGGGCAGGCTTGTTGATTCTGCTATGATAAAGGGTCGCTAAATGGGAGGAATCAGTCAGCTGAAGAGCTCAGGGTAACTTTAAACTCCAGCTGAACCTCATTCCAGAACAAGAGCACCAATTGCTTCTCTGCATGGAATCAAATACTCAATGATTACCCTACTTGCACCTGATTTGCTTTAAGCTGCGTCATCTTAAAGAAGCATTTCAGTATTTAACTTAAAAGCATTGGAGTATTTCAGTTCCACTCAATTCTTCACCAATAGAATATTTTCTCTCTTCTTCCTCTCCATTCTTCCTTCTCCCTCCCACCTTCCTCCCCCTCCTCTTTCCCTCTCTCCCTTCTGTCTTGGTTGCAGGAGTCAGCTGGATACAGTTTTACCAAAACTATGTCAACAGTAAGAAAAGTAAGCCATGGAGGTCGAATTGCATTGAGGTGAAGAATCAGATATACTCGAGACTACTCCTTTTCACTTCCCACTGGTCACTAATGGCCTTGAAGAAAAACTGTACTTGGATGGCACCAGGGTTGCCATCATAGAGACACAGCCATAACTGTTAGCTTCAGTTTCCTTTCAGAGGTAGTGCCAGGCCTGACACATAGGCAGACCAGTGAGAGGAAAATGTTCTTGCCTGCTATTAGGTATCTGTTTAAAAGCCAATACTTGTCACAGCTGCTAAGGAATACAAGAATTTCTGAACAGTTTGTCGAAAGCCATTTAACGCTTTTACAACAAAGAAGAACGTTTTACAGCAGAACTGCAGGAAGAATTCAAGGAACCAGGATGAGTTTTCTGGCCTAGAATCTGGCCAAAAGAAAGACTAGTTCACTCCCATTTAAGTTTCTCATGATGCAGATTTTGGGAACACTGCCTCTTCATTTTCATGTTTGTGCTGTGGTTTTGAACTATCGTTCCTGAATGTTGCTGAATTCTAAGATTTTCAATAAGACATTTTGCTTCCTATGTTCCATGAAGTCCCATTTTTAAAGCTCAAAGTTTCCCTATTAAAAGTTCATTACCTTGCGGATGGAAGACACCTGCTATAAATTGGCTATCAGTTTGAATGTCTCGTGAAGTTCTAGGGTGGTGTATGGGAAAGGGGTGGAAACTCCATCAATTACAGTGATTGGGAGGCCTAATGGGCAGGTCTTGGGCTGCTGAGGGCATACCATTGGATGGTCCTTCATCCAATGGGTATAAAGCTGGGCTTGACCTTGCCCCTCCCACTGCTTCCAGGATGGCTAGACGATGGTCGCTAGTTCCATGCTTTGGTAGCCTCCAGCCTCACCAGACAGCAGAACCAAGGGAACCTGTATGATCTTCATGACTTCCAAAACTGTGAGTCAAATAAACTTCTTTTCTTTGCAATCGCTTGACTAAGGTATTTTAATGATGAATAACTCAAACAGAACAATTGGCAAGGCTGTAGGGTTCTTCCTATTGATTATAACTGAATATGTGTAGAGGCTTTTGACATTGGTCTACCAAAACAGGTTGGAAAGTTTGGAGAAACAGGGTAAAAAAAAAAAAAACCCAGAATGCGCTAAGCCAGGTTTCACAGGTGATGCTGGTTGGAGCTTGGAGTGATTGAATGCTGGTAGATGGCAAAACCATGATGACAAACTTTCACGTGAGGATTCAGCTGGAAGTTGGACTACAGGGCCATTCTTGTTTCTTGTTATGCTGTGATAACAAACAAGCAAAAGACCTAGCTGGTTTGTGTCTCGTGTCTCTAGATTCTGTGAAAGGCTTAGTTTGAAGATAGTGGACTTGTTTATCTGGTGGAGATTACAGGACAGCGAGTGTTTAGGCTGCAGCATGGCTGTTAGTGGTTACTGCTAGCAAGTTTTAGGATGAAATTCGTGAGCTAAAAGAAGTAGAACAGAAAAATTTGGAAAATCCTTAGTCTGGCCACAGGAAAGGAGAATGGAATAGAGAGAGTGGGAAGCTTGTTGGGAACAGGAGAAAGGGGTAGAGAAATCCCTTTATGACGAGGCCAGTGTAAAGGAGGCCATATGTTAACGGGGAAAACAATGGGAAAAATAGTCTAATGGCCATTCGGGAGATCAAGGCTGCTTCTCCCATCTCAGCTTAGAGGTTTGCTTACATTTGTTTGAAAGATCCTCCTCTCCCTGATCAGTTCTGAATTCTGGCACCAAGCAAAACCAGCACAGTCCTTGCAGCCCTGTCTCAAGTGGGCCCAGGTGTGGCTTGGGCTGCCAGCCGGCTTCCACTGTCATCTGTGGTAGACTGGTTTTGTAGGTTCTCAGTGTTACAGAGTAATTATGTCGTGTATAAAGGCTAAACGGAAAGCCTGGGTGGCCTGGAAGAACTATGCCATGAGGTTGCAGCCTGTGATAGGGTGATGCCTTGTGGAGATACAGAGATGTGATCCTAACTTGTGACAACTTCAGTGTGGGCAAAGCCCTCCCAGCGGAGCGTCACCTGGATATTGGATGTGAAGTTTCCTGATTGAATGCTGAGGTAAGTCTTGGTTTCTGTTTTATTCCATTCTTTCTTTTCTTGGTCTCCACATTTTAAAGTGGAAATGTATGTCCCTATCTTTGTTCCTTCATTGTACCTTGGGAGTAGATGACTCATTTTTATTTCTAATAGATACAGTTGGAGGAGTTTGCCTTTAATCTCGGAGAAAGTATTTGAGCAAATCTATAACATTACGATTTGGGCGCTTAGACAATCACACTGAATGCATTTGGTACTGTGGGAGGGCCATGGCCTTGGGGAACCATTATAGCAGGTGATTGTTGTGTGTTTGAGTGTTCTTCAAAGACACGTGTGTTCCAAGCTCAAGCCTCATGGTGGCAATTGTTAAATTCAGTACAATGTGGAAGCTCAATGTGATGGTAGTATCTAAGAGTAGAACAAGAGGGAGGTTCTCTCTTGAGTCCGCTTGGGTTTGTTCTTTCGTGTCTTCTCTGGATGACCTCTGCCAGCCTCTGGTCTTAAAGAATTCATAAGCAGTGGGACCTGCCCAGTCTTGGTCTGTGAGCCTCCAAGCTATGAGCCAAAGAAAGCCCTCTTTTCAGAAGTAGCTTCTTTCACGTGTCTGGGGTGCTGCATTTAGATCTATGTTACCTTATTTCCATTTAATTGGTTGTGTTTGCCATCATGTCTCAACCACAGACCCAGTTAGTTGGATGAAACCCTCACTTTGTGATCACATTGAATTAAAAAACTAAACTTATTACTTTAAAACTGTCTGTAATAAGATTACAAAGTCAGATATACAGAGAGGAGGAGAGACAGAGGGGAAGATCTTCCGTCCAATGATTCACTCCCCAAGTGAGCCGCAACAGCCGGTGCTGCTGATCTGAAGCCAGGAACCAGGAACCTCTTCCAGGTCTCCCTTGTGGGTACAGGGCCCCAAATCTTTGGGCCATCCTCGACTGCTTTCCCAGGCCACAAGCAGAGAGCTGGATGGTAAGTGGAGCTGCTGGGACTAGAACCAGCGCCCATATGGGATCCTGGGGCGTTCAAGGCGAGGACTTTAGCCACTAGGCCACGCTGCCGGGCCCTGAAACTGTGTAGCTAAATGACAGGATATAGTTGGCCTTGAGTTTCTAAGATATTTGTGAGTTTCTTTTAGGATATTGACACTAGGGTCAGAGGCTGTGGCATATCAGAACTTTCTAATTCAAACAACAAGAAGAAACTACCACAATTTGGCCACTTGTAACCTTTAATGGAATGAGCAGGAAAGCCAGATTGTTTTACAACTGACAGCTCTGTCTTCCAGCAGATGGCTGTAATTTTCTGAATGTGCCAAACACAGACTCTAGAATTTTTGAGTTGCAGTAAAAACAGAAAGGACAAATATTTATCATAATTGCAACATTTGCACATTGGATGTAGTTTCAGAGCCTTCTAATCCTCCTTGATTAGAAAATACAGAGTGACTTTTCTTGCCAAAGAAGTTTGTTTATCCACACTTTGGGAAACATTTCAAGGCTTAACAAGTATAGAAGTAAGTCAAACAGAAATAGCTCATCCTAGCTTGTTTCTCAGTGAATCCATACATGTGGCTTCCCCACTCGAGTCCACATAGCAGTGTAGTCGGCTGGATTTAGCTGAGGAAATGGTCCCCCTCCCCCCTTTATTTTTCCTAGTCACTCCTAGTTCTTGTAAAAACAAAAATCTATTGAAGATCTCTTTACATAGATTCTCAAATAGTTCATGGTATTTCTTTTGGGGAAAGCTGGATTATGTGTAATCCAGCTCATCAAATCATGTCTAAAGATGTTAGGAAATCAGAGTTACTAGGATTTGAATTATGATCCCTCTGAAGAAATATGAATTGGAGAAAGCTACACATTTTTGTTGACATGTAAGTTTTTGGAATTCTGTGAATGGGTTTCATCACTACACAAGTCTTAGGTGCACTGTGAAGATGCTAGTTGAATTCCAATTAGCTGTCTGAACTTCCACTCTAACTAGAGGGCCACCACAGTTCTGTGGTGTCCTTGAGAGTGTCTGCTCAGAGTCGGTATCCCATAGTCCTGAAAGATTTGATTATTTCTTTTTTCCAATGCACAGTTACCTGATGGCAATGGATCCCTTAGGGGAAGGCTGGCAGAAAGAGTTAACAGTGTAAATTTGGAGCAATACACGGAGGTCATCCCTTTCTCAAAGTTACTCTGCTCACCATCTTTTGTTGAATTCTGGGTCTATAAACCAGCTCATGTCTGGGTATTTATTTCTTTAACTTGTTGTTATTTTATCGCACAGTTCCATAGGCTCTGTGATTTCCTGTCTCGCTCCAAAAATTTCCTCCCCCACACCGTCTACTGATTTCCCCTCTAGTATTGCAATGGGTAGTCCTTCATGAACAGTCCTAAATCCATCATTCCACTATTGAAGTGTTTATGATGGGGTAGTTAATACAGGGCTATTCGTTTGACTGAGGCTAAGTAAATTTTCCATCTGTTTCATAACCAGGAGTAGTGTGATCAGTTAGCCAATATTGCACGTGTGTGCACATCAGAATACTGTTTCTGATGATAGCGCTGGCTCTTCTGCAGTGTTACGGTAACCGTGCACACCTTTCACTTTGCATTTGAGTGGCCATGATGGTTAACTCCTGCAAAAGGGAGGTCTGGTTAGTCCTGTTTAGGTTTCTCAATTGAGCAGCACTTCCCATGGTCAGTTCTGATGGAGGATTACGGTACAACTCGGCAGAATGATGGAGTAAGAGTAGAAATTAAATTCTAATCCTGCCAGCAGCAAGGTGGGATCCTGAGTCTGGATTTTAGCAGTCTTTGCCCTTCAGCTGCAGGAGATAAGGATCTCATTTAGGGTGGCACAGACAAGGTGTTTCATCTGGGAATTCAAAACCCTGAGATCATTTTCTTTCTCCAGTTTTCCCATTTGTTAAATCACTGGGAAACCAGGTGATCTTGTCTTTGTTGGTAGTTTGCAAAAAAAAAAAAAAATGCTAAGAGTGTTAAATACATGATTACCCCAATCTAGGATTCCTATAAATGTTGGAGGAGTATTTAATGGTCACATTTTTTTTAAAGATTTATTTATATTACAAAGTCAGATATACAGAGAGGAGGAGAGACAGAGAGGAAGATTTTCCATCCGATGTTTCACTCCGCAAGTGAGCCGCAACGGGCCGATGCGCGCCGATCCGAAGCTGGGAACCAGGAACCTCTTCCAGGTCTCCCACATGGGTGCAGGATCCCAAAGCTTTGGGCCGTCCTCAACTGCTTTCCCAGGCCACAAGCAGAGAGCTGGATGGGAAGTGGAGCTGCCGGGATTAGAACCGCGCCCATATGGGATCCCGGGGCATTCAAGGCGAGGACTTTAGCTGCTAGGCCACGCCGCTGGGCCCTTAATGGTCACATTTTATACATCTTTAATGACAGCTTACACCCCGGGTTCCCAGCATCTCTGTAACATTGAAATAAATTTAAAAAAAAAACCTTTCAGTAAATTAAGTAGTTAGTTAATTTTAGAAACTTATTCAGAAGATTCATGCTTAATCTTCTATTCTGAAGACATAATAATTCTCAGTGCGTGAATCTGTTAGCCTTATCTAGAACGAATGAACAAAAGGATTCAGGAATCTACATAGAGATTTATTAAAAGCAATTAATTTGTGTAATTGTGATGAATGACAGCTTGAAAATCAATAGAATGGGCTGGGTGGGAGGTGCGTCCTTTTGTTCGGCTAGAGCCTTGGGGAGAGGCCTGCCGTGTTAGCCACATCTGCTGTCCTGAAGTCCTCTAAGACTTACAGTGTGAATAGTTTCTCGTTCAAAGAACAGTGTTGTATAGACATCCAGAATGATGGTGGGACAAATAAATGGAATCTCCAGGGCCTTGCCAGGATGACAGAGTTAACCATTGTACGTTGGAATAATTTTCTGTCTATATTCCTGTTTTAATTGTGCTTCCATGTCAAATTAAATGACTCTGTCTGGGAACCATTTCCTGCTGAAAATCATTTGATAATTACATATTTCCCCAAAGACCAAATGCCAACATAAATTTACCACTAATATTTGAGCTGTTTAAGCCACCCCCATTCCTCACCTAGAAATCTTCAGGTAAGAAACCTCAGAATCTTACCCCTCAGTAAGTCCCATCCCACCACTTCCCCATCTTTTTTTTTTATCATAGTTTATAGACAATTTTGTTATTTGTTATGCAAGGACCCTCATCCACCTCCAGATTCTGTCATCCCCTTCTTCTCCCATCTCCCAATATATTTGCTTAGAAAGTTCAAAATGATACAACCATCTTTTAGCATCTTCTCAATGATGCCTTTTGTGACCATCCATCAAGTTGTCGCTTTGATGCTGTTGGTGAACTGTGGTCCTCCAGCCTCATGCTCACCTCGCTTAATTACTTCCTTTTCCTGCTGGTGGGCGGCTCAGACACTGCGCTGAAAACTCAAGTAGGTGTGGAGACGACGTATTTTTATTGATTCGCTCAACATCATGTGGTGTCTGATCCCCATTTATTGTTTAAAATCTTATTTTGAATAAAAGATGAAGGACCTGAAAGACATGGGGGCCTTTTGGTATCAATGAAAAGTCACTAAAGGTTTGTTTGCTTTTTCAGTGAAAATTTGTTCTGGAAGGAAATAACAGCAACTTTAGGGAGATTATCTCTCTGTGATGGAAAGAAGTGTTGAGGGCAGAAAAGGGGAGGGGAAGAAGAAGCAGGGAGGCCACATGGGCTATTGTGATAATCCATGGATTAGCGAAGGAATTGAAGGCCCCACCTCTGCCTGCCCCTGGAGACGGTTAGAAGTAACCTTTCCTCTTTATAATAGATGGTAAGGTGGAAATATATTTTCTTTGAAGTTACAAGCAGCCACATAAGTTTTTCTGAGTAAGACATGTTTGGGAATGTTGTGTGCCACATCCGTACGGAAGTTGTTGGAACAAGTCAATGATCAGCCACACCCTGCAGTTCATGTCTCGGGTGGTGCGGTGGCTCTTTGTCAGCTTTGTTTCTGATGGACTGATTGAGCAGATTCACCTGCCAATCTGTAGGGTACATGGAGTGGTGAGGGGGAAATTAATTTTCCATGTTAAATGAGAGAACCATTGGAATTTTAATATAGCCAAACTTCAGTGCTTCCTGACTTAACAGGAATCCAGAACTGACGAGAGAGCACGGGTTGTAGAAATGAGTAACATTGAGTAGGAGGGACTATGAACGTCTGTGCATGAAAACACTTACCTCTGTTAGTGATCGTCCAATGTGTGTATTTCATAACTGCATCATTTAAAGGCTGCTACCCTTTTTGTCATGCACAGATTGCCTCTGTTGTAAGAGGATTTGTGTTACTATGAAAGTTCTCATAGAAAAATCACCAAGAACTAGAAAATTTGGGAAGAATTTATAAAGAGCAGTGGTCACCCAACTAAAATCTGGATTTACAATGTCTTTAGAAAGCAAAATCAAATTGGACAAGCTTTGCAGTTTCGTGTTCAGGCATTTTAAGGTCTTCCCTGTAGTGACATTTACCATGATCTACTGCCACCTGTATCATAAGCGATGATTTCTGGTTAAAGTCTGGCAGTTCATGAATCACTCTAAAGTGTTGGCATCTAGATCTACATCATCAAGATTTGGAGTAAGACCTTTAGGGATTTTCCTAAAGGGGAAATTACTGTTCTTAGCTCTGTGTACCCCCTTCTTTATCATCTTTGCAGATACTTTGTTCAATGTTAAGTTTTAGCTATCCAAAACTTCCTCTGTTTTGTCATCACAAAGACAAAAGTGGATAATAAGGAATATCCCGGTGGTGATGCAGATGACCATCACGATAGTACAGCTGGTCCCAGAAAATTCTCATCTGACTGAGAATCCATTAAACCTGAAAACCTTTCCACGTGGACGAAGAACTGATGAAAATGCAGCCTTCAGAGCCGAGGGAAAATCAGGGAGCTCTAAATGGCCTGGAGAAGGAGCGCTTGATTGGAATTTTGATTCATTTGAAAAAAAAAGCGTGCTAATGATTGCCTACTCAGGGAGCATTGTTCCAGGGATTTCACAGGACACTCGCCTAAATTAAGGGATATTGTTTTAAGAACTCTAGTTCCTGGCACATAGAAATTGTCCGTTAATGTTAGCTGTTAATATTACTCTTCCATTGAGCCCAGAGAAAAGCAATATTTATAAATGTAACTTAAATGAGCTATTCCTTTGGTTTTTGAATTGTGCATAGCCCATTCTCCAGGCTTTATACTGTCTTTCATATTTCCAAATTCAGGTTGCGATGAGAATCAAAATGTATTCTTAGAGTCTAACCACTCCTATAAGGAGATTGGTTCAGTGTTAGCCTTAGGAGGTATACAGACTGTTCCAAATACTTCATTAGGTTTTTACAATGTGGTCTCATCTGACTTTTCTTAGTAGTCCTCTAAAGTAAATTTTCTTACTACTTTTTACAAGTAAGAAAACAGATGCAGAATCTGTCAGCAGGTTGTGTAGATAGTAGTCACAGGGCTGTGACTTGAATCCAGACAGACTGGCTTCAAAGTTTGTGTTTTCATCACTGCAATCCATGCAAGCGCGATCTGAGTTTTATCTCTCTGCATTATTCTGTGCATCAAGAGGCTTCACAAATCTGATTCTGTGGCCTGTCTGAATGATTGAGTGAGCGTCAGTGCAGAGTATTAAGGCTTCTCTGAAACACCCTTGCTTTGACAAATCTCTCCAGGGGAATAGTCCAGGGATAATACATCGAGGCCTCCTGGGCACTCACGGGAATTTAGCTCTGTGATGGATGGAACGAGGATGGGTGCCACTTGCATATACAGTAAATAAAGCTATGGACATGCACGAGATTGCACCTGAAAATTAACCGTGGTTTGTTCATTTTCTTAGGGGGAGAATATAATTGAAATGAAATGAGCTGAGGGGACCAATAAGAGTGATTGATAGAAGATACAAGAGTTTAGATTAGGAAACTAGAAGAGAATGGAAGGTTTTATTATTGTTGTATCACAATGTCTTCCAACTCTGTCCCTACATTTCCTCAGTGCAGTCGTGTATTTAACACTCCACTAGCCCTGGGGAACATGGTGGGACGAGGCTAGAGGGACAGTAAAGAAAGATGTGTTCTGTAATTTGTTAGAGGTCATGATTGGATTAACGAATGGATTAAAATGGATTTCTGTCGAATTAAAGGTCATGTACATCAACAGCAAAGTCACATGTTTATCCTAAAAAAGCTATTTTTGCTGATCATTTCATCTAATTTGTAAATTCACATTGTAAGACAATACAAACCAGCTTGATCAGGAAAGACAAATATGAAACACAAGCTGCCAAAGGTATGTAGGTAAAGCATTTTCTAGAATACAAATGAAAGAAGACTAAGAAATATACTGTGCTTTATTACATGATAAAGTGCATAATGACCCAAGCAACAGAATTCTGGTACCTTCATTTACTTAGATTTTAATAACAAAATCATTTACAGAACTAATAATTAGAGATACTCTGGGTTATTCAAATAAGGTTCTCTTAGCCTAATGTTTTCTCTTAAAAATGTACTTCTATTTGTTTTTGGTAATTACCTCAAATGATAAACAATAAATTACCCTTTCAGTGAGAGAAGATAGTTTTAGAGGATCGTTAAATATCAACTTTTAAACTAGTTCCATGGAAAGAATGATGAGGAAATAACTGGACATGAAGGGTTCAGAGGAAAGGGAAATATTCAGTTTTAATTTCAAAGGAGCAGCAGGAGAACAATTTAAAAAAAAAATCATGAATTTGAATTTTCATGGAAAATTGTGAACATTTCTCTTTGAGACACTTAAAACTAGGGTGAATCATGTCCCTATTAAAACACTTTCCAATTAAGGATTTTGTGCCTGATTGTAGGGTATGGATTAGCTATGTCCTTGACATCTTTTCTAGTACTGAATTCAAATTGGAAAAACTTGTGAAACTTCACTTCTGTCCGTGAGTCTGAACTGCTAAGAACCTGCTAATAACTGAGTTTATCTCCTCTGAAAACACTTTTCTTTTTCAGAATGATTACCAAAGAGTGACTTGGCCTGGGCCTACATTTCACACTGTAGGCATTCTACAAATGCATGTGGAAGATTTTTGAATGAACAGACTCTAAGATTAGATAATCTGTCTCCTACCATGGTTCCCTCATATTAATTCTGTCCACAACTGGCATGACAATTGAGGGACTCAGGCTCAAGGTTTAGAATTCCCCAGGTGGCCAAACCCTTTGTCATGTAGTCGGTTGGAACTTACATACTACAGTTGGGGATCAAATAGTGGCTGGGGCTCAGGTGTAAAGGTAGTTTCACTTTGAAGTGTTGAAGAGAAAAACCCTGGGCGCACAATAATGCTCTCCCAGGATTACTGTGATTGCCTGAGTGCTGAAGATGAAAAGGGAAGACTGTTTGGAGATGTTACTGTTTATTACACTTCAAGACATAGCTCTTTCTTTGAGGATGCAGAATGCTACAGAGCCCTGGCTGTTAGAGGGTTAGGAAGCCTAGCCACAGAAGGTTACTTCTGTGGGCAAATGGAGGTGACATTTTTATTGCATACACTTCTTCCCAGAGGAAGCTGCAAAGATCCTTCCTATCGTGGATCAGGTGCAGGCTTTAACAGCTTTCCAAGCAGCATTTCACATCTGGACCGATGACTTCGGCTAATCCTTAAGAATTGGTTATGCGCATTGACGTTTCATAGCATAGGTCTAAACATTCCGTGGTGTTCTTCGTGGTGTCCTTTAGTGGTGTTTTCTGGATCACTGTCAGTTACACATCTTGCTTTAAAGGTGATAGTGGAAAAACAAACAGGATGTTGTTTGCGAAGGAGAGACAAGAGACAGAATGATTTAGATCAACCTCTGTCTAGTTACTCTTCAGGGTTTCTTCAGTGAATTGAAATGAAGTTAGTAAAACTCTTGTTTCAGTCACCTATACATTCAAAATCTACAATGCTTTAAGGAAAAAGAGCCATATTTTAGGCTGTTTAGACTTTCAAAAATCCTATATTTAGGTGCGTGTGTGTGTGTGCACACATATGGGGGGGATCACAAAGTAAAGTTTACCTGGTTGACTTCACCCTCATAGTTTTAGAGTAGTTTAGTTACCTGGAAGAAAAGAGTGTTTAGAATTTTATTTTGTCTTCAATTTTTTTTCCACGCACGCACTCAAACCAACATGATTATCTCCTATTACACTGATAATCAGAAGTGGTAGAGGGTCAATCTGCATCTGTCTGGTCCCAATAATTTTGCTGTTGGTACTGTGTGTGTAACTGTGACTTTTCCACATATAAAACAGAGCTAATAATATCTTCTCCACAAGAACAACATGTATTCAGACTCTAGAACAATTTGTCATCTAATAAACATTGTAATGATAGGAGTGTCAGTGCTAGGTAGTGCTACGAAAGGCAATTAAAGGTATTAACGACTGGCCTGAGTTGTTTGAGAGAAATGCCGTTAGTTCTTTAAAAGAAAAATATGATGACCTACAGATGACTAGTTATATCCCAAATCTGTATGCATGTACTTATTCCATAAACAGGTAACTTTACCAATCTCTTTGGTTGCACATCAGGTATCACAGATAAATCTGAATGAGGCAGAAGAGATCTTATAGCAGAGCGTAAAGAAGATGACAAATTATGTCTACCTCAAACATTCTATCATAAGAACTAGAAAGATCAGATTAATTGCAAAATAAGTATACTTTGTAAATTTTTTCCACAGTCTAGAATAGGGAGCAATGTCTGAAGTTAGGGAAACTAGTTTGAACAAAAAACAAAGGCACATTTCATGTGCGCATGTGCCTGTGGTTCTGGTTACTTAAATGTTAGTTCATCTAGATATTCTAGCAATTCCATTTGTGTAGCGGATGGGAGGAGACAGCGGCCCCTGGGGTTGCACATGCCACTGACCTGCAGCTCGGAGATACTTACTGTGGTGGGCTGAGACAAAGTTTGAGTGGTCCCTGTAGAGTATTGCAGACATTCCTGAAGTGATGATGCTGGGATGAGTCATGAAGGACTCGCTGGCCCTGTGCCCAAGCCCGCATCCCGCTCTGCCCAGTGTAACAGAAGGGATAGGAAAGGTAAATGAGTGCATTGTCACGGATCACTGCCCGGGAACGAAGCATCGTGAAGTGGACCGGGAGAGTTTTCAGTCACAGCAGAGGCACAAGTGTTTCGCAGTTTGTGCCATTTTTCTCAGCAAACACTTCTGTGGCGTGCGTTTGCTTAATAAATTTATGCATCCAAAACATACAATCAGGTGCAAAGTAGGGGTTGATACTTTAAAGTACTTGAAGGAATGAATCAATGAGGGAGAGGATTTGGGGAAGAGGGAAGCCCCAGGTATAATATAAAAATTAGAAAAAAGAATGAATAGAATATTGGGAGGATGGAAGGGGGAAATTCCTGAGCCTAGGGAACCATATCATGAAAAATGAAGATTTCATTAAAAAAATAGAATATCTATGCCAACTTTCTCATTTCAAATCATTTTGGGCAATTTACATATATGTGGTTGTAATACTGAACAATTGAATCCAATGAAGTGCAAGTTACTTGATTAAAACTACTTCGCTACAAATTTATCTTTGTAATGAATAGCAGCATCTTGTTACCAGAAAAGCTCAGTGGGTTCTTTCCTTGGCTTAATATAGAGTTAAAAAGCCAAGAACTGGTTTCAGAGAAGTTTTCTGTAAAGTGAGCAGGTGTATGTGGAAAGAAGACGGAAGGGGAAGGCACCGCCCAAAAGAGACCTGGGAGGTGGGGTGCTCCTTGGAAGGTTAGAGGGAGAGACATTAAAGGTTGGAGGGAAGGTCTTGGGTTTTTAAGCATTCCCTGACACCCACCCCCCCTTGTTGGGTGGTTACCTACAGATAAAAGGTTTCCCATTGGTGGTCTCTTAACCCGCTAGGGAATGGTTGGACAATTCTGGTGCCCCTTGAAGGTATGGCAAAGATCTCAGTGGGTTTGGATGGCCTCAGACTCTTCTACCTTACCTCATCAAAGGGAGTAAAAACCACTGCCCAGTAGAATAGTGTTTCTCTATAAGAGACCTGAGATAAGGAAGCCGCTATGAAATTTCAGATCCAATCCAAGCAATGCAAGGCGATCTTGTGTCCCAAGACACTTTGTCCTTCTCTGCTCAATTTAGCTAATCAAAGGGAAAAATAAAGAAAAGGCTTTTGAGAACCTTGGAGAAGTTTCATTATATTGTACAAATTACATAACGGGTTTATAAACATAGATAGTTATATTGGAATGTAATTTTTTTTAAAGATTTGTTTCTTTGAAAGGCTGAGTTAGAGAAAAAGCAACCTTCTATCCATTTGTATGCTACAAAGTGGCTGCAGGAGACAGGAGCTTCATCCGAATGTTCCCTGTGGATTGAGGGGTCCAACCCCTTGGGCTGTCCTCTGCTGCGTTCCTAGGCATATACGTAGGGAGCTGGTACGGGATGCTGGCATTGCTGGCGGTTGCTTCACCTGATACACCACATTCAGGGCCCCAGCATTCAGACGTTCTCGTGTGTGTAATCTCATCAGTGAAACAGAAGTGGTGATCACATAGGTGAGTCTGGGCTTTCATCTGTGGTTGAATGTAAGCCTCACACACAACTGTGTGAATATTTTGCACATTGAGAGTCACAGTATTTCCTGCTGTTCCATTAAGCTTTCTATTCAGTGCAGCTACCAAGTGTGGTCAGTTCTTAACCAGTTCCATTTCCCTTCTAAAGATTGATCTAAGAAGTAACTCGGATAAAAACCCTTACTGATTTTTTTAAATGAGCTAAAGGAGTAAGAAACATCAATAGATGAGCCTAAGGCATTCTGAAATATACTTGTTAAGTAACAAAGTCATCAATTTCATCCCAGTGAATAAATTATTCTCATCAATTAACCATGCCTAACAGTAAAAAAGTGAATGTCCTTTGGAAAAGAAGTGAAGCCCAGCAATGACAACAGAGATGCGCAGTGTGCCGTGAGAGGATCAGCACGGACAAGCCATTGCTGGAAACCCAGCAGAAGCTGCCTTCATACGGCAGGGCAAAGGCGGATGCAAAATGAGGAAAACCTACTGCAGTTTAAAATATTTCTAAATATAGGCTAGAGAAAATGCCTAAGGACGGGAAAAGCCATCTCATTGGGCCTTTTAACATTCTCGGATTCGGATTCTCCTCTCTGGCTTGGCAGCGACAGCACTCCATTAACTTACGAATGGCACTGTGCATGTTTGCAGCTTTGTTCAGACCTGGTGTTTTTGAACGCATATGTGTCATCCAGTATTTGCTTCTTACATGAACACAAATCAGATTTTCCATTTGTGCATCAGAGTGTGTGAGGGAAATGGTTGTTTTCCTCCCTTTACTAGGAGCGCCTAAAATTTTTTGGCAAGACTTAACTGGCATGAAAGGGAATTCTGGAAAGATAGAGGGGTAAGGAGCCGTTCAAGTAGACAAAAATTGCACTTCCAGAATCTTCCTGATGTGGTATCTCTTGATCTTTGGAGTCTATTATAGGTTTACAGTTTCAGAAGACGACTTGTGTGGAAAACTCTAAATTTTCACTCAACTTCAACTTTTGCCAGAGTGATGGTTCCCCATCACCTGCGCCTTTCAGCCATGGGATCGTTGCATTTACATAGGACCACCTTGTACAACTTGTGGGAGCCACATGGGCGAAAAAAAGTTCTCCATTTTCTAAGTACTGTAGATCTGTGCTGGTGGCTGATCGTGATCCCAGAAGTGCAGACCAGGAGGCGAGTGACAATTATTCCTGCGCCTTCCCCCATGGTGTATTCCTTCTCCCCTCTGGCTGATGAATTTCCCATCAGATGTCAAAGGCGGCTCTTAGGCCCATTTCATTTTTCTATTTCCGCTTTTGGGATCCAGACACTAAAGAAATTCAAAAGCATAGATGGTGAAATGAGCAAGTAGATACACTTGTCTGGCCGTGATTTAGTCAGAGCCTGTCAGCCAGATCAGACGAGTGACCTTTCTGTGTGGCCATCCTCAAAATATGATGGCTGAGATTCAAAACTGAGTGTCCCCGAGAAAGAGCCAGATGGGAGCTCTCTCACTTTTTCTGTCCTAGCTTCAGAAGTGACAAGTGTCTGTTCCTTCGTGCCTTACTGGAAGTCATCATCCCCTACGCTTCACAGGTGGGCATGAGGGCTACATTTTGATGGGAAAGGTGTCAATGTTCTGAGGTTGTAGAACTGGAAACATGGCTTTAAATGCTCCTAGAAAATATAATCCACCGTAATCATTGCTTCCTTCCTCTCTTTGTTTTTCTTAGTTGGTAGGAAAAATAGCAAGTCACACAGGAAGAACATGTTTCTAGTTTAATGTTGAGAGATCTTGGTCATCTGCTCGAAATCAACTCTTTTTTTTTTTTTTTTGACTTTTTTTATTAATTATTATGCATTATGTGACAGTTTCATAGGCTCTGGGAATCCCCCCACCCCGCCCCACGCCCCTCCCCCCTGGTGGATTCCTCCACCTTGATGCAATATTACAGTTCAAATTCAATCAAGATTCTTTCCTTGCAAACATATACCAAGCATGGAGTCCAGCTACTTATTGTCCAGATGGGTTGAACAGTTTCTTGGGGAGACCATTTCTGGTCTGAAGTTAGAGCTGGTAGAATATCATCCCAGTCAATTAAGAGTCCCAATATAACATTAACAGCAATTTGTAACATTATGGAATTGACATGGTTTTGAGTAACCAGTATGTTAAAAAAAAAAAAAACAAAAAACAAGTTCTTAACCACATCCTATGATTTGCTCATTGACATTTCAATTTTAGTTTATATACAGGACTGGCTGCTATATACCTTAAAATGGCTATAAGGTACCATTCAGCTGTCTCGTGTCTATTTCATTTTAGTATTTAGCCATTTGTTGTGTTGAAGTATAATTTTGCTGATCTTGGCAGATTTTAGGATAATGTAGACTGGCTTGTAACTCTAACAAGACATTTGTCAACAATTAAGGTGCAGAATATTTTTTTTGGGGGGGGTTGTGCAGGAAAGTCCCCAACACCATGGTGAAGAGTGACTAATCTTTGTGTCCCACCCAGCGAGGCATGAGCCAATCCATGCCAGCTCTTTCCTGTCAGATTCCAAGCTCTACTTTTTGTTGTTTGTCTATTTATTTTAGTTTTTTTTAGTTTGTATGATTGTTTGCTATGAGGGGTTTTCGGAGCGATCCTGATGGTCATTGTAAGGGAGGGTGGGGGTCCAGAGGTGGAGCCAGGCTCGGACCAGAGAAAGCTCTCCTCCCTGGTCCCAAAGGACGTTTATTGTTCTTCTGTGTCTGCTGACCGCTCAGGGCTTCTGGTTGTCTTTCCGATGACGTTGGTTTCTGCACGGTAGTGTTTGGACTTCTTCCATCCCCAGCGGAAGCTCCGGTTGGGGGTGGGTGACCTCAGAGTACTCGGCCTCCGAGGGCATCCAATTCCCTGTGGCCTCCTTGGCAGTTGGGATATAGTCCTTGTTGCTCGTATTAATAGTTTGTGGTGAAGGTCTGGGAGTCTTCATGGTTGGGATCCAAGCTTCCTCCTTACCACCTGCTCCACTCTGGAGTGCCCCCCTGCTCCACGCACATGACCTCCTGTTAAGAGGTTGTCAGGATCACACCCGATTCCCCCCTCATGCATTGGTATAGTAGTTTTGCTATTGTTTAGTGACTAGTTTTGCTATTGTTTAGTAACTCCTGTCCCAGCGTGTGTTTGGCGAGTCTCTCGTAGTTCCCTTAGATGTTGGTACAGAAACACTTTGTGCTTAGGGATTAAAAAAAAAAAAAAACAACGGAGCAGATATTTGGCCTGGTGGTTAAGACATCAGTTAGAAGTGGGAGTGGTTTGACATGTCTACAACAGGCATGGGAAATCACTTACAAGTTCAAGTATTGGATCTGCAACTATCGAGCAGGGATTGAGATTGTGAAACAAAAATCTCTTTACCAAAAAGGAATAAAAAGTTTCTTGGTTTATGTGAAGCGGCTGACAATGTGCTGGCTAGGGGGCATGTATTTTCCGTTTGTGAGCAAGTAAACATTTCTATGAAGAAAAACAAAAGCTTTGTTAATCAGCACACAGTATAGCCCCACTTATAATGTTGTCCAAATACAGGAATGATGCCTCCGTTTTTGCTTTCTGTTTGTGTCTTTGAATATCATCCTCTGTTCTGTTGCTATTTCCATAACTCGGTGCAGACGCTGATGGACGATTGGCCAACCTGCAGGGCCATCTCCATGGGCCACGTGGGGGAAATGATGGGAAGTGCTAGCAAAGGAGACTCGAGTTAATGCAGCTGGTGTGAAGAAACAGGAAAGAATTACCTGTTTATTTTTTAAAAAACCATATCCCATGCACAGTCCTGTGAAGTTGCAAATGTGCGCATGAAAAATAAATGTTGAAGGAATCATTTCAACATGTTTTTGAATGTGCATAAAAAGTTCTCAATTCTTTCAAAATACATTCAGAAGAATCGCAAATTTGCAAGATTTTTATATATACTGGCCAGCTGAATCTAAAATCCTAGTGGAATAATAATAATGTGAAAAAAAATAGTCATTTGAAAAAGAATAAATTGATCTGGAAGCTTTCCAGTTGTATCATGAAACTTTAGGAAGTAAAACAATCTTGAGTGTTTATTCAGTCAATAGATTTATTCTCGATAGTGTTGGGCTATTTTCAAGATATACAGTGGAATGAAGAAAATACAAGTGAAGGGCGTCAATCTTTCTAATTCACACAGCAGACAGATCCAGAAGGATACACCCACTAATGCCGTAGTATGCTTAGGACTCGAACAACGGGCTGTTGATAAAGAATTCTCTTATCTTGGGTAGCCTTAGAATTATTAAGAAATGTAGTCCGGTTCAGATGATCGAACATTAGAATGATTTTGAAAGTACTATTCATATATAAATGTTTATTTTGATATACTTCTCTTTGCAGCTCAATCTCTGTGTCTCTAGGAGTTAGCTTACACTGTACAAATCAAATCTCAGGTACAAACGTGTTTCAAAGTATCTTCAGCAACTTTGTGCATCTTATGAAATTGATAGGCATTAATTTTAAATTTGTGCATACAATAATTTAACCTTTCACTTAGTTTTTCTGTGACCTTTTGAAGTGTCCTGATACTAGTTCTCATAGTTCAGTGGCCTGTTTTGGAAGTGATACTGACTCCACTGGAGATGATAGTCTGGAATGATGTAACTCTCAAGTCCAGGCACATATCAGAGCTTTATTGGTGGGGGCGGTGGAGCATCTATTTACGTTCTAATTTCTTCCTCTGAGTGGCCAGCTTAGGCTTGTTTCTGTATGATGTTGCAAGGGTTTCCAGCCAACAACCTGCTAGTGCTCTTGGGAACTCAGTGGACAATGGTCTGAGTTTGGGCCCCTGCCAGCCATATGGGAGACCAGACTGCACTTCCAGGCTCTTCGCTCCAGTTGGCCAATCTCTGGGTATTGTGGCCATTGCAGAATGAATTAGCACATGAAAAATTCTCTCTAACTGCCTCCCCCAATCTATCAATCTCAATCTTCCCCTTCCCGCTGCCTTTCAGATAAATATATCTTAAACTTTTCAAAAAAGCTGTAATTCCAATTCTTTTGAGTTCTTATTTATGCCAGATCTACTATTATTCAATTGGCAGAAACAAGTAATGTGGCAAAGCCCAAAGCCAGTGTGAAAGAAGGCTTGCCCATCACATTCAACCAAAAATAAAAATGTAGCAAACAACAAACAGTGGATATGCACAGGTGCTTGGGAAAACAGGCTGAGGGAGATTGTCAGTCCCTCACATGCTAGTAGACTGATGTGGCGCACATTATAAAAAGATGTACTACCTTGATTATTTGTGTTACTTTAAAACGTAAGTGCACATCAAGCATAAGTGTTCTTCTTCAGGTATTGAGTCAGTTTCCTGACCCCAACTTTGTCCTCTACTTCTGTATACACCTCCCTCCCTAGCCCCCACATCTTCATGCCCTTGCCCTTGTTAAACATGCATTTTCCCACAGCAAGACACTGTGAAACAGCCACCTCCTCCTAGAAACCTCACCTTTGCTGGCAGGTGTGGCAATGACTGCACATACTCCACAATCTCACGGAAACATGCGTACAGAGTAAACAAGGACAGAAAGCCGTGGAGAAGTCCCAGTTGCTTGCACCTGCTTCTGTCTCCCGAGGGAGTGACGGAACTTTCTTCTGGAGTTCACAGCTTGTGTGAAGCTTCATTGGCTGATTGTGGGTATAGCCATGGAGACTGCCTGGGAGACAGTCAAGCAGCTTCTGGTTGATTGGAAGAAAGATGACCCTGGAAAAGCTGTGAAAAGGAAAGTAGAACAAATTACTGGCTTTTAAAAATGAGTATTTAAAACTCTAAGTGTGGAAGTGCTCATTTTGCATGTTTAAAAACAATGTGCTTATCCAAGAGGCAGAGAACTAGAGAAGAAGACATTAAAACTGGCATCTCGCTTTTGTTTTTTCATTGCCCTTAAAACCTGTGACAGCCCAAACCCAGAAGCCTGGAAGTCAGTGTGGGTCTTCTGTGTGGGCGGGAGAGATCCAGCTACTGAAGCCATCACTGCTGGCTCCCAAGATCCCATTAGGCGGATGCTGGGAATCGAAAGTGGAACTGAGACTTTCAGCACTCTGAATACGATGGCAGCCTCACAGACAGGGTCCTAACCTCTGCCAAGTGCTCACCCCGGAGGCGTTGCTACTGATCGGTTACTTTTCTCCTGTGCTGCTTTTGTTTATTCTGCTTGGCAGTATGTCCAAAGCGTGTTTTC
Organism: Ochotona princeps; assembly: GCF_030435755.1. Lineage (NCBI taxonomy): Eukaryota > Metazoa > Chordata > Mammalia > Lagomorpha > Ochotonidae > Ochotona > Ochotona princeps. Next base: position 14,688,537 of record NC_080857.1, read on the forward strand.
CTTGTGGGCTGCTACTATTCAGTTTTGCTGAACGTATCTGGGGCCTGGATTCTTGCTCCTGGTTGCTTTTCCTGTCACTGGAGCCCTTGTAGATATCTCTTGTGGCACTGTCACTTGGAGTTGCCACAGTCCCTCCCTAGGCAAAAGCTTTTTACTCAAGGAGCAGACGTTGGCTCCAGCTGGGATGTTTTGATCTGGAGAGAAGTGCCTTTTGTTGCATTCTCTCTAATGTGCAGCCTGAGATGGACAGCAGTTTCCCTCTGAGGGCTCAGCCCCTGATAGCAACCTTGCCCTGATGTGCTAACAGCACTCGGATTCCAGCCATCTCCTCAAGGTTTCTCCTGACTCCTCAGGAGCTGAGTTTTTCAGTTCTAATGTTGCCCATTTTCTCTCCAATCATGAAGGAATGCCTACTTCCTGTGTTTATTAAAGTGTTACTTTTTCTCCTTTAAAATTTCACTGTGGAAATAAACAAAGATCATCCAAAGAAGAACAAGTTTAGGCCACTTGGCATCTTTGTTTATAGCAGGGAGTCGGCGTGAATTTGGTAGAGACTCAACGACAGGAGAGTAGGAACGCTTGGGGATGCCCTAAAGACTGTTGGCGAAGATAAGATGGAGGCAGGTTAATGAGAAGCAGGTTATTGTAAAGTGGTGGTGTGAAAAGTCCTCCCTCTACTTTAGTAGATGGGTGTAGTGATGAGATAGAGGGAGGAAACTGCCAGTCATTGGTCAAATCCTGGCCATTCTGGACTGATTGCTGCAGAGGCTGCGGATGAGGCTCCTCCACTGCTTACTGTAGAGGTTGTGAGTCAGCATTCCATTGGAATGATCAGTTTAAGATTCTTACACCCATCTGCAGTCAAGCAATTCCTTCTCAATTTTCTCTTTTGGAATGTCTTGTGCAGTGGGTGCTTCCCTGAATAAGCTCCAATTGAGACTAGAACAGTAATGATCGGTTTTTGTAAATTTCTTTGCATGTGTTTGTTGTGTGTGCCTCTGTATCAGTTCTGTCAGGTCTTTAGTAAGGCTGTGAGATACACAAATGATCTGGGTGAAGAGTGTTTGAGGAAGATGGAGGAAATGAACAAGAAGTAGAGATGAGAGCTGCAGGAGGCCATTTATACCATCAGACTGCAATGGAAGAAGTAAGTGGGTGGACCTTAAAGTGAGTTGGACAGCCAAGCCAGGATGGCCTCTGATATCCACAGTCCAAAATGGGAACTGTATGAAAGTGTCCAACAAGCACTTCAGTTCATCAGTTTTGGAACTGATGTGGCCACTCTTACCTAATACCTGGGTAATACCTTGGTGAGCCGCTCAACATATGTGCCAGTTCACTTGAACGACAAGAGATTTAGGAACTCAATTCCTGCAAATGAGAAGAAAGCCCAAATATGGACCTACTTATTACAAACCTTTAACATGGATCTCTTACACCAAAAGGTAATGCTGCTCAAAAGACGATGGCACCTCCAATGCATCCCATCCAGTCGTTGCCAGTGAGCCCACTCCAGCATTACATAAAGTCCTTTGAATTTGTAAGTCTGCATTCAATCTTGTAGAAAAAGTTGGAATCATTTCAATCAACATTTTACTTTACCTTTTAAATCAATTTGCATAATCGAGCTAAGAGCTGCTAGCTTTCATTTCCTTGCCCTCAGTGCCAGTCTAGTAGGGCTCTTGGGCTGGCTCTATTTGTATTCACCTCATGTAGAGGTTAAGGTGTAAAAGATTAGTCACTCCTCACCATGGTGTTGAGGATTTTCCTGCACACCCCCCAAAAAAACCAAAAAACAAAAAACAAAACAAAAAAATATTCTGCACCTTAATTGTTGACAAATGTCTTGTTAGAGTTACAAGCCAGTCTACATTATCCTAAAATCTGCCAAGATCAGCAAAATTATACTTCAACACAACAAATGGCTAAATACTAAAATGAAATAGACACGAGACAGCTGAATGATACCTTATAGCCATTTTAAGGTATATAGCAGCCGGTCCTGTATATAAACTAAAATTGAAATGTCAATGAGCTAATCATAGGATGTGGTTAAGAACTTGCTTTTTTTTTTTTTTTAACATACTGGTTACTCAAAACCATGTCAATTCCATAATGTTGCAAATTGCTGTTGATGTTATATTGGGACTCTTAATTGACTGGGATGATATTCTACCAGCTCTAACTTCAGACCAGAAATGGTCTCCCCAAGAAACTGTTCAACCCATCTGGACAATAAGTAGCTGGACTCCATGCTTGGTATATGTTTGCAAGGAAAGAATCTTGATTGAATTTGAACTGTAATACTGCATCAAGGTGGAGGAATCCACCAGGGGGGAGGGGCGTGGGGCGGGGTGGGGGGATTCCCAGAGCCTATGAAACCGTCACAAAATGCAAAACAATTAATACAAAAAAAAAAAGAGGTTAAGGTGTAGTTGGCAGTTTTTACCACCAGGTAAGGGGGGGACGGCAACCACTGTTTTCTTAAATGAGGGCTCACCACTAGTAGATCTTCAGGAATTCTGAGAAAGTTTTAGGACTTATTGATCTTTTCATTTTCAAGGGTTATTTTTGTTTGGAAGGTAGATTTTACAGAGAGAGAAGGAAATACAGAGAAATCTTACATCTGCTGGTTTACTTCCAAATGGCCAGTGCCCAATAGAAATTTTGGTAAGTTCACGTGGTAATCCAGTCTGAATTGAAATCCTGAGAGGAACAAATGGTCATTACTGTGAAGTCCATCCATTAGGCTGAAGATCTGTGTTCCAGCTCCCCCAGCATTCACTGCATATTCATGCAGTGAATAACCTGGCCACATTGAGACAACCACAAACATTCATGTTTTCCTGGCTTCTCTGTCCACATTCCATTACTGCTGGGCCTCGCCTCTCCTGGAACTCTTAAAAGCGCAAAAATTAGAAATGCAAAGCATCTTAGCATTTACATCTTCACTGACTCACCCAGGAAATAAACAGAAGATGAGGAATACAGACATGCAGGAGCCATGTTTAGGGGATACCTGTTCTTGGAGTCTGTCTGTGGGAAGCCAGAGAGCAAGCAGGTACTGGGGAGGCCAAGAGTCAGAATGCCAGAGTGATGAAAGCGCGCGACCAAGAGAATGTGTCCCTCCCTATCGTGGGCCTTTGTGGGGACTTGAACGGGAGTGGACATGTAACAAGGCAACACCAGCCTCTCTCAAGTTACAGGTGATGATAGGCGAGCATCACAGGTGGGCAGAAAGGATCACCTGAGTGAAGAAGGCATGGCTTCCAAGCTCCTGATCCTGAACTAGCTAAGTCCATAATAAAATATTTGTATGAATACAACATAATAGAAAATGTTTTAAATAAATCTCATTATTTTCACAACAATGTGATCTTTTGATTTCTTAATTTTTTTCTAGCAAGAAACTGAACGGTCAAGAAATGTAAGTCACATATTCTAGATCACCGTTCTTTTACAAGGGAGATATTTGCCAGTGTCTCATTTAGTATATTTCTAAAGTCCATTGCTATGTTAAATATTTTTGCTTAATGTGAAGAATCTAATGAGAATAAATACACACATGATAGACTATCAGAAATCAATAAAGCTGGTCAGGGCTTTGTAAGATTTATCAAACCAATGTCAGATTGGTGAAAAAAGATATGTTCATTTGGCACTGAATAGTGAATTTGATTTTTAATTCTTGTTACAGAACAGGTGTCTGTTCCTGGCTTACCCTACATGATACTGTCACATTCTACACGATGAGTTATTCACCAAAGTGTGCCTCATTGTTTGTCACTGCAGAGTACTTGCTCAAACGTTTTACTTTAGAGATAAAGATTAATCCTGTCTGCCAGCAACGAATAACTGAGAGAATTAGTTCTTGGTATTTGGAACAGGAAAGGGGAAGCTGCAGGCAGGGCAATATCTTTTCCTTGACTAGTGGTCTATGTTACCTTTTTCATTTGTATTCCATGTCACCTGCAGCGTCTGTGGGCAAGGAGGAGATGGAACCTGCTATTTGATCAATGACTACTAACCTTTCAGGGAGACACCTGGGCAACGATGAGTAATTAAAATGCACTTTAAATTCACTCAGTTTTTGAGAACTCTCATCATTTAATGTTCACAGTTCTGCAGGTTACATATCATTGGTCTCTTATTTCACAAATGAAAAAGTACAGAGAAGCTTGGTGATGGAGTTAGACTGCTTGCCTACACCAGGCAGCATGTCTTACGTACTCACGTCTTGATCACCATACTGGGCAAGGCCTTGCTAATTTACACCTACTCCTTTCTATTTCATTTCCCTGCCCACAGTGTGGTGTTACAGAGCAAGGGAATTTTCCAGAAGGAAAGCTCCATGTCGAAAAGCACAGGGCTGTATATCATTAAAGACATACAGTGTTGGGTAGATTACCAACAATTATTCACATTTTAAGATGGAATAATCGATTTAGGAATAAGTCCCCTTACTCACATGGTGATGTTTGTTCCTAATATGTGCAATTGAACTTAAAATAGTTCTGCTAGTTTAGAACTGCTCCACTTCCCATCCAGCTCCAGACTTGTGGCCTGGGAAAGGAAAGTGACCTAAAGGCTTAGGACACTGAACTCATGTGGGCAACCTGGAAGCAGCTCTGGGCTCCTGGCTTCAGACCAGCTCAGTTCCAGCTATTGTGGCCACTTTGGAAGTGAACCAGTGGATAAAAGGTCTTTCTGTGTTTTCCTTTTCTGCATAAATCTGATGTGCCTTTCCAATAAAAATAAGTAAATGCTTTTAAAAAGATGTATTTAATTTTATTGGAAAGGCAGATTTACAGAGAAAGGAGAAGCAGGAAGTTGGATGGGAAGCATAGCAGTGGGGATACACACCAGTGCCCGTAAGTGGTCCTGGCGCGTGCAAGGTGAGGACTTGCGCAACTAGGCTACCATGCCAGTCCCTGCATGGATTTGATGTTGATAATGTTAACGAATGAAGTAACGTCTAACAAAATTTAGAGGCACAAACATATTTGTGAAATATATATATATATAATTTTGAATTTTACGGTACAATTCCATAGGGTCTGTGATTTCCCTACTGCCTCCCCAAATTCCCACCCCTTGCTGGGTTTTGCCATATTATTACACTGGTATAGTCCTTTGGCACAGTCACATTTATAAAGTGTTTCTTATACATTATCTTGCTTACAGTAATAAATACCCTATGAGGCAGTTATCATTCCTGTCCTCACTGTGGATGACTACACCTGCATGGAGAAAACTAGGCACATGCGGGCCACTTGTTGCACAGTGTGCCTCTGTGCTTTATCAATGTGTTTCAGTCAAAGAACATTTCGGGCAGTGATGCCAGAGGCCAAGATAAAGTGTTGTAATTTACAATGAAGCAAGAAATGGAATATAAATAAGATTAAACTTCAATTTGGACTAGAATTTATTCTTTCATTTTCCAAGAATTTAGGTAATGACTAGTGAAATGTGATTATATTGTTATTGAACTTAAAGTATTCTAGTTTATTAAAAGATTTAGCTGTGGACTTGGCTAAAATTTTAAGTGTTAAACATAAGCATGGGGGAATGTGACAAATAACACTCAAAGAAAATAAGAACTGTTTTCAAAATTGAGAAACATACAGACATAAATTTCTTTGCAAAACCCACAGAGACTAGAAGTGGTCTTCAAAGGGTGGTAATTGTGGAGTGGTCTCACTCTGAGCTGCCATGACGTTCTTTACCTTGACGGCAAAAACTATCAGGGATTGTATTTCCTAGGGATTTCTACAAAGCTTTCTAATCAGAAAAAATGTTGGGCAGTTTCCAAGCCTACTTCTCACCATGCTCAGAAATCCGCAGCTTGTGACTGAATGCTTTCTTTTTCAATCTTTCACATACTTTCTATAGTAATCGTAAAGCACAGTGCTATCTTTTGGGAAAAGAGGCTCACATACTAATAGCTTGTTCCATTACTCTGGTTTTTAATCTGAAAAATTTCCAGAGAGGAGAGACAGAGAAAGATCTTTCGTCCACATGTTCACTTCCCAAGTGGCCATAACAGCCTAAGCTAAGCTGATCTGCAGGCAGGAGCCAGGACCTGCTTTTGGGTCTGCCATGCAAGTGCAGCATCCCAAAGCTTTGGGCTGTCCTCTACTGCTTTCCCAGGCCACAAGCAGGGAACTGAAAGGGAAGTGGAGCAGAAGGGATATGACCCAGTACCCATATGGGATCCCGGTGCATGCAAGGTGAGAATGTTAGCCACTTGGTTAGCATGCCAGGCCCTCCATCACTCTGTTTACACTAACACTTCGCCACATTGAATAAGAGGTTATGAAAGTGTTGAGTTTTTAAAAAAGATTCATTTATTTTATTTGAAAGTAAAAGTTAGATGGAGACATAGACACCAGGAGATATTTTGTATCATAGGCTGCTAGCTCATTCTCCAAATGGTACAATACTCAGGGCTAAGTCAGTATGACACCACCAGCTAGGAGCTGTGACATTGCAGACCATAGAAAATGACAGGCTAGGTGTTTCTGAAACATTTTGGGGACATGTCCATAGCCTGATCTTTGCGATAACCTTGGGTTCTTAGAATGTTCCCCCAAAAAAGTAAGAGTGCCTAATCACTAGGAAATATCCCATTTGGGGATGAGATCTTGCTTTTGTTTTTGTATATGGAAGGACCTGTTTGCCTGGTTCTGTTGTTTGCCACTAAGTGGGATGTGGCTCTTAATGATAACTTAATGTGCACAATGCTTAAATGGATTGGATATCTGTGTTCCACATCACAACAGTTGATTGAATAATTTGTGTTGTGCACTGATGTAAGCTTGGTTGATTGAATGATTCCAATCATGTGCCAGTGTTCTCTCAGTTGACTGGATAACTGTGGCTTGAAACTGCTGAACACAGCTGTCAGAGGTGCCCCCTTCTTCCACATGTGGTGGAGTGGGATGGCCTACCGGCTGGTGAATCAACTCCTGAATTTTCAAGAGTCTGCATCCGACTCAATCCTAGAATAGATAGCGCCAACTTGCAACAGAACCAGGAGCTTGAACTAGTCTCTTGCTTGGATAACAGGGCCCTGGCACAGTAGCTATCCTCTATTGCTATTCCCAGGCCATTAACAGGGAGCTGGCTTACGAGTGGAGCAGCTGAAACCAGTGCCCATATATGATTCCAGTGTTGCTGGTAGTGGGTTTACTTGCTATGCCTATTTCCTCTTATTTCTGTGCCACTTCCATGATTTTCTAAATTGAAGATTATTCTTTCATGCTTCAAAAACATCCTTCATTAAAAATATTAACTTTATTTTTTTGTATTTGACATTGTCACCCGCCAGTTATAGTGGCACCATCAATGCTGTTTGGATTGGGAAAAATTATTGATACCCAAGATGTAGTTTGGACGTTCGTTACACCAAAGGGTCATGAACTGACGGGTTGCAGCACTGGGAGGTGGTGAAAAGGTAAAGAGGTGGGTTTGAGTCTTGAGTCAATAGGGCCTATGCCTTGGGGGGGGATCTTCAGGCATCTCTCGTGAGACTCCAACCAGATGGTGCATAATATTTGTGTTTGACAATAATATAAAGGAGTAATAGTTTAAAGGTAAGTGGTGAATTGTGAATTGACCAGAGACTTTCTGAAAAGTGTGGGATTTATATGTTAATATTCAGTATAACTCATGAAATCTTGTAATTCCACTTAAGTGAAAAGCTCTTGAGGATAAATGAAAATATGTTTTTAATAGATAAGATTTTGATGTGCCAGCCAGTGCGATCTGCTCTCAGGAATGGTTTCGGTTCTCTTTTGGAATCCATCCATTGCCTCAGGGGATTAAACGGGTAAACAGAAGCAGGTAATAATGGTGACCATAGTAATAAGCAAATAGATTTTTATAAAAAGTCTTACCTGTTTGAGAAAGCAAAGCATTTGATTAGTAAGAACCAGTGATCGTGTTTCTTCCTTAAAGATTTGATAATGCTATGAGACAAATGAATCTTGACCTTTGGTTTAGACAGCACATTTTCATTGGAACCTTTAAGGCTCTTGGATATTAAATTTTACTTTAAGAATTATTATTTTTACTTTCTTGTGAGATAGAGGGAGATTATATCTGCTGGTTAATGTGCACGTTCCAATGCATAGTGCACATTACTGTGCTGAGGCTTAAGCTCTTCCTGTTGCCGAGTTCTTAGTAAAATGACACAGTGTGACCTTTAGATACTTTCACTTTAAAAAATATTTATTTAAAATCAGAGGGATGTAGAGACACAGAGAGAGGGAGATCTTCCACTCACTGAATCATCCCAAGGGGTCAGAGGGGTTAAAGCTGAGCTAGGCTGAAGCTAGGAGCTACATCTGGGCCTACCATGGAGGTGGCAAGAGTTCAAGTACTTGGGCTGTCTTCCGCTGCTCTTTCCAGGCCATTAGCAGGAGACTGGCTCAGAAGTGGCACACAGGAACACGGAACTGTGCCCACATGGGATTTGTATTCCGGGCTATGATTGTATCTTCTAAGTCACAGCAGAGGCTGTGATTTGGGGGTAATTTTTATGCATCAGAAAAAGCGTTGCTCCTTGGAGAGATTCTAGATTGGTCAAGGATGACTAGTGATTTCAGGAATGTCAGTGAAGCCCTAGAAGTGAACGCGACAGCACGGCAACTGCTTTTAGGGTCTTGGATTGAGTTACAAAAAAGACATAGGAGCTCCTTGGTGTATTAACCAGTGATAGTGGGGTCCTTCCTATCATTTTAATCCACGTGTTTCATCTACCAATTCCTGTAAACCAATTGTTGACCAGAGAGAATACTACTAAGAGAGACAAATCAGTTTGGGTCAATTGTAAGTCCTTGTGTTCTGCTGGCATTCCTTCATCCATTGTGGGAACTGTATTAACCACACCCTGGGCTCAGTGGCTGTTGACTGCATGTCAAGGGGAGTTGGACAGAAAACTGGGGAAAGTTTGGGATATGCATATAAAGAACCTTAGTGAATCTGAAGTTAGGAAAGTGGCCTATACACAGCCATCCTACTCCTAGAAATAAACCCAAAAGAAATGAAATCAGCATGTGAGTTACCGAAAACCCCATGTATGTAGCAGCACAATTTACGATAGTTGAGGTAGGGAATCAACCCAGATGTCTACCAGGTGATGAATGGATAAAGAAAATTTGATACAAATATGCATGGAATATTACTTGGCCATAAAAAATAATGTAACCTTACTGTCTGCAACAAAAGGGACCCAGCTATAAACCATTATGGTCTGTAATATAAGGCAATCTCTAAAGACAAAGCATGAGTATTCTCTGTCCTGTGACGACTAATACACAGAGCATACACACACAAGACTTTAGTCCCTACAAATGAGATTAGCTTCCTGGGAATTAACTACCAAACATAGGATGTGTCTATACACCTGAATAATAGGGTTTTCATGTTTATTTTATGCTGTTTTTCCCTCTACTTGCCATGTCATGCTACCTTTACATATCAAAGTTAAACTTGTTACTATGAAGTGATTGACTCTGCTGTAATAATAATTTGTGAAAAATAAGGGGAGGAGACAGAGGAAGAGAGAGGAAGACAGTGCTTCCAAATCAGTATTGATAACTAAAATCTACTTATTATATAAATTAAAATATGCATCACCTTTTACAAATATTATAAGAGTACCTTAGTCTATACTATGACTAAGGCAGCAGGTAGACCCGTGAGAAACAGCCAAGGTGAGAACAGTTTGTTCGGGAGTGTTTTAATTTTCCACAGCTTGAGTATATGCAGCAATCTTATATTGCATGCTGGTGTTATAGAGACTAATGAAAGGGTACTAGAGAATAACTTAAGCGGATGTCTAAAACATAATTATTATACATGCTTTTTTTTTAGATTTATTCATTTTATTACAGCCAGATATACACAGAGGAGGAGAGACAGAGAGGAAGATCTTCCATCCGATGATTCACTCCCCAAGTGACCTCAACGGCTGGTGCTTTGCCGATCCGAAGCCGGGAACCTGGAAACTCGTCCGGGTCTCCCACGCGGGTGCAGGGGTCCAATGCTTTGGGCCGTCCTCAACTGCTTTCCCAGGCCACAAGCAGGGAGCTGGATGGGAAGTGGAGCTGCCGGGATTAGAACCGGCACCCATATGGGATCCCGGGGCGTTCAAGGCGAGGACTTTAGCCGCTAGGCCCTATACATGCTTCTTAAACAAGAAATCACTCCTTTTTCAGTTTGGATGTAACTCTGGGAAATACACAGCACTACTCTTGTAGGTTAACTCATTTATATTTAATGTTTTTTACAAAAATTTATTTTTATTGGAAAGAGATTGCAGAGATAAGGAGAGATTGGAAGATCTTCCAACTGTTAGTCCACACCCCAAGTGGACCACAACAGCCTGGAGCTGAGCTGATCCGAACCCGGGAACCAGGAGCTCCTTCTGAGTCTCCCAAGTGGGTACAAGGTCCCGAGATATTGGGCTGTCTACTGCTTTCCCAGGCCACAAGCAGAGAGTAGCTGGGATATAAACCCATCCCCATGTGGGATCCTGGCACATGCAATGTGAAGATTTAGCCACTAGGCTATCATGCCAGGCCCTAGGGTAACTCTTCACCACTGTTCGAAAGAGAATGGCTCAAATCCCGCTTTCAGCTGTTGGGCAGTGCAGGCTCATGGCTCGTGGTTCTGGGTATTGCACCGAGGTCTTTCAGGAGGTTTATGGCTTCTCCTTGCGTCTCCTTTTCTACTTTCCAGATTCAGCTGTCTCGCTGCTTTTCATGGCCTTCCCCGGAGACTGTAGCAGGATAATCCAAGGAGAGAAAACATAAACCAAGCAGTTTGGGAATGATTTGTAACCCTTCTGAAGCCATTTCTCTCAGGCAGAAAATCTTAATGAATTGTTGCCATAAGGATTTGGGATAATCTGTGATTTTTAATTATTTCAAGTACCCAAATCATTTTTTTCCCATAGAATCAGGACTTGCTTATGTGGATACAATAATTATGAGCATGCTCTTGGTGGGCTGAGTAATGAACATAACAATGGATTCTTACATTTCTAACTGCCTATATGGTGATCTCCTTTTAATAATCTTCTTGCATATAATGCGTATTGTCATTTTGAGTTAAAATTGTGCTACTTTTCTCAACTGCCAATGCCATGCTTCCATTCTGTTGGTTGCTTTTTCCCTTTGTAAATGGATTCCTTTATCATGCAGAAGCTTCTTAGCTTGATGTCAAGCTATTTGCCTATTTTCAGTTGTATCGGCTATGCTTTCAGGGTCTTTTTCAAGAAGTTGCGGAAAATGCTGGTGTTTTCAGAGCTATCTTGATGTCTTCCTTTAGAAATTTAATGGTGTCAGGTCTTAGACTTAAACCTTTAAACAATTCGAGGTGCTGTGTAAGGTGTAAGGTTGAGCTCCTGTTTCCCACGTGCCATTGCAGTTGTCACAGCTGGATTTGTTGAAGAGATTGTCCTGTTGCCAGGGGTTGCTTTTAGTGCATTGGTTGATGAGTTCGTTGCAGATGCCCAGATTTATTTCTGGGATTTCTATTCGGTTTCCTTTTTCTGTATTTCTATTTTAATGCAGTACAAGGGTGCTTGTTCCTGCCCTGTAATATGAATGTCCTCCTCTGGTGCTTCCAGTTTTGATCTTGCTTTCCAAGATGGCTTTAACGATTGGGGGTCTTTTAGTTTCCATATGAATTTTAGGATCTTCTCCCGGTTTTGTTTCTTTTTTTGATATCTGCAAAGAACATTGTTTTTATCTTGGACAGCACTGATTTTATAAATTGACTTCAGCAGTAGGGACATGATACCAAGTCTGCCAATTCATGAACATGGTAAATTCTTCTGTTTTGTGTGCGTGTTTTATTCTAATTCTTTAATGCTTTGTAATTTTAATTGTAGAGACAGTTCACATCTTTGGTTAAATTTATTCCAAGGTATCTTAATTTTTTTTATTGCTATTGTGAATGACACTGACCTTTGAAGTTCTTTCTCAGACATGACATTGTATAAATAAAAGTCTTTTGCATTTGTGTGTGTTTTATATCATACAACTTTACCAAAGTCTGTTCAGTTCCAATAATTGTCTTAAAGCAGCTTTTGGAGTCCCTTATATCATGTCATTTGCAAACAGCAATAATTTGACTTCCTCTTTTCCAATTTTATGCTTTTATTTTTGTTGCATAGTAGTTGTCCCTACGTTGAATAGCAGCGGTGAGAACAAACATCCCTGGTACATTCTGGAGCTTGGTGGAAATGCTTTCAACATTTCCCCATTCAACATGATGCTTGCTTCGGTTTGTGGTACATTGCCTTGAGTGTGCAGTGTGTTTAGAAATATTAATTCTGGGCCCAGTGCGGTAGCCTAAAGGCTAAAGTCCTTGCCTTACACATGCCGGGATCCCATATGGGCAGTGATTTGTGTCCCAGCTGCTCCACTTCCCTTTTGCTCCCTGCTTGTGGCCTGGGAAAGCAGTCAGGCATGACCCAAAGCCTTGGGACCCTGCACCCACATGGGAGACACAGAGGAAGCTCTTGGCTTCTGGCTGGGATTGGCTCAGTGCGGCCACTTGGGGAGTGAACAAGCAGATGGGGCATCTTTGTCTTATTCTCTCTGTAAATCTGACTTTCCAATAGAAAGAAATTTCATATTTTTTTTAAAAAAAGAAATGTTCATTCTATATCCAACTTGATTAAGGTTTTTAGTCATAAAACAATGTTGTATTTTATCAGATGCTTTTTCTGAATTTGAGATACTCACATGATTTTTATTTTTCACCTTGTTAATGTGATACCTTACATTTATTTATTTTCTGGACATTGAACCATACCTGCAAAGCAGAGGCATACTTCCCAGTTGTCTGGGTGAATTGTCTGGGTTTTTTTTCTTTTTTTTATAAATTATTTTATGAATATAAAGTGAAGAAATTTTACATTTCACAAAACCGTTCTAGGAACGTAACACTTGCCTCGCCGCCTTCCGCACCTCCCGCGGCACTCCCCACCCACTCTCCTCTCTGCTTTTATTTTTTCCTGTCTCCTAATTGTTGAATTCCTTCCTGAGTGGTAAGCCTTTCATTTAGAAGTGAATAGGATGATCTTTCTGATGTGGTGTTGTATTTGATTAATTAATATTTTGCTGAAGATGTTTGCCTCTATTCATCAGGGATATTGGCCTAATTCTCTTTCTTCATTGTATCTTTTTCTAGTTTTATAATTAAGGTGATGCTGGCTTCAGAGAAGGGGTTTGAGAGGATTCCATCTTGAACTATTTTGAATAGTTTGAGAATGACTGGAGTTAGTATTTACTGAAATTTTGTAGAGTGTAACCATGAAGCCATCTGGTCATGGTCTTTTTTGTTGTCGGGAGGGTCTGTTACTGATCGAATCTCTGTCTTGGTGCTTTGTGAATTTAGATTTTCTCTGACTTAGTAACTCAGATTTGGAAGCTTATACATGCCAAAAAAATCTTTCCATTTGTTCTAGATTTTCCAGTTTGTTGCCAGATAGCTGTTTGTAATAATTTCTGATAATTGTTTGACTTTTTAAAAAAAAAACTTTGATTTTTTTTTCTTTCTTTTGTTTTGGAAAGATAGATTTACAGAAAGAATGAGAGACAGAAAGATCTAACATTCTCTGGTTTACTCACCAAGTGGCTGTAACAGCCTGGAGCTAAGCGAATCTGAAGCCAAGAGCCAGAAGTTCCTTCTGGGTCTCGCATGTGGGTGTAGGAACCCAACACTTCAGGTCCCCCTCGGCTGCCCTCCCAGGCCACAAGCAGGGAGCTGGGTGGCAAGTGGGGCTGCCAGGACATAACCCAGTGCCCAGGATTAGCCCCACATTTTTTGTTCTTCTGTGATCTCCATTGTAACATCTCTTTTTCATTTCTGATTTTATTAATTTGGGTCTGTCTTGTCTTTGGTGAATTGAGCCAACAGTCTATCAATTTATTTTTTTTTCAAAGAAAACTCTTCATTCCACTGTTTTACATCTGCTTTGGTCTCAATTTTATTTCTTCTATAATTTTAATTTTTTCTTTCTAATTTTGTTTGGATTGTTATTTTTCTAGATCATTGCTATATATTTTTAGATCATTTATTTGATGCCTTTCTAATTGCTTGATGTAGGCACTCATTGCTAACTTCTTTAATTGTTATGCATGAGACACCATAACAGAATGGTAAGATCATAGAATGGATTGAACTAAAGTAACATTGCCGTACACTGAACACACAACTCAATCAGCCATTGTCCTGGAAAGCAGAGGCCTTAGTGTGCCAGAGCTTAGGTTTCTGATGACACATTCTTTTTAAGGAAGGTGGATTGGAGAAAATAAAGGTGGGGAAAGTTCAGAAAGGTACAAGATGAGGATCGCATCTGACAAGAGTAAAAGAAATGCAAATGAGGGCCTAGCGGGGCTGAAGTCTGCAGGTTCTAATCCCAGCAGCTCCACTTCCCATCCAGCTCCCTGCTTGTGGCCTGGGAAAGCAGTTGAGGACGGCCCAAAGCTTTGGGACCCTGCACCCGTGTGGGAGACCTGGAAGAGGTTCCAGGTTCCCGGCTTCGGATCGGCACAGCACTGGCCTTTGCGGTCACTTGAGGAGTGAATCATTGGACGGAGGATCTTCCTCTCTCTCTCTCCTCCTCTGTGTATATCTGACTTTGTAATAAAATAAATCTTTTAAAAAAATGCAAATGAGCCCTTATCCCTCAGAGAACTGAGGGTTCTGGATCTGTCACCTTCAGTCTAAAATGTAGATTGAGTTTTACTAAAATAACGGAGAGCTCTGGGATTCCTGTTAGGCTACTCTGCAAATGATAAAATCTGTGTGATTCCCATGGGATGGGAGTGCGGACCTGGTCCTGGCTCGAGGTCCTTCCTCGCTAACAGTGCAGCGCGTCGAGCACAACCTGAGGCGCCTGCAGCTCTGAGAACATACCAGCCAGAAAGCCCCGCTGCCCGTCTTCACTGCTCCCGCTTCACCTCCGCTCCCGACGAGAACGTGCAGGGACGCCAGCTTCAGACGCTGGGAAAAAGAATCTTTATGAAGTATAAAAATGGGAAAAGGCAAAAATTTGGGGAAAGTAATCCATTGCAACGAAATATTTTAAGGAAAACATAAAAGATTGCCATTGATAAAAATAAAATAATTTTAAAATAAGCTCTCTGTCTTAATCAGATATATCCAGTTCCTTAGAAATGCTTAAGTGGAAGCTACTCTGCATACAGCTAGATCGCCTGTTTTACTTTAAAAAAAACCCTCCTTATAATTTTACTATTTTTTTTTCATTTAACACTATGGAATGGATCCTGACTATATGTCCCAACTGAGAATTTTTTATCCATTTCTCTGGAAGATTCTCCTGATGATTAGTTGTCCTTCCCTGTCCAATTACAGATGTAATGCTAACTCGGATCTGAAGAGTCCTTGCAGGAATCACTGTCCTTACTGGCAGGTCAAAAGTGAATCATTCAGTCACATAGGAAGCATTCCAGAGGTGTTAGCTGTCCTACATCTTCTAGCATAAATGAATCAACTTGCTCTTGACCTTACCTTGCACATTTTCTGCCAAATTGGCAAAGATGATGAGTGATTTTGGTGAGGGGTTCCTTGGGTTTTGATCCATATTGGCAATCGGTGTGAAGCCATGCTCCAGTTGAGAGAAATTGGACCAGTTGCTGATTTTAACTGCAATTGAGGATGTGTCTCTCCATCTTTGGAATATGTTTCTAAACTTGTGCTAATTTTAGAGCATTAAACATAAGCATGCACATAGGGGAGCATGCTTTTGTACTCTGCAAATGACCTTGACCCTTTACAGGGTCAGTTGTCACTGTACTTTGTAACTCCCAACATATACTCTGTAAGCAATCAATATGTTAAGGATAGTAGAGGAATTTCTGCCACTGGACTGTATTCTGTAGGGGTAGTTCTTGCTTTGTTTTGTTTTCTTCCGTGTTGTCTCCAGTGTATTTCCTTCCAAGAAGAAAATGACAGTGATGAGTTGCCATTGAGAGGCAGGGCTCCTATTATTTTGGAAGGTTGGGTTTAGAAAACTGAAGGTGAGTAATAACAGCCTATGCACCACGATGGGAAGCATAGACCTGGATTATTACTCCCACACATGTGAAAAGGGAAAATGACATGATGTAACCCCCAGTGTCAATCACTGTAACAGGCTACAAAGCAAATTACATGGTGCATGCTCTGTTTTCCACCCAAATGAAGGAATCATGACAACCTGCCATGGCTTCCACATAGCAATTACTGCAGTTACTGAGTGGGTCTTGGGAAGGGTGACGCGGGAGATGGCACTGCATTCCCTGTTCTTTAGTGAATAATAAAAACAAGAAAGGGAGAGGTGGCACTCTTCGGGAATGAATTTCCTGTGGATAGAGGAATATGAAGTGGCAGAAGTAATTTCCTTGTGTCTTTGCATGCATTTGTACATATTATTATTTTTTTAAGATGACTTGAGTTAACTCTGCTGAATTCAACCCCAAATGCTTGGCAGTTGATTGTAGGTCACAGGCTTATAAATAAACATAGACTAAGCAAATGTTAGCAACCGGAAAAACTCTGGCCAATTGTAAGGATTCATGCATTCAGAAGGTGCTGTGTACGGTGGCTGTTTTCTATAGATGCCACATTGGCTCGTGGAGGCGAGCAGTCACTTCATGGCCTGCAGTGTGTGTTCACAAGGACTGTCCTGAATGAAATGTACCAACGTGACACACTTCCCCTCAGTTTCGTGTTTCACTGTTCTGTTCTCTTCTTGGTTATATTTCTGAAGAAGCAGAATTAGTGAAGCCACCATTTTCTCATTCTTTTTACATTAAATTACTTAAATATATGACAGCTTTATTTTCATTTCATTCGAAAGGCTGAAAGGGGTTTTGAATGATTTATTTAAACACTGGAAAGGCAGGCTTGCAGGCAGAGAAAAGGAGAACAAGACAGGGGGATGAAGAGAGGCAGATCTTTTGTCTGCAGGTGCACTGCACAAACGGCTGCGATAGCCAGGGCTAAGCCTCAGTGAGGCCAGGAGCCAGGCATTTCTTCTGGGTCTGCCACATGGGACAAAATCCTAGGCAGTTGGGCCATCCCTGGCTGCTTTTGCAGGTGCTGGGTCAGAAGTGTAGCAGTCGGAACTCAAACCAGGACTGTATGTGACATCAGCATTGCGCATGGCAGCTTTACCTCCGTCACTGTGCTGTCCCTGAAATACGAATGTGTGGTCTACTGGTTCAGCCTGAAAACCCACAGCAGCCGGGATTGCACGAGGTCACAGTCAGGAGCTCTGAACCACCTCTGTGTTTCCAAATGGGTGTCAGGACTTGAACCCTCACCAGCCATCTGAAAAAAGGAGTACTAGCAGGAAGTTACACCGTGAGTGGGGAACCTGAGACTTGAATCGGGTGCTCCTTTCTGCTATGTGGCCAGTCCAAACACCAGCTTAACCGCATAACCAAGTGCCTATCCCTCAAAATATCCTAACGGTGAACCTACTGTGAAAACCAAACTCTGAGTTAAGAACTGTAGAAAGCCAAGTAGCAAATAAAGCCTGGCACTTGCCCATGAGGAAACCTTAGGCTTATGAGTGTGGCCAAGGTGACCTCTTAACTATTACTGCTTTTGGGGATAAAAGCCATGTGGAGACTCTGCCGTCATTGTAACATCCTGAGATGTACTGTATGCCATCAAGAAGTTAAATCTCCTTTTTTTTTTTTTTTTAAACTCAAGGCTGTGCCTTGAACTAAATTCTCTAATCATTTTTTTTAAAGATTTATTTTTTTTATTTTTATTACAAAGTCAGATATACTGAGAGGAGGAGAGACAGAGGAAGTGGAGCTGCCGGGATTAGAACCAGCGGCCATATGGGATCAAGGCGAGGACCTTAGCCACTAGGCCACACAGCCGAGCCCCAGAAGTTAAATCTCTTTTAAGAAAACACAACTCTTTCAAAATCTTGTGTTGTCTTTCTTCCCCCATGGCCCCAGCAGTACAGTTTGTGTTGTTGCATTTTGGCTTGTACTGTGACATGGGAGCTTTTGCTTCTGAGGCCCCTCAGTGGCATGTTAGCTGCTCTGTATAAATCTAAGATAGAGGAAAGATAACACATTGCTTATTCCTTATTCATTCCACATACAGTACTGGACACTTTGTTGAGCGCCTATCACAGTGTTAGGACAACTACTTGTAGAGTAGTATCCCTCCCAAGGCCTTAGACGTCTTGAGGACCTTTTGTTCTAGCTTTACCTACCCGTAAAGACTTTTTAGTACTTTTCAGGTCTGTTTTAAGCTGCTGTGCTGCACTTGATGGATGGAACTTTGGTCTGCCTTGAGACTTTTTGTTCTATGGTGATGATTCAATGGAGTCATTCCTTCCCAAACTCAAGGTGTGTCGTTGAGGCGAGTTCCCATGCTCATGGTAATGGTCAAGTGGATTGACTTGGTGGCTATGCTTCCTGTGGAAGAGGATGAATTGAAACAGGGTTCTTTTTGATGAGGCACTTAAGTATCTGAAGTTCAAAAGCTGAACTAGTTAGGTTCTACTCATGTTCAGATCCAAACAATTAAAGGATGGTGAAGCAGGGATTTCAATTCCAAAGACAGGGTTCTCGAGTGGGCTGGTAAAAGCAGAATGCAGTGAGCGGACAGGACTCCGCAGGAGCTAAAACTATTGGCCAAATGGAAGCGGTTCTGTTTTATCTGCTAGTACATATGTGTGGAGCAATAAATGTCACTTGGCTGTGGCATGGTGGATGCTCACACTTTTCTGATGGTACTCATTTCTTATTTTACACAAAAGAAACTTTCCATGTGTTCTAGTACCCTCTGCTTTAACTGCGGGAGTGTGTGTGTGTGTGTGTGTAGCTGCATATGTGGTCACACATAAAATGATAAAGGATATCATTTTATGCTTACTCCTATTTGCAATTAACACATTGACTATTCTCTGAGCATCTCTTTCATGGGGGTTTATGACCTTGTACTTACATTCTGTGTTGACATCCATTTCCGTGACTGCACATATATTCATTTAATGAGTATTAAGTACTGACTTAACAATGAATATGATGGACATAATTTTTCTCTTCATGAAGCTAATGGTCTAGAAGGGACACCATGCTGTATTATGACAGATGTTCAGTTTCCCCAGCATGGGATGGTAGTGTGGCTGGTTCATAATGAACAGAATAATACTCTGTTCATTCTGATCTCTGTGACTGAGTGCTTCATCTAGAAAGCTCCACTCACACTTTGAGTACGCTTCTGCCTTGCACTGGGTCCTTCTGCTGTCATTTCCTTTTGACCTTGAGGAAACACCTCGAGCTATTTGGGTATTTTCTTTTTCTGTGCTACCAATGGACTGAATATATTACACTCACACTTCATTTGTTGAACCTAACACAGACAAAAGCACGGCTCATTGTGTCTTCGCATGCAACAGACACTGAATGAATGAACCTCAGCTTATGTCTATCGCTAACCACCAGATGAATATCAGATGGTGTGAGTTCTTAAATGCAAACCAGTGCAGGAAGTAGTTACTCACCAGCGATTGAATTTACAACCAACATTTGTCATATTTTCATTCCCAAGTTTCTCCTTTGACTTAGCTCCATTTTTCTCTTTCAACTAGAACATCTCCTACTTCTTATTCTTGGTTGTGCTTTTCATTTGCCTATTTTAATGCCTTTCAAACAGTGTTGTTCAGGATTGAATATGAATACCCCTTCCACCTGATCTTCAGGCAGAAGCCATTATTGTGATATAAAGCATTTGTTTATCATGTTAAGCTATATTAATAAAACATTTCGATAAAAATAAAACACACTCTTGTAGCAAGTGAATTTTATGTGGATTTGAAGTTTTGATGAAGACTTCACCACCAAGGCATTTTTCCTTGTCAGAGAGAAACCCAATGGGTTTTTACCTGCTCAGTATCTAAGGGTAATGTTAAACATGTGGATTGCCAACAGAGGGTGTGGGATGGTTACTTCTTTTTTTTTGTTTTGTTTTGATTGTAAATTGCATGCAGATTAGTTCTCTAAATTTTCTCACACATATAGTGAGGGAAAAAAAATCAGCATCATAGAACTTTTTAGGAATGATACTCTTAACATTACTACCAGAATAGTTCAGATTATTATGGCCATTAAAATTGTCTCTGATACTATCATCTAGGTTTACAATTTATGCTTTCTAACATTCAGATTATCAGGAAAGGATCACGTTTTTTTCAATAATTATTCATTTTTGTTAGAAAGTCAGATATACAGAAAGAAGCTTTTCCATCCTCCGATTTACTCCCCAAGCAGCCACAATGGCTGCAACTGAGCCGATCTGAAGCCAGGAGCCAAGAGTTTCTTCCACGTCTCCGACTCAGGTGCAAAATAACCCACTCTGTTCTCGACTGCTTTAGCAGGGACAGGTAGGGAGGTGGATGGGAAGCAGGGCCGCCAGGATTAGAACCAGCACCCATGTTGGATTCAGGTGCATGCAAAGTGAGTACTTTAGCCTCTAGGCTATTGCACCAGGCCCAAGGATCAAAATTTTTGGAGATTTTTTTATTTTTACTGGAAAGGCCGATTTACAGAGAGAGAGAGAGATCTATTCACTGTTGAATTCTTCAAATGATTGCGACGACCAGAGTTGAACTAAACTTCTTCTGGGTCTCCCATGTGGATTTAGGGGGTCCTAAGGACTTGGGCTATCCTCTGCTGCTTTCCCAGACCAGCTGGATCAAAAGTGGAGCAGTCAGAACACAAACCAGTGCCTATATGGGATACTCATGCTTGAAGGTGCAGGATTAGCCTGTTGAGCTATGGCACTGGCCTGAGGATCAAACTTTCATTGTTTCATTTAGTGGAGGCGGAGCCTTGTGCAAATAACAAACTCTGTGAGCCTGAATCTTCAGCTGTAAGAAGAGGGAAAAATCAGGGCTGTTGTCGAAAGATTGTTATGAGGAATGAATGAGATTCTTATCAAGAATTGAGCAGGGTTTGGCCCTCTGGCTCAACTGGCAAATTCTACAGCTCAAATGCTGGCATTTGGGTGTGAAAAATGCAAATTCATAGACCTCACTGCAGGTCTGTTGATTCAGGTATTCTGGTGGCAGGGGCCCAACTTGGCAAAATGATTGTTTAAATATATATATAAATATATATTTCTCATATATAAAAGATGTATATAATATATATTAGAGAATATATATAATATATGCATAAATATATGTACATATATATATACATACATATATAGTAGAGAGAGAGGGAAGCAGTTGAGGGAGAGGAAAGAGAGAGAGAGAGAGAGCTCTTCCAGGCCATCCGTGGGCTCATGCCCAAGGTGCCCTCCTAGGCCAGGGTCAGCCCAAGGCCAAAGCTGGAGCCAGGAACTCAGTTCCGGCCTCTCAGTGGGTGGCAGGAACTCAATACTTGAGCCTTCTGATGCTTCCCAGGATTTGTACCAGCAGGAAGCTGGACTTGGGATCCACAGTCAGATGTTCAACCAGAGCATTCTGATACGGGCACAGACATCCTGCTGGTGACTATGTCTACCCCAGGTGATTTGTATGCAGACTGCAGTTTGAGAACTACTGGTTTTGGTGCATCATTGCATAATACCATTAAAAGACAATATCAGAAATAGTAGTTCTGCTTAAAATTAACTAGTCACCCTCTCCATGCCAGATACTCTGTTTATAACAATTCAAAATGGAGGTATTAGGGTATATAACATACACACATAACCCAGCACAATTTTGTAACATCATTCTATAACAATGATTCGATTAAAAAAATAAATGTGGGTACATTATCAAGCCCTCCATGATCATTTTCTGGATTCTACTTGTATTGTTAAACTGAACATATTTTCTTTTGTCTCATGTCTGTTTTTCTGAGAGGTAATCAATTGGGTGTAACCTCATCTGGCTTGTTCAATGTTTTACACAGGACTTTGATAAAATTTGGCCGTAAAATAGATCATCTCCCTTTTAATACAAGTAAAGCAGACCCCTGCAAGAGAAGTTCTAGCTTTCCTATATCTGTTACAAGTGACAACCAGATGTCTCTGACCCTTCCAGATGACAAGCCAAGTGTGTACCCCTCTCACCAGGCATTGGAGAAAGTCACTGAGAATGGTGTAGATAGGGCTTGTCAATCAGTGAGTCGGTGTTATCCAGACGCCAATGAATTAATTCTCTGTCGCTCTCACTCCTTGGATGTCAAAGTCAAAGAGCTCCCAAGGACTCAATTTTAATAAAGAGAAGATAAAAATCTAAGTAGATATATCTTAAAGCAGGAAAATAAAAGAACATGAGTTATTAAGGAGGAAAAGCAGAGTGGAAAGGAGGCAAAGAAAGAAGCATAATTGGCATTTTAATGGGAATGAGCAAACAGTCGGCACTATACTAAATCTCCTAGTCACTTGATCCCAATAAACCATCTTAATCCTTGGGGCTGTTCTGGCAGTGTGAGATAACTGCTCTGAAACCAACATGTGTTTAGCATAAAATTCACATTCCGATGTTTACTGTGTATCTGCTTTAGAAAAATAAATTGAAAAGCCAAATCCTTTGAGGTGGTATAAGGGGAAACAGCCTCTTTGGACTCATTGTGCGCATCGCCCAGCACTTGCCTCCTGAAGCCAGCACTTGGGTGCTCCCTGCTCGGGGATCCAGACCCTGGGCTGAGGCTTTCTCACTGCTCTGGGCTTTGACAACAGCCTTATGTACATTTGGAAAACTTCCGGTATGTTCGTGATGGCAATGCTAATTCAATCGATTTTGATGATGGAGATATCAAAAGTAATGGCACTATCAAAGGCAAATGTCAACGTATGACTTTGCTATAAAATTACTACATTAAAAAACAGAAGTATGATTTTCAGTGTTAACAGTGATTGAGGAGGGGTCAAATTTTCTTTTCTCCCCCCTCTCCCCTTTTCAAAGCCTATTAACACATCTATACTTCAATAATTCACACTTGTCAGTTTTGGCTATGTAACATCAATCTCTGTATGAAAGCCACGCCATAGTACATATCTGTATTATGAAATTACAGCTCAACACTTGCCAAATGAGGAAGTAAAAGGCATATCCGTTGAAGCAGACATGGGACGTGGGTACTTGTATATTTTAGGGAAATGGTATTTATAGTATCAATGTTAGGGTATGCTTAAGAGAACAAGAAAAAATTTAGAAGTCTATTACAAAACACTAGTGTCAAAGCTAAAGCAATTTACCATTGTGATACAACCATGATTTCCTTGATTTAATTTCTTAAAGGTGTGTGTGAGTACATATATAGAGTCAGAGCTTCTATGGCAACATCTGACTACTTGTGGAGGAAAAAAGCAGAGACAGGCCAAAGCAGAGAGAAGAGTGGCAGATGATATTATTAAGTATTTTAATTGTGGACTTAGTGCCTGAGCACTGGGATACCACCCAGGACTTCAGAAGGAGCTCTTGTGTCTGTCCTCTCCTTGCCTGTACTGGCTCTTCCTTTTTGGATGGATTATGAGAAAAAACTTTTGTGGCTGGTGTGATGTCTCAATGGGCAATCCTCTTCCTGCGTGGGACAGTGGTCCACGACTGGGTGCTCTGCTTCCCATCCAGCTCCCTGCTTGTGGCCTGAGAAAGCAGTGGAGAATGGCTCAAAGTCTTAGCACCCTGCATCCATGTGGGAGACCCAGAAGAAGCTCCTGGCTCCTGGTTTTGGATCGGCTCAACTCTTGGTAATGTAGCCATTTGTGGAATGAGCCAGCAGATGGAAGATCTTTCTCTCTCCGCAACTCCTTATCTCTGTTAATCTGCCTTTCCAATAAAAAAAAAAATCATAAGTATGCTAGTCAGAATTTCAGGGTTTTTTCTACTGTGTTTGAAATGGACTGAGTCCGGGCTTCCCACGTGGGCAGTAGGTTTCTGGACACTTGAGCTATCATCAGCTATCTTCTAGCATGCGTTTCAGTAAGAAGCTGGAATTTGAAGCAAATCTAATATTTGAACAAAGGCAGTCCGATGTGACGTGAGTATCTCCAGTGGCCATCTTACCATCTTTGCCAACTGTTCCACCAAGGCAGATCTGGCTTCTAACACTGCTGAATACTCCAAGCATGTATTTGCATGTCGTGTATGAACACTGATGAATGCATTGTAAGAAGAAACATTAGGTTTTCATGTTTAATGGCACCTCTTATCTACCTTCTGATCTCATCCCTCAATTTACCTTAGTGTATTTCCCCACATACGAAAACAAATATTTGTATGTACGGGGCTAGGATTCCCCCATAATCTTTCATCTCCAAACCAAGAAGACAAGCTACTTAGAACAGAGTAGGACTAGAAAACTTAATGTTAAAACCCAACTATTCTGCTTTCGATTCTGCCCCCAGGAAACCAATGTACCCAATCAGTAAGGTTATGTCCATTTTTCCTAACCTTTAATCTCATCCTAAGGAAGCATGTGCTATCCAGCTTATGTGTATAACTGTAACTCTCTACCTCTCTTTCATGAGATGCTGAAAATTCTAGGTCAGATAGTAGATGAGGCGTGCACATTTGAGCTCCCCTTCCAGCTATCCCTTAGCCCATAACAACTATAAAAGATGAAGCCTATTGGGGCTGTGCTTTGACCACATGCTCACTCGGTATGCATGCTGGCAGTTAGCCATTCCTATGAAATTATTTCCCTTAAATAAATTCATTTCCTGTGTCCTGTTGGCTTGCCTCCTTTTCCTTACTATTAAATTTAATCTGAGCTATCATGTTATCCCCTCTATTCAGCCCTCTCTTAAGTAATTTATTGTGAATCTCCAATAAAATTAGTTTGTCTTTCCTTGACAATTTACTGCTATTTATTGTAGCAACATTATTTTTGTATCCTTATTATAATCTTCATGTACATTAATTATGCTAATTATCAAACATGTCCAACACTATAATGTTTTAGTTTAATTCATACAAGTTATAGATGTTTTTGGAGAAAGATCAAACTTTAGTTGGAATATAGCTGAGGAGAGCCTTGGCCCAGGCTAGATCTATATGGGATATTAAAAAAATTTTTTTAATATACAGCCTTTCCTGCATTGATGGGCAAAGGGGAGATTAGGTGCACAGAGCAACAGAAATGTGTATATGATAAAGATTGGGTTGCAATGAGAGAGTTTATAGGGCTGTACACAATGAGAGAGTTTATAGGGCTGTACATGTTTGCGATGGAAGCATCCCTGAGCTTGTGTGATTTCAACCAGAAGTCTTTTTTTTTTTTTTTTAATGATAGCAGCAAGATGATTGGTCTGAGGATCCCCAACATGAGTTTTCTTTTTTTTTAAAATGATAATAACAGGTAATTTGAAAGATGATATACATCATCACGATCGGAGTGCTCAGAGTGGTGAATTTAGTTGTAAAATAGAACTGTGATGTGTACAATTAGTTCTATTTCATAGAAGCCTTTAGTCACTGTACACTTTATTCAAAGCTTCACAGCTGGTGGAGGACAGACTGAGAATTCACAGCCAATATTTGAATACAGTCTTGCAATTCCAGAATCCAGGACCAATGCCAAACATATTGGGCATGGCAGATACAATCTTAATACTTCTTCAAAGAAACATAATGAAAAAATATTTTTGTTGAGGAATGTCAACCAATGTATCTAAACAACTGTCACTTCAAATCTGGCCATGCTTGAATAATAGGTCTTTCATTCATTCGAATAATAAGTCATTGGCTTAATATGTACTTGGTGTACTTAAAATGTATCAATCACAAAGATTGATGATGCTTAATGTCAATTTATGTTATAGCGGTCTTCGTGATTACCAAGTATATTATTACAATAAGACTAGTTTTGTCAATTGCAGCTGATGAGTCATGAGAATGACTTAGTTACATCTCTTGACTCCTTAAAAATAAATCCTTTCGTAGGTGTAGAATTTACTATAGAATTTAAAATTCTAGAATGCAGCTAATATCCAGGGAATAGGTCAAGGAGTAAAGTTTAAAAAGCATACCAACCACAGTAGTTTCCTATTGTGCCACACAGAAGCACAGCATTCTATTTTTCTCTCAAATTACCTTGCAAGCAAAATCATGGAAATAGCACATTTATCAGAAAAGAAATCCAAATGTCAGATGCAAAATTTTCCACAAAAAGGGACTAGTCCAGCTGGGGCACAAACACAATTCAGACCTCAATATCTATACCTTTCCCATCACATCACACTTACCTGCACATCAGCCAAGTATGGAATTCGATATGACTCGAACTATTTTAGCATATTGTCCCTAAACTCTGTTTCCTCGTCTTTAAAACATATTATCTAACACTCAAATTACACACAGACCATACTGATAAAAACACTTGACTTGATGTCTGGCACAATATGAGGTTAAATTATTGCTTTACTGTAAGTAAATTGGGATAACAGCCAGAAAATGAACTTAATGTGATGTCATTCCCCAAGGTTGTCATGAGTATAATCATTCCACTATTGAAATCTGAATTTACACAATCAGTTGTAAAGAATATACATGCACATGAATTGGAAGTATTTAAAACTTGAACAGTTGGTTAGAGGGGAGACACTTTGTTATTCACCATAAAATTACTGATGGTGAATAACAAAGTATCATGAAGGATTATCCAACTGGCCAAGTAAACATGTGCCAGAAAATTCAAAAAATGTAAGGGAAATTGGAACTCTCAGGAGTGGATAATGAATATAGTAATAATATTATATATAGTATAATATAGTAATAATACAGTGTAATATAGTAATAATACAGTGATTGAAAACTAAAGCAAAAACAAAACAGGGAAGAGGGGCTCAGAATTAGGACACATTTACACTTTCCTTTTAGATTTTTTTAAAACACCTTAAAAGTAGTAGACATTATAAAATATACATTACCTGATAATATTTTGTAGATTGGAGTGTTTCTATAATCTTACCTCTTCCGAATAGTCCTTCCCCCTCCCCCCGATTATCAGCATGAAGAGTTGGTTCTGTGTCAAAAGAATTGTTAGTCCTGTGATGGGTCATATCTGATGGGTTTCTATAATTAGGAACTGGTTACAATGTGTGTTACCATAGGCATGTTGTCTTAACTCAGCTGGATATTAGTAAGACCCAGCATAAATAGCCCAGGGTAAGCTCTTTTTTTTGATGTTAAGAAAATAAAGTTGTATTATCATACAAGGTTTTGGGAAGAACATTTTATTGCTAAGCATATCCTTGAACGAAAATACAAATATGAAACAAAAGAGGAAAGGCAAAAGAAAAAGCAATAACATCACAACATCATAAAATAACTTCCTTTAGGATCTGCTAATAAAATAATAGGAATATGATAAAAGCTCACATACAGAATGCACATGTTCCCATAAAATTGTCCAAATAGAAACTTACACTAAAGGAATATAACAGCTTTTTTTTTTTTACTCAAAGAAGAAATGCAAAGAAATAAAACTGCAGGAAAGCAGTTCACGAGACCTCAAGACTCCAAGAACAGCAATCTTTTACAGACATGGAGATATAATCAACTTCATAAAGGCTGGGCCATGTAGGTTATCTAAAATCGTGCTTTGATATCTTTTTATAGTCCTGTCTGTTTTAATGATAACACAAATATTGAAAAAAAACCTCTTTAACACATTGAAATATCAGATAATGAGGAACATCTCTTCCATACACATTAGGAAACGCTATCACTGTTTAGATCACGCCTGTCTGCCCATGTATTGAAGATTTTTTTTCTCAGAGTCAAATATTCATGCAACTTACAAAGACCAGCAAGAGTAGATTTCTACATCTAATCAGCTGATTTTCATCTGTACAAAAGAAACTGTATCTGACCCTCCAGAGGACTCACTTCTCTGAGTGAATGCTTGTCTTGGTTTGTCTCTTGCTTTTTAGGTCGCTATGGCCACACAACCGGTTTATTTTTCTGTACATTGTTTCCTCTTTACACACAAAAAAGAAAAAAGAATAGACAGCTGGAATACAAACATACTGAAATAAACATAGAAAAAGGAAATAACAGTTCTTAAAGCAGTATATACATAGGTGGCTAAGGAATTATACCAGCAAAAATGTAGTAAAATATGTAAACAAAATCTGAGATTTTTTTTCATTAAATTCTCTGACAGTTAACTGTGACAGAACGAAAACTCACACTTTCTTCACATTTTTAGGTTTGCTTTTGTGTTGTTGTGTCATTTTCTTTGAAAACGACATTGTCGTTCCACTTCCAGACTTTAACAGATTCCCTGTATCAGTCATCCCATCAAACATACCATGATAAATATATCTCTATATATTCATTTATATATATATTATACTATTAAATTCCTTTTGTGTGTGTGTCACAGCAGCTTTATTCATTTATTTATTTGTTTTTAAAAAAGATGCACAAAGGGAGAAGTGAGCACATGGAAGTTAGGGAGTTCTCTGTGAGTATCAGGCTATAAAATTAAACCACAATGAAGACCATTGGATTGTTGGGGGTGGGGAAAGAACAATGTATTCTGTACTCTGTCATGAGATGTTCGGCTTGTGTGACCTTTTGCGGTTCCACCACAGGTTGAACTCCCCTATTGTCTGATTTTCCACAGACCTTGGTATTGTCTTGTTCAAATCAGTATTTACATGCACTTTGATCAGTTACAGATCCAGCCCACCCCCTTCCCCTTGCTAGGAAAAGCTGTTTTAAATTGTGGGGGCGCTCCCCTTGAATACAATTTGGCTGGCTTCATGGAAGGGAATAAGATTAAGCCAATAGCTTTGAGAAGAACCAGCCCTAAGCCCTCCTGTTGAGGGTCTGGGTGGCAAATTGTGGCATTAGATCCTGGGGGGACAGCTTTTTAAATCAATAGTATCATCCAACCCATGGTTTTTCCTATGTGTTCAACAAAGCATTTTACAGGAAACAAACAACAGATTATAGAGACACCACAACCTGATGTGTAGAGAGAATGTCACGGTAGCTTTTGAGTTCATATGGCAAATAGTCTCTCTGAGTTGCTTTTTTTTTCTTCTTCATTTTTAATAACATCCAGTCATTCAAAAAAAAAAATTAAAGAAACGAACAAACCCAAAAACCATTTTTTCCCCTCAGATCTTGAAAAGTTACACTCACACTAGCCAGAACCAGATAAAGGTTGTGTATAGTTTTTTTTTTTTAATTTCATTTTGTTGGAATTTTGTTATTTTTTTAAAATGTTTTAAATTGTTTATTTTTACATAATGAAACAGAAAGAGAAAACATGGTTACAGTCAAGCTTCACGAACATTACAGGCCCACTTGGAGTTATGGAACAAGTGGGCCAGGAAGTCTTGTACCTTTTGCAAAAGGTCCTGGTGAGAAGAAAGATTCCCGGTCCGGGAAAGCAGAGGAGCCACCGGCTTGCTCCAGGGCGCTAAGTGTGTGCAGGGCAGGATGAGCTGTCTCCGAGCTGCTGTGGTTGCACCGTCGCAGCCCTGGTTGCACTGGAGAGAGACATCTGTGAGTGCGTCCTGTGAAAAATGGTTTTCCCCACCAAAGTTATGGTATACCCCGTCTCCTAGTTAGCACAGTTGTGACACCTGTAAAAACTCATGGTCAAAATCCTTCACTTCTTGAGAGCGATACGCCGCTGTCGGGGAGGCAGCGCGCCTTGGTGTTGTGGCGGTTACACGTAATACTCCTTGTCCTTGTTTTTCTGTTTCTTGTGGCCGCTCTTGGAGCTCTGCTGCTTCTCCTTCATGAGCGTGCCGTTGCTCTGGGCCGAGTTGCTGATGTAGTTCCGCGTCTCGTCCACTTGATAGGACCCCTCGTCCCTGTTCCTGTACTTGTACATGGCGTACAGGAGGATGAGGATGCAGAGGGCGGCAGCAGCCACAATGCCGACGACCATCCCTGTTGTACTGCTCGACTCCCGGATCACCTCTGAGGCCCCCGGAACCCGTCTGATTCCCGGCTCCGTGGGGTTTGCTGTGGGCACATTACGGAACATGGGGGAAGTAATTAGTGGGTTCTTCAGTTTGGTGCTGTCTAGCTCATAGGCAGTGGGCAACGGAAGCAAGACTATGTCAGGCTGGGGTTTGAGATCACGGTTATTCATTTTGCCAGCTGGCAATTTGGGCACCATCCCAGACGAGGAGGAAGCTGTGAAGCGGATCAGCTCAGGGGATAAAGATGTGGTAGTAGTCCTACTAGTTTCGGAGACTTTGTTAGGTCTAAAGTCCTTGGATTCCCACTTGGGCGCATGTGCTTTGTAGCCACCTTCGAAGATTGAAGTGGAAAGACTCTTATCTGTTACCAAGGAGAAGGTGGTGTAAAAATCTTCATCATCAGTAGGGGGCAGGTTAGAGTCAAAGGTTTCCCCTGAGCCATACCCAGAAATCACCAAGCCATCATCATCATCACAACCATCGCTGCCTTGGTCCGACAGGCAAGGTAACCCCGCCTCAGAGGTCATGGACAGGGAATCTTTGGTGGTCTCAATAATGGTGAGGAGGGGGCGAAAGGTAGGGGGGAGAGTAATGGAAGGTGCATGAGTAGCAATAGGAGGGGTAGCTAAGGGGTCTTCTACAAGAAGAGGAATAACTAATTCACCTCCTGGGATTGAAAAGAAAAGAGAAAAAGAGAATTAGTACAGCCATCCACAATGATTCTCAAACACTTCCCATGAAGGCGATGCTTAGGTTACAGCTCAGAAACCCTCACCCAACAGCCTAGACCCATGTACGGTTATTTTGGGAGTAGCCTCATCAAGGCAGGCTAAGGGGTTGGTTAGAAGCCTCTTGCCAGTCAAACCAGACATCCTTAAATCTGGGGTTTTTGAAGATACTCTCAAGTAATTACTTAGATAGAATGCAAATACGTTCCCAGGATCAGCTTGGAGGATGATGACAGGTGATGGTGTTGTTGTAAACATTGGCTGGCTAGCAAACTTGTGTGGGTACATTCTCACATGTGTTAACTTAGGAAGTTAGTAATGGCCTTGCAGCATGTCTTTTTTCTTGGGAGTTTACTTAGCTTGCTCCCAGTGCATGGTCTTTATCACTGATAACAAGGTCAAGGATTTAAAGGGCATGCAATCTTCATTCACTGTAACCTGACAGACATTATGCGGAGTTAAAATGTTGCTCTAACAAACTCATTTTGACTATTATTTCCAGAAATTTCCCTCTGACTAAATGACATCTGGGCTCATGTTAGTGTATTATGTTTATGAATTGCTTTTTTTTTCTTGCTGTATGAAGTAAACGCTGAGGTGGAAGGTCAGTTTTCAACATACTCAATTTAGGTGGCTATGATTACTGTACATTTTAAATTCAAGATGAGTGTTTTAACATAGATTTTTTTTTTAACGGCAGTGGCAGGAATGTCTGTTTCCTCACCAACTCTCATCATTGCCTTGCAAATACGTGGAGAGTTAGGTCGGAAAGAAAGTTCAGGGTAGTTGGCTAAATCACCACTCCTTGCTAAGCAGAGATGGCCCAGTTACTCAGTGGTGGATGTTGCTCCCCTAACTGGCTAAGACTATGGTCTCTGATGTCAGCTAGCTGTCCAGGGCCTTATCTTTTCACAAAGCCTTTTTCCATGATACATCATGAAAAGTCACAGTTGAAGCCTTCTTATTACCTTTGTTTCATAAAAGTTTATTCTGACAAATAACCTTTTGCAGAGAGCCTGCTGTTTTACTTCCTCAGTTGGTCAACAAGTTGAGATTTGGCTTTGTTACTGAATGTTTTGTTGTTGTTGTCGTTGTTGACTACTGGGTCTCAAAGCACTCCGGTGGCTCCATGTCCTGTGCATTCCCCTTTGGTGATGACTGAGGTAATGGCCGGTGTCTGAGTTCATACCGTTTTGCATGTTTCATGCTATAGGATTTACAAATTAGAACTCTCACTAACTGGAGCAATTGTAGGAGCTGTAGTAGTATCAGATTTCAGGCATCTGAAGGACTTGCATGGGTACATTTAGTTCCAAATGAAGCTCCCTGGGACAGAAGGGTCATTATTATAAATGGGAATCATAGTAAAAAAAATATGTGGAATTATTTAGATAACTGTAATCCTAACCTCTGCTTAGGACAAGTGTGTGAGTTGGGATATGTAATTGATTTTGATATCAACTTAGTCTTTAAACAGTTGTAGTGTACTCCCAGCCCATCATATCTGTTTCTAGTCCTGTGAATTTACCCCTAGACTATAAAAATTGGAAATCATTGTCCGTTTTTTTTCTTATTTTGTTCTTATGTAAAATCTTATATAGGATTTACATTGTCAGATAATTTAAGGAAATCAGAAATGATTAAAAGTATATAAGAGGATTTGCATAGGTTATACACAAACCCTGTGCTGCTGGAGCCGGGCGTCTGGAACATCCGCTGACCTTGGTATCCACAAGGAACGTAGGCCCCTTCCTTCTGAGAAGACGATGCCAAGAAGCCCAACAAAGGCTATCAGTTGAGCAGGAAAGTGAGGGAAGTGTTTCTTCCACCATGAGATCCTTCCTTTGTGGGAGGCCACTGAAGACATTTCTTCGTGTGATTAAAAGTAATTACCCCCAAGACATGTTGGAGCACTGGTACTGTCTTTTTCACCTCCCCAAATAGGATGGCGCCTGTGAGCATATGTATGTCTGCGCTTACGAAAGTATTCATGGTACCCACATATCTAAAGTGATTAAGGGCTCTTGGCAGAGTGAGTCCAAACCTATAATCCAAAAAAACCCTAGTTTCCTCTGTCATCCTGAGACTTTTTCTTTAGTTTGGAATAACTAGCCACCTTCTGGAAAATTGACATTTTAAAATCACGAATATAAACACTTCTGACAGGACTGTGCTTTTCTTTAAACTAGAGAGATCACGAGGGATAGAAAAGGTCTATTTCAGTCCTGAACGCTGTCCTGCTTTTTTTAATTTTTTTTGCTGTATGAGTGTATTTATAGATATATAATTCATGCCTCTAGGGCTGATACCTAGCCAAGGGGCTCTCTTCCTTCAAAAAAGACAGTGTGTTAAAAATTTAATAGGACTCTTCTGAACTGTGTGAATGTCGTAGGTGATGGTGAATGCAGCAGGTCACTTAAAAAGGACAAGGGGACCAGCAGGAAGTTTCCATCTGGCTTCAACCTCTGCTTCTCTGGAAACAGTCTGAGAACTCACCAAAATACCAGCCAAACAATGAGGCTGAAAAGCGGGGCCTCGGGAAGGGGACACTATGCTCTAGCTCCTTGAATTTCTGTTACATATCTCTGGCCTTGACACCTCATCTGTTAATGTTTAGCTGTTTGGTACCCTAGTAATTATAGACTCAGGACACATAAACATCCTGAAGCTTATCACCAATAAATTTCTCTTCATCCACCATCAGAGAAATTTTGTCAAAGACAGACATGGGAAGTACCTGGGAAGAAGATAGAGAAAAATTCAAGTATTGCACAAGAGCTTTGCTTAACTCTTATGGGAATTTCTGCATAGGGCGTTTCTATCACCCTGCCTGCTTATGAGCTAATGATGTATATGAAACGGGTTTGATTTTAAAAAGTTTACTGCAGTTTTTACCCACTGCAGTACTAGGTGTGACGATTCAGACAACCCTGACAGAAATATACATTACAAGAAGACACGCCACCAAATGGAGATTTGCCATTTGCTGGGTAAGAGTTTACTTCTGAAATCCAACTCCAAGAAGTATGCATTCATCATAGGACTTTGCTCAAACTTCTTAATGCCCATTTCCAACCATCAGTGTCAATACGAAGCTAAATATGAAGCTAAATAATACATGTAAAGTCTTTAACATACACTTGGTGCTAATATTTCTAGAAGTATATGACTTCTAAACACTTGAGTTATTGGTCACTTTCTTCTGATCTTTTTTTTTCCCTATGCCAATCACTGGGTTTCTTTTATGTGTTGAGTTTGAAAGATGATTTCATGAAAAAAGCTTCAGTTAGAAAATAACTCTTCGCTAAATTGACCTGGGCGCTTTTTTTCCCACAGAAATTAAACTTTCTCATTTAATTAGGTAAAATGACATTCCATTTAAGAAACTTAGTTTTATTTCTCCAATGTTACCCAACATGTTTCAAACTCTGCAAATTTTGCAAACTGAGGTAGAGTGTCCATTTATTGAAAATGTTGATATGGAAACAGTCATTATTCAGTTAGCAACTGGATTTTTTTAACAGCTTCAAGTAACATTTATATCAATAATTAATATAAAAAGAGTGACTTATTTAATAAATGTATACTTCTGATCCAGTTTAGGTTTCTTGAAGTGTGCAAGGTATCACAAGTTCACATAACTTTTAAGTCAAGGCATGTCATGTTAGATTTATGCCCAATGGTGGTACCTACCTCGAACATTTTTTAAACAGAAGCTTAAACGTGAATATTGTCATAACTCTTCTTGCTAGAACCTTAAAAGCTTTGTAAAGCTTACCTGTTTAAATCCTTGAGAAAAATGGCAGCTATTAATGCAAAGGGAAAAGAGACAAAGCCAATGTGTTTTCTTTGTGTGTTAGTGTTGTGTTTTGCCAGTCATTTCTATATATTGGAAGGCATTGATATCTGAAAACAACACTTAGATCACCTGGGATTTCTGGTGTGTTTGTTCTCAGTAAAACTGATTGTGTATCCTGTGGTGATGGTGCTAGTACAATCCTGGGTAACCACACTACCACAGTCACTTGAGAGTACCTTATTTCCCCTTGGCTAAAGGAAAAATAAAATAAAGCACTAATGTCCCTGAATGCTTTCTAAAGAATTAAATAAGAAAGCAATTACCACTGATAATATCTGGAGCTAAGTCAACTCATTTTCATGTGGGGTACATGCCTTCCACCGGGTAACCAGGTTACTATTTCACTGTAGAGTCTAAGAACACTTTCAAGGCTTTACAATTTAGAGCAGAGGAAATCAGGCAGAGGCCAGGCTTTCTTTGGATAAAGGACTATTTTTCCACCCCTTTCCACCAACAGTAAATTCACTTAGATTATTTGGAGCAATTCAGCACAAAATACAACAAGTGAAAATTAAGCAAATGAAAACCAAAGAAACAAAATAATATGCTCTTCAAAATCATATAGTAGGAAATAAAATGAACTCGAAAGCTAAAATAAGCAAGGGAGGGTAGTCAGTAGGAATACAAATAGTGACAGAAAGGCATTCACAATATAAGAACAGGTAGAAAAGTAAAAGCAAATTCAAAAAAGCGATTGTTAGTAAGCAAAGAAAGAAATCATTTCCATATAGGCAAAGTAATTTAAAAGAATTACCGTATTGATTTTTAGTCAACTTACATCAACAAATTGCCCGCATGTTTTTTGGCATGAAAGAAAAATTTACAAAAGAAAGTTGTGTAAGAATGCTCTTGGACAAAATGAATTGCCACATTCTTGTAACTTGCTTTTTGTTGTTGCTGTTGTTGTCATTACTTAAAAAAAACTTTTGAACAAAATGTCTAATTTTTCAAATAGAATAATTTTACAACAGAGGATGATACAGGGAGGCGACAACACATACATCCACACCACATAACATGAAAAGAAAAAAAAATCTGCACTTCAGGAAAGTTAACTTTTGGGGGTTTGGAAGGTCATCAGTTGAAATGTAAAATAATTCTGGTCACTATGATTGAAAAATCAAACAAAAGCTATTTAACAATTTGCTTTAAAAATCAGTCTAAAAGGATTCAATGAATTTCTGCGTTATTGTAGATTTTCAGATATATAAATGTTTTGTCCTTTGACAAAGTTTAGACTTTCAAAGGGAATGGATGACGGCACATACATTTGACCGATGCTAAAGAAAGGGGGAACGTGGGAAGGGAGGATGCAGAGAGGGGAGGGTGTATCTATGAGTGTACTACACAGGAGATGAAGATGATGGGAGTGAATGTGTAAGTGAGTCGCCATGTCCATGTAAGGGCGGCACGGAGTGATCTAGCTGCATTAGAGCTTCTGGCTGTAAGGAAGGGATGGGCAATATACAAAAACAAATGAGCCTACACATGCCCATCGATGAAAATAAAGAACAGAACTCTAACACTGACAATCTCACACACCCTAAGCTGCAACTTCTTCAACATGCAATTACTCCAAATATCAAATAGCATTACAGTTGCATTCAATGTTTAAAGTCATACATTCATTTAAACGTTTGTTTTTTTATACTAAAAGTAGCCAAATAGATCAAATAATACTACTAATCATCATGATCCAAAGCAAAAACAAGGAGACTAGATAATAGGCATTCAAGTTGAACAACTTCACCTGCAGCCACACAGCCCCATCTTAGAGTGTGTATGTGTTGGGGAATTGGTTGGCGGAGGGTAGTTGGCAAACTTTACAGGTAATTGAAAGGGAATTCTGCATAGGGGGTGCCCATGCTGTGCTGCTAATGTCTTGACCACACAAAAATGGGATTGTGCACACGGCATTACACATTTTCCCCAAGCCACCCATGTCGTATGTAACTACTGTCATTGGAGAGATGTGGATGTGGGATTTCTACAGCTGAAGTTGTTCCACATTTAAAGAGGGAGTGGGGGAAATTGCAGAAAACAATTCATAAATTTTTTAAATTTTTGGATAAAATTAAATCTAAAGATCTAGCAGTGTAAAAGAAACACATTGATATTTCTTATATATAACTATACAAAAAGCAATTTTCAAACAGGGGAGGAAATTTTAAAAATTAAAGACAAAAGAACTTCACACACTTTCAGAGATGAACAACCAGACGCACACTCTGAAAAGGTACAGACAGAGCGGTCAGGGGACACGTTTCGTTGCTTCAATTTATCTGGCTTGTATATTCCCCTCTTGGTCTTAGTGACAATCAAAGCAAATTTTGAATTTGTTTCCAAAACAGTGATTTTTCTTTTTTTTTTTTAATAAAAAGGGCGTGCAGTCTGGATGTACGTCTTAAGTAGACATTGAAAAGGGACGGAAGTGGCTAGACTAGACAAATCAATTATCGATAGTCTATGCCCTTGAACTGGAGGCAGGTTAATTAAGTTAACACATGCTTAAAGTAAGTTGCATTTAGGGAAAGTGGGAAAACAGAACAACAGGCTAGGGTTTGGGGAAGGTCAGCACGAAAAAGCTACTTTGGGAGTAGGAAGAAAGTAGTGTGTTTGTTTCGTCATTCCAGTAGCAGTGAAGAGCATTTCAATTATGGGGGGAGAGAGAGAGAGAGAGAGAGTGTGTGTGTGTGTTAGTGGTTACCATACAGCCTGAAGTGACAGCTATTGAGGTAATGTTGTATATAAGTCTGCCAGTTGTAATTTAGAAAATGTATCCCATACCGCTTATGGCTTAGAAGGTTTATTTTTAAGAGATAGAGAAAATTATCATTAACGCTGCTCTATGGTGAATGTTGTTTCTGGGCTTTGCCCAAGTGATAAGTCATTTTGGTTGATAACATATAGTGCTAACCTGAGCTGTCAAAGTGGAGGAATAGCTA
The DNA here is from genome assembly GCF_030435755.1 of Ochotona princeps. Lineage (NCBI taxonomy): Eukaryota > Metazoa > Chordata > Mammalia > Lagomorpha > Ochotonidae > Ochotona > Ochotona princeps. The sequence continues at coordinate 14,726,015 of NC_080857.1, forward strand.
GTATTTTTTCAAAATAAGGACAATCTCCTTCTGCAAGTAGAGTGTATAATTACTGAAAATGGCAAAAAATCATAAAACGAATATGAATTACGCAGACTCTGTTAAATTCTGTGTCAGTCTCTCAGAGACCAACGTGGAAAACAAGATGCTTCAGCCAATCTACGTTAAGAAGGAAAAGTATGTGTTTGTGTGTGCATGTTTGTGTACTGAGAGGAAGACATTGTAAAAGAGGCATGGGGAAGGGAGTTTTAGAATTGACTTCAGCCCCTACTGGAAGAGACTGCTTGAGTTAAACTATTTTACATCCCTGTGAGAACATTAACGTTCAACCAAGGACTGGGAAACCCAGGTAGGCAAACCACAAGGGCAAGACACTTGAGAGCACCTGCTTCTGCAAGCCAATTTCAACTTCTCTGAAGAACTCATTTGGGTGATTGAGAAATAGAAGACGTTTCAAGAATGATTTTGAATTTTGCCCCTGCTGGGACGCCCCTTTTATTATTTTTATTTTGAAATAAGTGCAGTAATGTGTCCCCATGGTTCAGTCCGTACCAAGATTTTTAGTCTCTGGTTTAATAATGCTAATCATGATTCTGGGAACTTCACAAAGGGTAGCTAGACAGTTGCAGAAGAAAAACACTCCATCCATAATGACGGGACTGGGAAACCCTTGTTGCTATTTGCTTTGGTTTGTTTGCTTTTTTTTTTTTTGGCAACTACTTCTAAAATTAAATTTTATCATATGAGAAGAATCTGAGTGCTCATATGGTCTCACAATGCATCAGAATGGCTTCAATAGAACAAAGTTAGTTTTGATGACATAAGAGGCTTATCTAAATTGGTCTAACTTGGAGAATTATGCAGTAAGATATTCCCAAGGAAATGTTTTTAGGAAGATATTTAAGGTTTCTGCAGAAGCCCTATGTTGAAGTTGCTACAAGTAGGTCACACTTGTGTTCTGAAAATCACCATCTTAAACAACTGAGTATAACAAAATTAAAGGTTGTCATTTTTGCAAATTACATGTGTATTTTTAAACCCATGGAAGCAGTATTTTTGAATTAAGCCAACACAACCTGAATACAGTACACTGATGAGTCATTTTACAATATAAGTCATCCATTAGATAACATACATAAAGTTTTTTTTGGTCTCAAATATAAAGTCAAATTGCTAATAGGTCATAATCATATTAGTTTCATCTTTTAATTACACTTTTATTAACTTTATGGTTGTTTAGATAGTACTAGGAAGTAAGAATGCACTGGAATTTTGTTTGCCATTTGGAAAAAATTCAGCAATTTGATATGAAATAGCACGTTTCCCTACAATCAATTTTATCCCAGTACATCCTAATAGCCATGTCCAAAGTCGATCTTAAAAACATGAAATCCTATAAGTGGAATTACATTGTTCAAAATCCATCTTTAATACTTGTTTTGAAAGTTTAAGTTTCAGAGCTATTAAGCATGACAAATCCACAGACTTACTCAAGTTGCATGTTCAAGTGTTTGAGAGAAAGAGTTCTACTTGCTAGACATGGTTTTCAGTTGTACAGTAAGGTCCAAGAAGATAGCACAAATGAATTGTTTTGTGTAACAGTGTTACATTTCTCAGGGAAAATTTTGCCTGAGGATGGAAGAAGGAACCATAACACGGGTTAGTGTGGTACGGTGGAGAACAACAGGGAAGCTAAGAGACTTGAGAGAACACCTAACAAGGATTTTCAAGATTTGTGCAGGAGATGCCTGTCACTAGGGCAAAGCATACGAACACACTTGCATTGATTTCATGGGTTCCTGGGATGCAGGGAGGGATTCTTCAAAGAGCAGGTGTTTCACATACGCATCCTAATAGACTTGCAGTGAAAGCCGCACCTTTGGAACGTAGGGGTGACTGTTACCTGAGTTCCCAAGCAAGCTCACACTTCTGAGGGCACTTCAGTTTATGAACAGAAACAAGTGTGTTCTAGTGAAGAGCTTCAGAATCCATGCTATGCTTTTCCACACGATGAATGTTCAGTGAAACACTCATACCTCACCATCTCGTAACTTCTTCCCCAGGCAAGAGAAGGGACATAGTTTTAAATTAAAAAATGGTAATTTTCTTTCACTGATAGGCTGAGTAAGAAGTTCATTTTCTATCAGTTTCTCAGCTTGGTTTCCAGACCTAGTTAATAATAAGAGAGAAATTGCAATCTCAAGATGGAAAAGAGATACCAGGACACCATCAGCTCCTCTATTTAGAAGATGCATTTCTATCCACAGAATCGGTTTGCTCAATTCACTGTAATTGTGCAAATGTCAGAAGGCGGGTAAGAATGAGTAAAATATTTTAAAAGGCACTATTACATTTTAAACACTGGTAAAATAGTAGACTGTTTCAATCTGGAAGGACTTACAGGTTTTGTTCCCTAACGTTTCATAAGCTTTAGCTATGGCCTGCAATTGTATTTTATCATTGACATCCTTCTTTGTGTCCCTATTGTATCATAAAAAGAAATAATTTTCAGTTACACTGGATTTTTTTCTTTACCAACTAAACCTTAAAACATTATATTGTTTCCCCGTGAATTAGAATACTAACAATCATTCAAATGTATTGAATAAATGATCGGGTAAGTAAGCAAATAGATTTCTTGGCTTCTGCTTTACTCCCGTGCTATGCCAAAGTTTTTAAAAGGGCATTATAATTACGTATTGGCACAGTGCTACACTTTGTAACGAAACATGTCAGGCTGAAACCCACCATATCACACTGACCCTTGTGATGGTCCTCTCTTCCATCCTCAGGCAAAATTTCCCCTGAGAAATATAACATTGCTATGTAAAACAACACAGTCCTACCTGACAGTAGGTTTCATACAAAGTTCTGGTGTTTCTCATGTGCAGTTGCTTGTTGGGACAGCAAAGAGATTGGTTCATGCCCTTGAGTATGGTTTCAAAATATATCCTATGAAGTTGATACTATCTGGTCAAATAACCTACCTCACCAGGTAGGTTTGCACAATTAATGAGATTTTTGCATGTGAGAGGGCTTATCAATTCTAAAGGGCTCATCAAATCTTAGTTACTTTCATCTTGGAAGGTTACTAGCTGTCTCAGGTGCAACAGAGGAGGCTGAGTCCCAGACAACTGAAATCAGCTAGTTTCCACTGTGAGATCATTAGTGCATCTGCTCCAGCATCAACTGGACAGTAATAGCCTCCAGCCCAGACCTGTAACTAGACAGTCCTTATTACTACTTCCCAATACCTGTCTCCATCCCTAAGAACGGTAAAGGCTTAACAGCTGATCACTTCATCTTTTAATGGTGTTCTTTTAAAATACTTCTGAGCATAATTTTTATTAATAATGTTACTATGTTCTACTTGGGGTGGGTGGTTCTTAGACACATATCCGTGTGACTTTGCTTACTCTGTGATGAGAGAACAGACCTGGGGTGGAGCAGGTGGAATAGTTTCTACTGTCAACCTACCTCTGCCTCTCAATCTATGGAACCCGACTTCTCTAATTTACGAAACTATGAAGACGTAGCACTCTCTCATGAATTTGTGTCACATGTTAAAGTGTTTTGGAAGCTATATATATATACATAAACCTTCAACGTCAGATGTTATTAGCTGTATTCTTCTAGGTTAGTGCTGATGTGGTTATACTATCAAAGGGAAAGTTGGCAAAGGAGAAAAAATCTCAGTAAATCCTTTGGAAACAGATATGGACGTTAGAATTGTGGGATATGAGGAGGACATAAAAGGAAAAAAGACCAAGGTGTTACGTTAGTTCCTTGCTCCCAAAAGTGTTCATTTTTAACTAAGACACACAAAAAGGGAGATCTCTTTTGAACAAATTTCAGGGATTAATATTCCACCTTCATGTTTGCTGCTATTCAGATATTATTGCGAAAAAGCTTTTATTCACCAAGAGTAATAATAAGATCCTTGATGCATATGTTAAATACATATATGCTCTAAAATCTATCTCTTAGAGATCACACTCTTGGTTTTCAAAACCTGCTTGTTGTCTTGAATTACAAAGCAACAGTGCGCAACACTCGGAGTTCTGTTTTATGATGTGGAGGGAACTACAATAGCTATCTGTGCTGACTTAATTTCTTTAATCAACACATAATATCTTGATAAAGTAAACAGTCGTGTAGATAGGGGTAAACATTGTGAACACAGGAAATGTCCTGAAAGAGGTGTATACTGATTTCATATTTTTTTATATCAACACAAACTTAAATTTTAATTCCATTTTCCACCCACTTTTGAACTACTGTCATATAAATCAGTGAATATAATACACAGCATTTATGATGCAGGAACAAACCTGAAGATCAGGTACGACATGAGTGAGGACTGATGGCCCGATTGCATTCGGGCTGCTTGTTAAATGAGCAGATGTCAGGGGCTTTTGCCACAGGAGATAACTGTGAGATGATCGATACGTTAATTTGCTTCACTATAGTAACTGTCTTACTATTTATCTCATAACATCATTCTGTACACTTAACATATGCCCAATTTATTTCTTAAAAACCGTAAAATTTGTCACCTCAGGATTCTGCACATCAAAATTCTGCACCCTGATCCCTTGGGAATATCCACTGCAGTTCCTACCCTTCCCTCTTTCCCGAGGGCTCCCTCTGTCCGAAGTGTCTCTGACCATACTCTTCACTTGCTTTCCAGAAAAATGCCTTTCCTTGGCTGTTCACCTGACTGGTTCATTCAGGAAATTCAGGTCTTATCCACAATTCCATTGCTTAAGGAGCCTGCCTTGAGTTACCAGGAAAGCGGCAGTGTGCTAACAGAACATCCCCCAGGGATTAACTGCTGTGTTTATCAGCGGACTTATTCCCGTATTTGTTTATGCCCTCTGCACTGGAGCATTTTGCTCTAGGACAGCAGGGCCTTTGTCTTTGTTTCAGGCACAGACACATCGTGCAGAGAAGCACTCTGGGAGAAGGAATGGTGTCTGCAAGACACCCCCCTGGGGAGCCTTTCACTTTTCTTGAGCACACACCTCTGTAGTTCCTAGAATGGCACTGTGCACATTCAAGGCACTGACTACATGTTTTATAAACGTTTGAAGCAGCACATTCCCTATGTAGTTTTTCTCTCTTATGCTGTACTGTATACTAGATCTGATTTCTCTGAGTTCAAATACAAATTGGATTAATTTTTTTATCCACATCTGGTTTAGAGAATTCTGAAAAATGTATCAGTATTGAACTCATTATCCATTTCATAAGCTGGAACTGGAATGTATGTCAAAAGCCCAGACTATCCTTTGCTAGGGGTGAAATGGAATATGAAATTCCAGAAGTGCCAGACATTGATGATGATCTTGAGGCTGTGAGGGAAAAAGCCAAAGAAATTATTAATGGGGAGAATGGTAATGAGGACAGTGAAACTACACTTGTGTAACTTTTGCTTCTGTGGACCTATAGCTATAAACAACACAGCTGAGCAGCAATGGGACACTTACCCTGTACTGGTACCATGGCATTTCACGATGATGCTTACAGAGCAATACATTATTCATGCAGGTTTATTTCGCATCTGTTTTCAATATAAACATTGGCATTGTATCATTAAGACCAAATTTTTGACCATTGTATTCATGCTGACATTACTCTGGGTGCTAGTAGGTGGTAGCAGCTGGGCGTTTCAACCTATCTCATCTCTGCATGACCCTCCTGTTCCTCAAGATAGCTGTTGAAAATATCTGAGTTTGACGCCATCTTGTTACACATCTCTTCAACTCTTTCTGCATTCTCTAACTGCAAAGAATAGGCAGTGTTCATGAAATTAACACCACCAAGATAGTTAATGAAAATTAGTGCTACCGAACAAAAATGCAAAAGCTTACCCAGAATCTAGCACTTGGCATTGGGATAACATACTATGACTATACAGCTGTGATTACGTGTAATCTGAGCCTCAAACATCTGGTTTACTAGAGAAGACTAATTCAGAGATGCCTCTTTGGTTAAGATGCGTAACATAAACTTATTTCTAATTATAGTAAACTAAGCTATGTTTAGTAATTTTGAAAGCTCAATAAATATGGGTCTCCAGAATAAGTGCTTAAGAAAAATATACAAGATCAAAAAGAGTTGACATACCAATATCCTTTTAAATAGGAAGAGCAATCATGTGGCCCTATAAAGAAGTTGTAATTCCATAGTTAAAATAATTAGAATAAGATGGACACTGAAAGAAAACATCGTTATGATGGTTGTTCTCCCCAAGATACCATGCTAAATGCTTCAGATTTTTTACTCCCATATAATGATTCTATCTTACATATAGTGAGTTTAAGAAAGCAATGTAAGTAGGCAGTTAGAACTGTACCTAATGCTAACTGAGGTATCTTCAACAGTTGGTAGGAGAAGAGAATGATGTTGACTGGTGGCAGAAACAATACTGGTTAGGTACAGTGCTTGAGCCACTGTTTTCAAAACTACATTCGGTATGGGAGTGCCAGTTGGCATCCCAGATGTTCTTCCTATTTAACTCCCTGCTAGAATGCCTAGGAAGACAGCCAATGACTGTCTATGTACTTAGGCCTAGCCACTCAGGTCAGAGATCTGAATGGAATTCCTTTTTTGTTTGTTTGGTTTTGTTCTTCCTTTCAGCTCTGTCCTGCTCTGGCTGTTGCTTTAACAGAATGAATCCGAGCAGAATGGAGTTACTTGTCCCAAGGAACATAATTAAAATCAAAGGTAAAGCACACAGGATCTCTTTTAAAATGTGAGATTCATAGCAACCTAGCAGAAGGAGCCCAGTTTACCTGAGTATGTGAGGAAAATAACATGAAAAGGACTGTTTCAATTGTTCTCTCTTGGTCTTTTAAAGCCAACCTCTGCTTAACTCAAAAGAATGCTTATTTTGTAGTCTAGAGTAAGGAATCCCAATTCTAGGATGACAAAGATTGTCAAAACATCTTTGAATCAAACTTGCGTGGGCTTTTATTTTTAAGTTTGGCCTTCTGATAAATCCAAACTTGAAGACTCCAGTAGTTATTCTAAGCTATCAAGAAAAAGTGGCAAGGTTTGCACCTGTTGTACACTGATGCTAACACAGTCAGAACAAAAAAGAATTAGCCTCCTACTAGGTCCCTTCAGAACCACAAAGCAAATGATGCTTGCCAACAGAGTGCCAAAAAGTTGGGGTAAGACAGCAGTATGGCTGCAGAATTGTGTTAGAGAGAAAAAGAGTGTTGGGCAGCTTTGAAAAAAGAAAGGCCAGAAACTTTGGTCCCCACCTCTGACTCCTGAGCCTGCCTACAGTCATCTTTTCTCACCATCATCCTCAGTAGTATTAATAGTGAACAGATGCTAACACTCTCTGTGTGCTGTTTTACACTCATGTGTTACTTCAGTCTTAAGATTTCATAATAGCATACAATAACCGTATGAGATGTTTATTTTAAAAATTGGGGGAAGCATTGAATGTTTTAATTTTAGCAGTTATACTGTATTTAATAAAGTCAGCATGATGAGACTCTGCGACTTGCTTGGAATCTATATTCCTGATTAAAATGTTTGGTCATCCTTGCTTCCTATTACTAACCTATGTTAATGTTTCTTTCAATGTTATTAGTCAAAAGGTCATGTCTTGGTTTTACTAGATAAGCAGAAACGTAAAGTAGCATATATTTGCCTTGCCAAATCATGTGAGCTAAGGTTGAGATGGTTTAAGTCACTCTAATATGGTTTAAATAAATCAGTCATTCTTTTAATAAAAGCATTCAGTGTAAAGTCAGAGTTCATGTGGAAAGCTTAGTAGGCAGAGTTTTTAATCGTTGCCAGATACTGCCACTCTTTAATATCTGAAAAGACAAATACATGTAGGACAGTTATAAAGAATTATTAGAAAGAATTCGAAAGGCTTTTACCAATGTACCCAGGGGACCAGATTTTAGATACAAATCAAGACAAAAAGATGTTGCATGCGGAAGTTAAGTGTTGCGAAATGTGTACACATTTTTGTTTCTAACCCAGCTTCATTGCTGAAAGAATTTGACTAACTCACAGTCCCAAACACTTATTTCATTGGTCTAGAAGGAAAGAAATTAAAACAGTTAAACTATGTGGTAGTCTCCAGAGAAAATCTCTCCTTGTTACTTTTATAGTACATGAGATCATAGAATTGTTATATATATTTACAAAAAAGTAATTATTTTATATAGCAGTGTCATAAACTGTAGCCCAAGGAAAAGCCCACATATAGGAAAGAGATGGGATATTTATTCAGAACATTTTCCATGTAACCAGAAAGAGGAGTGAAATTGAATGCTATTAGGATTGTCCCTTACAGGTTGTACGTTGTCCTGACGAAGTTTCCAGAAAATACGTTGATTCTAGACTTAGCCAAGGAAAACATGACATTAGGAGACAAGATGACTTAGAGCTTACATAACCACAAATAAGTTTTGTTAATGCTCTGTACCGCAAATTGGAGACCTAAGTATGAGTGGGCAAAGATTATGTCTTAAATAAAACCCGTGACTTACAGAAAGCAAATGCTATTGCTCATGGAACACAGGAACTGTTTCAAAGTGAAGATTATCATGTGTTGGTTATTTTGGATGAATTGTGGTCATTTTCCTTAACATGTTTCCATGTATTAATGGCAGCTATGTGCTTTATGTTAACTTTTTTCTTTAGAATCAATGATTAGGTAATTATTTTTAATATTTAATTTAAACAATTTATTTGGAAGGCAGAGACACAGAGAAAGAATCTTTACCTCCTCTGGCTTCATTTCCTGGAAAAAACCACAACAGCAACAGCTGGAGCAAGCCGAACCCAGGAGCTCAAGTCAGCATCTGACTCTAGACCGCGTGTTAATCAGGACCTAGAGTGTGTAGTAGCCAGGATGTGAACGAAGCCCTCCAATATGGGATGTCGATGTCCTAAGTGGCATTTTCACCTGCTGTAGCAAACAACCACCCCTAGATGAATGTTTTAAAAGACTCCTGTTTTGGGGCCTGTCAGGAAGTATGTGCAGTAATTTCAGTTTCTAGCAGTGAGATGATAAAAGCAGAGACTATGGCAGAATCCTGATAGTATTACTTTGGATTCTTTGGAATGACCTACAACAGTAGGGAGTGTAGCAGTCCAAGTGACTAGCTTCCTTGCAAACCAGCCAGTAAGAATGACACATATGAATGTCAGGTAGGACAATAACTGTAAGTCAAAACGAGAGAACCTAGAAGCTGTCTGACGTGTGTGTGTGTGTGTGTGTGTGTGTATGTATGTATTTTGAGTGCTACATAAACAGTGGCAAATTTTCAATCTAGTAGCTTTGGCTTTTTAGAAGAAAAGTATTGAGCACAAATAACTTGGATGGCTTTGGGAAGCTCTTTATTGTGTACTGTGTTAATGTTCGTAGAGATGAGGTTCTTGGGAGCCCTCCATCCGAGGTGTTCAGAGACCACATGGCAACCATTACCCATCTGCATTCTGCATCTACAAACAGCTCTTACTCTGTTGAAGAACTCCAATATGATGGTGGCTGAATAAAAGAAACCTAAGCAGATTTTGAAAAGCACAACCTGGAAGTATTGTTGGCAGCTTTATGTCACGTAGCCTGGTTAGATTGATCCTTCAGCATATAGAAAGCAACTTTCTCATCAGCCAAATCCTATACTTCTAAAGGACCGCTTTGCCTGGTTTAACAGGGCTTTCAGTTGTAAAGACCATAAAATGCACTGAATGACAATTGGCAAGTTGCAACGTGTACTGTTTAAGGCTGAGTTTCTAGTGTTCAACAGTGAAAACCAGCAGAAAGAGTGTAATGAACTTTGAAAACAAAGGTTGTGAATTACATAAAATATATTCCTATCATTGCCCAAAAGGTTTCCTCAAGTCCACAGAACCATTCCATCCAAAGTTACTGAACTGTTACTAGTATTCAGTTGAACTTTGTTGAGAGGATGCCTTTCGATTGCTAGGCTGTTCTCCATATAATATTAGAAAAGAACATCGCATTTATTTTTAACATGTTGACTGCTCAATACCATGTCAATTAATTCCATAACGATGTTAAGTGCTGCAGATGGTATATTAGTGCTTTTATTTGACCGGGATGATACTCTGCTGACTCTGGCCTCAGACCAGAGAGGGTCTACCCAATAAGTAGTTGGACTTGACTGGACTATAAGATGTTGGACTCTATGCCTGGCATATACTTGCAAAGAGGGATTTTCAACTGAACTTGAACTATGGTTATGCAACAAGGTGGAGGAGCCCACCATGGGGGGAGGGTGGGGGGAGAATCCCAGATTCTATGTAATTACAACACAATGTAATTAATGAATAAATTTAATTTAAAAAAAAACAACATCAGTAAGAAATACGAAATAGAGCAGAGCCATGAACACCTGGAAACAACTGCCAAAAACTGAATTCTGATAGAAACTTCCTACAGTTTACAATAATGATTCACAGTTAACGTGGGTTATTCCATCAAGTACAGAATGTAAATTTAATTGTCCTATCAGTGGCCATGTCTGATATGGTAATGTTCCTCTATCATTGTCAAATTTCTAATCCTATTCTCAGTGTTATCACCTGCAAAACTCTTGTGTAAGGGATGTAGCTTTGTGTCAACATTCTAATGCAAAAACTGAAGTAAATTGGCTATAAGAAATACAACGAACTCCTGGCCAGTGATCACATTACAGTTCAAATAGTTATGTATTTTGCTGGAGAATATTTCCATTCAACCCTGCAATTGTATCATCTGTACTGGAGCTAAGTAATTATTCCTACACACTACATTTCTATTTCTGAGATGTAATTACAGGAAAAAAGAGAGGCTATCTGTGAGCAAGTTACATCATAAATCCTAAAATGGAGGCCTAAAAAGAAATAAAAGTGTTCAGATTCAACATTTTTTCAAAGTTAAAAAGCAACTACTCCAATAGTCATGGAGTATTCGTACAGTCAAATATTCATGTATGTCACTGAAAAATATACTATACAATCATCACTGTGTAGAGTAACAGAAGCAAAGTGGCAATTGCATAGGGTAGGATTTTTTTAAAGAGGACAACTGAAAATGGTGTATCATGTACAATATGAACTTTTGAAACATGTACATGTCTTAATTGAGCAAATTAACAAAGGCAATTGCACACTGCATTGTGTATGTTTGTGATGAGAACACTTCACATTGACCTTGTGATATTTGAAAAAGATTAATTCCTACAGTTAATGCAGTGCACTAGAGTTGAATTTCATCATACTACTATGCTCAGTGAAATTTATCAGACACAGAAACATAAAGACCACATTATCTCACTTACACGTGGACTCTTAAGAAGCTGAACTCATAGAAGCAGCTAGAATTGTGGTTACCAGGGGTGGGAAGCTGGGGACGTGCTGAGCATGAATGTAGAATTTTCTGTGTTGGGGTTTGACTGTATTTTTGATCGTTTACCAGGAACTTGAAAGACTGCTGCTGGCAATTATTTCACTAGCCACCTCTGTGTCATGTTGAGTGTTAGGGTTTTTCTTAGAACACAAGAAAAGATTGATGTGTATACGTAGCAGATCAGTATGATTTTTAGCAATGATGTTTTTCTATGCTGTATCTTCAGCTGTGAAGCTAAGGAGCAAATAACAGATAGTGAAATAGTTCAAAAAAAGGAAAGGCATGCAGATAGCTGAAGATGCTAACAAGGCTCTTCAGAGTGCTACCAGCCCGTGTGGGACCCTGTAGGTACTAGACCCGGCTGTCTTCCAGGTGTTAGTTAATGCACATTCTTCCTGGTGAGACCTGAAATGGATAAGTTGCTGCTTTCCATGTGGGAGATGCAGATTGAATAGATAGCTCAGAGACATTTATGGAGTAAACTAATAATTGAGAACCCCCTCTTTTTTGCATTTTTTTGTCTGTTGAGTAGATGAATAAAAGGGAGACATTTAAAAGTTAGAATAACCAGGCTTTCTATGAGAATGAGCTGTAGCATCTTATCATATACATTGGGTGAACATTTAGCAGTTACAAGAGCAGTACTTGGAAGTCCTTTATCATATGAAAGGGTGATGGCAGAAAGCCAGAGATGATCTCTGTATAGGATGCTAGCAGTGTGTAATGGATTCCCCCCTCCCCCGTGGTATTAATTTCCATAGTAATTGGAAATGTCCATTTCCTGTGTTTTGTTTAGTGTCTTAAAAGCCATGAAATGTACTTAGCCTTTATCAGTAGGTAAGGAACCCACCATTCTGTTCATTTAATGGCCAACTTTCTGGATTGCCAGTCTTTTCACACGGTAATTCTTAAACAGTGGGACCTCCACCAAAAACACTTTGTGAATATGTCAGTGCTGTGAGGCTCATGATCTTCCACACACAGTATCTTAAGCCACCAGAGCTATTTTTTCTCTGTTTACACACAAGATGTTGTTACTTGGCAGGTAAGTCAGATTGGTAGCTCCAGGTTGCAAAGAGTTTTCAACACCTGGGTTATCTTCATTCCAAAAGGTCCGATTAAATAATCTTGCTCACATAATTATTCAATTAGCTACATAGCTGAGCTACCAATGTTAATCTTTAGATAAAAGCTATTTAAATTTTTTGAGAAGTGATCTTCAAATAGACGGATTGAATAAATACAGTATCATTGGAGAAAGTGTGTGAAGGAAAGCAGTTAGGAGCTGCCTTACTCCAAGAGTGATATGTCAACCGTTAAGAAAATAACCAACCCCACTGACAGCTTGATGAGGGGTGTGTGGTCTTTTTCAAGTAAAATTTGATGAAGAAATTCAAGACATTCTTTCCATGTATCCTAAAGCTGTAGTGCTACATTATGAAAACTAAGGCAAGAAGCTCTTAGGAACTCCAGTTGCATATACCTATGACGTGACCATAAAATCAAAGCAACAAAAATGATTTCTTCTAATATTATTATCACTGTAGTTTGGCTCACTGGAATGTAATTTATTCTTTGACTATGTCTCACCTGAATTAATATAAAAGGTTATTATTAAGTCAAGTCTAAATTTCAATGTAAAACATGTTTTAACCCAATATTTGGATACAGTTGAGTTTGAAATTCATCAGTAATTGTAAATTGAACCCAACCTCACATGCAGATCTAATAGGCTTGGATGTTAATTAATGTGATCCAAACAATTTATCATTTCAATCTTGTTTCCATTAGGAATGATGTGTTATGAATGTATGGCAATGGAAAAGTCTATAAGTTGCATGTATTCCAATTTTCTTTATCTACATTAGTCACTGATAGTAGACTTGTTCTAAGCTTAATATTTTTCATTGCTTCTCTATACTTATGAAGTTGGTTTAAACCATAAAATTATCAAACAAGCCAATGAATGAACTTAATGTATTTTAATCTGATAGTTCCCTTTATAGCTTTTATTATAGAAGCAAATCATCTTTATTTCAAAAGTTAAATTGGGTTTTCATAGTGGCAATGCAGATCATATTAACATCAACTGTGGAGGGATTTCTAAAACATATATCCTTCATTTTATGTATGACTCCAACCTCACAGTAAGTCTGTAATGAATGATCTAGATAGCATTATTGAAATTGTTAAAATAGTGCTTTTCAACCTTGATGCTTTAAACGTTTCAAATCAGATAAATCTGTGTTGTGGAGCTTGTCCTGTGTCATGTGAAATGGTTAGCAGCATACATGACCTAGGTTTACTCGATGCCATTAACATCTCCCTACTTGTAACAATCAAAATTAGCTCCAGAAATTATCAAGTGTCCCCTATGGTAGAATATAACATAGGCTGAGTGTCATGACATCATGGAAGCAGGACTAGATTTACATCTCTGATACCCAGGTCCCCCCTTCTTGCCATAGGCTATAATGCTATTTAGGAAAAATTAAGAGTTTGATGGTACAATTGCTTCTGTTACCCTGTGAGAGTATTCATAAGCATAATATGGGTAATACAATATCATGGATGCAGATAAAAGGAAAACTGAACCCAACTTGACAAATGCTAAATGTGCAAAAATTTTTTTCTCATAGCTGAGAGAGAGAGAGAGAGAGAGAGAGAGCGCGCGCATCCTTAGAGAAAAATCAGAAAAAAGGAAAGGCATCGACAAAACTAGCTGCAAACAACAAGATGGAAATGCCACTGCTGGCTCAAGGCCCCAACTGCAGAATTTAGCTTAAATGCTTTATGCAATTTGTCCGTTGCTGGCATCTTTTCAAAATACTCTATTAGCTCTTGCAATGGAAGCCTGCCAGGAGCCAAATGAACAGGTTTTAGTCTCAAGTGAGTTGTAGGTAGAAAGAGACCATACTTGTCATTTCTGCAACAAATGGTGCTGCATACAACCAAAGTAGTTTTATCCTGCTAATATATTAAGTGAAGCTGTAGAAATCCCATGTTTGGTAAATTTAAAAGGAAACCATGCATGATGCCTAGACCCACAGAGTGCTAGTCCCTAAGTAATGCACAATGCATTCTGTGTATTTGTGATGGTAAGAGTTTTCCTGAAAGCATGATGTATCCCTTTCTTTTTGTTGAGCCAGAGAAAAGTTTTTTTTAACAGTTTATATAAGTAAAATACAGTAGCCTGACCTCATTCTGTGTTCATATCCTAGCAGATGAACAGTCTGAATAGGCAAATATTCATTCCTGAATTTCAGAAAAAATGTACAACATTGTGCAAATGAGAAAAACAACAAACAAAAATAGCCATGGTGATAAGCCTGCTAGTACAATGAAAGTTTAGAGAATGTGTAAAGTTTAAGTCCCTTTGAAAAGAATGACATAGCTGGTGACAAAGCAAGCAGTTTTCTTAAAGTGCTCTCAACACCCTCAATTTTCCATGGAAGCAAGACATTTTTCTCATTTTTCTTTTCCTCATGATTCTCTGGTGGTCTATAATAGCACTGCTGACCCTTAGAAATGTCCTATCAACACTTTTCTGAACTGGACCTGAATCTCCTAGGAGTTTATTTGTCAATTTAATATGTTTGTCCTCTGAAAAATGAACTAATTCAACCTCTTTCCAGTTCTGTCCCTCAGTGTAAGAGATGGGACCAAAAATGGGTAACTTAGAGCCATTAGCAATACCTTAAACCAAATGACATGGAAAGTTAATGAACACTGCCTCATTGGCTTACTGAATAAGTCCCTCTCTGTGTAGCACATGAGTTAGGAAGTAGGTGGTAGAGTAAGTTACGTTAGTTGATTTAGACAAAATGAATAAATTACTTTGCTTGTATATGTACTTATTCAAATTCTTTTTGGAAAAAAAGAATGAATTTTCCTCATTGCAAGAGGGTAAATTTTTGTCACTGGATATTAAATCCAGAATCTCCAGGCCATAGAATTAGGTCAAGGTCTGGAAAAACTTACAGAGCTTTAGGATGCCTGTGACCTGTTTTACTTAGTGTGGACAAGGGATTGTTATCTTCTGCAAACTATTATGTATTTGCAAACTAACAGTCATGGGAGAGCCTCTGTTTCACAAGAGCCTGCCATTATTTCATTTATTGAAGATAATTCCAGAAGTTTGTCTCCATTTTAAAAGACAAAATAATTGATTCATTATTCACAACCAGAGAGCAAGACTACCCTGTCTTCCACACACACATACCAATGAGCAGATTAAGGATGTCCAATAAACACAATTTTTTCTTATTCCCCAAACACTGTAATCTGTGCTAAGATTTGTTGCAAGGTTCTTAAAGAGTCTCACAAAGCTAAAACTAAGTAAGTTCCCTAGAACTTGATTCATTCTAGAATACTTCTACCTCTCAGGACAATTCATACTCAAGGCAAATAATCTTTGTTGTGGTAACACTGGGCCTCTCCATCCTTCCATGCGAGGCCATTATGAAGGAAGGAGCCATGATGCTCAACACTTTTTTAGCAAGAATGAACTTTGTTACTAGTCTTTCCAATACTCCAAATGTGTTGTAGACAGATAAACAAGTACTATTTGGAGGAAGTACCTGTATTTGAAGCCGCCAAACTTATATTCCCCATCCAAAGCATATTGAATGAAGTTATATATTCTAATGAAATAGTCAGTGGTGCTGTGGAAATGAGGGCACTTAAGTATTATTACTATTTTTTTTAAAAAGACCATTGGATTTTGTAGCCATGGAAGGCTGGGTATGTAGATGATATTGTTAGCATAACTCAGTCGTATGTCACTGAAAAAAGAACCACTGGCAATTTCTTTCAGTGATGAAAAGCTGAGAGAAGTCGATCCGAAATTGAAAAAAAAAATCAGAAGTAGAACTACGCTTTTGGGGCAGCACAGTGATTAGTCTGTGGGTAACTAAACAAACCATTCCTGTTTTCAGATGCTACTATTACCTTGATAAATACTGGAATCTGAGTCTATTAAATGTGTTATTCACTTTACAAATCTAGAAATCATTAGTAACATAACAAAATTTGAGGTGTAGCAGAAGTGATCGTTCTTTATAGGCAAAGAGTGACAGGAAGAAAATCAGCTGATACAAGATTCAAAATTCAAACCAGGACTGAGATGCGTTATTATGATCCCAAAACATGACTTAGACATTTGTGGTAGAGTAGGGAAACACATTATGGGAGATTTTCCTTGTTGCTTTGATTTTGTAAAAAGCATTATTTGTTATTATCATTCTTACTAATACACAACTCAAGTGCAAAGCATCTATTTGATCTACAGCAGCCTCAACCCAACCTTTTCATGTGGTGGATACAATTTAATCAGAGCAGGTAAAACTGTTCCTTTCAAAATCATGAATTACATCGAGAATTGGCCAGCAAGTATATTGATAAAGCTGTTCAAACAAGTGTGCTGAGGGGTAAGAATGATGTTTTCTTTCAATGTGGACCTGAATCATTCAAAGGTAGACAGCTTTGATCTCCACTTTCTGCTCAATTCTTATCTGCACTGGAATGTTGATGCAAGGTGTATTTCTTTGAATGGCTGTGTGAGTAACAGAGTCTACAAGATATGAAAAAAAATCTTAGAACTTGTATGTTCTCTTAAGTAAATTGTATATAGGCTGTGATATTTGAAGAAATAATTCATAATCATACACCACTAAAGGCATTATCTAAGACCGAGTGCCTTGATATGACTTCAGTGGCCCTTCTAGTCCAAGAGTTGCATTTCCATCCAGTTATGCTTTATCGACAAGAATAGCATCAAAAAGGACAGAATTTTTAGAAAGCTAATGTGCCTTCAGTGAATGTCACTCAATCATCCTCCCTCTTTAGAAAGTCTGATCTTTTCCTCCCAAGGGGCAGCACAGGATTGCATTTTTACTCTCATCTGTGTTCAATCAAAAACGCAAAAAAAGAAAAGCCCTCAAAACACCAAAGCTATTTAGTTTCTTCTTTTCTATCCTGGACCAAACGTGTTGATATACTTGCTGCTCTCAGTTGAGCACCCGCCTCCCCAGCACCCCTCCAGAAATGGCTGAGTGTTGCTGATGTCCAGCTTCCTTAACTTTGCTTTCCATGATTCAGTTCAGATCTTCCTATACTTCATGGCACCATGTGCCTTTGCTTCGTTGTCTCAGAGTTGGTCATTGCATGTTTGTTAAGTTACATTACAAGTTTCTCCATTGTAATCCAAGGATCAACTAGATTTTTGTTCATTTAGTGCATGCATTCAATTCTCTTTGGTGTCCTCACTGGTTCCTTCATGCTCAGCTCTTAGAGACTGGTCATGAGAACATTAGTATAAGGGAAATCAGTTGCTCAGAGTATCTTTTTAAAAAATAGACAGGCACATATCTATCTATAGACAGAGACGGACAGAGATAATCTTCCCACCACCTGCAAGGACAGCCCCATTTGCTGACTGAGTCTCCAAAAGCCCCCAATGGCCTGGGCGGCACCAAGCAAGTCAGGAACTAGAAACTCAATGCATGTGTTTCTCAGGGGTATCAGGGGCTCCATAACGTAAGCCATCCCTGCTGACTGGGGTGTGTGTAAGTATGCAACTGGGATAAGGATCCAGCAGGGCAGATAGTATTTGGGCTCTCAAGTCCCATTTCTATCTATGTGACATGCGTTAATCCATATGTTTTGTTAATAACAAATGAATATGAGAGAAACTTCCATTCTTTCTTGGAATAATTTAACTTGATTCTAAGAAAGGAAATTTCTCCTCTTTGTTCATGTGCAGGCTGCTTTCTGCTGTTTTCACACCAATCCACTTGGCAGGACTTCATGAAACCAACTCATTCTCACTGACCTGTGACCAGCAGAAGCAGGGAAGTAAAACAAAGCAATATATCAGGAAAGCACTTCAAAAATCGCTGAGCTTGAAAACAGAATGCAGTGATAAAGGATGGATAATGGAGTAGAAAAGCCCACTAGACTGTCATTGACATAATTTGAATATATGCTATAGATGATTGCAGAGATCCACATTTCCAGAACTTAGCCAGTGTACCCTGACTTTGCAGTAGGAAGTCCTTTTTAGGAACTGTGTATTGCATTTTTTTTTTAGCAGTGAAAGAAGTCTACAATTTACTCTAAATTCTTTTTTGGGGGGGTGGTGGTGGAAATGTATATACAGGAACAGATGCACAGGTATTTATACACACAATCTAAATTGACTAAGGTGCATGTTTTAATGTGTACATACACTCAAACACTTGGAGAAAATCCCTGTTTGGTGCTGCCTGCCCTGACAACAGGGCAAAAGTGATTTAGTGCAAACTGTACTGCAGATTTTTATGCACAGCTGACTAGCAATATGTAGCATGGAGCCTTGAAGTCATCCATGCATGCTTTCAAACTGAAAAAAAAAATCAGCAGGATGTGGTATTGTTCACTATGATACTTAGTAGGTAAGGTGTAGGCAATGTATTTTGGATGTTTGATATTCTCAAGTTGCTGTTTTTGGGGGTTACTGATTGTAAGTACAGAGCTTCTTTACACACAGAAAACACTGCAGCAAGTGTTAGCTGTTGGTGAAGCCAAGCAGGGACATTAGAGACCTCAAAGGACAGTTCTGAAAACTTCTCGTTAGTGTTGAAATTACTTGAAAACCTAATCTCTTTGGAAGACATGTTTATATTTATATAATTTCGTATGTGTGATACCAAGAAGAATTATTTCCCAAATGCGTTTGATAAAGGAAGTTATGGTAATGGCATTTTGCACCTCTGGAAACAAATGAAGTCACTATGCGAACTATCAATGTGGCAAATGTAAAGACAGACATTTTTGATGACCACAAATACAAATGTTGGCTTCTTGGGCAGAACTGACATTTTTTGGTGCCTGGTTTAGAAATGAGGTAACAAGTACATCATCGATTGCTGATTTCCATGCTTTGCATTAGGCACAGATGTTACCCAATAAGAACCTTTGTAGATGCAGAAAGCAAAAATTTTAAAACCCATTGCATGTAAATTTCCTAAAGCACATAGGCAGAGGTCAGTGTTGTGGCACAGCTTATGAAGCTGCTGCATGTGACAATGTTTATGTGCCTGCTGCTCCGCTAATTGCCTGGGAAAATCAGCAGAAGATGTCTGAAGTGTTTAGGCCCCTTTTTGAACTGCGTGGGATACCCAAATGAGTTCCTCACTGCTTGCATTGGCCATTGTGATTGGTTAGGGAGTGGACTAGCTCAAGGAAATCATTTTCTCTCTCTCTGGAAGTATGACTTTCAAATAAGTGTTTCTAATACACACAGATTATATATGTATAATATGTAGTTATATATGAGATATATATTTGCACGTATACTTTACTAAATACACTTTACTAAAATGAAAATTGACCCTGAGATCAGAGCAGACAGTGAAAATGTGGAGCAAATTCTCCTCTTTCAGAGATGTAGAGATGACTACTGGTGCCGACATTTAGAAATCCCTGTTTTTACCTCTAAACATCCTAGTATTTGAGTGGATATGCTCCAGGCATTGCACGGAGCCCATTTGTTGTATAGGCTGTTGCTAAAAACACATTCAGGATAGGAACCTTTTCTGTTTCCTGCAAAAGTTGCTTTTGTGAGAAGCAGAGAAAGATCCCAACACAGGAAAGGGTAAAGATGTAGAAAACACCATCTGCTCAAAGACCTCAGAGTTTGAAGGAAGGACCACAGCGACAAGATGCCTGTGAAAAAGAAACAGCAACCAAAAAACTCACATCCACTAAATGAGTGAAGAGATGGCCCCATCCTTCTGGATTAAAAGTAATCTAAAGTTTGAGTGCGTTAATGTTGGAAGTTGCAGTGACAGATGTTGCCTGCATGGCAGAGTCTCAATCTGCAGCTGGCCTAATTTTCTGGACATTGTGTGGGACAGGGAAAAAGAAGATGATAATACAAAGGAACATAAAGCTTTAAATGACTCTTTGCAACTGCATTCCTTAATCTATTTATTACTTCTGATAAGCAGATGAATGCATGATGGAGGGGCAGGCATTTGAAGGAGTAAACAGCACCCACTGCCTGGGTGAAAGAATCAATCATACTCCTGATGGTCTGTTGTGGCTGCTCCATATCCCATCTGTGTTACTGGTTTCTAATAGCTGATTTTAAATGTTGTGGTAATGGCTCATTTGTAGGACAGCTTGTGCCTAATGCTGCTGATTGACCACCTGGTGGATCCACGGACCATTTATCAGCTGATGAACAGGTCTGACTTCAGGAAACCAATGTGTGATCAGCTGTGTAAAGCTCTCCATACCCTCCTTTTCTCTGTTATCTTTTCATTCTTCCAGTTTCATTGCAGGGCCTCAAATCATAATTCTACCCATGGGAAAGGAAGAATGCACATTCTTTTTCTCAGTTACTTATCTGGGGGCCAGTGTTTGGCCCAACTGTTAAGGCACCCTCCTCGCACATGACAGTGCTTGGACTGAGTATTCAGCTGTGCTCTTGTGTCTAGCTGCCTGCTAAAATAGATAATGTGAGACAGTGGTGATGGCTCAAGCAACTGAGCTCTTGACAGCTCCGTGTGACACTGGGGGATAGTTTGAGGGTCACAGTTTTGGGCCTACACAGGAGTTGTTGTGGTCATCTGAAGAGTGAACCAGCAGTCTGTTGCTGTCTCTGGAAAGAAAGGTAGTGGTGTAGTAGAATGCTTGTATGTAATATTAACAAGATTAGACTTGTTGGTCATGAAGTCTTTTGCAATTTAACGTAACAAAATTCCTGTTTTCTAACATGTATCACATCAACTTCACATAACCATTTTGGGGTATGGATGATGAATAAACATCTTTGGTTATGGCCAAGAGGAAATCAGTTTAGTTTCTGATAATGTAATACCTATATTGCACTCAGGAAATCAAACCTCTGATTTCTAATAAACACTCAGTAAACTTGCTGTGACTCCATATTAACTATATTAAATGTAATACTTTCAACATGTAGATTCTAAATTTGAGGAAGCAGAAGGTTATTGGTATAGATTGCTTCAGAGACAACACAAAAGGAAGAGGAAATGAGAATGGCAGATAGAAATCCTGCAGTTGCCTTGGGTGTAGCAGATCAGCTCTTGTGGTTTTGGATGGAGGGCTGCAATATTTGACCTCCGCATGTGCAGGACTGTGTTAATTAAGCCGCATAATAATTTGATTCTGCAAAGCAGCTTTTTTTCTACTTTGCTATAAGGATGGAGCTAAGAAAGAGCATGGAGACTTTTATATGTAAATTTATTTTTTTCACAAGGTTTTGAAAAATTTCTACCTTCACTGTAATTATGTGTAGTAACTAATGTTGCACATGATTATGAAATCTGTTTTTTGCTTATTTCCATTGGACTTAAAAATTATCCTGATACTTCCAGACTGCATAAACTCATCACTTCCTGGGATCGCAATCAAATAAATGGTCTGGGTGTAAACTCATTTTGATATAGTTCAGACTCAGGTCTTCAATCTTAAATTAATTTTTGGTATTGAAGCATAGGTATTTAAAACCCCTTGTTCTCTTTGGATATTCTTTACATTTTTTAAAAAAATTTTCAAAGAAAAAATGTAAGAAAGGATTAATGTATAGTAGATAGTTTTCCTCTATATATATGATATTATTTCTGTAAATGGCATTGATTTTTTATGGAAAAACACAGTTTACATGAACAAAATAGAAATGGGGGAGCTCTGTAATTTTAATTTGGGGGAGACTCATGATGTTAGTCTTTTTTGCATTTTTATGTGATTCAGAGAAGTTTTTACCATAGCTTTGTAATCGTATTACATTTGAATTTCAAATTCAGAGCTCTGGTTTGTTGTTTCCTTGGTGTAGGAAGATGACAACATCTACTTGTACCACAAGCAATTGGTGGTACTCCTGAATTGCTTCCCCACCTACCTATAATCCCTTAGACCTCTTTGAGACCTATCGACTACTGAGCTATAGAATCGATCCCCAGGTAGGTTGATGATATCCTCTTCTGCGTGGTGACAATGAGCAGCTGAGACAAGATAATCAAATTCTCACACATCTTGTACATTTTCTAAATTCTCTGTTGGCTGGACACTACTACAGCTGAGAATTAAAACTTTTTTTTTTCTTGAACAAATCAGCTTATCTGAAGAGGCTTTTGTTTTGCCACCTAAACTAAAACTATTACAATTAACTGAAATGGAGCTCAATGCTGTGATGCTATATAAACTCTGAGGTTATAATAAACTAGACAGTGAGGAAAGAGATGTAAAAAGAAAGGCATAGGATTATGAGTGTTTGGAGGAGGAACTGCTGTGTTTAATTTGATACTGAAAATGTCCAAGTGACAACTAGATCTAGGCTGCTCTTCCAAATTTATGAAGGGGTTATACCTATGGGGAAATTTAAAAAGAATGAAAAATGCTATTTCTTTGTGCCTTGTTGAAGCCTCCTAAGAGTCTTTCTATTGCTGCTCATCTGTGATTTGAATGCTGTGAGATGAGGGCACATGCTCTCCAGTTTATTGGCATTCCCTCCACGATACATTGCAACAGGGTTCTGTGGAAGAAGTTGGCTCTTGTGGTATGAGCAAAGTTAGTAATGGTGAGATGCGTGCGCGCGCACACACGCACGCACACACGCACACGTCAGCCCAACACATGATAAACTGTCAGGTTGTGGAAATCAGAATGGGAGAAATAGCTGTTCTATCCTGGTACAATGATTCGCCCTTCTCACATCACCAAGAGTGCTTCATTTACCCTAGCTTGCCTCTTTTTTCCTCAACCTTTTTGATCTCACATAAGTAGTGAAACAATAATTCCAAATGATGCTATTTAAAAAGCTAACCTTACTTCCTGCTCCCCAAGGGTCTATCTTCCTTGACTCCTGGTAGTGTCTTTTCATTTTGCTTCTTGTTTTCTTTGTAGTTCAAAACCTTACACAGAATACCACAGCAGGAGACCTTGCTAATAGAGAAAGCTCACAATGTTACTCCAAAGCATCCTGGCTCTCAGAAATTAATCTCAGGCTCCCCCAGGGGTTGGGCTCCATTAGGACATGGCATCAGGATTTACCCAGGTTTTGTCTTTCTTGTCCAGACTTCTATGAAGACGCTAAAGGGTTTGAGTATTAATGTCTAAACCAAAATCTTTAAGTGAGAAATGCTGTTTTCAAAGTTGTATCTAAATATGACTTTGAAGCTGCATTTTTTAGCCTGCTCCTGTCTAATCTGATGCCAGGTGGTGGAACACATTATTCACCTCAGGCCAAAGGATGCTTCTTCCTGTACCATGCTGTATAATCCATTACCTCTGACATTCGCAGGGCTAGGATATAAATAAATGCTTTTGTTGGAAATGCAGGAGGAGTCCTATATGTCTTTGCCCCTCAAGTTTGTCCTCCTCATTCACTGACTGTGTCACAAAGTGTTTTTCTTGCTTTTCCCCACAAACTTATAAAAGCTACAAATCAAAGAGTACAGGGAAAGAAGGGGCTCTCAGCAGGTTGCAAATATCATATCTCAGTCATTTAGACATTTGTCAGTTCAGTAACCCACAGCCAAGGTTTTGGGAAGAATTATTGGAATGTGACACAGCATGTGGGCTGGAGTTCAAGGAAGCTATTGCCAAAGAGGTCTGAAAGCAAGAAAGAGAATTCAGCCCACACCCTAGCAGCAGCAAGGAGTTCAAAAGACAGAGTTGCAGAAGGGAGGGCAAACATCAGAGGCTTACAAAAGGTGCAGTCATTGTGTTCCTCTCGGAGATGGCGTACATAAATTAATGACAGAGAATATATTTAAGGATGCATTGTTGCTGGTGTCCTTTGTCGTCTCATGTACTTGGTAAAAACACAACAAATGTCTCTTGGGATTGACTGTAAAATAGATGAGAACTTCTAGTCCATTTCAACGCAAAACAAACCTACAGACTCCCAAGCCATCACATGTCTCTGGATTGGACTAAACAAATGGTGGCCTATGGGTCATGCCTAGTTTCAGAAATACTTCCTTTGAAACTGTCATACTTTATACATAGGACCACAGTGGCTGCCTCTGTGTCATTACCACAACTAGAAGACCGAAAAAAAGGCAACAAAAACATGGTTCTTGGTGATAAAGAAAGGTGAAGATTTGGCATTAAACATTGCTAACTTCTATTTTATTAAAAAGGGGTCCTTTGTGCTTTGCAGCTTGGGTGCCATCACAATTCTAGCACGGAGATACTGAGGCAATTTCACCTGTACAAATTTTCCAGGTCTGGGATCTGATTGGAGGATGACTCAAGACTGACTCAGTCGGTAATGAGATCTTAAGATGCTTGGGCAGGACGTACCTGGCTTAAAAGTACAATAAAAGCAAATGCAGTACTAAGTCATCATCAAATTGATTTTTTAAGTCTTTTGTAATTCCTTTCAAGCATCTATTTGTAAATGGAATATTCCAAAGGAAACAAAACATAAATTAAAAAATAGAATATTTGCATTAACCCCCCTTCCGACACACAAAGTTGTTCTGGCATTTTTATGGCACTTGTAGATAAAGAAAGCAGGGCGTAAGAAAGAGAAGGGAATATAGATACATATAGTTTGGAGAGATGCCCGAAGCACAGATGTCATGCAGAGAGGGAAGTGTATCCTCCCAGTCCGTGACCACTAGCACTTTGTCATTAGTTGCAACATCTAAAACACTGTGTTCCAAGGAACACAATCATTTCTAGATTAATAAAAAAAAAGACATGTTTTGCAAGCCTCTACTTCTCTATTCCTAGAATGCCTAGAGGGTGGTTGTTACAGTTTGAGTGTGAAGGATGGATAATTAAGTCTCCAACACAAAAATTACTGTACAGGTGATGATACAGCACACCACCTTCACATACATGTTGTGGTTTCTCTCCAATGTTAGAACCAAGCCACCTTGCTGGTAACTTGGGTAACTTCTTTTAGTCCCTGCATTTTGAATAAACTTTATAACCCTTATTAATCAAGGTTCACAAGCTTTTGTGGTAAATAATTATTTCCTCACTAGTTCATGTAATCAATACAGAACTTCCTGTCACTTAATTGAGCAGGTAGGTCGCACTCACACATCAAGTTAGTAGACAGCAAGCTATTTCAGCATACTTCGAAGTGTCTGAAAAAATATTTTTTCAGAGTATGTATTTTTTCCTTAAACTTTTGAAACTATGCGAGAGATGGTATAACATGGTGATTGGTGGGCAGGCTGGGGAGACAGGGAGCTTGAGTTCCAAGTATGATTCTACTTCAGTGATAGGTGACTATGGTAAATGATTTACCCCCTGTGTGCCTCAGTGTACTACTTTTTAAATTGGGTATGGTAATAAAAGCTCATAAAATTGCTGAGGATTTAAGAAAGTAAAAAATGAAGTACTTAGAACTATACTTGAGTATGGTCAATGTTCAATGAAGACTGATTTAAATGTATAAACACAGTAATAGAAATAATCTTTAGATGAGAGGCTAGGAACCAGTTCAAGGAACTTTATATTTAATGTCACATATGCAATCATTGAGTCTTGACCACAGGGGCAACTGTGTCTCATACCAAATTTAAGGGAAACATTGCACTATGTGAAAACTTGAGTCTGCCCAGTCCCATTGGAAGCGATAATAAGCTGTAATACTTTTCTCTCAATGTCCAGATCTCAAAAGCTGTTTCATAAAGCAGTGAGAAATATATAACAGTAAAATAATGTTTTTATAGATGCATTTTCTGCAATACAGTGGGTTTCATGCTGTTTTAACTGTTACTGTATTAGTTTATGGGAAAATGTGGCGACAAAGGGCTTTGATTATTAAACATCCAAGAAGCTGCAAGTGAAGTTAATCAAGTTTCCTCACTGACTCATAGGTCACACAATCGCATTGTTTACTTCAGGAAGGTCTCTGGTTTTCATTTCTTCAGTGACAATCAGCATGTCATTTAACTTCATGTTGTAAATTTTCTATTTCTCTTTCTGTTGATTTTTTTTTTAAATTTAAAGGGATGTATAGTAACTAAGTAGTAGAAACTATCACATACAAATGGGATGATACAATGCAGTGTGCACATCTACTTTCAAATTGAGGATGAACCCCCAGTGGAACTGTTAAATGTATCTTGACACAAGGATGCTGGACTCTGCCATGCCTACAATGTCAGGATATATTTAAATAACAGAATGATGGACTTATGACTGATTATGAATGATTATGGTATTGTAATGATATGAGGGAAATCTCAAAATCTATGGTATTGTACCATGGAATAATAAAAATTTTAAGAGTTTTAAATGTGAGTAATGGAAGCATACTGTAAGTTATAACTATGTGCATAGAAATGCATCTATTAAGTATTTTGCAAATTTAAAAAATAGATTTTGAAAACCTAAGAAATATCCCATGGTTTTTCAACGTTAGCAGTGTGGAGAACAGTTAAACCAGCTATTCTGGTAGAGACAGAGCCATAAATTGCTGGCAGTTGCAAATACAATGTTAGCACTTGTAGGTCTCTTCCACTGTCTTCATTTTAAAAGGTACACATAAGTTCTATTCTCTCTATACCTCCAAATAGAGCGACTCCCTGGGGCAGCAAGGAAACAGGAAAACATGGGAGGTAGCATGTGCTTGAGCTAAGTGTTGAAGTCTTATGTCTGAGCACTCTAAGTGGGAAGAAATCAGAGATTTGAGTTTAAATTTTGCTTCAGTGACATGTATGGGAATGGAACAAGGAAAAGGAAATTCTATAAAATACCATTTTACCAACTACAAATTGATCTCAATATTTACCACCTTGAAACGATTTTCTTGAAAGCGATCTCTGTATGTATACAAACAGTAGGTAAATCATTTCAAAAGCAACTATACCCTAGACTCAGCATCAAGACTTCATGCCTCCTCATTTTTCATTCTCCTTTCAACACAAAGTTTCTGGCCTGAGAAATACCATGCAGGGTAATATACTTTCTCTTCTCCAGATTAAGCATGGGGAAAAAAAGTGAGTGCAGCTTTTAAGGCTGCCATGACACCATGAACAAAACCAGTTCTCTTAAAGTGGGTGACCACAAATGTCACCCAGTTTAAACTCCTTGTTGAGATCTTATGGAAGTGATATCATTACAGATTGTCATTTCTCATTTTTATACCATTAATGTCCAACAAACTAATTCCTTCCCAGTAATCCACTAAATTTCCTAGATAATCACAAGAATAATCCAGTACATATATAACTAAGTACTTTTATCATTTCTATCTCAACAAAAAAATCAAATAGAACTCTTTTGTTTCACAGTCTTCAGAATGAGTTAATCTTCAAGTTGAAGTGTTGGCTTTCACATGCTTCCATGAATTTAAAAAGAAATAAAGCTATTTCCTGTTTGACCTCCAAAAGATCATCTAAGCTCAAATATGTATGAGCTGTTTGTTATCAGCAAGTTACAAGTATATTTTTTGATTGCTTGAGATGCCCTATTGAACACATTTCTATCTTAGGTTACATACATGTAACCTAAATGAATTTTACGATGAAAAGTCAAGATTTTCACAAATTCCTCACCAATAAACCCTAGGCACTACTCCATATTGTAGAAATGCTGGCAGTCCCTCAGTAACATTTTCTGACATGACAAGTCAGTTTATTCCTGAAAAAAGAATCCAGAGATTGGTAATCTGTGGGAAAACTCTGATGCAGTGAGTGCTTACAGGAACTTCCTTTAGTGGTCCATTTAATTACAACACAGAAATCAACAAGGATTTCTTATTACTTATCAACTGCAAGTAGGTATTACTATTTGTTGCCCACTGTAAGTTTTTCTTCTTCATTCAAATAGCAAGTGCAATTATGAATTCAAGATACAAGCTATTGTTAGTTGCCTGTCAATTTGTTTGTCTTCTTTGTGAAGTTCCCTAGAAGTAAAGTTAAAAGTAGAGACAATAGGGGAGTAGGAAATATAGGAGGAGGAGTTGAAAACGCATATTACAGAGAACAGAATCACAGAACAACACTACAAGTGTGGAGTCCCAGACACCATGGCAAGACAGATGTACCAGACATGACATCCATGTTCAATGGCTGTGCCAACGAAAGAAAATGAGAACAAAACCAGACAGAGATGTCATGAGAACAGCCCCTAATGCTGACATGAGCCCATGAAAATCATCAACACAACTCATGAGTTAGAACTACAAAGGAAAGTTATCCCCACAACTCAAGTGCTGGAATTGCTGGGTCAGCCTGGATGTGTCACTTGGGTGAGACACAGATGGTGTGATTTCAGCCCATGCACTGCTAATGGAGGCCACGGTGAGCAGAGGAAGCTACAAGACTTCACGGCATGCCACGCAATGGTCCTGGGCTTGTTCCGAAAGAAAAGATAAAACAAATATTCTGATTCTGCAATAAAATTCTTTTTATGCCATCTGGAATTTATGAAGAGGGGCTTGTTTCTCTATCTGCATGATTGTAGTAATAAGTATTTTTTTTCCTAGCTCATGTATCATCTTTCAAATTCTGTTGTCATAAAGGGCAAAGGACTTGTGCAGATTAGGCATAAAATAAAAGAGAAAAAGAAGGGAATTAGAAGGAAAATATGCAGAGGTGGAAGAGGAAAACAGATTTTCATTCTTGTATACACAACTTTCTTGGATTTTTGCTGGGATTTGTTTTGAGATAAATACATAATTAAGGGGAACGTAGTAAAGGGGGAGGAAGTCAAGAATCGGATGGCAAGAAAAGATTTTTTTGCCTCGTTTGGTTTGTTTATATCTCTCAGCATTTGAAAAAGTAAGAATAATGAGTTAAAAATAGCCGAATGACAAAAATACTAAATGTGAATTAAAAATAAAATAAATTGAACCACCAAAAATTCATGCGGCACAAGATGAGGTGAATCGACAATGTTTTTCAAATCTATACAAGGAATATATCTATTTTTGTATATGCAGAAGGATGTGCATATACAGATAGATATATTTGTATAATTTCCTCTTTCCATTCTTACCAAGGCTAACTGAATTATGAAGTCACCATTATAATTATGACAATGAAAACACAACCTAAAAATTTAACATGCTTAGCTTGCAATGATAAAACAGTATCATGCATGTCTATGTTGGCTGGTGCAGTTAAAAATGATGTGAATTTCTGTGTAAACACATGACTGATGACAGGGGCTGTTAATCTCTGCTTATTATTGTTATTTATACTGTGCTTATATATATGTATATGAAGTGACAGGCACTATATACTTAGTATATACACATTGTATATATACACACAGTATGTATGTTTGGGGCTCATGGGGGAAAAAAACTGCAGAACAGAAAGAATAAAAGCAAATCCATACAAACTGTTTAAAACCCAATCCCTCTTTGTTCATTTTGGGGACTTGCTGAATGGTTTCATTATGCTCACTGTATCAACAGTTTTCATTGGCATTTGAAATCAGGAAGTTCTTGTGAATTTGGCCTTCGGTGAATATGTCTATCCATATCGTTACAGAATGCCCTGGCCTACAGATGAGACCACATCTGGGAAGATCAAAGACTGTCTTAATATTGGACTGCAGCACGTTTCACTCACAATATGCAACAAACTCTATACCCACTCAAACAAGAGAAATCTTGTATCTCCATAAGATTCCATATAGAAAAAAAATGAGTAACAAAAGAAAATTCCTTTGTATTAAAAAACATACAGGTTACTACTTCCACAGAGTAGTTGGAGATGCTAAGAAACAATTCTACCAATATAGTCAACATGAAAATCATTAAGAGTGATGATGACACCTACTTTTGCTTTTTTGTCCTCTGTGGACTCTGGTAAGAGAAGTTTTGTTTCTCCATATCCTGCTTTGAAACTTAACATTTGTCTTTAACATTTTAGCTGTGCTTTATATCATGTCTTTACAAATGAGAACTGAAATGATTTAGCAACTCGGGGCCAGATTTCCCTGTTATAAACACTTTAATGAGACATCTCAACCTAATAAAGATTAAGAGCCTTGTTCTACCTGGAAGATGCAATAACAGGTTCTTGACAATTCTGCTAAATCAAAATTTCACCCGATCTGTTTTTGCTATTTTAATGGGGCTAAGATGGAAGAACATAGTAACGAGAGCACCAAATGCAAATATGTGGAACAAAGTACATCCTAGAACCACTCTGGGCCTAGGGATTGTTTTGTGATCTCATGTTGCTGCCGTTAGTTTAAAGAGTCTGACCACTATGAAGGCACAGCATTATTGACAAACGGATATATTTCCTCTTCCCTGTCTGCACTCTGGTGGAGGCACCGTCCCTTGAGATTTCATCAAAGGATATTTATCAAAAATAAAGGCAGAAAACCCAGCCTAATTGACAATCCCAAACAGGTATCCCTGGAGAACAACTGGTTGAGTCAATATGGTTGTTAAATATCACTATGCCATTTTTCAGCTTTAAAAGCTGCTCTGTTTTTACTTTGTTCTGTGCAGTGATTAGCGCTGGCCAAAACACTTTTAGAATCTTTAGACTACAACAACAGAAGACAGAGGTAAGAAATGAAGAGGTAAGAAATGTGCCTCATGTCACACTTCATGCTGACATGTTAGGACACAAACATGAACAGACTAAAGTTATTAACTATTATGTGGCTTCATAATGTCTCGAGGGATTCCAGTTACCTAGTGATTATGGTGTTGTGAGGTCGAAAGAGATAAAAAGGAAAATGAAATGTGGCTTTTTTATACAATGAAAATATAGTTGAGGGTTAGAATTTCTATAACAACAATTCTGAGTTTTTTCATGGAAACAATCATTTCATAAAGCGAATAGTCACATGAACATCTTTAGGAAGTTATTAAAATATCTTGAAATTTTGCTTAGTGCAAATAGCTGGATTATCACTTCATTAATACAGATTTTAGGCTTCAAATCATAATAAACATTTCAGAAAACACAATATTATCTGTGACTCATGAAAGAAATACTTCCCAGGAATACAGAAATATGGAAAAATCAGAATTGTTTATATTAAAGTGTACATTTGGTTAGGGAAATATTTATGGTTATGAAATATAGGGTATAAATAACTCTAGAAGTTTTATTTTAGTCCTCATAGAAAAAAGCTATAGATAAGAAATAACTCATTCATTCAATCAAGTCCTAATGCAGCTTTGCTCACAATTTATGATTTTAAAAACATTTATATATTTTCTAGAAAATATATAAAAGTGATGGCACTCTTTGAATTTCCTACATAACTGTATGAACAGGCTTCTGTATGTCCATCAAAATGAATTAATTTGTGCTTTAATGTGTATGTATGACTATTCAAGAACAGCAAGCCATAGTGATCCATAAGTACCAAAGTGAACTCTCAGAGTGAAAAGCTATTTCTCATGTCTGACTCAAAACTAGTAGAGTTGAAGTAAAAAAAAAAATGTACTTTTCAATAGATGTGTATATGAAGCCTAAAACGTTGATGAATATTAGCAGGTGATGTTCGAATTTAGATCCATTTGAAGTCCTTACATTTTATAACTTACTGAGTAAGTTACCTATAGCCTTGATATGCCTAGTAATGGAGAAAGGTTCAAAAAGCAACCAAGCGAGAAGACAAGCATGACGGGAGGCCTCACTAACTGCACATAGGTATTTCCATCATGCAACTGGTCTGCAAAAAGGTCAGTTGTGGAAATGCAAGGTATTCAAGACCATAGTTTGATTGTCAGCATTTACATACAATTCTAGGAGTGACAATTTGTGTTCAAGGATTACTACCATATTGCTGCATGGGAAGTGGAAAGCCTTGTCTATAGTTGGTGCGATACTAACCTTTGCCTCTGGAAACTGAAGGCCAAAGCCATAGTTCCATGTGGAGCCAAACAGGCCTGGATAGCAGGTAATAACCATCTGAGTAAATCAGACACCTGGTGCAAACCACTGTTCTCTGTGCCTCACAAGTACATGTTCTTTTTTTGTTTTTGTTTTGAATATGCCTCTGACACATGGATTTCTGAATTGTTTGTGACAAGATGAATGTACCTATTACCTCCATCCCCTAACCCCCACACAAACTGTTAGGTTCTTGGTGATATTTTTCTGTTACATGCCAATCAGTCAGCAGAAATGGAATGATACCATGGCCTTCATCCGCTTTCTAAATCTCTCTCCCCAAGTTCTCTGCAATGCAACAGATCATCCACTTGCCCCGTGTTGCTCAAGCAGCATTCTGGTGACATTCTACTCTCTGCTTCTGAGTCAGACAAAACACTGGTACAGCTATTGAAATGCTAACAGAGTTGCTTTAGGACCGCTAGCTTTGGGCCTGCTCAAGTTTAAAAGGATGTTTCAGTAGGCCCACAAACCTCTAGAGAGGCATAAGAGTTTTGAATCAGAAAAAAATGCTCTTTGTGTGCATCCAGTAATCAGGGAAAGATGTTTTTTTCATAAAAAGCTTCTATATCAGTAGATAACACCACCATTTCAGGTCTCAATTGTACTTTTCCATAAGCGTTTTCACAGGCATCAATGCTAACAATAGCAGAAAACCCCCTGGAAAAGGCTAAGCAAGGAGGAAGACAGGCTAGATATTTTGATTTCATGGACAATAGTTTGTGTTTGCTGGAGATCATTTTATGTTCACATATATCCTTAATACTTACATAGCTAGTATCCACACTCTTCAAAATTATTCACTAAAGTTACTGATACTGGAGAGGTAGTTTAGATAAACTCTTGCTTCTGTTTTTCCAACAGCTTGCTTATAGGAATTAATTGAGTAAGAAGGTATTAAACCTAGAGATAACTATTTCTGAATGTCAGGATATAACTTATTAAGTGGACTGGTGAATCTATGTTTGAATGAAAACTTGTTGCTGCAGATGTAGGATAGATTGGGTTGTGTCTGCTTTTGCTCATGAATGCATTGCTTAGGACTAACTGATTAGTGTCTGAGACAATTTAACCAGGCCACATTTATTTCACTTGTTCAAATCTGAGATTTTGAAGGGACACATCATACTCCGAGATGACAAAATTCAACGGATTAGTAGTAGCATATCCCTGTGTATTGCTAGGGGATAGGAATTCACAGAACTTCCTGAATCCAAAGACACAAGAAACCAAGCAGTCCAGGTTTCAACAAGAGGCAATCATTTTGCAGTAAGACATAGGCAGCTTTTAGTTTGGGTATCATTTTTTTTTTCAGGAAGCCTAAATTTATGAATTAGCAAAAGAAAAGGCTTAACGACTCACTTTTCTCTGAAAGAAAAAAAAAATTTACCCAGACAACAAAATACTCTAACTGCTGTATAAATAGGATCCTAACCCAACTCTAGCTTTTAATTGCATTAGACATACACAGAAATTCCATGATATCTGTTCTCTATTACACACATATAAAACTTAACTTATAATAAGTCTCAAAACAGACTTGGGAACGTTGATAGAAAATAATTAGGGACTGTGGTTGCCTGCTGGACATTATATATAGCTCACTATACAAAAAGACCATAAGACAACAAAATGTATCTGAATCCAAATGGGGAACACATTGAAGCTTTTAATGACCAAAGTCTTTCTGCTTCATCACATGAGATACATTTTGCAGCATCCCAACAGTCAACAAGGTATAGTTCAGTACTAATTTTGTATTTACTATACTGTATTGCTGCACACATTCTCTAGACACACAATAAACAAAATTAGTATAAATAGAATACCATGTCAACTGCTGTTGAAATCCCATGGAAAATGTTCCTTTTTTTTTTCAGCTTAAACTGAGAACAACTCATGAGGTTTACAATATTAATAATCAATCTTTATGGCTCCGCTTTGGGTTTGTGCTTTTTTATGTCATTGTAAATTATGCTGTTTCATTGCCCCACCTCACATCAATCAGTTTCATAGCAGCCACTGGCTGCTACCCACTTCCAAGTCCAGCATTTAAAAAATATTCAAAGGTGTACAGTTGAATATGGACTTTTCCCCTTTACTTCTAAGATCTTAATTGCTCCTTCCATGGGATTTGATGCTTTATATTATTGAATATTATTTATATATGTATGACCATACATATATAGATACAGAAAGTACACATACAACATAGCATTATATATATATATAAAACACATGTAAAATCACATATACGTATGTATTGTTTTTTGCAAATGAAAAAAGCAAGCAAAACAAGACTGACCTGACCTACCTGTACTCGGCTCACATTCAACGAAATCTTCATCATCACTTGAACATTCAGCAGATGAAACAAGGTCATCTGATGTTGGCTGTTCATGTCCAAGACAAAACAGGGCAGGGAAAGACAGAAAAAAGAACCATGAACAAAGGCACAGAAGGTTACTAGTGTGTCCCACCTCCTGTTATCAGTACTTCTCTGACCTGCAGATGGCAAGCTTTAGCATGAAGAGTTCTTTACTTTGGGGTGCCTCTGAATGGCTCTGACCCAGGTAGCCTTTATGAGCCTTTCTGGGAAGCTCAGTGACCCAACAGGATTTATCCAAGTGACGGGGGACATTCAAGCCTATCTCATCCTGCTAAGTCACATTGTGAAGCCTGCCTCCCTCCTGACATTAATTTCAGTCTTGAGATTTCGATGAACGGAAGAATGGTGGTTTCAAAGGGTCAGACAATACAATCACGACAGACCTTGTTTCCCAAACACAGCAACTAAAGTGGAGACGGCAGGCCCTGCCCAAGGTGACACAGGCAGGAACAGAAATGAGATAGGAGTCAAGATTCTCTCCTTCTAATAGAGATACAAGCTAACAGGGACATTTCCCCTCCCCTTAAGACTCTTAAATACTACAAACTGAAGATTTGCTTCATTTATTCAACAGTATGGCTAGTTATTAGCTAGACTAATGGCAACAGGAGATGCGTAATAGAGAACAAGACTATGTGGAACTTGGCAGTAGTCTTGAGATGACTCCCAGGCTTGCTGCACACAGCCGTAAGTCTGTCATGTGGTGGCACTGAACCTGTAGCTTAGTGTAGCTGCTAAAAACTAGGGCAGTACTCTGTCCGAGAGAACACAATGGCTTCTTTCACTAACAGTAATTCCTTCTTGTGATTGTTGTAGTTAACTGAATTAGTTATGCATATCATCAGAGTAATATTTCAAGACACATTTAGATATTGGAAAGCTGTTTGAGGACACATTTGGACTTAAACGATGGTGATCAAAGCTGAAAAATACTGCAGATGATCTGTTATAGGACAAAATAGAGAAGGCTGTAGGTATTTGGGGAGTAGGGTTCTTACTACAAAGGTGAGAAGGTTGCTTTATCTACATGTCTCACATTACAATCAAAATGTTTGCTTTTGGACAGCTGCATATCTGCAACACAAAAAAACAGATGTGGGATCTGCTAAGTACCCACATATTCAATATATTATCATTCTATATTCCTTATCCCCCTCTTCTTCACAGAATAAATTGGATAATCTTTCTTGAATGTATGGAGATTCATACAACTATGAAGCAATTACTATAAATGGCTATTAGGTATGTACTCCTATTGATTCAACAATTCACTCTACCACCTTTTGGAATAGGAGCCACTAATCCTTGAAGAGAACTGACATTAAGCTAATTGCTGAAGCACAAAGCTAGAAATAATGTAGTAGGGCTTTCAGCAGATTATATGGCAGATCCTAGTCTTTTTTTTAACCTCATCTTAGACAATACTATAGGCTGAATTACATCCCTCACATCACTATTCTATGTTTAATTTCAACCCCTAGCATGTTGGACTATCGGACATAGGATCTTAGGAAAGTACTTAGGCAGTAAAGTTAAAAAAAAAAAAGTCATTAGGATTAGCCTAATCCAGCGTAATTGACAGTCCTGTAAAAAGTAGAGGCATACACTGTGGGAAGGCCATGTGAAAACCTGGGGAGGAGAGAGAGATCTGTAACCCAAGGAGAGTCACCTAATAAGAAACCAGCCATGCTTACACTAGGATTTCAGATTTGCAGTTTGCAGAATTAAGCTTATGTTGTATAATCCACTGAACTTGCAATCTGCCCTAGCCAATGAATACATGTGGAAATTCCAATGCTTAGTAGTACCAGAACACCCTGTTTTAGATAGACATGCTAAATACAGGACTAATTGAACACATCAAAGAACAATAGAAATACCACCTTATGTAATTCATTTCACTTAACTTAAAATGCCAGAGTGGGTGCACCTACAACCACATAATTGAATGCTATTCTACCTTGGACAGATGAAATTACTTATCTTGCATACATGGTAACAGTGTTCCCTTAGTTTTTCTTTCTGGAATGGTTGCCTATTCAGGTTCACTTCAAGGTACTGATTAGGGAAAACACATACCACTTTTGGAAGGGCTCAAATAATTTTTGATAGCTTCAAATCCTACTCTCCATGGGGTCAATAGCACGTAACACAGCAACCTTTTGGAGGATCATATAGTATGTCTTTGATTTTAAAACTTTACAGGAAAAAGGAAAATGTATATCCAGTTAAAAATCATTACTGCCTTGATTATTAGGACCTTACAAAATGACCCTTTTACGATTTGATTCTGCCATGTTGAAAGAAAACTGGTGAGTCAATAAAAATCTAATGAGCTCTCTTCCAAAACTGTAGGTCGGGTGATAAAATCAGTAAGGCCACTGAGCAAAGACATCAATGCTTGGGCCAATAACAATTGATGTCTGTATTAGCATAGTGCTAATGGCGTATCTAAATTAATTCTAACAGATGCACTTTTTAAGGGATTTTTAAAAAACAAAGTAGACACTCCAAAGCATCATCATTTTCTTCTTTGCTTCTGACACCATTAAAGTCCTTTGTGTTTGGTTGGTTCTTTGCCTAGTCACACTTCCTATTCCATCCATACCGCTGGAACAATCTGGCAAACTGCACATCCACACACTTCCACATTCTGACTGCTATTACCCTTTTTAACCCTCTGTGTCTCCCTTCCTATAGATGTTTCCCATTATTCTTCTCTATGAATGAGTATGAATACAAAAATTTTCCCACGCAGCAGAACTAAATGTTATAACCAGACTAAAATAAAGTTAGAGACAGTCTAGTAGGTTATGATTGTAAGGTCTAACTTCACACACATCCCAGCTGCAAATCTTGTTCCTCCACTTAAAGACTGAATTACTTCATTTCATAAATCAGCCAATCACAGTACTTCCAACTGTGGTAGTTCACTACTCCTAATGGAAGTCTGATACCTGCCATACGTACTTTCCTGACTCATCCCCTCATTTGATGCTAGTTGGTGGTACCTGCCTCATTTTCTGTTGCACCTGCTCAGAGGAGTCATCAAGAATGGAACAGGTAGGCTGGAGAAATACTTGTATGTTTACTGTAGTACTATGCAAAAACAGTCAAGTGATGAAACCATCTAGATGTCCAAGATAGGTGACTGTGTAAAAAATATAGTGATATCACTGATATAAAATGAAATATTCCCCAGCACCAAGGATGAACCAAGGGAACAGGAGCGGAGCTAATCTAGGGACAGAAATATAAACACCACATATCCTCCCTTGAATATGGAAGCCACACTACTGATCTGATATATACAGTAGAAGAACAGTGACTAGAGCTTGAGTCGATTGCAGGTGCCAGCAGGCGTAATGTACAGGAACTGCTAA
The DNA here is from genome assembly GCF_030435755.1 of Ochotona princeps. NCBI lineage: Eukaryota > Metazoa > Chordata > Mammalia > Lagomorpha > Ochotonidae > Ochotona > Ochotona princeps. The sequence continues at coordinate 14,764,031 of NC_080857.1, forward strand.
CGCTGTATAGCGCAGTAGTATAACTATATTCACCAACAATTTTTTTTGCTTATTTCAAAACAGCTTGTGTTGGAGTATTCAATGTTTCCAACAACAACAAAGATAAATGCCAAAAGTGATGGAAATTCCAGTAATCCTGACCTGATCATTACATACATTATTCATGTACTGAAATGCCACACTGTATCCCCATATTACTATATAATTATATGTCACCAAAAATTAAAACTTTTTCCCAATGAGTTGAATATCAATTTATATCATCTCTATAGGTATTATGCAGACTCACCCCATTGTTTCTCAAACTTCATAATGATGCATTTCAGTGACAGCCACTAAGACTCCCAAAGCAAGTATCACTGAAGGCGAACCATAGTAGCCGACATTTTAGAAGTTTTCATACAGAGCCTGACATGGAATGTATGTGATGTCTGCATATCTTTTCAGGCTCTGATTAGCAAATACTAAGAATTCTAGATGATGTGAGAAGCTTAGGATCCTATCCTCAAGTAATAATATTATTTGAAGTTCCCCATATGAAACCCAGAACTTTTCTTTTAGCAGGTTCCTCTCTACCTACCTTATTGTGTTTCCTTATTCAGTTATACAGTGATAGGTATAGGCAGGGTCTGACCATGACACATTAGAAAGTACTTCTTTGAATAGTCAGTAGAGGAGTCCACTCTTGCACACAGGTACAAATGCAACCATCTCCCATCATTCTAATTCCCTAGAAGAGCTGTTGACACTATCATGAACTATCTAGAATTAGCCTCCAAATGCATCTCACAGTACAATCACTGGCCTCAAGCATTATACTAAGCAGTTAATATATTAATCCTTTTGCTACTCAAACATATCTGATAGTGTGCATGAGGGGGGCCACAGACATTTGCAATGACATCCACTGTTTTTCATTCCCCTTTATGTGACAGTCCTGCATACGGCCTCTTCTTTTTACAGGTAATTCTGTTCATCCCGGTGCCTTCATGGCATCTTCAGCCTTGTTGTCCCATACTGACTTTCTGTTCTTGGTATCTACGCTTAGCGGGCTTACATACTGTGGTCTCCATGTCCCAGACCAATATTACCTAACTTATCCAACAAATAAAAGATCTATGCCCAACCACATGCCAAGTAATTCTGACAGTGTCCGAGATGCTGAGACCCACCATCAGTGAATATCACTGTTCTTTTCATTCATTCTTTTCATGAATGTTTTCAGACACCCACGTGTTACGTACTGTAGCAAGTACAAAGGAAATGTGGATAGGTAAGATTTAACTTTCCTGCTGATGGAATTCACAGCCTCTGCTCAGACAACCAAATACACATGTAATTTAGACAGAGCAAACGGAGTGCTGTGACGAGAGTAAACATAAGGTTCTAAAAAGGAAGCAGCAGTAGAGCAAAGATCTCTTCCAGACAAAAAGAAGAAAAGGAACCTCAAGAAGTGCAATGGTAAAGCAGGAGGGAGAAAGGCCATGAGACAGAGATGGCATTTGACTGGGATGTACAATTCTTTCAAGGAGTCAGAAGTTTGAGAACACACAGGTGACTTGCACACCTACTAACTGTACCACATGACCAGGGTGAGCACATGTAGAACGAGTGTCAGACAGCTACTTGAGTTAGGCTGTTCTGCAAACCCAGCTCGTGAACATGGTTTAATATACTGCCCTATAACATTTTACTCCCCGCCCCCTCTTCCCACTGCTTATCAGTGTCACTGTCACATTGGTTTATTACTTCATGCATGTTGTTTCTGAACATGGGGCCCGTGCACATTAAATATTTCACCTAGCTTTTCCTAGATGAAGAAAACATCCTTTGGCTCCTATATGAAAAATAATAATTCATGTGACCCTATTTTAAATTATGCATTTCATATTTTTAATCCACATGCTGAAATTGCTTGGTTCTATGTTAGGACTCATAAAACTAAAGATGGGTATTATAATAACTTTCAATAAAATATCTCTCTGGCAGGAGCTCTCTATTTCTTTCTTGATAGGTTTTTTTATTGCATTTATATTTTTTTATTTTTTCCAGCAAATGCTTATTGAAATTACCCTGAATAAAGTGGCACAGAATACAGCCCAGTGCTGCATCCACCCAGGTAAATTATGGGTGTATTTACCTTCCAATTCCCTCTGATTCACAAACCTGACTTCTCATTTTCCCACAATGAGCTATGGCTTCTATAATCGCTCACTCCTAATTACTCACTCTGAAGGCCTCTATCCCATCTCAGCACAGGGATGGTTTTACACGGCACTTCATTACTATCCCTTATTTGGGAATGGCTCAGACCTGCTCAAGACAGTTTCACTAGGCTCCCCTCCTCAGTGCCATTTCCCTAGGTAACTGCAAAGTCCAACCTTTAGCCCTTTATCATATATTCGGAAAAGGCTAATCATTGGGGTGAATAATCATTTTTCTCTCTACCCAGGTCCTTGAAAGCACAGTTATTTGACTGAGATTAAGTGTGAGATAAAATAAGTCCTGCCACAGAACAGCTTTATGAATTTATAAATAACACTCAAGAATGATGATCTCCTTTCTTCCTGTGAAAAAGGAAAAGAGAAATGCCCTTAAATACTGTGAAGACCCACCGCAAACAGCCACACATCTCCCAGCGCTCTGTGCTGCAACACATTCAATTCCCTCCAACACTGGATGTTTAAGCTCCTTCTCTCTCTGCTTCCATTCTGAATTGGAGTTGGAAGTACAAGTGTTTCCTATGAGGAAGAATTTCACTCGGCTTCATCATCCGTATTCCTTCTCTATTTAAACACTGGCACACTTTTCAAATATGGCCTGCACACTGACTTGAGGCACATCAATAACTGTTCCTAATATTTGAAAAGCTTGATCACCTCACTGTCAGTTATTCGATGCACACTTTCTCTGCTAAGATCAGGCTTCCTGCTCAAGATGCCACTTGAGATGTTTGCGACCTACACCGCGGATCCTGGGTTCAAGTTCTGCATTTTGTCCAATTTGTCCTTTCCTCTCAGCGCACTTCCTGCAGCGCCGCACATCAGGGCCCCGCCACTTTGGACTCTGCCACCTGCATCTGAGTCACAAATTCAGTTCCCAAATTCCTTGCTTGGTGTCTAACTGGCTATTATGGGCATGGAGGAAGAACCAGTACATGAGATCTTCCTGTCTCACACATTTTTAAAAACCATTACCTTTTACTGCTAAACTAACACCATCGTGGAGTGTTTTTTCTCATCATGGCTATTATCTGTTCATACAGGAACACCACGGGTCTCTATCTGACACCAATTTACAGGAAAATGATAGAGTTTTGGCAAACTGGTCAGAACCCATTATTGCTCTCTTCTCTTTGACCTGGTAACTTACCCAATACAGAAACAAGGCTGGAATACAGTCAGATTGCATGGATGTGCTAGCTATACTCTCATTTTAGTCTAAAAATGTATCTCCTTTTCACAGAAGCTGCTGCCATTGTCTTCACAAATGAAAAATGAATATGCACACTTAAGTATGAAACTTGCTATGGAAACATTATTAGGGAAGTCACAATAGTTGGCGATGAAGAAAGCAAGTTCTTGTCTAGAAAAGATGTGATCTAAGGTGACATTTGCATCCTATGTGTCTATCATGGCCTAGTGCTTTGTGAACTGCCTTTCTGTGTTCAGCTCAAGAGGTTTTCTCTTCTTTTTTTAAAAAAGCTAATACCTTCCAGTACTTACTACCAGAGATAATTCCTTGCCAAGTAAGAGATTACTACATGTATATCTTTACTCACTGCCTATTTCCATTAACTACTATTACAGATAATCAGTCTGGAGGTGGGCATTGGCTACTGTAGTTAAGGCACTCCTCGACATGCCCACATAGGAGTTCTCACTTCAAGTCCTTGTCCCACTTTTGATCCAAATTTCGTGTTACTAACTGCTAATCTACACCTTGAAGGGTAGGAGGTTCAAGTGTTTAGCTGCTTATGTCCCTGCCATTGAACTGGCCAAACCAGAATATTTTTCTGGCTCCCAGTTTCATCCTGGACTAGAATTAACTATTATAGCACTTAGGGAGTGGAACAGAAATGGGAATACCTTTTTCCTCTTCATATAAAAATAAAAAAATTAATAAAGGTAACTGTCCTGGGCTGAAGGTATGACATTCTTCCTGACCAATTCCGTTTTTTGAAACAGAACTCTCAAGAAAATCTGACTTAAAAACCAGTCATTCTTTGGCTATGAGTTTATTTACACTTGAATTTATCCATTCATTTCTTTGAATAAACACTTCATAATCGTCTAAGATGTGACAATCATTGTACTAGGCATGACACATATCAGGTCTCCTTCCTTAAGAAATTTGCAGGGCATGAGATTTGAGCTGTGTCAAATCAGAAGCACTGATTAGTTGCTACACAATGAACTACAAAAGCTTAAAATTAATGTGGGATCTGCAGAATCCACAATAACAAAAATCGATTACCTACTGTCATGTAAGACACTAGGTTATCCAGGAATCCAAGAAAATAGCCTAAATGCTCTAAAAACTACGTTCAGCAGATGGCCTATTTTTCTTTTTTCCCATACAATGCATATAAACAATGCCATGACTCATTCTACCTTTTGCTAATGAATGAGGCTTTATGGAGATGCCTTTGCAGATTCCAGATTTAATTAACAGTAGGAAAAGCAAGTTGGCTTATCCATCTTTTGTGCCGAGAACTGAGACCTTTTTGAGGTTTTTCTAGGACAATATAAATGCATGTGGTGCTGTGGTTTTTTTTCCCCCTTTTCTTTCTACTTTCAAGATTTTCCTTCCATCTGCTCAAAAAGGAAGGGGTGGATCAGGAGAAAGGGGAGGGAGGAAGAAGAGAGTGGATGGAAAGGGATTAATCTATCTGTTGTTCAAAGTAGCCTGACAGAGAGGAGTATTGAACCACAGAAGATTAACCAAACTTCAATGTACCTTCCCAAAAGCAAAAGGAATGTAATGCTACGTGGTGTTCCACTGATAAGCAAATCCCTCTAAATCCTTTCAATTTATTTCTTGGCCTAGAGAAATTACATATTATTTAGGAGACAGAACACACACACACACACACACACACAAATAAAACCACCATCTTGAGGAATCTACATTGGGTGCCTGTCAATGCTATATACATGAAGTCTGACCTTGATAAATGCTTCTCTTATCAGTGGAGTCCTCAGGAGAGTCAGTGATCAGAAAGCGTGGCTTTCTTTCCACTGTAACCTCTGTTGGTTATTTGCCATAGATGTCTTCTGGAATACTAAGAGTCTGACCAGTATGAGGGAACGGGACACATGGAGCCAGAGCTGAGACTTGACCCACAAACAATCTTGCTTTCTTGTTGCCCTTTTGCTCTCCACCTTTTTTTTTCTTTCAGGCTCCATTTCCTTTTGTTGTATGAGCTCTTGGTTTCAAATATTCCAAGGCTATGATCGTCTTCTGTTGCTTTCTCAGGTCAGAAGTAGAGCTGGATCAGAAGTGGAACAGCCAGGACATGAACTGGCACCCACATGGGTTGCCAGTGCTACAGGGTGGAAGATTAGCGAGTAGAGCCATGATGGCAGCTCTGTTGCTCTGTGTTTGATCCAGTCCCCTGCTAATGACCTGGGAAATCCAGTAGTTGATACTCAAAATATTTGGACCCGCACCACCCATGCCTGCATGGATTAGAATGAAGCCTATGGCTTTGACCTGGCTTGTTTACCACCATTGAAGTCATTTAGGGAATGAACCATAAGATTAAAGGTCTCTCTAACTCTTTCAAGTACATAGATATATCTAACAACAAAATAATAGCCTAATGCTTTTTTGACAAATAGTCCACTACTTGTACTGAAGTAAGTGTGGAGGGCATGTGAACTCATGACAGGTCTGTTCAGGTCAAATGAAGAACAGCTACCTTAGAAAACTAGGTGCGGTTGATATTCATGACTAGCAAGCAAGAAACTGAAAAGAACACAGGCTCAACATGTGCAGAAAACAAAAGAAGGAAACATCAGCTCAGCCAAGAAATAATATAGCACAGAAAACTTGGCACAATGAAATGCAAGTAACTGAAGATGAAGCAAAACTGTTAAAAAAAGACTATCTTCCCCCTGAAATGAGTATTTCTCATGCAAGCATGTAATAGAATGTTAGAAAAGCCAGATGCAGGTGTTAGATCTGAGAGGAGTGGTTAGAGAAAGTTTTGTGAACTTGAAACTGTTCTGAAAAGGACAAAAAGGAGTTGCAGGTGATATGTAGTCAAGAAGTTTGAGACATGATTGTTAGGGGAAAATGAGAATCAAGTGGAAAATGTGAGATCCCAAGAGAGCAAAAATATACAGAAGTCAGTTTTACATGGAGATTTTACCCCTTGTTGCTCATTTCTAGAAAATAAACAGTTTTCCATAGGGAAGGGCTGGAGAGTTGATCCTAATAAAGTTGTTTGAGTTCTATAAAAAAAAACCCTCAAGAAAGAGGATGTCCTTAGATGCTGTGGATGGATTGTGAAGCTCAGAAATCTGGAAAGGCCAGTTACCCTCGAAAAGTCACTTTTGCCAACACAAGTTGCAACCAGCATTAAATGAGCAACCTCTTCATAGATACTCATTTGAAACAAGTCACAAAAGCAAACATAGCAGATTTTCACATAGCAAAGGGCACAATTACTCATCTTCACTTCCAATGGGGAACAGGCTCTTGCTTCTTCCATATTTGAGTTCTTATTAGCACTGATCTTTCACTGTTAGAGCGGGTGTTGGGAGTGGATATTTGGGATTCACTAGGTCATATCAAGAGTGCTTAGGTTTGGCTCCCAGCCCCAGTTCCACTGCCAGCAGCCTGTCCATGTGCACATAAAGCAGCAGGTGATGGCTCAGGTATTTGGGTCCATGCCACCTGTGTGAGAAGCCTGGGTTGGCTTTCCGGATCCATGCTTTGGCTTGGGCCAACTGTAGCCAGTATGGACATTTTGGACAGGGAATGAGTACTTTGGGGTGTTCTGTTCCTGCCCTCCTCTCTCTCTTCTTCTTTTTCATTTCCCTCTAATATGCACAAAATGTAGAAAACTCTGAAAGCTGGTGTTTTAAGCATAGAAAGTGTAATTGCGAGCATGAGGCCTATTGCAGTCACAAAATGCTGTGTTCTCAGAAGCATTCCCTGCTGAATTTCATTCTATGCTCTATGCTCTCTAGATTTATACTAATTGTATCTTTGAAAAAAATGTATTTAAATAAAGTTCATTGGCACAACGAAGCATGTGTACAATTAAAGGGGCTATGTGCCACCTGTGCCACCTGTGCCCCTTGCCACTCTCACCCTACCCACCTCTGCTACTACCAATGCCCCACCATTATGGAGTCCTCTGTAATAGGAGACCAAGAGCCTTATCTCATTGTTGGGAAGTGGATATTTCTCAAACAAGCATGACTGAGGATAAATTCTCAGGTAACTAATTTTCCTTGGCAATATTTGCCTATTTGTAGATTTTATGTCATATTATCTGGGAAACAGGCAAGTGTTGCAGGTACTGAATTGGTGTGGCATATAATGGTCTAAAAAGAAAATGGTCCCTTTTTCCTACTTGTTTAGAAACTATGCAAGAGGAAACGATGCTCTTAAAAAGAAGAAGAAGAAAAAGAAGAGCAGAAAAGAAGGAAAACAGCCAAGGGCCAAGGAAAGCAACCGAATCCTTTACTACTTCTCTTTTGATGTCAATCTCTATCACTAACAATAGTGACTTTACAGGAAATACAGAGACCCTTTCTCCCTTTCCATCTTAAATGACTCATCAGCAAGCTAAAGTGCAAGGGTGTTGGCTGTAGATGTGTCTATCCAGAAGCTAAACAAAACCCAGGCACATGCTGAGTTCACTGTAGTGCTTCCACTGTTCCGGAAGGAACACTGCCCACATGCGTACAGGAAAGTTACGCCATTCCAGAGAGTCCACACTTGAATTAAACACTCCTATGTTTGCGTTTTAGATGAGTGAAGTACAACAAAACCATAAATGACATTTATGTTAATCATTTAAACATTTTTTTGCTTTATTTGAATTGCATTAAATAGCAAACAAAGCCTACCATGATAAGTTAAGCTCAAGACTGTAGAAGAAAGATTTTTGTTTTCTTCATGGTTTCTGAGTAAATAGATGCTTCATTTTATTTCCTACTGGTAGCCACCCCTGAGAACAATTTTTGCAGAATGCTTTTGAATAGAGGCCAAAAGAATATGCCATGTTTTTCAGAAATTCAAATTATGACAAATAGCTTACATTGAAACTTGTTCCCCTGTGCTTCAGTGCTATTCTCTTAACTGCAGGTTTCATGTAGCTGGATTCTCTCTAAAGTCCCATGGGAGATACAGAACTGCCATTACTAGACTGGTTTAGTTCTTTGACGCCGAACCTCCTACCTTTACTTCTCTACTTATCTCCCTAGAGTACTGTGTAATCCAGAGCATCTTCCATAATAAGTTGGTGGCCCCTTGTTTGTTCATACTTAAGCCCAGTTCTAGGAATTCTGGCTTTCAATGCAAGTACTTCAAGAAAGATTGATCCTGGAGTGTAGCATTGTGATGTGGCAGGCTACACTGATACCTGCGATGCTAGTATCCACGATGAACACACATTCAAGTTTTTGCTATGCTGTTTCTGATCCAGATCCTTACTAAGGCACCTGAAAAGCAGAGGAAGCAGACCCAAGTGCTTGGACCCTGCCACCCACACTGGAAACCTGAATGCTGGTTCCTGATTTCAGCCTAGTCCAACCATGGCTATTGTGGCCATCTGAGAAGGCAACCCATGGCAGATGAATTATTTCCTCTCTCTGTACTTCTGCTTTTACAAATACATAAATAATAAATTTACTCATAAGACAATCCCATCAATATTTGAAAAAAAAAAGAAATTGGTCATGTTCTTAGTCACTAAGATAGTGTGAGTGGTAAAACCAGAACACACACCACAGAAGCAAGAGGTTCTGGTGGCAAACTTTAAAGCAGACGTTCTGGAGCAAACTTTGAGAACAGGCTGAGGGGTGGTTGATTGGGCTCCCTCTTCTCCCTGTCTCTGGAAGGAAAAGTCACTGAGTACCAACTCAGCCAAGTCATTGCTATCCTCAACAACAGTGTCAGAAGAATATTTTTAATTTATACTGTGCATCTTTGAAAGAAATCAATATGTCATTTTCTGGGATTTTTTTTTTCCATCTTAACATCTTTATTTAGCTTTTCTGTGTCTTTCCTCCTAGTCTTCTAGGGAGAAAGCATTTTTGTGCTGTGTATGTATTGATTCAATCACTTTGAGCAAAAAATAAACAGCTAAATGCAGCAGAGTAACTTAAATGACAATCTTTTAAGAGATCAAGATCCCTAAACAACTGATTCTCTCCTTCTAGGTGATTGGAAATAAACAGAAATCAGTAAAGCAGGATTACTGGGCAATAAACAAGAGAAACCACATTTATAATTTAAGAAGTCCCTATTCATGCATTCATTACTAAAGAATGCACTTGGGCCCCATTCTGGTTTTTATACCAATATAGATTTCCTTCCAGCAATACTCATATTTCATTTTTTTCTTTTCCTCCACTCTCATCTCCCACCCCTACCATATCCTACCTCTCCTAAAGCTGCAAACAGAAACCAGGAGGCGAAAGAAGGCATTCAGCACAGCAAATTAAGACCTCCTGCCTGGCAATGTGGCTAGCCCTGCCTCCTTTGAAATGACAGGTGGCCACATGGGAAAGATCTGGACAAAGAGATGAATAAGGATGTCTGTTAGAGGCTCTCGAGATCTCTGTTCTACATCTGATACAAGGGGAAGAGTTTTCCAAACTAAGACCCTTCCACATTTCCTTGCATTTAGATCTAATAAGTTTAACTACAGAGTGCCAACAGCGAGAGAAAAGCCAAGAAAATAATAGAGAAACTGAGTCTGATACTTTTAGATATATTATAAGGCGAATCAAAATTTGACTCTCTAGATTCTATAATACTTTGATATGAAAATGTATTCCCTCTTCCATCACTGCAGGTCAAATTTTCTTTTATGGGAAGTTGAAGTTAATTGTACTGCATAGAACCATTGATGGATCCAGAAAGAAGCACATTGGATGCAAGATTTCTCATGAAAGGTTTCTACCTTTGTTCTTGCGAGTCAATAAGGGATATTTCAATCATACTCAAGAGCAAGGTTTGCTTATCAGGCTCGTGAACAAACTTCCACAGTGACTTCAATACTCATCAGTATTTCAATTCTGTGACCGAAATGAGAGCACATATACAGTTTAAATAAGGGAAGATCATGTTGGGTCTGAGCAAGCAAGGGAAATTAGTGAAAATATTTCAATTACACACCTTGAAAGACTTAGTGAACATAACCCACACCATGACTATCACCTCTAACTGCCGCCGTCATGGCGTCTATCAACAATGTCATTGTTCTCCAGGAAAAAACCCACATTTTCCAAGTCCTATCTGCATCCTCCCTGCTCACCTTCGCAACGCTAGACCAAGTCCTTCAGAGCAGGCGGTGTGCACTGCTACTGTCCAGGCTGCTTGGTGAGGTGAATCCTGAGATTCCCAGCCCACACTCTCTGCCTGCACTTACTTCTGTTTCTTCAACAAATGCTAGAAAGAATGGTCAGAATAAAAACGTCCATTTCTGATGTGTCACTCTCTGGTTCAAAATATATCTCACTGTTTATCAAATAAAGTCTAGACTTTAAAAGAGGCACATTTTCTTAAAAATGAGGTCCTCTGCCTTTGAACTTCAACATAACTTTGCAGTTTTATCTTCTACCAGTTCCTCCTATAAACTCCTCCACAGTTTGGCCATTAAATAAACGTTTGCTATTCTCTGCTAGGAATGCCATTAGACCCTCTACTGTGTATGTGGACGCTGTGAGTTAGGAAGCAAAGGCTTGTAGGCTCTCTAGAATACATTGTTCACCTCTTGTAAGTATTATTTATATTATATTGCTCTATTTGCTCAACAATCCATTTAAAATTGGTGAAATTCTATCTACCCTTTATTAGGGTCCAACCTAAAAACCTTTCTTGCAGCTTTTTCTGATTCCAATACTAAAAATGAAATACCCTCTTTAGCATGACATTATCAGGCATTCTTGGAACCTCTCAAAGAACTACTTCCATCCTGGCTTTTAGTATTTTTCCTACTAGAGTTTTTGTCTAGAAGCTAACACCAAGGGAAGGTGCCATGTTTGAAGTCAGAAAACGTGCACTCTACTGCCCCCTTCTGGTGTGAGTGAAGAGTAATGATGATTCAGTGCCTGGAGTTCTGTCACTGAAAAGCGAGACTTGGACTGAGTTCTTAGCTCTGGTCTTCACCTTGGCCCAGCTATGATCATGGATGATACTGACGAGGGACCAGCAGATGGGAGCTCTCTCACTTTACCTCTATAAAAAATACACTTCTGAAAGAGCACATTTGCTTTTCATCTATATACTCATTAGTCAAGAAAAAACAGAAGCAACTCGCTTGGCAACTTTGTAAGTCTTCAAAATGCAAAACAAACAGATACATAGGTGAACATGTATATACACGTACTCTCATCGGTGAACTATATAATGGAGGCTAGCATATTGGAAAGTGAAGATACCTTGAATGTACATTTCTACTCCCAGTAAAATAGTTAAATATACCTCAACAATAGCATGCTAGACTTTCTGTCTCAGTCTGTCTCTACAGTGCCATGGTACACACGGGTACCAGAATGTTGAACTTGTAACTGTTGCTGGAGGACTTTACTGTGGTAGTAACTTGGGGGGCGTGGAGAATGGGAGGGGAGAGGAGGAACTCCTATATCTACAAAAATTTATCATGGAAAATAAAAAAATGATTTAAAAAATGTTTCACCAATGGCTTACATTCCTTACCTACTGAACTAACCGCTTCAGATGAAACAGCATGTAGTATTTTGCAAGTTGAGATGATTTAACATTGGAATAGATCAGATCTTTACAAAAAGTCCAGTAACTATCCAACAGAAATTTGGGGTTTTGCTTTCTAGCACTCCAAGTAGCCTCTGCTGAGCAAAACCCAAGAACAAGTTCTGGTTCTTCGGCCATACTAGCCCTGCTCTCTTAAACTCTCAGGTGGAGTTTTGTATATAAAAGTGAGAGCAAGAGTGTAATCACTCTGAATAAATGCCCTGTAAAATGACTTCAGCAATTACACTGTTTGTTAATACCTCAGAGTCCATTAGGATACACATCTATCTGTGAATATTCACATTAATGCACTAGATTGCTCCTTCTCAGATAAATCTTACTTGGGTAGTGTGCCGTTACTATAGTTTATCATCCTTACTACTCTTCCCTTCAATGCACACATTAATGCATGCAGAGGGATAAAGTTTAAATGGTGCTGGTCACAGAGCATACATTAACATGCAACATAGTCTCAAAACACCTTTAAACGCAAGATAAATACACCTTAGATTTTACGTGTCTTCAGAGGTTGTATGTCTGGAAATGCATAGTTTCTCGCATGTACAGTAATTTTAGTATGTGCCCCTTTGCTCATCACACACATAAGACCAAAGGAAAACTAATTGCTTAGCTTTCTTGGTATGGAATATAATATATATAATTATACATACACACACACACACACACTATTGTCACAGGTATGTTTTCAGCTTGAGCCTCCATTTCATTATTTTGGGACACCAAAATGGAGAAAGGCCCAAGAACCCCCCGGCACTTCATCAGAGTATTAGCTTCTTCCCTGCGGTAGCAAGGGGGAGTCCGAGCCCATCCACAGGCTATGCTTCCACTGTCTGCTGTGGGTGTCGCCTTACCACAGTGATACCAACAGGGGAAATGTAAAACTTAACAGACAGTATTTAATCATCAGTGCCAAGCAGAAATGAAGCGTTAGAACAGACGGTGACCATCCTGCAGGTACTAGGTTCTGGAGGTGTCCGCTGTCGCAGGCCTTCGTCTGCCTAGTGGTCTGGACTGAGAAGAGCCTGTAGGGCGTGATGCAGGTGGCTTGCAACTCGAGGGCACAGGAGAGTTTAGTGGCATTGGCTGTTTATCTTTCAGCATCAAAGTGTTTCAGTAACTAACAGATTTCAACAGACTGTTTAGCAGATGATATTGAAGAGGGCAAGATGGTACATGCTGTTTATTGAGGAATAAAGCCCAGTGCATTGAAAAGGATTTTATTCAAAGGGTATTTCCTACATTGCCAAGTCTGATGACTCACTCACTGTTCATTTGCTCGATAGTTTTTGTTTGTTTTTTGTTTTCTAAATCAGAACCAATGTATACAGGGAAGGACAAAGACACTGGAAATGGCCCCAACACTCAAAAGCTAATGATTAAGTAGATAAGTGTCTGCCATAAGTCTATTGAAATAATAGTTACATGGATAAAAACAATCAGAGATTGAAAAAAAAGCCAGAGGATACATGTAACCATAGCCTCCCTTAGCTTTGCTTTTATAACTCCTAGCCAGGGAATTCTAATCAATATAAGAACAAAGCTGCAACCTAGAACTTGCTCTGGCCCAATATACCCTACATGGCCACTGCTTGCCTCCTACTGTGACCCACAGCCTATTGTAATATCATCATACACTTACCAGGGTTGACTCTTACTCACACAATGTACCTGGCGACATGATTTCCTTGAAGGATCCAAATTCGAACGACCACCAGAGTCCTGGCTCAGCTTTTCCTCTAAAACTCTAACTGAAGTTCCATCGCTGTGCCCCCAGATCTCATCAAGGGATGATACTGGGCCTTGTGGGGAACAGTTGGATTCCAAGTGCGCCTTCCCTTCCTCCCAGCTGTGTCCTTTCACTGCACTAACAAATCTTGTTTTTCTGCTAACCTTTATGTCTCATCTTCAAATTCTTACCTGCATCACAGACAAGAACCCGAACTCATCTACTTCACCACACTAATAATAATAATAATCAAGAACAGAAGTTTCTTCAAAAGAAAGATCCATCATATCTGGATGGACAGTTGGGGAGGAACTGTCTTTGACTTTGGACTTGACAACACTGGTATCAACAGTCAGGTGGGAACAGAGTTGGGAAGTGAATGCACACAAGCAGCCAGGTAAGGAGCAAGGCATGGGAAGCAGACGCTGATTTTGTTTTGCTGGAGTGCAAGGCATTGCAAAGTTGAGGAGAGTGAAGGGCAGTTACCTCCATCTCAGAAAGAGAGAACAAAGCACTGAGGACACCCCAAAGAAACTCACTTCTGTGATTTGATAAGCAAACCAAATACAATATATACAAACAGCTCCAGCAAGATGATTTTTTTTTCTACAAATGCTAGCACATGCCATTTGTTTAACCTTCGAAAGAAAGCAGTCTAGGTATGTAAAGCTAGAGTTCTGCCAAGCAAATTTTCCCTGCAGGAGATGTGCAACTGAATGAGCCCATACTGTCTCTGCTTCCAGGCTGAATAGAATGCCTGTTCCCACCTCTTCTTAAGCAGACCCTTAAGAAGTGTGAGAAGCTGAAACGCTTACAAATAATTGCTATCTGTGGGTAAGATTTCCATTCTCTATTCTGGCATTCAGAGTACAGAGATTTTCTGCCTTCAGCTACATATACTCTTTCACAGAGGCAGCTAATAAAACCCTGCACGGTTGCTAGCAGCCCTGTTGGATGTGATTAAACACCACGTATTTGGAATGGTCCTGCTCAAAACTATGTATGTGCACGCAATTTGTGTTTGCACATTCATGCATGAGGGTGTGTGTGAAATAATAAATGTATAAAAGGGATAAAGTTAGTTTTAATGGTCCCATAGATTCCCAGCTGGAATGCACTTGCGGAAGAGAGAGTTATATAAAAGAAACTTGGGCAACTTTAAGCACCATCTGGCCCAAGCTGTGTTCATTTGAGTTTTACGTGTGTGTGTGTTTTAAGTAGCACAACAGAGAGTACCTAGAAATACAAGGGGAAGGATTTTCTGATTCTTTAAAGATCAGATGCCTTTGCCTTCCCGTGTGTGCTGTGTTGTCTCCTAAAATCCTGTTTGATACAGGGATGCAATCCCTTTTTAAAGGAGCCAAAGGAGCCTTCACAAATCCAGTTTTAATCCTTGGAATTAAAAAGAAAAGAAAAGAAAAAAGAAAAGGACATGCAAAACTAAGCCCAGCATCTTTTTTTTTTTAAAACCTAATTTTAAAAGATCTCTAAATGGCTTTCCCTGCCAGTTTCAAGGGGGAAAAAAAAATAAACTGTGAATCTCAAAACCCTGGGGCCAAACACAGTATTTCCAAACCTTGGTGCATCACCCAACCAGACACATAGAACTGAACCCGAGACTCAAATCATGTGGCAAGAGCTACCATGTTCACCATGTGACTTACAGCTACAGTTGAAAGATTTTATATTCAAAAACCAGCTTAAGGATGGAAATATTTCTGGCTCTGGCCTTCGTTAACAAGGATTCTTTTCCATCTGTACCCTGGAAATCGAGAGGTTTGAGGGAAGATATCATTGTATCATTTTAATTAAAACGTCCCTTTGGTGGGGTCATCTTTTCTCTCCAGAGATGACTTCCATGCACAGTTTCAGTTGATCAGACCTGGCACCTGCTTATCTCTGCATTACAAGATTAAGGAGAGTGCAGAAGAGTTGATAGAACACCAGGCAGTTTGAATCCAGAGTTTGTTCACAGAAGCAAGTGCTAACGCTGAATGAAGCGTCAGGAAACCAGAAGCAGCTATGGGCAAATGACAACCTAAAGTTCTACATGGTAGTAAATGTAGCATTCTAAAACATGAAATCAAATTCTTTTCTACATTAAAAACTCAATACATTTGAATTCAATAAATTTTTTTTACTAATTTCATTTTCTTAGTATTTTGGAGTTTCTTCTTGTGTGTAAAAATCTTGAGGTTTTAGTGATTACAGCAATGGGAATTGGGAAATAACAGTACCGCATTAATAGGTATTCCAGGGATTGCTGGATAGGAAGAAAAAAACAGAGCAAAAAAACCAAAACCCTGATATCACAGGAGCCAGCAGCGAGTGTAAACACGCACTCCACTGAAAAAGCTCTACTTTTCCTGTTTCATCACTTAAAACCTCTTCTGATAAAAAAGGGCATTTTGGAACACATTTTAATATCTTTTTTCACCTCATAACAGTGATGACATTCTGGGTCAAACATTTCCTCCCAGTTAATGATCAGTTAGCTGAGAGGCCAGGGAACAAAGAGACACAGCCCAGACACTAACTGCCAATTAGTGTCTACTTTATCAGTCAGTGGCTTTTGCATATAACAAGACATATGCCAAGCCAGCCACAGAGGGTTAGATACTAAAATCCTATCATTAAGAGCACACTTGCATCAAGGCACAGCTCTGGGGACATGCAGGCTCCCACAGCAGACATTTTCTGAAAGACAGAGGAACGGTAATGTGTCTCTTTTGTTCTGGCACTCAACAGAGGGACCTTGCCTGGGAAGATGAATCCCCTGACCTTCTTGGTCTGTGATGGAGTGGACGCCAGATAATACATGGAGATTTAAAGGGGACACTTCAAGGACTTGCTGTGGAATCCAAGAGCAGGCCAATGTATTTGGCCTAAATCCTTATCTTTTTGGGTCAGATGGGACCTACCGGCTACTGGTGGATGTCCCACAGAGATCAGACTGCCCTTTTATTGAGTTTCCTTCTGACTCCCAAAACTTAACACTTTATTAACATATTTCTTCTTTTCCTGACGTTTCTGTGCTTCGTGCTTTGATCAGTTAATCCAGCTTTTTGTTTCTTTTGTGTGTCTGTGTGTCTTGCCTTTCCCCTTAGGATTGTTGCTTAGGAAAGAGTGGTGCAGGTTCATAGGAATAAAGAGGCACAATGTATTGTCATCGGGGCATATAGAGTAGAAAATAAAACCTAACCCTGGGACCAAAAAGACAGGAGCACCTGCAGAAGAGAACCACTGGAGGCCCTTTCAGAACGAGGAGTCTGCTGGCCAACAAGAGCCGTGCTTTCCCTTCCCACCAGGGCCAGAGCTCTAAGCCCCTGCCATCAGAGCGTGCCTCTCCTTGGCTTCAGCACACCAGCTTTTCTCGCCCAATTTATGAAGCTTTCCAGAGACACTCTGGTTGGGAAACAGACCGGAGGCAGGCAGCTGTCTCCTTCACTGATTTATCTCACAAATAAAGTGTTTCTTTTTCTAGAGGACAACAGTCACAAACTGGGCTTTGTGCACATTGGTCACAGAGCCTATGCTGTTTGGTAAAAGCCCTGTAGGAGAGTACACAATTGAGAGACACTCAGATTCATGTCATCACACCCTAGGGACTTCTCCCTCCAGGTTTATTTAATGGAACTCAATTGGTTTTTCCTCTGTATGTTGTAATCTATAAGTTATGTTTCACAGTTGGCTCTTAAATTCTCTCAGGCAACATTTTGGGAATTATGGCACTTTGGGCTAAAGGTTTCCAGGCAATCACTGATTGCTTAAGATTTTAGAGTCACAATATAGGAGATGACGAAAATAACTCTCAGGTACCCTGTCATCTATTTATTTAATATTTCACTGTGTACAGTAATAAATGAATAGCATTCATCAGCCATCCACCAACCCTCATCCTATGAGTCAAATTGTCCAAAAGATCTTCATGGGAATTATAATAATTTTCCCATTTCTCTTTTTGTACATATTTCATTCTGGGACCCTTCTTCATGTAGCACAATCTTGGCATGACTTCTTATGGGTCACAAGCATAGTTGTGTACAGAAGAGATCAAAGGCACGTCAGCCAGTCCCTGTTTGCCTATGTTACTACTTGACAACCGGAAGAAGCTCCAGCAGACTGTGGTTACTGGACATGCTCAACACAGAGAGGAGAAATGAATTTCATCTTAGCAAATATTAGTCACCATGCTTATTAAAGCTTTAGCAGGTTTTCCTTCGAAGTGACTTCCACAAAATACCTCTTTCTAGAAAATAAGAAAATCAATGAATACTTATAGAAAGAACTTGATACTTTTCAAGGAAGAGAAGTATTTTCAAGCAATTGAAGGAGTCCAAAGGTTGTGGGCTGCTGGTAGTTGGGAATGAGGCAGGCTTACTTTTAGTCAGTGAAAGCGTCTGGCAAGACACTTCACCTGTGACAAGGCACTTAGAAGAGAAATTACACCACTTCAAAGCATTTCAGACAGCACAGAATGAATCTTTGTAGTACACTGAAGAAGCCTTTTCCCTGCCGCTTCCCCCACGCACAGAACAGACAAGTAAATACTTTTGATGAGTAGCCCCTATAAAGACAGCGAGAACGATCTCACACAGTTACTATCAGCCCTAGAAGCACTCAGCACTATTAGCTTTGGAGGTGGCACTGGCGAGGTAAGGATTAGGACTGCACAGAAAGTTACTTCCAGAGCAGTGGGCTTAATGTGTACCTTGAGTCACATGAAATGCAAATGGGTGTCAGCTTTGAATGAACTTTCTATTCCAGACTGAAAGAGAAAACTGGATCAAGTAGCATGTACTTCTTTATAATAGCACTAGAAAGCTATGATGAGGCAGGAGCCAGAGAGCAGGAACCCTAGGGCTCAGTGATGCACCAAGAAACTGACAGGAATCTTTCTTGCTTGGATTACGTTTGTGATACATGAGCAAGGGACTGAATACTAACTTCAGCTACTGCTGGATGGTAAGTCGCCACATAGGCTTGCCAGCTTTCTTGGCTCCTTCATTCTTCTATGTGTCATACAAAGCACTGCACACTTGATCCTATTCTTTTTCTTTTTTTTTCTTTTTTTTAATTATTTTTAATTCATTAATTACATTGTATTATGTGACACAGTTTCATAGGTACTTGGATTCTCCCCACCCCTCCCACCATGGTGGATTCCTCCACCTTGTTGCATAACCACAGTTCAAGTTCAGTTGAGATTCCCCCCTTGCAAGCATATACCAAACATAGAGTCCAGCATCTTATTGTCCAGTCAAGTTCAACGGCTTCTTAGGTATACCCTCTCTGGTCTGAAGACAGAGCCAGCAGAGTATCATCCCAGTCAATTGAAAGCTCCAACATACCATCAGCAAAAATTTACATCATTATGGAATTAATTGACATAGTAATGAGTAACCAATATGTTAAAAGTAAATGCGAGTTCTTAACCACTTTCTGTGGCCACCTCATTGACATTTCAATTTTAGTTTATACACAACATATAACATACGATCCTATTCTTTTTCACATTCTATCACCAACACTACCTTTTATGCTTCATAAAGATGTGTGTGTTTTGTTTTGTTTTGTTTATTACGGGCCAAGCATTGGAGTTCATTCACAAGCCTGTGGTATGTAATTTCACTAGTAAGAATTAAGAGTCTCAACTACTGAAGCCAAGAAAACTGTTAGTTCCAAATGTAGTTATTTTATGAAAGCACAACCATAGAGATTTCTAAAGATTTAGTTCATCCCTCAACACACACAATTGCTTTGATTCACAGGTTTATACAGGCTAGACTTATTTGTGTCAACAATATTTTAATAAAACCATTCCTGCTGACAATGAAGTGTAATCGATTGAACTTTCCATCTCTTAACTACTTTAAGAGTGTACTAGAACCTACTCTACATACAGGGTAAGGATTTTAAAATTATCAAATAATGAATCCATCTAGATTTCAAGCTGGTGTGTATATTAAAAAGTATTGGGTTTGAATAACTATGCAAAACTGATAGTGAAAGAAAAAGAAGTAATTACATCTTCAAAACAGTACTTATGAAGTGCCTGGTTTTCCCACAAAGACCAGAGATATCTGAAACTTAGGTATACATTTCAGGTCTTCTCCAGAAAAAAAAAAGTAGGACAACAGAAATATTATGAGAATGTTCTTTCAGCAAATTTAAGTTACAGAAGAGTTTCAACTGGTCTAAATGTGTATCTCACATGGTGCTGTCTTATCTACAAATGTTTAAGGGAGAATATCTAACACACTGGTTAGATGCCTCAGCCCACACTGGCGTCCCTAGGTTTGAGTGTTTGAGTCCTGGATCTGCTTCTGATCCAGTTTCTGAATTATGTGTGTCCCGGAAGGCAGCAGACAACGGCTCAAGTAGTTGGGTTCTTACCACCCATGTGGCATACTTAGTGCGTTCCAGTGTTCTTCCTTTGGCCTGACCCAGTACCAGCTGTTGCAGGCCACTGGGGAACAAATCACAGAACTTGCTGCCTTTTTGCCTTCTGCATACGTTAAATTTAAACTAAAAAAAAAAAAAAAATTGAACCAATGAATGTATAATATAATCTAACAGCTCAGGAAGAGACCAAAAGCTGCAAGATTAATGATTACATTTAAGGAAAAGTTTGGAAATTCCTACTCAAACAGTTGCATGAAAGTGATATAAAGAATTCCCAGAGAGCTGCGGAAACAGGCCTACGGTGGCTATGCAAATACAGTGGGAAGCTTTTCAGCCGCCTGTTGCAGTGCTGGAAGATGTAGCTGCAAAGACTGGTGCTTTCACAAAAGGGCAGGGAAGCTTACAGTTCCAAAGATCCAGATAAAAGGCTCACGTTTCCACAGGAAAAAATGAAGAAATGGAAAATTTTAAAAAGGTTTACTTATATATTTGAAAGGATAATAGACAGAGGAGGAAAGAATAAGGGAGGAGAGTAAGAGATGGCATTCACATAAATTTAGAGAGAGAGAGAGAGAGGATGAGGATGAGGATGAGGATGAGGATGAGGATGAGGATGAGGATGAGAATGAGAATGAATTCTATTCAGTCTAGTCTTACTTCCCCAGCTGGCCACAGCACCGAGGGCTGAGGCAAGCCAAAGCCAGGAACCAGGAGCTTCACCCTAGTTTCCCACGTGGGTGCAAAGACCCAAGCACTCCAATCATTTCCAATGCCTTTCCTAGCTGGCTAGCAGGCAGCTGGATTAGAAGCAGAACCGGCAAAACATGAATTGGAACCCACATAGGATGTTGGTGTTACAGGTGGCAATTTAACTTGAGATGCCATGCCAGCAGCTCCTGAAAATAGCTTTACTCTCTGTACCACAATGTTGGGCTCAGACAGGAAAACTTATCTACATAACTACACTAACACAGCAATAACAATTCACTCACATTTGTTGAAAATGTACTATGTGCCAAGCACTGTGCTAGGTAATTTCTGCCCTCCATCTCATTTTATCCTCCCGATAGAGTTAAGAAGCAAGTTTCATTATTTCTACTATGCAGAAGAGAATAGAAGTTCAGAGATATGACTATACACATTGAAAAAAATGACAATTCTGACCAAGATTCTCTGGTCTAAAATCATCTTACTAATTGTTCATCTGTGGTCAGAGATAAGGAAAGGTCATGAACTACCCCAAATGGCTTAATGCCATGAGCCAATTTAGCAAAGTTACACTCTTTATGAGCTATGTTCATACAGCATTATCAATGAAATAAAAATGTGTCCACAATTAAAAAAAAAACTTAGGAAGTCTGAAAAATCTACAGATTCTCTGTTGACCTGAAACTCTAAACACTTAGATGTAAGCCCCTTTCTTTACAGGATGTTGACAAGTAGCAAAGCAAAATGCTTCCTCATCATTCAATGTGAATCATATAAATAGAAGTTGAAATGTCTTTCTGGTCTGTCTAGCTTACTGCTCAGTTTCCTACGGCAGGACTGCAGCGCCTCCAGTCAAGAGCAGATTCCACACTGGCAGGCATCCATGAACTCAGTCAACCCTGTAACACAGATTTACAATGGACAGTGCGCTCACATTTTCAAAGAGTACCTGCACCACGTTGTAGCAGATCAGTCAATTGAAAGGTGGATTATAGAGAACTCAGAGAAAATAGAAAAACCTGAATGTAGAAGAAGATCAATTTTAAGAGATGTTCTCATTTAAACAGCAAACATAAAAATGGCTGTGTTCTATCTAATTGCTTTGAGTTTTTAAGCCACAGCTTTTGGGGCAGAAGTGAGGAGATTCCACACAGCATTGATTTTTTTGTGTGAAATCTGTTCAAGTTTTCCCTTTTGTTTCCAGCAGAACGAAATCACTGGCATAATTTTGATGTCCCAGTATTTCTTCAACCCACAAATTCTTATTTCACTATTTTTGAACCAGAAAAGCTACTCTGTTGGACAAAAAAAAAAATTCATTTCCAGGGTTTGTAAGTAAATAAACACACTTCAGAATAGAAACAGATCAAGAAATTCATGCCCATCCATCAATCTATTCATCCGTCTAAAAAGTAATTTCTGCTTTGTGAGACGCTCTTCAACTCCATCTTCTACATTATTTAAGGTTTACATGCCAGGTATAGCTTCCAGCAAGTAAACTTTCTTTGTTCCAATACTTTGTTCAATTTCTTGCACTACAATTTCAAGGGTATTTTCATTCTCCCTTGGAATCTGTTTCCCAAGTCTGACATGGATTTCGTCCTTGCCTCAGTCTGTTCTTACTCCAGCTCTTGGGTCTATTATGACATAGAAGAAATCATTTGGAAAGGATGCTGTTTCTTCAGACATAATAAAGATAGCTCAAATTCAAGTTAGGGCATAACTGCATTTTAGTGCACGTACTCTTTCATTTTCTACTTAAAAAATCAATATACAATAGTCTTTTATCTGTTTAGATTTCATAGGATAAGAAAAATTACATTAAGATAAAGGACTAGAATACTATTATTTATTATATCCTGTGCCATGGCATCCCACATACAACTTTCAGAAGATTATTCTTTTATTTCTGCCTGGGTTGCCTTCCTGACAACCACCACCTAGCAGGTAGAGGAATGGAGAGGGAAAGAGAGAGAAGTGCCAGAGAGCAAGAGAACAAAAATGTAATTGCCTGCCTATCAGCCCCACTATCATAATTACTTTCAAACTCTGACATGGCTAGAATCAGATGAACAACAAATCAGGTTTTTTGCAGTTGATGATCAGTGCATTCTTAGCTTGTAAATTAAAATGTCACTGCTAGAGTACAAAGTGATGCCATGGTTGGGTTCCTCAGAAGCTTGGGGAAAAGGCAAGCTCCCACCTTCATCTTTTCATGCTTCTCTTGCTCTATTTTTTTATATTTAGCTTCCAATTACAGTCTGTTCATTTAGTTGTCCAACAGTATAGTCTCCCCATCCATAGCATTATAGATATTCTTCCACAGTGTATAACTGTATATGTGTAGTTCATTCCTCTACATCAGAGAAGTGTGCCGTGAAGCAACCCAGAGCAGCACACGTGAAAAATTCCCCCAACAGGTCATTTCTAAGAGAAAAAGGAAGCTGTAACAGCACTAAAGAAACCTGAAGGATGGGAGGAAGAAATCCTGCTTTTGAGGATACCACTCTACTCATTTTGCAAGTGACAGCATCATGATCGCATAGGCACAGGGTATTCTTTAAATAAATTGTTCATGGATCATATTAGAGTACTAGGAATCGATAACTCAATTTGCTAAGGATTTATTAGGAGCCTAGGCCTTGCCAGAAGTTGTTTTAAAAAGATAGGTCTAAATCCCTACAGAGTCAAAGATTTCACCAGGAAGCTTCAATGTTTGTGGGGGAAAAAAAGGGAATTAAAATTCATATCTATTCTCATGAACTTGTTGAAGCCCTTTCATGCTCTAGAAGAAGAATGAATCATGGTTTTTAACTGCAAAATTACTGATAAATGCTATTCTCTCAGAATAAATATATCACCATAGGAACAGAAAAGAAGTAATTGAGTAAAAGTTATTATAGAAATGTGGCCATTTGAGATGGCTCCTTGAAAGGTGGTATTATCCCAAATCCACCCCAACTCAACACCTTGTGTCCAAGTGCTTTGCTAAGTTATTTATCTGATCAGCCATTCATTTATTTCTTAGCCATTTATGAAGCACCTGCTTTGTGCCAGACACTATACTGAGATCTGGAGGCACTGCAGTGCCACCACAGGATGACTGGTGGAATAAACAAAGTGATGGCAATTGCCCGCATTTTAATAATTAACAAGTTCAATATGGGGGGAGATATTGAACCCATGGCTGACTAAATCTAGAATCAAGGCACCCCAAGACAGAATCTCCAGGTGTAGCCTTTCCTTCGACATTCTTAACAATCTGCAACAAAGGTCAGAATGACTGCTAATTCCACTGGTGATGAACTCTTTCTTTGTTCCCACTTGGGTTGGTAGAGTGACATCTGGAACCTAGCTCTGAGGTGAGCTGAAAGGCAAAGTTAGTTTAACCAACGCCTGCTGGATTCTGCTTCTGGCTTATTTATTTCACTTGGAGCTTTGTCCTGTTTAGGCACTTAACTATTAGTTGTATTCACCTTCTGTTAGATAAACTTCCGTACAACTTATCCTTCCTCTGCCACTCAGAATCACCTTTAATCAATATCTAACTTCCCTAACTTAGAAAAATTGGATAAGTTGGGGGGGGGGGTTCTATGCATGCAGACAGACTGTGAAGTGCTTATTGAGGAGATATGAGAGATTGTTTTTGTATAGGCAAGGTAACCATCAGGCTGCTGCAGGCCTGGAGACCAGGGTCCTGCTTGTTTCATTTCATTTCCTATTTTCCAAGGGATGTTTCCAATACACTCACAGCAAACACAGCATCTTCATTCAAGACGAAGGACATCCATCAGGGATAGCCAGCATAATGCCATGGTGAGTTGGATCAACTTCTGAAACATCAACATCCATGTGGGTGCCTGATTAAGTTCCAGCTGCTCCATTTTCCACCTGTTCTCAGCTTTCAAATCTATAGAAAATACTATGTACAATTCCAAACCCACCAAACATTTATCACAGGAAATATACATGCAGCCACCTGTGCTGGGAAAGCCCTTCCTTCTCTTTCTTTCCTGATAACTCCTAACACTCCTATGGCACAGCTTTGACATCAGTAACATGATAGTGTAAACAGACATGTTGATCATCAGTATCCATCTATGTTCAGTCTAAAATGAGGTCCCCCTGGCCAGCAGCCAAGGTCTTCGTGAGATTGCACATTCATGGGAGTAGTTGAGGCCAGAAAGCAGAAGCTGCTGCTGGTTTTTTGTTTTTGTTTTGATAAAGTATCCAACTGCACAAAGCTTAGCATTCACAAGGTGCACTGCCAAGTGATCTCATATGTAGTTAACAAAATACACATGAGAGAAGATTTGGCTCTTGCCATCACATGATCATGGACACCCAGCATAAGCATAGGCTTTTTGAAAGAATGTTTTCAGAGGTGTCAGATAATGTAATGATAGTGTAAAACTGAGACCATCTTTTGGTGTGTTAGTTTCATGACATGGAGTTCTATTATCTAGTCAGTACATGTGGGTGACAGCTGCTGTCCTCAGAGGAAAAGCCCATTACCCAGGTACAACATATACCAAAACATTGAAGCAGAAACATGATCTTTTTATCCAAACAAATTAATTTTGGATAACCACACACATACAGAAAAAAGGTTTACTGCGATATTTGGTCTAGGCTTTTAAAAAAGTGATTATGAGAAATGCCATATACAAGAAATTAAGTGAAAATGAAGAAAGAAAGATTATGCATGGATACAGTATACAAACATGAAAATGAAAGATCCTATGAACAGTGTTGTAAACTCAGATTTCTCCCCAGTTAATATTGCCTTGGAAACACATGTCAATGGGTATGT
Organism: Ochotona princeps; assembly: GCF_030435755.1. NCBI lineage: Eukaryota > Metazoa > Chordata > Mammalia > Lagomorpha > Ochotonidae > Ochotona > Ochotona princeps. The sequence goes on from NC_080857.1 coordinate 14,789,662, forward strand.
TTGCAGTCAAAATATCCAAGTGTAAGACCATACAAGGACTGCCTTTTACATACTCAGAGCTTATCAAGCTTTTTGAAAATAGCAGAATGTCAAAATAACTAGAAGCTTCCTTCTGATCCCCTTACTGGTCATGTTGAATACATGGTCTTCTGCGAATAAGTAAGTTCCTAGTCACAGTGAGCCTGTCTATGACTTGCATGCTTTATAAGCAGGGCTTCATTCATATCAGGAATACCAAGTACCTGCTGTATACCTGGAGCTGGGCTATTCGCGAAGATGCAGTAACAAATGAAATACAGTCTCATGAGAGGCGCAGGAAATGAGCAATCTTCTACCACAGAGAATGATGGAGTCATTATGAAGCACAAAGTACTGTTGCTCTCCCATGACAATATTACAGAAGCTCCAAAAACAGGATTCTGTGACAGCACAGACTTGGTATAAGTGTCAGTGAGCCTAAATGAAAGCAGAGTACACACGGTAGCATACAGAATACAACAATTTTTCAATGAAAAGAAGGGAAAAAAAACAAGGAAGCTGAAAGGCAAGTGGGAATATGTGTGAAGGCACTGTGAATCCAATTTGGGTATGAGTGTGTGCAGGACTCATACAAGCTATCAACAAAATGCGTGGGGGCATTTTTCTTTCCCATTCATCATGCTTACCTACAAGTCTTTCCTATAGCCTACCGTATATACCAGCACTACTATCAAGGTGATTGAAGTTGGACTTCTAATCCAGATGGAAATAATCTTGTACTTTATTGAACTCTGCCTAAATATCAGCAGATAAGCATGGAAAGATGCAAGTAGGTAATCAAGTTACATTCAATTTGAAAATTAATAAAAGGGAACACTAAGAAAAAGTAGATCATGAAATGATTTGTAGTTACATGGTATGTGTGTGACCTGGCAAGTATATATACTCCTTGAGCTGCTACCACTACCTCCAAAGGTAGCATCATTGGAGTGCAGATCAAAGCCAGGACTTCCAATAAGAGGTGTGTTAACCAATGTACCAAATTGTTTATATCTCCCACCCCTATTTTTTTTAATTAGCTACTGAAAAGACAGAGGCTGATCTTCCATCTGCTGGTACAATCATCAGATCGGTGCATGCCACACTGGAAGTGGAGCAGCCATGATGCATGCAGTGGGGTAATGATATGGCAAGTGACGGCCTAGCTAGCTGTGCCACAACACAGCATCCCATTTCCCCCACACTTTGTTACATTTAAGAAAAACAATTAAGAGAGTGGCCAAGACAAACTTAGAGCAGATTTAATGACACAGAAAATATCAGAATATTAGTTCTGCAATAGGAAACATTAGCACCATAACAGGGAATATAAAAGGATTCACATCATAGCATGCCAAAATGTCAAGAGCAGTGCTACAGATTGGAAAGGAATTAGCTGATAAACCAGGATAAACAGTGTCTTTGCAACTGGTCTGTACAGATGAATGGCTTTGCATGTTTGTAGCTCAGAGCCCTTTCTGGGGCCTTGCTAAAGTCACACAGCTAATTATTCCCCAGAGCAGACTGTTGTCAACATGTCATTCAGATTTCTCTGCACAGTGGTACCACAGCAATGTCTAAGGAGACCTTGGAACTGTTAGTTTCCTTGCTTAAAGATGAAGAAAAGAAAGCAAGCAGCATACTTTGTTAGGTGAACTTAAATATAGCTGGCGTACAATCTCTGGCTAGTTGTCTAGTGCAGGAAGGACAGTATTAAGCCAGAGGACATGATGACGTAGTTTTATCCATTTACTCTTGGCCAAACCACTATTTGGAAAGCAATTGCTACTCCCCACACTTAAGCAATTCTTTCCTTTCATATAGCTATATTTTTAAATATGGATTCATACTCCAGTGAAAAATTTTTCTCCAATTGGTTTCACCTCCCTTCTCTCAGCTTTGCAAAGGTCCTCGACTTGCTATGGTTAGTACTGAGGGTGGAAGACGAGGGTGGATGTTCCATGGTGAGGAGTTTTGAGGACTAAGGATAAGATCATAACACCCACCCATATACAAGTGTCTCCCACCCAATAATAATAAGATTTTGTTTTACATATTCTTCTATAATCGAAAAAGTATAGGTTATGTGGATATGGCAAACTATTATATACAAATATTCCTTCATAAAACAACTCATTTTTTTAACTTCAGAAATAACTTATACCCTGGGCTTGGCGGCGTGGCCTAGTGGCTAAGGTCCTTGCCTTGATCCCATATGGCCGCTGGTTCTAATCCCGGCAGCTCCACTTCCTCTCTATCTCTCCTCCTCTCAGTATATCTGACTTTGTAATAAAAATAAAATAAATCTTAAAAAAAAAAAAATGGGCCCGGCGGCGTGGCCTAGCGGCTAAAGTCCTCGCCTTGAAAGCCCCGGGATCCCATATGGGCTCCGGTCCTAATCCCGGCAGCTCCACTTCCCATCCGGCTCCCTGCTTGTGGCCTGGGAAAGCAGTTGAGGACGGCTCAGGGTCTTGCGACCCTGCGCCCGATGGGAGACCTGGAAGAGGTTCCTGGCTCCTGGCTTCGGATCGGCACAGCACTGGCCGTTGCACTCACTTGGGGAGTGAACATCGGATGGAGGAACTTCCTCTCTGTCTCTCCTCCTCTCTCTATATATCTGACTTTGTAATAAAAATAAATCTTTTAAAAAAAGAAAATGTAGAGATAGTTAGATGTTGAAGGGGTATAAGTTATTTCTTTTTTCTTTTTTTTTTAAAGATTTATTCATTTTATTACAGCCAGATATACACAGAGGAAGAGAAACCAGCGAACAGTTCCTTAGGCATCCAATCTACTAGTGCCTTGATCTCTTTCCCCGTCTCTTCAACTATGAGAAACAAACTCTTGTCATTAGGAGCTATGCTGTATACAGTATTTCAACAGTAGCCTGAATGGCCCCAGACAGAACTCTTCCCACGGGACTCAACTCTCAGTGTGCATGGTTTAATTCAGCTTTATGCAATCTGTGGCTTAATCCTACATCTTTAAAAACAATCAAGAATTTCTTTAAATATGGGTTCTTTTAACCATCCATGAGAATGTTTGATGCCATCACTTTAGAGCTGTAGTTAACAGATGTGATCATTGGATTTTTCTTTCTGCCAGGCAGTAGGGTAAACAAGTCATATGACTTGCCACATGCATGTCACAATTCTAAAGTCAGGTATAGTACCAGATCCACCTCTAATAGGAAAAATGAACACTTCTAGAAGCAAAGTATGTAAATCAAAGAGAATAAACAATGGACATCACTAAGTTGGGAAAACTGTGAGCCCAAACATTTATAAATGCTTTGAGCTAAAGGCATGGATAAGCCATTTTATAATACTCTTACATTTCAAGCCATCTCTTTTCTGCAGGACAAGATCTGCCTCATCACACTTCCTCCTTTGTAACTGCTCCAACATGCATGGGCAGCATTTCACAGACCAGATTGTGTGCAACTCTAACTCAATCAATGATTGGAGAATGTCAGGACACACTAATTTTCTTGCAAGAAATGAATTGCCAGAATGTGGTTGATTTAGTAGTACTAGCAATTTCTGCAACATGTAGTCTTTTGAGGATCAGGAACAATTCCTCCGGAGTATGCTACAATCAAAATTATAATATGCTGAGTTACAGAACTCCACAAATGGCGTTCTAAGGCTTCCACCTAACCTTGATTCAATATAAAATTGGCATTCCCCCACACACCTTACATTATTAATTTAGGATGCAAACGTTTTCATTTTAATTTGTTACTCATATATAGGAACAGATTTTATGCATTCCAAAAGGGCAAACGAACTTCCTTTACTCCTCTGTTCTATCAGTTTTTGCAAAGACATAATTTTAATCTACTGAATATTAATTTGCCACCAATCATAATATTCCTACAAATAAAATGCAGGAAGAAAACAATTCCACAGGACTAAAAATGACAATCATATCCCCAAATCACCATCTCATTCCTGTGTATTTTTGGTGTTCTATATTGGTTGTCATTTATTAGACAAAGCATATAATATTTGCCTTTTTAAGACTGGATTATTGCACTAATTATAATTATTTCAAGTTGTATCCATTTTGTTGCAAAAGGCAAGATTTCATTTTATAATGACTGTATGCTACAGTGTATATCTGTTAATTTCTTTATCCAATCAGTTGGTGGACATCTGACTTTATTACATATATTAGCTGTTATTCCCTGAGTTGCAAAACACATGAGGGCATAAGTAACCATTTCATATGCTGTTCCCATTTCATGTGAGTAAATTCCCAGGAGTGGGATTACTGGCTCATATGATATATGTATTTTCAGATTTTTGAGTAATCTCCATCCCATTTCCTATATGGTTGAATTAGTTTGCATTCCCACCAATAGTGGATTAGGGTACCTTTCCCTGCATTCCTACCAGCATTGACTGAATTATTTTATTTTATTTTTTGCTTTTTGGTTGATGACTATTCTAATCAAGATGAGGTGAAATCTTACTGTACTTTTTTTTATTTTCCTGAGGTCTGCTGATCCTGAGCATTTTTTTATGTGTCTGTTGGCCATATAAGTTTCATCCTTTGAAAACTGCCTGTTCATGTTTTTGTCCCATTTAGTAACTGCATTGTTTTATTGATGTTGAATTTCTTGAACTCTTTAGATGCTGAATATTAATCATTCATTTGTTACATATCTTCCAAATATATTCTCCCATTCTGTCAGTGGTTTCTTGGCTTGCTTTAACTCCATTTATCTATTTTTAATCTTCATTGCTTGTGCTTTTGGATTCTTTTCTAAGAACTCTTTGCCTATCCCAATGTCTTGCAGAGTTCCCTAGCTCTTTTCCTCTAGTAATTCAATGATGTCAGGTCATAACAATTGATTACTTTAAGTTGATTTGTGTAAGGCAGAGATCTTGTTTCACACTTCTGTATGTGTAGATCCATTTTCTCAGCACTATTCATCAGATTCTCTGCTTTCTCCCCTCCCCTGCCCCACCCCTCTCTTGCCTCTCTTTGTTTCCTTCAGCACTAATTTGTTTTACCTATAGCTGTCCTGGAGTACTTCTTAAACTCTTACATTATAATGTCTCAGGCTTGTTTTATTTTGTTAACATTTATTTATTTTTACTGGAAAGTCAGATACACAGAGAGGAAGATCTTCTTTCCACTGATTCCCTCCCAAAGTAGCTTCAACCACCACAGCTGAGCCGATCCGAAGCCAGGAGCTTCTTTCCAGATCTCCCGGGCAAGTGCAGGGTCCCAAGGCTTTGGGCCTTCCTCCTCTGCTTTTCCACTCTCCTACTACATCATCTAAGTTCTAAATTTGGCCTATAGATGCCCCTGTATTTGAAATTCTAAAGGAAAAAACCTACAACCTAAATCAGCTGTAATTTAGTCTAACTGAAGGATAATTTAGTTGAATTTACTCTGAGACACTTACTTAGGGGTACACTGTTGTAACAAATACCCAAATTTCTGTCACAACGGCTAGTTTTTGGACAGTCTAGGACAGTCAACTCTTCAAATCTTATTGATCCAAGCCCACAGTGAGCTATCTCTGTGCCTCATTTATATTTTATGTTTCCAAACACTTTTTGACCACACTGCGGGCTGGACTTCTTGGGATCCTGTTCTGGTTCTGACAGCAGCCCAATTAGTGGTTAGCAAATTATCTTTTGCTCCGTTCAACTCTGTTTAGTCAAATCCACTTAAAGCTTCTACTTCATGCCTCGTATCTCCCTACATTCCATTTCGGTTCCTGTGCTTCCCTTCCTGACTCATCACTCTGGAAGGTCTTACATTTCTTTTTCTATTGCAGTCAGTCTACTAGAGGTGTGACGCGCACCACTGCAGAGAAGGGTTACGAGCAAGTCAGTTCTCTGGTCACCTTCACTGTTCACGGTGGGCATCCAAATCAGGGGCTAATGAGACAGACACAGAGGCGATATCTGTTTGCCAGTGTGGAATTGACAGGATGACCTACAGATGCTTGCATCTTTGTGAACTTCTCACAGGTTGTAGGTGCCCTTTGTCAGTGTGAGAAAGACGTCTCCATAACCCAGGAGAGAATGTGCATCAATGGCTTCTGTGAGGCTTTTTTCTTGGTAGCAGGTGCACCAAGTCAGCAGAGTAGAAGGAAGAAATCTCATTCAACAGAAGAGAACTGCAAGATTCACCCCTGGTTAAGGCCTTTTCTTCCCATTTCAAAGCAAATCATTTTGTTGTATTTCCACCTTTGTGCCTTGTGGAGAAACTATTTCAGGCTCTCCTCAACGGGAATAAATTTTTCCTCATCTCTTCTTTCAATTCTAGTTTTTTCAATTTCTGTAATTTATTTTTAACATGTTACAACACTGGGTTTTTAGGCCACATGACTTCTCAGAAAGGCATTTTTCCTTTTTAAAGTTATTTAAGAAAATGTTGGGCTTGAAGCTTAAAACAATTATTGGACTATTAAGTATGTGGGAATATAATTCATGTTCACATCATATGAAATGTAGGGTCCTTCCTTTAGAGAGAGAGGGGGACAGGAGTACAGAGATGAATTAGGAGAGAAATGAGAGGGAGTGAGACAGGAAATCTTCCATCTATGGATTCACTTTCCAGATGACTGCAATGGCTGTTTTCCCAGGTCTCAAGCAGAGAGCAGGACGGGAAGTAGAGCAGCTGGCACAAAAATGAGTGCCGATCTCAGCACATGCAAGGTGGAGACTTTAGCCACTAGGCTACTTCCAATTATTTTTTAAAAAACAAGGCTATGCCAAAGGGATGAATGACTCAAGTCTACATTCATCAGACAGTAACTAGGAGTACGTTAACTATGGGTACTTTTGAAAAAAAAAAGTTTGAAACATTTACAGAGAAGGATGGGGTAGAGAGACAGACAGACATAGATGGGGAGGGGTAAAGAGAGGAAAAGGGGAAGGAAGGAAGAAGGAGGGAGGAAGGGAGTGAGGGACAAAGAGTGGCATAGGGAAAGGGAGGAAGAGAGGCAGACAGAGAGGGAAATGAAAGCTCTTCCATCTGCTGGTTCACTTTTCAACACATCACAACAGCCTGGGCCAGGCTGAAACCAGGAGCCAGGAACTTCATTTGGCTCTCCTATATGACTAGTGGGGCCCAAACACTTAGGCTGTCTTCTGATTTTTCAAGGCCATTAGCAGGCAGCCAGGATATGAACTGCTGCCTATATGGGATATCAGCATCACAGCAGGTATTTTCACATCCTATGCCACATCATCAGTCCCAATGGATACTTCCTTAAGTGGCTGAATTCACAAAATGACACAGTGAACTTGGTCAGAGAGCCACCTACGGACAGAATACTAAGATTCAGTTCTCTGGAATGACTTGGCATGTGCTGTTGTGAAAAGGAAAGGAACCCTGGAGAGCACAATTTTCAAACATGTACTAAATGGTCAAAAGGCAAGAGAAAGTTGATGATCACATTTAAATGTTTGATATTTGTGTCATTCAGATGATTCAAATGGAGGAAAGACTCTCCACACAAAATTATCATTCTTAATAGCAATAGAAAAGGACTACATTTTTCATAAATGACTTAAGGATAAGGTTTTCAGATAATGGAAAAATTCCAGAGTGACAAAAACATAAGAATGTACGTGAGTATACTTGAAATTAAGACAAAACTAGATGCATCTATGTTTTGGGAAAATCATGTTCCTCCAGAGTCACTGTGATTTTCCAAAAACCCATGAACTTGCTTCTGAATCCTTCATTCTATAATTAAGCTTTGGACTCTTTAGCCTGTATATCCTTTACTTTGTTTTTCAAGCTGAAATCTAGGTATGATGATTTTAAGTGGACTATTCCAGTTCCTATAAAAGGATGACCAAAATAAAGATTTAAGAAGCATTTCAAAGACAGAAGCCAGGGAGTAAATGAAAATCACCAATTTTAAGGTGGGGAAGTGACCGTTAAGAAGAAAATTGCACAAATAGGAAATGTTTTAATTAAAACTTAAATGCACAATTAGCATAATGGAAAATGAAGCAGGGAGTGGTTAACTGCCTTACCAAGAAAGGCTTCATGGTAGATTTACTCAAGCAGCTAGCTCCTTGCTGTCATGAAACAGTGACTCCCACTGAAAAGCTGCTTTGCTATCTTTCCTAAGGAACCAGTGCCACTTTGAAGAAAAGATGTGCAGGGCCGTACAAAGATGTGTGAAAAACCTTGGCTAAGTGGGAAGTAAGTTTGTGTCTTCAAATTCATATGGGCTTTGCTGAAAAACCAAGAATTGTAAAGACAAAGAACTAAGAGTAGATGGTAAAAAATGATGGTGAATTTTCCTTGCAAACAGAACATTTAAAAAAAATTCTAAAACCTTGTTTTCCAAAAGGATATAGAGGTATTTCTAGATAAGACAGAAACAGGCAGACAGACTCATATACAGATGTGAATTTATGAGTTACTGAAGACCAAATAGAAAACAGAGAATTGTACCATGAGAGATCTAGGTTATAATATAAGGTAAAACAAACAAAGACTAAGAATAATCATTTCATACCTTATTGGATATAACGGAGTTAATCAACTGAGTATGGATCTTATAGTATGAAGCTAGGACTACTCAGAGGAGTTCACATCAGCCTTCCAGTGAGAAGAGTGTACGCTCAGGTCTTATTTCTAAAAGAAGGAGATTTGGGGTCCCAACAAAGGGAATTTCTGGCCATCCTAATATCTTACTTTGAGAAACTGTTATTATTAGAAATAGCAAAAAAAAAAAAAAAGTCAAAGTCACAGACTGGGATTGAGCAAGAGTCCTCATGGCTCCACGGAAGTCATTAAGGACCCTGACTTTGCAGAATGAGACACATGTGACTCAATCAATAAGACAAGTTGGCATGAAATACTATAACCCATCCCAGCAGGACAAAGAGGAAAAGGCGTAGGGACAGAAAGTTGTTCCTTAGTGGGCAAGATAATCAAGATCATTGGGTTCCACTCCCAGCTCTCACCTTAACTTGCTTTTGTGACCTTCATGAAATGGATATTGTTTCAGCTAAATTTACAAGGCACATTATAGAGTGTCTTGAAGTCGATTTGTTGAAAGCATTATAACCTCACAAACAGTACAAGGGCAGAAAGAGATTCAACTAAAATGCCAAGTAAAGTGAGAGCTACTTCCACAGCAGATGGCACTGATGACACTGCTAATCAGTGAGCATTTATTGCCTTCTTGTTTACCTATCATGTGTCAAAGAAAGTTGAAATGATTGGCTGGTTCATGATGTAGGGTAATGTGCCCACTCTGGGCACTCCTTTACCTGGACTGAGTCCACCCTCTGTCACAACTAACTCTGAGTATTCACCAGAACAGAAGGGTCTAACCTTTTTCTATCTCATTTAAACTTCTGAGTTCCTGATCCATCCATTCTAGGAAATGTGGGTCAATTCTAGTGCAAGTAGCCTTTTGAGGCTGGTCAGGTAAAAACTGCAAAAGCATGGTACTTGAGCCATCACGTTAATCTGCAAGTAAATTATTCTTGGCAGTCCCATGTCATGAGCAAACACAGACTCTCAGACAACTGATACCTCCCCAAACCACAATTAGTAAATTGTTCTGTTAGACCTCTGACATGAGGAAGGGTTAGTTTTAATTCTGAGATAAATATGATATAACTTCACAGAATGTAGAACTACTAGGGAATGCACTCAGATTTACAGATAAGAAATCAATTTCGTGCTGTAAGTGATTTAAGTGGGAAATTAAGATACTGTGAAAATACAGGTGGTACCCTATGGCTTTCCAGATTGAGATCAACTAACCCAAGGCCACAGACATTGGGGATAGAAGGTAAAGTTAGTGACATTAAAATGCACATGATTGTTTTAGGTAAGGAGATTATTTGAAAGTTTGGAAGCAGGGGAGAGTGAGGAGATGAATGCTGGGATTTGTTATCTGGCCTTACCTGTGGAGCAAAGGTCACTTGGATGAAGGGTAGCTGCTGAAGCAGTTCCATATACCAAAGACCAGTGCGGGTGCATCGCCTGCCACATCCACACACTGTTGTTCAGAACACACACCTGACATGCTCCACTAGCCATGCTGGAAAAGCAGTAACTTCTCAGGTCTCAGAATGTGCAGGCTTCTGGCATGGACTGGATGAAATGAGAACTTTCAGGCATGCTTCAAACGGTTCAATTAATTTGATGCAACTCTACAGATGTACTGCACAGACTTTTCCTTCTATCCTCAATATATGTGTATTTAAAAAAGCAGCTTCTCCCCAACATGAAGTTGAGCTGTCGCTGCAGTCATTGTGGCCCATCCACTTGAATGTGACTGCTTTCCTTTTCATACTACCACAAACACAACGTTAGCAAACTCTTCCATCTATAAGCTATCAATGGAGTGGACAGGTTCCTGCTTTCTTGCCCCCAAAAACTATGCTCATCCCTTGGCTATTCATAATTTGACAAGAGCACCTGCAAGAGAAAGTGTGAGAAAGGACGAGAATATCAAGCCCAGGTGTTACCGTCAGAATACAGAGTGAAAGGAAAATAAATAGACGAGTAGACCTGCCAGAAGCACTGCTTTATCAAGCTCGGCTGTGGTTATTAGGCACTTGTGGGAAAGACAGGGAAATACTCGGCTCTGATTGTATCATCTATAATTCAGCACTGGGCAGGAGGCAAGCAACTCTTCATCGGACTGTCAGAAGGTGGTAATAAATATACTGTTTATTGGGGCAAAATGACCAAATGGATGGAGAGGGAGTATTTGGATGTCTTGGCAAAGGAACTGCATGGAACATCTCACCCTTTATTTTTCGATTTTGAACCTTTAATAATTCACCATCTGTACTTTGTACAGCACAATTTTGACTAATACATGGTATAAATTTATCTCTTGATCAGTAAAACAGCAAACACAATACATTCGATAGGGTAGATACCATCCTTTCCATATCACAGATGAGGAAACCCACAAAAATACCCAACTAAGGTCTCAGCAGAGCCAGCCAAGTTTGGCCCCAGATCCACATACTTGTCCAGTGCACACTCTCAATTATAAACATCACTGACTCATCAATGTGTACATAATGTTTACTGCTTCTAGAGTGTTTTTCAATAGCTTTTTTGTAACAAAAGTTAAAAAGTTAGTAGCAGTGTGTGTTATATTCTTTGTGGGATTCTGACATATCAGTTAGCTAAGTTGCACAACTGAATCAGCATTATTTCACATTTCTTATGTGATGCTAGTAGTTCCTATGTACTGTAGCTTAAAAGGGCCACCAATCTACACAGAATCCTGCAACAGAATATTCTGGACTAGAAAATAAGTTACAGGAAATTAGTCACATTGTTTGGACTATTTCCCCTGTTTTCCTGGGGAAGATATAAAGTATCTTTTAGCCTTCATTTGTATCCTCAATCCACTTTTCAATAACCACTATGATTTTTACATAGGAAATTTTATCAAATTTTTAAAAGCCTTAGTTACTCCTAACTACACTGAACATACAAATCATAGCAAAATGTTCAGAAAAGCAACATCTATTTCTCTACACTGTATTTGAAAACTCCTTGCTCTGAGCAATTATACGTACAGCTTTTCTTCTCTCGTTCAGCCTATTGAGTGAAGTTCCACTTTTTCTCTAGTAGCCAGGTGACTTAGGAGAAAAGAGGACAAATACACTGGCACGTCACTTCAGTTCAGCCTTACACTAGATAAAACACCAAGGAAGGTGCTTCAACATATTTTTAACCATTCTAGAAGAACAGAGAGTTGTTTTAGAGGTTCCTGAAGAAGAAACTAAGAAGTCCAAGAAGATGTAAAACAACCTACCAGGAAGTTTAAGACAGGGAAGCAGGAAACATGCAAGTGTTAAATTCAAACAAAATGGACGGCTGCCCTGGCTGTCTTCAGTTCTCTTCAAGCACAAGACCAAGGACAATGGGTGTAACTCTGGGTAATCTATGGGGAATCAAGTGATTTGAAAGTCTTGAACTGGCTGTTGACATGATGTTTTTTCACGGTGTAGAACATGATGTTTTTTCACTTGGAGAACAGGCCTAGCTCCAGTTACAGGTCCAGTTTTACTGAAGGACAGCTTCTCCAGGTAAACAATGTGGAAGACAATGTGAGCAGTTAACCCGGGCTGATGCTGTGTTTAAAGGAGATGATACACTCAAAATGTCTTTCCTAGTAGGAGTAACAGCAGATGCTATTTACCTGATGATATGATCATAACATAGAGCAAAATAGCTTCTATCCTTTAGAGTTCTTTAGATTTCTTCACCTAAAAAAATTGGGGCCCTCAAATATCAAAAATGTGGAAGCAGGTACCTATTTTTGAGTTTTCATAGATTTCTTTCTCTCCTGCTCATGAACAGAACATATTGACAGACCCAAATTAGTCTGAGGATGTAATGATTCCATATTTTTAATTTGAATGTGAAAAACCAGTTAATACAGCTTTTGCTAAATGTTGGCATTATGGACCCTTCAGGGATAGATACAGCTAGAAATGAAAATGTCATGCAGTGAACAAGATTGTGGCCTTTTACACACACACACACACACACACACACACACACAACCATAATTAGGCCAAAGCAATAAGTAGCAACCAATTACCTAAAAAATTTTAAAAACTTGAACCAAATTTTTATTTAGAACTAACTGGATTAAGCAACAATATAAAGGAAAAGGGTCCCTATTATATCCTGCCGAATTACATGAGAATATACGCTGGATTGTGCGTCACAGGAGAAAAAGAACATGGGACATGCTAACTCAGGCGTTTGTTACCATACTCAGAGGCAGGTAAGCATTCTCATGAGGCAGATCATGCATTGCATAAATCAAGGTAATCCTGCGGCAATCATCTCTCAATTCAATTAACAAGAAGCAATTCCTCACAAAACTCCAACAGATTTACAGGGTTTCTGTTATTGTGATTTAATGGCTGAAATATTCAGAAATGTTCAGAGGACAGTCTAAATGGAATCCCTTCAACACCTGCAATAAGGTAATGATAATTTGGAATAATTAATCACATGTCCTGCTGAATCTGCCACAATGTATTGGGAAGAATCAAGCAAAATGGAACAATGCATCAAATTCCCAATAAAAATGGTGATCGCTACAGTTGTATGACGATCCCAAAATTAGAAATAAAAATGTGACCTGTTTATGCACACAAGCATTAATCTAATAAGCTTACACTAACTACAAAACTTGTCTATATGCATATGTGTAAATGTGGAGGCATTTAAAATTCATGGAAGTATGGAATTAGAAGGTAATGCATATTTTTATTCATGTTTTGAAGACCCCTTTTGTGTGTGCGCATGTAAAATTAAATGTAACCATACACATGCAGACCTACTTTAAGAGTCTGCCTACTTTGTATGTACACGAATATTATAACTTAAAAAGGCATGGCAAATGTCTGACATATATCTCTTAACCCTGTGAGTGAAAATAGGACAATACTAAATTCTATTAATTGATGGTTCATATTTCTTTCAGAAAGTATTCTGTTGATTCTGAATTTTATATTTTGATTACAAAGCCTATGTTGTGACTCAAAGGAATATCCAATTCTAAATTTAATCTTAAATGACTAAAAGTTATCAGCTGATACATGGCACCTTGGCACAGCAGGCTAAAGCCTCCATTAGTACGCCATATGGGTGCTGGTCCTAGTTCCTGAGGGTTTAACTTCTGATGCAGCACTGTGTTGGTGGTTTGGTAAGCTAGTAGATGAAAAATTCAAACCTTGGGTCCTTGTACCCAGGTGGAAGACCCAGAGGAAGCTCCTGGCCACTGACTTTGAACTGGCCCATCTCTGGCTGTTGCAGCCATTTGGGGAGTGAACCAAAAGATGGAACATTTCTGTCTCTTCTGCTCTCTCTATAACTCTGCCTTTTAAATAAAAATAAATCAGTTTTACTTTTTTTAAGTGTCACCTATTTAACAATACAGTGAATGGAATCCCTTGGAGAGCAAGTTATTTGCCTTAGGTTACAAAGCTTATTATTTGAAGAGTCTGGTATTTCTACTTTCCAACAAGATTTACATTATATTTATGTATACTTTTTATTTAAAAGTCAGATTTACAGAGGAGAGGAGGCAGAGAGAGAGAGAGAGAGAGAGAGAGAGAGAGAGAGAGAAGAGGATCTTCCCTCTGCTGCTTCAGCGCTTTTCTCCTCAAATGGCTGCAATGGCCAGAGCTGAGCTGATCCAAATCAGGAGCCTGAAGTTTCTTCCAGATCTCTCACACGGGTGCAGAGAACCAAGGACCTGAGCCACCCTCCAGTGCTTCCCCAGGTCATAAACAGGGAACTGGATTAGAAGCAGAAAAGCCGGGACACAAATCAGCACTCCTATGGGATGATGGTACCCCAGGCAGAGGACTAGCCTGTTATGTCACCACACTGGCCCCTCCAAGAAGATACACTAACTGAACCATCCGACAAAGTGTCACATATGAAAGAGTAAGGATTCACTGTAAGTGTAGGCTTCCCAACTTTGAGAAGATTGCAGTTTAACTTGAGAGCAGAGACACAGGAAAAATTTCATTTTCAAAGGGTAACAAATTTTATGCAATAAACATAAAATTTTATGCAATAAATATTAGTGACTATGGAAAAGGTGACATTTAGGCTTGGTCTTAAGGAATAAAGAACAAAGTGGTAGATTCTAGACATTTTCAATTTAGTAACAAGAAGGAAAGGTAGATACAGGAAAGATGATCTTTTTTTAAAAGCAGAAGGAAGCTGGGGTTGGCATTTGGTATGAAAGCTAAGATGACACTGGGTACTACCACACATCCAGGATACTTAGGTTCAAGTACTGATCCCTAACTTCAGTTTCTTGCTAATGGTGCACACAACTGTGAGTCCAGCAGTTCACTTATTTATAAATGTCATTACAGGAGGAAATATCTCAATTAGATTCCATGGAGAAATCTTAAATTGCACCTTGATGAACAAATGCATTCTGGAATATCAGAAGGAGACAATCACATTTCAGCCACAATGTAAATAAATAGAAAGATATCCATGCATCAGGCATGGTGGTTGAGGACAAGAGCAAGAGTTGTACAGTGTGGGTGGCCAGGCTGGTGGACAGGAGCCACGGCCATATGTAGAAACAAACTTTTGTCCTACAGACTTCAGGAGTCATGCAGAACTTTGTGTGGACAAGTTGTGACAAGGTTTTGGGATGATACTCAGGTGGCAGGGGAGAGTAGGCTGGAATCCAGGTAACCAGTTGTATAGTTATCACGGTATTTCATAATGCGGGCCAGGAAGTGCTCTCCATTTCAGAGAAAGTAGTAGAATGCTTTCATAAGAGTGCTACACAATGATATGACATGTAGATTTAATTAATATTTTGCTGAGCCCAAGATCATCAATTCTCACTGGCAACAGCAAAATGAAATCAAGGTGCTAGGCCACAAAATACGCAACTTGACACAAAGTGACAGTGATTAGAATAATGTTAAAATGAAAAAAGATAGAACACACACCATATGAAGTTTATGCTGACAAAAATACACCAACAGACACAAGTACTGGCATACTAATTGTTGATAGTCGTAAAATTCTACTGCAGCTAATGTTCTGAATCATTTGAGTAAAACAACAGTTAGTGTCATAGACAGTGAATAATTCAGTAGTTAATTTGTTGGGTATGTCAAAATTTCCATTATTTAGTTTAAGCTGCTTCAGAATAACGTTCAAAGAATAACATTTCAGAATAGACTCGACTAATAAGATGGATTTTAAATTGCTGTTACTTGCCTGCTGAATGGGTAAGGAAGATCTTAGAGACTAAGTTAGGTTTTACTAAGAACCAACCCACAAAATTAAGAAGCCCATCTCTGGATTGTGTGAACTCTGGAATATCAGATTACTGAACTTTTCAGAAATGAGTGGAAAAGTAGTGTTTGGATTCATCACTCAGTTTTAAGCAAAAAGAAATCATGCATGCAGGTGTAAAACTCACATATAAAAACTAAATAAACTGTGACTTGGCTATTTCCAGCAACTGGATACTTCATGTTCATTAAATAGGTAAGAAGGTTATCTAAATTTTCTAACTTTTAATCCACTCTTTGTTTTTGAGTCAAAATACTGATTCATTGTAAGGGTTATATTGGCTCGTTTAAATTTATGAAGAAGTTACATCTTATCTCCTGCCTATGAACACAGGCGCTGTGATATGTAAGCTCTGAACAGACATCAGCAGTATATTTCTAGATACTTCATCGATAGACCTCGGTCTTCAGCATTTGAAGCCTTTATTTGGCCAGGGGTTTAAAATATGTTTGAACCTTGAGTGGCTCTGTGTGTATTTTTTAACAGCCTGAAACCAAATTTTTAAAAGATTCCCAAGTCAGTCAAGAAGATTACAGAACAGCAAACTATTACTTTAAATCACATGTCCAGCTACATCATCTATTGTCTGTTAGGATATTCATATGAATTCCTGATCATATTGGTGTCATCTTTATTTAGAAGACAGAGTATAGATTTTTATTAAACAAGCAGTGCTTATATAGACCATCAGCTATGTAAACAGGTGTACTCAAATGAGGGTCTCAGATCAACAAAGTGAAATAGGAAACCAGTAACTGGAATTTTGGTCTGAAAGAGGAACAGAGATGTTGATCTAAGGATGTAAGTGGTGCACGTATGGTGTTCTAGAGACTCAAGAGGAATCAGCAAGAAAACAATTTTCTTCCTGATGCAGAAGCAAATGAATCCACGGCTGGGCCTCCATGGACTTTCCCCAGAGAACTGCAGTTGGTTGGTCACCACCACCACTGCTTCATAATGCAACATTCACTGCCAACTATTACATGAAACTTTTTTTTTGGCATAGAAATTTGGAGAACTAATTGTATTTAAAATACCTTAGAAGGGGGCCTTGGATAGAAAACTGAGCTGGACACTGTGCAGGAAAACAGAAATAAGTTCAGCAGTAAAAATGCTTCTTCCCAAACAAGCTTAGCAGAGCAGGAAACAAAGACATCTGCAGCAGTGCCCACGTTCAAGATCCTCACACAAGACATGTTCAAGTGGTTCCTATTTTCTAGAAAGTTGAAGTCAATGTCAAGTCTGAGAAGTCTGAGGCACGGAAATCCAATTATCCAAGGAAAGTCTCTTGTCAACTAGAAATTCCTCACAAAATATTTTAAAAATTTTAGTTCTCCCTGTTGGTATGGGGAAAATAATTTAATATAATAATTGGCTTTTGAGATAGCACATTACAAGGTAAAGCATGTAATGACCAATGCAACTTTTTTTTTAAATTATAAAACCACAGAAGCTAAAAGACTTGACTGTTACCTTAAAACTCAAGATTCTGGACTTTTGAAAGTACAGAAAATAAAACAAGAGTAGAAGGAAGCCTGAATAAACCTTCATATTCTATAGTGAAAGATGCTGTTAGGAATACAGTGCTACTTAAGTGACACTCAAGTGGGGTTAGGCAAGCAATGGAGGGCGTGTTCCTCCCAAGTGTTCCTCAGATTCGATTTTCCCACTGAGGCTACTTCTCTCCTAGCACAGAGTTTTCCTGAGTTCCTCAACCAAGGTGCCGAGGCTTTGTATTCAGGCTCTTAAGAAGATCCTGGGGATTTGATCCACATGTTTACTCACACAGAGACTCCAAACATGGCTTCCTTTCACTTAACATCAAATTCAAGAATAAGCTTTTTGGAAACCATGTAGATTTGAGACTCAAGAGAATAGAATCTGGTCTCATGTGTGCCCCAGAGAGCAGCAGAGGGAGGACTAACCATGGCCTTGGGCCTCGGGATACACAATGGAGACCTCAAATAAAGCTCCTGACTCCAAGTTTTGGCCAGCTCTGGCTGTTGCAGCTGTTTGTGGAATGATCCAGGCGATGGGGGATCTTTGTTCCCTCTCCATTCTCCCCGCCTGCCACCCTATAAGTCAGACTTCCAAATAAAATCTATCAGCTGGTTGATCAATCTTTAAAAAAAAAAAAGAGTAAGTCCTTCAACTCTTCTGGCCTCTCTCATTTGAAGAGTGTACAGAAGCATAAATTTTGAAAAAAAAAAAAACTTACAATACTAGGTGGCATATATACCTTTATAGAGATTATAGTGTATGAGTTACTTGGTTATACTTGATATTTTAAACAAATGAATGAGGGAAAAAAACCATGAGTAACATGGTTATAATACAAAACTCTGAGACATTTTTATTGTATGTATGATTTCTAAGTTATTTTTCAGAGCTAGGGTCCCAAGTCTCAAACACAAAAATAATGTGTATCACGTGAGACCTCTTGGACAACTGCCATCTCATTATCCAGCAAGCTGTCTTGTCTCCAAGCATGCCATGACATCTGGATTGTAAATGTCATGGCATTTCAGTCATTCAGCATTGCCACACTGACACACCCTACGTCTGCCTTGGTCCCTCAACTAAAAACCTGCAATTTTAAACAGAATTCCACAGTACACACAAAATGAAACCCCCTCTTGTCAAAAACAGAAAACAACAACAATAAATTCAAAAGAATACTGACCGATGTGCTCATAGGCTTGACAAGTGAGGGAGAGCAAAAATAAGTCTGCTTGGAGAAGTACAAGGTTGACAAAGGGATAGTCTGTTAGTTGATAAAAAAAATTTTTTTTAACCATTTCTAATGGAAGAGACATGCTAAAATACTCAGTACCTTTAGAGACTTCAACAAAATGAATATTAAATAAATGATGTAGAAAACGTGGTGGTGGTGAGTGTATTGAAGCTGCTTGGGGTCACGGTTACAGTTTTCATGAACAGCATCGGCACTGGGACCAACTATAGGTACATTATCACAGCAAGCAGGCAAAGAAATGTCCTTGGATCCCACAGGCAGGAACATGTTCTTACTGAAAAATCACACAGGGAAATAAGGATACATGACCAATTCATTGTGTCAAAATACAAATCTGAAAGTTGGGCAATTTCATATGGTTTGAGAAGCTGCCAGTTTCTACACCTCCACTCACATTTAGTGATAAAGAATGTGGCAATCCTGCACAGAAAAGGACCAACCTCCTCACTGCACACAGTAAAGGCGTTAGCTGCACATTTTCGCATCTTTGCCCGAAGGAAAATACGACACCCCTGATAACCAAAGAACATTACTGAAATCAATTTTCCAAAGAGTTTAATGACGACTAAATTTTGCTCCTTAAGAAAACCAAATTGTGAATCTAGTTATGCATATTTCATTTGACACTGTAAGATTTCTGTATTGCTGTTAAATGGCAGGCAGATTTTATTTTTTAGTGTGCAATTTTTACGATTAATGCAATGCTGGTATTTAAAGCACATTTTAAAAATTTATTACCCTTGCTGTTATAAGTACCAAGTCTGTCACTTTTATCTTTCCTTCACCCCCCACCTCTGCTTTTTGCCGCTGCTGCTGCTGGAAGAGACATCTGCATTTAATTATTTATCACTTCAAATTGTGCAGTTCGGTCATAATAGTAGAACCCATGAGAAAGGTTTGTTTTTATCCAAGGTCAAGACCCTTATATGTGATGCTCTTCTTAACAGCTTAGCTTTTGCATATTAAGAATATCAAAATATTTATTTGAGCATTTTCTTTTAATTCTTAAATATTTATACTCTTCTGGCCTTTTCCATTGTAACACTTAATGTAGTAAATAGAGTAGATGGGTTTCAATCTTTATGTCCAAAGTTTGACAAATAAAAAGTAAAAAAAAAAAATCTGAAAGGTTTATTCCTCCATTTCCTCACACTTAGGATGGAGACAAAAGACTCCTATTCCTAGGAGTATTGTGGGCATTAAGTGAATTAATAAATGCAAAGGTATATTCAATAGTCCCAGCTTTAGAGTGTTATTAACACATGTAGTTGCTATTATGGTACCATTATGAATGAAAACTCACAAGAGACCCAGCTTTAAATCTAGGCAGATTTTACATTCTATTACCTTATGTGAGTTAAATTCCCACATGTCCCTTAATTTATCCTTACTAAAACAGGGTGACAGTCAAGAATAGACTTGGCCCACAAATGGACGAAACGAGAACCCAAAGGGCACAGTCTAGACCTTAGAGGGGACGCTTTCCAGGAATCCCCCTTTTCACTTCACCCATTTCAGACCCCTACACAATAATATACTCAAGAATCTACAATGTTCTCTTAAAATCGTTACATCACTAGGTAGAACTTGGATAAATATTAAGAGTTTAACGAGGGGCCAATGTTACAGCACAGCCAGTTAAGCTGCCTCATGCAACGCTGGCATCACACATTAGAGCACTGGTCCAGTTCAGGTGGCTCTGTGTCTTATGCAGCTACCTGCTAAGTGCCTGGGAAAGCAGCAGAAGCACGTGGCCTCCTTTCACAGGCATGGGCTCTTGGTTTTGACCTTGCTTAGCTTCAAAAGCTGCAGACATCTGGGGAGAGGGCAAGCAGCTTTCTCTCATTCTCTCATCCCTCCCTTTCTTCCTCTTTCTGACCCCTCCATGGTTAAAACAGTTTTTAAAATTGGGGTGAATTTCTGAGCATGGGACACTGAGTACATCCCTCTGGTGAATGCAGAGAGACTGAAGCACAGCAAGCCCTTCACAGAGCTCCCCAGAGTCCCAGGAAAAAACCCACTGGTCCAGCATGCTCTGAGGTCCAGGCAGAGAGAGAGACAAAGGGGGAGACGGGCACAGAAGCAGCACAAGCACGACCCTTTCCATGCTTTATACTTCGATATCTCCAGGTGGAGTGGCCGGGGGATGAAGGAGGGAGCAGGAAAGGCTTTATACCCACTACCTCCTAAAACAATGACAATACTATAGACTACTCTCAGGACAGATGTTTTACAACCACAGCTTCCATGAATAAAGTAAGCCAAGCTAAAACAACAGTCCTAACCCCAAATATAGCGAAGTGGGAGGCCAAGAAAGGGAGAAGCAGGTCATTTGGAAAACACAGAATTTTCAAAGGCAGGGATATTTACTGAGGTCACATTTCCTTAATTTCCATTTGTGTTTAAATGGTGGCTTTCTATTTACAATAATCATTGACAAGGAAGAAGAACTCACCAGCAGAAAGCAAAAAAAATAGAATGTTACTTTAGAAAAATATAATGATCAGTCCTCGATGGGATATGTGGCTTAAAGAATGTTTTATTATTTACCATTTCACATGATGCTTTGGTGAAATCTCTTAAATAAAAAATCTGAGGGAATAACTGAAACACAAGTAAAAATCACAGCTCAGAATAAAGGTAGTTCTTTAAACCTGAGCTCGGGCTGTTTAACAATGTATGAGGTGTCTCCGTCAGCCCTAATAGGCACTTCAGCACTGTGGTAACGTGGGAACCGTTGAAAGCAGCCAACCAGGCAGGAGCAGAGCAAGCGACTGCGGCTTGTTCTGCTCATCCGATCCAGCAAGCACAACTGCCAGGAGATCCCAGAAAACACACAGTTTTCACTCCTTCAACCACAGAAACCACACTCCTGGGACACACACACACACACACACACACACACACACACAACCTTCCTGCAGCGGGGATATTTCAATCAATGTATTTGAGTGATTTTTCCAAAGGAAACACCAAATCTGTATGATAGAGGAGGTGCTCAGCCATTTTACTACTGCCCCTTTCCCTACTGACACTCAATTCACAGACAAGGAAACCCCAATTTGTCTGAGATATTTGCTTGGACCAAATAGTGCATCTTTTGAGTTGACAAAGCTAGGATTTGGGTCATTGGGAGATGATTATCTACTAAAGCCTCTGAGGTAAGTTTCCTTTGTATATCTTTCTTAATTCAAAATTTAAGTTTTAATTTGTAACTAGCTCATTTATAAACACACTTCTGGGATTAAATAGTTAAGACATGTAACTCATTTTTCATAGTAACTCACTTTTCAGTCACAAATTGCCAATACAAGATTCAAAGATAAAAGAAGTACTCACAACATGTATCTTAATTATCCTAACGAATCTCTTTCCACAATTCACGTTACAGATAAAATAGAGACACCAAATCTGATTTACCCATGTGTCTTCATAGACAATTTTCTTCAATCTCTATGAAGACCAGTAGTTAACTCCAGTTCTAATTAGTGGCTGCTATCAAGAACCTGTCAGTATTTTCTAATTTATGGTACACATAGAAAATGAGGCGCTCAAGAAGCCTGTATGGTGCAGGTCTAAGATTTACCTAAGTGGGCTCTGGGATCACTGTGGTCTAAGATTAATTTTTGCACAACCTGGTGTGGGCCACCACTACTGCTACAGCACCTCCTGGGAAGCTGTGGGCTGGATTTACAGGAGATGGCCCAACACACTATCACCTCAGTGAAAAAAATTCAAGCGAAGTTACTTCCTATCAGATTACATAATGATCTAATCCAGCTTTTTTACTTAAGTAGACTATATGTACTGAACTACCCCCAACATTTGTGGAAAGTGCAATTAAAAGTTGATATTGGTTATAAAAAAATTTTGAAATCTATACACACAAGAGTCTTAAAGTTCATGCAAAGTGTGTGCTGTGAAGAAAAAAACAGCGTATGAATTTTGATTTTTTTGGCAGCAATGTAAACTTATCTTGCAATTCAATTTGTCCAGCAACTCTTGAAGTCCCCCTCCTATATGGTTCTCTTGACCTTCTCTTTACACATCCAGTATCTCTCCTTCCTTTGTGGAAACACGATGCTGCTGAGCTCCCTACAACAGCACCACTTCCCTGGCTGCCCACCACTAGCTTGGTCTTCCAACCTACTCTTTATCCACATGTATCTTGCCAATCCTTTGCCTTAAGTCAGCCTCAAAGGAGGAGCACACGTTTGATGCTCTTGTATACTGCTTCTTAGAGAGACGCCAAGCTCTCACTTGAATCTCATACATGAGGTTCAGTACCCGATATTTCCAGGTACTCAAGCAGGATTCCTGGTATAGAGCCTATTGCTAGGCCTACCGACTTCCAGAAGCCAGAGTGGAAGAAGGAACTGTAAGCTACTATTTTGATGTCAAAACATTAAACGACAGAATATACCTCCTTTAATGTCCTCATTTGAGAGATGAGGTGCTGGAAATATAAAGACTACAAGGGATCCCCTGAACATTTCTGTGCAAAGCATGCAGTTATGCCTACACATCTGCTTTTCCTTTTGGAAACAGAAAACCCTATCCAATTTAAGCCAGACATACATGGCTGTTAATCGGGTCATTGCATTCCCTTGCGCCTCTTGTTTTGTAGCAAGGTAGGGCCTTATAGAAAATAAAATAACTGGGGGCCTACTCTGATGCATGGTTAGTCATGCTCCAAATTTTTTCCCCTCCAACTAACTTGAAAACAGGGTAGACATGCATCCCTAGATGAGAAACACACAATGTGAGCTGCAGGTAGAACCAACAGCTCTGGGCCATTCACATCTGGATTGTTATCTATAAAAACCACAAATGTGATTAGTAAGCCACTTGCCTTGGATGAAAGGAGGTAGAGCTGTTTGGTGGAGAAATTGAACCTTCATTCTATTACAATTGTTTGATAAAATCAGCTCTCCTACAGCTCTCCTACAAGTGTCATCCTAACACCAGTCTTGGACATTTTATGAAGGACATTGGACATTTCATTTTAAATAAGATGTGACCATCAAAGAACTCTGATGGGTATCAGTGTAGGACCCAACGGTTTTCAGTTGCCTGACACACAGTAGAGGTTCTAACAAGCATCTAAGTAAGAGATCAATGCCATGTGCAGGTACCTGAATATATAAATACCATCTTCCTTCTTTTTTTTCATTGTATCATCTCATTTTCCTGTCAATGCAATGTTAATTTCTCTGGAGACAAATGAGGAACTTAACTTCTCTTGTGAAAGATTAATTATTTCATGCCACTGCTAACTCCCAACCCGATCCTTCTCTGACAGTGTGCAAAGATAAATGGCGAGGTGAACCATTGAAAGGAAATCATTATGGCAGCTCTCTGCTCCATGTTATCACACTCATATCAGCATGGGAGATAACTTTGAAACCGATTGTACTTCACTGAGAACCAATGCTTCGGCAGGTGTCTGCAAAGATGAAAGTGTCTCCTCTGGCCTTCAAAGTCTCCCTTGTGGTTTGCCTTTCACAGGCACCCAGTGCTTGTGTAAAGGGTTGCCCCGCGCGCAGTGGGTGCCACTGACCTCCTCCTCATGAGAGAAAGCAAGAGTGGGGGAAAGGGAGCTGCTTCATGGAGGGAGAGGATTTTCACAGCCGGCCCCGTCATCCAGGACTGTGAGCTAGGTCCTCAGTTAAAAATGCTGCCTCTGTCTATGGTAGGCCTCTCCCCAAAATGGAAGAAGCATTCAGAGGTTCTGCAAGCCAACAAAATGAATGCAATCAATTTTTAACAAAACAAAGCTCTGTTTTACTTTTTAAAAAAAGATTTATTCTATTTTTATTGGAATGTAGATATACAGAGAAGGGGAGAGATAAGAGGAAGATTTTCTGCCTGTTGATTCACTCCCCAAGTGGCTGTAATGGCTGGAGCTGTGCTGATCCAAAGCCAGGAGCCCAGAGCCTCCTCTGGATCTATCACACAGGTGCAGGGTCCCAAGGCCTTGGGCCGTCCTCAACTACTTTCCTAGGCCACAAGCAGGGGGCTGGATGGGAAGTGGGGCCACCAGGATAAGAAACAGCACCCATACGGGATCCTGGAGGGTAGAAGGTGAGGACTTTAGCTGTTAGGCTATGGCGCTGGGCCTTCTGCCTTTACTTTTTAAAACAAGCCTATTTTTTGTATTTCTTTATGCCTGCGATTTCCTAAGAAAAATGTTCGGCAGGCCGACGATGGTTGTAGTGTTCTACCCTAAAGCAAGGGTTGGGATATGCGAGGCTTCAAAGGAATCCTCCCAGCTGGCCTCAGGGAGAAGGTGCCGTCTCTCAGTCAAGGGCAGCAGTTAGAGCAGTTATAGGCTCCTGTTCCACCAAGCGCTGGGGAGCCTGGTTACTTTCATTGTCTGATTTGCACAACTGTGAGACGAGCCGCTAGGGTCACCCAGAGCAGTAGGATGTTAGCCCTAGTTTGGGAGCTGACAAGTTTATAAGCTAGCATTTCATTTATGTTCCTGAAAAAAAAATCCAGAATTTCTTTTTGTAGAAGTCTCCCCTCCAGGCCAAAGAGAAAAAGTAACATTGGCATAACGGGGCCTCTTTGGTACTTTTTAAATTTTTGTTTTGTTGTTTTGTTTTTGGAATGGGGGTTATTTACAGATGAAGTAAAGCTAATACAAAGAGATCAGAGAAGTAAGTCCACACACCTCCTCAGCCTGAGCCATCACATTAGCTGGCAGGTGTCCTTCCAGCTGAAGCCATCCTACGAGCCATGCTCCACCCCGTTACTTCTGAGCCTGCCTCTAAGCTCCCCCGCTGCCCTAAGATGCAGTTGCTGTCATTTCCTCTCGGGGAAAATGTTCAAGTGACCTCAGCCACAACTCCTCACTGGATAGATTTTTAAAGAATGTATTTATTGGAGAAACTAACCTCTTGCTTATCTTCAGCTTGATTAGTCAGCAAGAATTGTCTACATAGCAACTGCCCATGGTTCCTCTAAAACTATTCATATACATTTGATCTCATCAAAGTGTGATTTGCCAGAAGCCAACTGATTGGGAACTTAATGTAGACTTTATTGTATTTCCATTTGACTCTTAGCACAAATCATCAAATGCTAAAGGAATCTGATAAGCAAAATTTAGACAACAAATATCTAGGAAAACAGTAAGATAAACAGAGTATTTTTTTAGTGTTATGCATTTGGATAAATGAAATCAGTAGCAAAAATGTCTGGGACATTCACTGAATATGTACAATTTCCCAGGCATTATGCTAAGTGCTTTATGCAAATAACATTTAATTTTCTGAGAATAAATAAAGAAATAAGGAAATAGGCCAAAAACCACAAGACTTCTCCTTTCTGTGAAAACTGAAGGAAAATAAACAAAAAGAATTGGTGCCCTGGGCCCGGTGCGATAGCTTAGTGGTTAAAGTCCTCATCTTGCATGCCCGGGATCCCATATGGGCGCCAGTTTTAATCCCAGCGGCCCTGCTTCCCATCTAGCTCCCTGCCTGTGGCCTGGGAAAGCAGTTGAGGACGGGCCAAAGCCTTGGGACCCTGCATCCATTTGGGAGACCTGGAAGAGCTCCTGGCTCCTGGCTTTGGATCAGTACAGCTCCAGCCGTTGTAGTCACTTGGGGAGTGGACCATCGGATGGAAGATCTTTCTCTGTCTCTCCTCCTCTCTATGTATCCGCCTTTCCAATAAAAATAAATGAAATCTTAAAAAACAATTGGTGCCCCAACCTACAGCCAGTCTCTTTTCCTTATACTACTTTTTGGCATTTATGACCATGAAACTGCTCTATTGCTTAAGTATCAGCAAGTATATTTTTTTAATAGGAGGGTACTTCAAACGGTTTGTGGAAACTGAATAGAAGGTTTGTTTATTTAGTTGCACTACATTTTGAAATTCACACGTAGTGTTTCCCTGATACCCATTTTCTCTCAAATTTTTGGCATTTCCTCACACTAAAAGAGTCTAAGGAGTCTTTCAACAAGGAGCTAAACAAGAAGCATTTCCCCCTTGATATTGAGCACGTGTTTAACTTACATCCTATCTTCTTTATCTGTCGACTGGGAAACTGATCACACCATGCATAGAAAGCTCTCGGCTTCATTCACGGTTCCAGTGAGCACCAAGTTCACGGCAGCCAGGCTTTTATGGAGTACATCATGCAGATTCAGGAGTCACCAGGGCATTTCCTAGCACTGGGCAATTAACTCTTGCTTTTTATATTATCTCAAAGTAAAACAAAGTGTGTGTGTGTGTGTGTGTGTGTGTGTGTGTGTGTGAGAGAGAGAGAGAGAGAGAGAGAGAGAGAGAGAGAGAGATATTGGGGTAGGATACATAAAAAATATGCAAGCATTTTTTTTCCTTAAAGATAGAAATGTTTTCCAATCTATATATATGAGCTCCACCATCATAAGCTCTTGGAACTCAAATTTGTCACTGTGGGGACCGCCTGACAATTTCTTTAAGTGCTTATAAGTAGCGTTTTGTACCACAGCAGCTTCCTGCTTCACAAGAATGCTTTGTGGAATCCATGTGCAAAACGTGTTCTGACATGTTAGCAGATCACTACACTGTTGTTCCTGTCTTTCTAGATTCTCTGTAAATACAGGAAGTACAACTATCTAAATATTCAGATCCAGTAGCAAAATGGACATAAATAAATACAACATGGATGCTGTTTCTAAGGCAAACTGGACCTTTAGTTAAAGCATAAGTCAGCTCACGTTGTTTATGTCAACATTTCATTCCAGGGTCACACACTAGGTTTGGGGTATGCCACTTTTCCTGTAGTCCCTTTGCAGGAACAGACAAGTCAATGGGCGAAATCAACGCAGAAAGTTAGACTTCAACATGCCCCAGCCCGGTACAACAGTGACATGGATGCTTTTTTCCCATTGTTGTTCAGCTAGTCAGCAGATGAGAGCGGAATCATCTCCGCATCGAGCCACCAGTCCTCTGTGGCCACACACCACTCACAGTCCAAATCGGCAGGAGTGGGAGCTAACGCCCCAACAAAGGCACTTACTTGATTTAGGCAAAAGGACAAATCACACCAGCTGTGGGTCTCCATCAAAATCTCCTGTAATGGTTCTGTGTGTCTAAAATATCCATTCTGCTCATCCAAAATACCAAAGAGAAACCGTCGTCCAAACCCTCTTGTCCTTTGGGCCCCGTCTTGTTTTACAAAATGAAGCTGTCAGACATGTGTCAATCTCAAGTTCCCTCAGGAGTTGTAAACTTTTCAGCTCATATGTTTTGTTTGTACTTTTTTCTTCAGAAACAAAGTTTTTTTTGTTGTTGTTAAGAAACATCGCTGAAAGGATCTGAAAAACCTAGGCAGCTAGTTCTCCTCTGATCTCCTAAGGTGGTTCTCCAGCAACTATGCCTAGAATGCGTGAGGCGATCCCAGAAGCCTTGTGAATGGGCACAGGTAGGTGGGCCTTATTCCCCATCCCCCTCTCCCTCTTCGCTCTGGTGCCACCTCACAATATTCTTATTTTTCTCTGCTTGCTTGATTCGTCACTTCAAGATTTTGACTAAATTCTATCTCCATTAAATCTACTTGATTTTTCTCGCTCTGTCTCAAATTCAGAATTGATTTTCAGGAGCTCGACTGTTCCTCACTGTTGTTATATATGCGTTGATTTACCTCTAAATTCTAAGTTACTCCAAATGCTTTCAGAAAAAAAAATAAATAGATAAAAACCTTCAAGGCACAGCCACAACAAAATTTTGTCGCTACCCCAGCGTTTGGCCCAAGTTCCACTCAATATGGTTGACTTCTATCATATAATCAGAGGTAGAAAATAAATGTTTTTCTCCCCAACACTTTCTTAAAAAGTATAAACTGAGACCTTTTTTTTCCTGTATATTCCATAGTATGTAGCAGGGACGTGTTTTGTTTGATTTGTATATTCCAGAGCCTATGCATTCTATTGAATGGTTAGCATTATCTGTAGCTTCTTTCCATCTATAATCCCTTCTCTCCGAATTACAACAGCCAAAACAGTTTCAATAACCATAAAATGAAGGTGTGACTGAAATCACCACCAACTGAGAACCACTGGCCATGCTAAACCCGCAAACAAAACAGAACCACTACTTATGCTTGATCTCTGTTAGATAGGACACCACTACAATGAGAGTAAAAGCAGGGATAAAACTGGCTTTGGTTAATGGTTACATCATTCATCTTTGCAGTATATAACACTTGACAGCTTTTCTTTGCACGCTTGTTTCACCTGAGTGCCCGCATGCCCCATGTACACATAAATGCGCTTAGCAATGTTGGTAACAGGATACATGACAGGGGCTGGTGTGGAGAATGGGAGGCTAATCCTCTGCCTGAAGAGCCATCATATCATATGGTGCTGTTTAGAGTGAGTCCTTGCTGTTAAAGTTCCAATCCAGCTTCCTGCTTATGGCTTGTGAGAATAACAGAGGATGACTCAAGCCTTTGTACCCCTGCACCCATGTGAGAGACCTGGAAGAGGCTCTTTGTTCCCAGTTTTGGGTCAGCTTGGCCTTGGCGATTGTGGCCATTTGGGGAGTGAGCCAGTGGATGGAGGATCTCTGTCCTCTCTCCCCCTCCTTCCCTCCACTGCCATCCCATGCCCCAAATCTCTTTCTCTATGACTTTCACGTCAAATTTAAAACAATGGCACATGAGAAATAGCTCACTTTGTTTTGGTTCTTGAGTACAGAAGCAATGTAACAAACAACACAGCCAGGTTTTGCTGAGAACGTATTTGTCATTGCTTAATCCTAGAAGGCCTGTTTTGAAACAAAATTGCATAGAAAGTTGGATATAGAGCCTAAAGTAAAAAGAAAATAGTTTATGAAAAATCCTTTCAGATGGCCTGACCTTGGTGTTCACCGAATTCAAGGGCAGAAGATCAACATCAAGGTACCAACCCCAGCCCGGCTCTCTGCACTGATTATGCTCATGTACATAGCGAGCCCCTGGGAGAGGGAAGGAAAGTTTGGCTCTCTCTCAGAGGCTCACTGATGCCAGCGAGAAGATGAAAGTGAGTAAACACATCCTGAAAAGGCAGCAATTAATTCCAAAGATGGCAATTTATCACACAATGGCAAAGGGACATGGAAGACCCTGGAGTGCACTTTCAGGTGGCGATTCATTGCTATGGCTGAAATTTCATTTGTTGCCTTTACACACATACACAAAAGAGTAAGAATGGAGGCTTGGCAAGGCAGGAAGCAAAAGGAAGGAGGAGTGCAAACCTGGCTAAGGTTATTAATAGAGCACACTTGCATTTCATGAATCTTAACATTTTGCTCTTGGCATGAGCAATTGATCATTTCAGATGCTACAATGCACTCCACAATTAAAGCAAACTCTAGACAAGGCAGTGGGGGATGCAGTGAAAGGTTAGCCATGGCTCATAATATTAAGCATTTGAGCCAGAAACAATACCAGGTAACAGAAGAGAACGTAAAAAGAAAAAAATTGTTTTGTGTATAATGCTCAGTCAATGCTTTTTCCACTTTCATTTTGGTCTCCTTTGTCCTAATTTTTCATTTCTCTTTAGTTAGGTGCTTATAAGTCAAGGTACTTCCAAGTTGTAAAAACCAAGGTCTGGGCTGGTATGATGATGAATGGTCTAATACTCTGCTTGCAAGCACCAACCTTCCATATGGGTACTGGTTTGTGTTTCAGCTGCTCCACTGCCTATCCAGTTCCCTTCTTTGTGACCTAGGAAAGCAGTGGAGGACAGCCCCCGAGACCCTACACCATGTGGGAGATCCAGAAGAAGCTCCTGGCTCTTGATTTCAGATCAGTTCAGTTCTGGACATTGAAACCATCTGGGGAATGAACCAACAGATGGATGATCTTTGTCTTTCCTTCTCTCTATAAATCTTTCTTTACAACAACAATAACAAAAAGAATCTTTCCTGTTTTTAAAGGGAGATCTGTGTGTTTACAGAAAGTATTTTAAGTATTACCTTGATGCTACCCTATTGACGTATTTCTGAAGTATGCTCACTTATTTTCAAGTGTCCTTTAACCCTTGCTGCTCCTGTTAGATTTCAATATCTTCTCTTGATGGTGAGAGGTCATGTAAACACATTCATCCCTCAGACACACAACCCTGAATAAAACCTACTGGAGACCATAATGTTAGAGACCATCAAGAGCATTTCTTAACTTCAAAACTTCAAGGAGAGAATAACATTAATTGATAATCCCTTACATCCCAGGTATTATGTTACACTCCATGCATCTTTCTACTCTTTCCTCTTCAACTTCCTCCACTGTTCTTTAATTAAAAAAAAAAGAGTCAGAAGCTTATACAGAAGTAGACACTAAGTACGTGCACAAAGGAAGCTCAAAGTCATTGTTAAGGAAACTATGAACGATAGGCAGGTGTGAAAAACAATTGCAACATAACAGGACAAATCATGGGACAAGGATGAGCTCTGTATGTCTTGAAAACAAATGAGAGGGACATTGGGATTTCAGGCAAGACATTCTAGCACACCTAGAATTTGAGCTTGTCTGTATCAGCCAGAAGACAAAATGGGAGGTTGGACATGAGAGTGTGTTCTCAGCAGAGGAATGGGAAGTTATTAGAACATGTCACAAAGGAAACAATAGTTCAGAGTTGGTACCATGGAAATTAA
The DNA here is from genome assembly GCF_030435755.1 of Ochotona princeps. Taxonomy (NCBI): domain Eukaryota; kingdom Metazoa; phylum Chordata; class Mammalia; order Lagomorpha; family Ochotonidae; genus Ochotona; species Ochotona princeps. The sequence goes on from NC_080857.1 coordinate 14,820,902, forward strand.
ATTACCTGACACATGCATTATATGCTGAAGTGTGTTTTAGCATGACCTGTTTGGAGTTTGGTCTAGCTCCAGGGTAATGCACCTGTGGAAGCAGTACAGCAGGGACCAATACCTGGACCCCCTGTCACCCAGACTGGAGACCTGGAGTGAGCTCCATGCCCCAAGCTTGCCATTGTAGCAATTTAGGCAGTAAATCAGTAGGTCTAAGATCTCATGCTCTTTGCTTCTAACTCCGTATTTTTCTGTCTTTTATGCAAAATACAGTAAAGTTCATATGGGAAAACACAAGCAAAGTCTTCATGACTTGAGCATTATATGGAAGGAGTGGGACAACATTATATGGGACTAGAAAGGAATGAAAGCATGAAGAATGCAGTGCTAAGGAAACCAGATCTGGTCCTGAAGGCAGTGGCATGCCGTAAGAGTTTGAAGCTAGCAATGACGTAGATATTCAGTGTTCTGAACACAAAAGTAACTGAACTCCAGCAAAGCACAAAGCTACTGAAGTAAGCTAATGACACTGATGAAGAAAAGAATAGGTTTATTACCAATTAAATAGCCAAAAAGAGCTATCAGGATGATTCATATAAGTATCACAACAATTCCACAAAATACATATCAATACCCACTTTATGGATGAGGCTGGGCACAGTTATGTTGCTGAAGGTCACATCATATTAAAGCAAAGAAGACATCAATTCTGATGTTTAACTCCAAAGACCATTTTATTCTCTTTGAACTGAGCAACAGTCCTTTCTCTGTGGAATTCTTATAATGTGCTAAATCCTAGGGATTAAATGTGAGTAATATCTGCTTCCTGGTGATAAATCTTGTTCGGAAATGGGTAAACTATCAGAGACTTAATGCTGCCACGTCTTGCCTCTTGGTTTAATCCAACCAGTAGGTTGTAAGACCACTCTTCCATAATCTAATGATTCTCACGATAAAGACGACAATTCCTGGCATTAACTATTTTTCTTCCCTTGCTTTTATCCCATTACTTAAGTAATCCCTTGCTCTGCTCCTGGTCAATAGCTTTCACATGCATATCTGTAGCACACGGTGTTTCTTCTGCGGTTACACAAAACCAAACTCTGGATATCCAGGTCCTTTGATCCATCTAAGTTCCTTTTTTTCCATTTTTTTTCAATCATTCTGACTGCTTCTGTCTGGCCCACTTTCATTTTGTCTTCTCCTAAGATACTATTGAAGCAAAAACACACTGCTAGTATTAACAATGTGATTTATATATATTTTCAATTTTCCTTTTACTACTTGGGTATTTTCATAGGAGGAGAGCACAGCTCTTGAGAAATTTTTTTTATTCTGAATTTCAACAGGAAGCCTCATACTTCAACCCCCTTTTTTTAATACCAAAGCATAATAATGTGAAAGAAGAAATGCTAAGCATGATTAACATACTATGAGGCAGTAATGATCTGTTTCTAAAATCAGTTCAGCAGTAAGACTTTTTGCTATTTTGTAAGGCTGTAGGAGTATGCAAGAAGATTAAAATTTATCTGTAAGACATTTCTAAATGCAATGCATTTATGGCATTCTTATAGGGCTTATTTGCAGTTCTTTAAAAGTTTCTCACTATATAATTAGAAACAGATCACACTGGTTTAGAATACATATGAAGATATACTACATGTTATAATCTTCCCCATCACAGACATGAAGTACATAGAGCAAAACTCTTAGCGTTCTTAGTTTTCTCTTTCTGCATGTATTTTCCAAAATGGTGCCTCAAACACATTGCGCTGTTATCGTTTATTCATTTTAATGTTACTAACATGCTACTTTGCTTTGCTATTTATTATCATATTAGTCTCTTATTCTCTAGAAAGGAATTTCCCATGCCAAATACACATACATGCAAAAAAAAAAATGTTGGTTAAAACACTCTCATAGCATTTAGCAGACACTGAAATTAAGCTTTATTTATTGTTTGGAAATTTTTCAATTGTCCATTCATAGTTGCTTGAAATTTCTTGATGGGAAAGAGATCTTAGAACCTAAGGACTTGTGTAAAGCTTTATTATGAATTTGCACCTCAGAGAGACTCAACAGAGGTTTATGGTTCAACAGCAAATCCAAGAAGGCATTGGCTGAAAATGTGGGCTAAGATCATTAAACGTCCTGATGTTTAGCATAACAGAAATACGACACTTACGTCACATTGCAGAATTGGGCTGGCAGTGAAACAGAAAGGCAGAAAAGGCAGGTAATTCACCAAGAAGGTAATATTTGAACTGGGTCTGGAGCGATCAGAATTTCCCAGGTAGATCGAATATATAAAACAACAGTAAATAAATTCTTCACAAAAGATAACATTTATTGGAAGCTTATTATCTATCCAGAATTACTGTAAGCACGTGCGCACACACACACACACACGCTCACATATGCTTCTTCAATCATTTCTGGGGCAGGTGCTTAACCTTGTGGGTCAGACGCAGGTTAGTATTTCATGTTGCAGGGCTGGCATGGTGGCACAACGGGCTGATCCTCAATCTGTGATGCTGGTATCCCATATGAACACTGGTACAAGTTGTGGCTGCTCCCTTCTGATCCAGCTCCCTGCTGGCAGCCTGGGAAACAGCTGAGGATGGTTCAAGTTGTTGGGACTCTGCACCCACATGGGAAATCTGGAAGAATCATCTGGCTCCCAACTTTGGACTGGTCTGCTCTGGCCTTCATGGCTGTTTAGGGAGTGACCTTGAAATCGGAAGATATTCTCTCTATCTTTCTGATTCTGTTTCTCCCCTTTTCTCTCTGTGCTTCTTTCAAGTGAAGTACATAAAAAATACAGAAGAAAATGAAAAGATCTCATGTTCCATATCAAAGTACAGTGGGGTCAATGCCTGGCTCCAACTCCAACTTCTTGCTATTGTAGGAATTGAGAAGCAGTACTGATGGTTCAAAAACCAGCACTGGATGGAGTTCCCGGCACCCAGTGAAGCCTGGCCCAGTTCAGGTCTCTGGTGCCATTTGGGAAACGGATTAGAAAATGAGACCCCTGTTGTTAACTTTGTCTCTAGTTCTCTGCTTCTGAAAGGAATTTTAAAAACTTAAACTCATTTTATCCTCAAGCCATTGTGGAAGTAATAATATACCAATCATACAGAGAACTGTATTCTTGGGCAAGAATAAAGAAATAAAGAATAAAGAAAGACACATCTGTGGCCAGAACCATGTAATAGTAGGCTGGGCTCCTGCCTGTGTTATCCACATCACATACTGGTTCCAGTTCATGTCCTGGCTGCTCCTCTTCCCACCCAGCTACCTGCTGATGGTGATGGCCTGAGAAAGCAGCAGAGGATGGCCAAAGTCCTTGGGACCCTGCACCTGCATGGAACATCTGGAAGAAAATCTTGCTTCATGGCTCTAGGTAAGCTCAGCTCTGACTCTTATAACCATTTAGAAGTCAGCAGTGGATGAAATATTCTCTTTCTCTCTCTCTCCCTCCTTCCCTCCCTCCCTCTCTCTCCTCTTTCTCTCTGTAAATCTGCCTTTCAAATAAAAATGAACCTTAAAAAGGAACATCCAAAATTTTAAGAGTATCACTGTCACATTAAAGTATGTGAGTAAAACAGTTTAATGATGAAAAAGGAAAAAGCGATTGGGAACCTGTATGACGTTTTTGTACAACTCGTGATGCATGGGATGTGTTGAATTTATTCCACTGTGATTTTCTCTATAATCAAGCTTATTACTTGTTTAAAAAGTAAAATGATTAAGAACACAAAGTTCAGGATATGTGAACACAAAGGAGAAAAAAAAAGAATTCCTTCATTGTAGGACATTAGGCTTCTGATGGAAGGGACCAGGCAAGTTCATATAAGGTTTGTATTTTTGTTTTTCAGTTGTTTTTTTTTTTTTTAGTTTTGATTTTGCTTTTAGAATGTAAATCCCTGAATATACTTATAGGATAATGGGGGTAGTATTATTGGTACTAGAAGAAAATGAAAGCATTAAAATGATGCCCAAAGCTTGGGAACACACTAGAGCAGAGGGAAATTGATCCAAAGATTTCAAGCAAAGCATTGCAAGGATTTCATAAATGTGAGGACTGACATGGTACCCACAGAGCTTTAACAGAGCCCAAAATGATGAACATTGTCTTCTACACTTGATCTTAGCCAAAAGGCCGAGAAGCGATGATGAACATTGTCTTCTAAAAGATAGTAACCTTTAAACGGAGTGGCCTGGAAGAAGAAAGAAGGGCTGAACTGGATGACTCAGGAGCTAATCAAGAGCTAGAAAAAGTGGCATTGATACTTGGCTTTGTGATTTAAACTCCAGCTGAGCGGCCTGTATCAAATACTGGAATACCTGGATTTGATTCCAGAGCTCCAACTCCTGATTTCAGCGTTGGTCATCGGAGGGGATGGCTCAAAAAGTGTTGAATCCTTCTATTCATAAAGGGAGACCTGACCTGACCTGGATTCCCAGCTATGGAGCCAGAACCTCGTCTGTGAGCATCAAGGAAAGAACAAACAGCTGAGTATACCCTGTATCGCTCCTTCTCTGCATCTCTCCGTTTTTGAATTTTGCTTTAAAAAAGAGGAAGAATAACCAAAGAAGGGAATGGTTTCTGATGCCAACATGAAGTCCACACTGTAGTTGTGCAAAGAACAGACCCGTTTGTAATGTTCTAGAAAGAACATCACAGAGTATAAGAAAAAAAAAAAAGACGAGGGCAATTGAAGTGAGGCAATTTATAAACTACATCAAATGTGCTGCAGCAAGAAAGCAACTGAATTTAAATATAGGAACTTGAAGGTCTGGTTCATGACTAAGATTTAAGGTTTGAAAATTATAGAGAGTTTATATCTCCAAGTAGTAGCAAGACACAGAGAAAGGCCATTAAGCTAGATGGTTGCATGGTCAAGGTTTGGATACCTTCCTAGTCCAAACTTCTATCATCTTTTACCTGAACTGAGGCAATAGTCTTTAATGGGTTTTTTCCCTGCCTCACCTCTTGCTTTTTAACATAAGTTCTCAATATAGCAACCCTAGTAATGTGTTATGCACCATGCATCAAATTACATCCCTTCTCTAACAAGGTTACTCTAACAGCCAGCCACGGCAGTTATAAAAAAAGTTCAAACAACTTTGCATGATCTAACAGTTCCTGTAGGATATAACCCTCTGTCTACTTGTCAGATCTTACATCATGCCAGTTTTCTTTTAGTTTCAGTCATACTAATTTTCCTACAGAACTCCCCAATATTTTCCAAACTAAGTTCCTTGACAATAACCATTCCTTCTGTACTAAATGCTCCGACTAGACTTTCTGACCCTTTCGTTTCTAGTCATTCGGATATCAACATGCCTTCAGAGGCAGTACTCCTAAAGCAGACCAATAAATCAAATGCAACTCTGTTGCAACTTACTAAATGCTGGCTCCAAATTAATGAAAATGAGCTATCCCCCATATCAAGAAAAATTTCCTAAGGAAGCGTTAGCTTCTGAATGATCTAAAAATAGGTTTTAAACCCAACAGAATACTGAATACGCTCCACCATGTAATAAAGCAACCAACCATCTGGCAAAAAAACTGAAACAAGCTAAGTTTGGATGTAAAGATAGAGAAAACTACTATTCATCCAGGTTTGGGTGGGGATGCCAATTATTATTATTCATAATTGCAACAATGATAATAAATGAAATTAATCCCAAAGCAGGAGGCATAATTGGCAGCGTAGGCATGAAAGTCTTGTAATCGCCCAAACCTCAGCTGTGTTTGGGCAGCGGGAGTAGGAGGAACTAGAGAACAGAATTACAATTAAAAAGAAATTGACATCTATGAATTGAATTAGGCACATTATCTCCAGCTTCTGGTTTGGAGTTCTTATTATGAAACTAAATAGAGAGGCTAATTAGACTGCAGAAAGCTTCAACTGAACGGTACCGTTTCTACTGGGAAGGAAGAAAGACCAAGGTAAGGCATAAAAAATAGAATAAAGAATGAGAAGACTCCAAATGACACTTGTGTGGTGACCAGTGTTTCCATGAAGAAATGAGGGAGAATATCCTTTACATTGTAAAGTCTGAACACCTAGACACACATACATTCTAAACGGTGGGTTTTGATACAGAAGACAACAATTAAGTGATCTATTTGATGTGCATAGTTCCTCTCTAGTAAATGAAAGTCAACATATGATACAAAAAGTTGCTGAACATGATGTATCCATACATTTCCAACAATCTGCACATGCGTCAGTGAGGCACTGCTTTAGAGGATGTTTGCATGATTTTTCATTGGTGTATTAATCAAGAAGCCTCCAATTTGGAGATAATCCACCTAACCCACAAAGCTATGCTATTCAATTTGCCGTTGGAAGCCTTTCAGTGTGTGCTCTTAAATTTAAAAAAAAAAAAAAAACAATTTGAAGGGCCTGGCATGGTAGCCTAGCGACTAAAGTCCTTGCCTTGGACATGCTGGGATCCCATAAGGGGACCAATTCTAATCCTGGCAGCCCTGCTTCCCATCCGGCTCCCTGATTCTGGCCTGGGATGGCAGTCGAGGACGGCCCAAGGCTTTGGGACCTTGCACCCACATGGGAGAACCGGAAGAAGCTTCTGGCTCCTGGCTTCAGACTGGTGCAGTTCTGGCCATTGTTGTCGCTTGGGGATGGAAGATCTTCCTCTTTGTCTCTCTTGCTCTCTGTATATCTGACTTCCCAATAAAAATGAATAAATCTTTAAAGATGATTTTGAGATGAAGGAAATGTTCACAACAAAGAGGAAAACTTACAAAAAGTACCTAATCTAGTGAGGAGAAAAACAAAAGAATGTAGCTCAGTGAAAATGAGGGTAGAATGGGGGGAAATCCATCTCAATTTTCTTTTATGGATGACATGACTGACACTTTACATTCCTTCTCTTTAAATGCTACCATATAGCAAAAGAGATTTTCTACACAGTCACCTCACATCTCACAAATTCAGAAACTTAAGTCTTCCTTTAGCTATTGGTGTCAAAAAGAAAATTCTGTCGTTGTTCTCATGCCTGTGTGGCCTTAGAAATGAATTTGATATTCATATTCATTGTTTTCTTCAAATATTTTGATGTGTTTCAAACTCACCATACATCGTTATTTTCTGGTTAGAAATCTTGAAAGAAATGATGCTCCCATGAAAAAAAAAAAGAAAACCCTTGGGACCATCCTGGCCATCTCTGCCCACCTCCCCCTACACTTTCTGCTCATGGTTCATTCACACTCGTATCTACTCATCTCTAATCCAGTGTACAGAAACTATGAGAAGTTTGTGGAAAAGTGGTATTAATATAAACATTTATAATTGGATGCAAATATTTTCTAAATGTGTGAACAGAATTTGCATAAAATGAAATTGCCTTCAGAACATCCATGTCAGTGCTGGTGCAGTGGTGTAGTGGTAAGGTTACTACCAGCAGGGCTGATATCCCATACGAGAGCCAATTTGAATCCCAGCTGCTCCATTTCTGATCTAGCTCCCTGTTACTGGCCTGGGAAAGCAGAGGAGAACAGTCCAACTTCTTGCATCTGTGCACCCATGTTGGATACCCCCCAAAAGCTACTGCCTCCTACTTTTAGTCTGGCCCAGTGCTGATATTATGGCTGTGTGGGGGAGTGAAACGGTGAGTGGAAGAACTTGCCATTGTTCATGCTCTCTGTGTGTAACTCTGCATTCAAATAAGTAATCTGAAAAAAATCCATGGGAAAATGAAACTACAAGATGACATGCATTTGTAGGAACTTATTGAAGATCCCTTATGATGATGTACAGATTTTAAAATGTTTTGGACCAAAAACAAAATTATCTTTTAGTTCCATTGTCCATGGATTTTTTTGAAGTATGCTTTAGATATAATCTTTGCTCATAGTATAATTAATGAAGCACACCCAGTTCTGAACATCTATCCATGTTTCACAATATACATCTAACATTAACTATGAGTTTTTCATGAAATGCATTATTGCTAAGCAGGGGAAGAATACATGAGGCTCACTATTTTTCTTTAGCATGATCAACTAGCCCACCAAATGCAAAGTCAGCGAATCCATTGCTAAAGCAGAGAGCCAAGGGAGCACGCTCTGGCACCCAGCACTGTGTGAGGAAACCCAGTGACATGCGAATCAAACGCCTGACATTCTGTAAGCAGAAAAGTTCCCGAGTGATGATTCTAATTCTTGTCTCTCTCTCAAAAATAAGAACATCTGCTGTGAAACAGAAGACTGAGCTCATACTCATTTCTGGATGCAAAAACTCAAAGCACTGAAAATTATTATTCAATTCATATGCTCCATGAGGAGGCTAAAGATTAAATATTGTAATGGAAAAAAAAAATGAAGTTTCATCAGAAGCACAAAGACTTCAAGATTTTCTTACTGAAATTTATTGTGGTAAGTTGTAAATATCACACATGTGCACATACTCTAACACTCAAAGGATCTTTAAAAGGTTAATTAAAAATGTGTTTTATTGATAAACTCATGGGTGTAGATCTAATATAAGACACTATTGGATTTAGAACGCCTAGACTTTTTTGTAGTTATGGATATTGTCTGAGTGTGTGTGTGTGGGGGGGGGGGTCCTTGTGGTTAAAATAGCAGAACAAATTATACCAAAATCAGCATGCCAACAGAGGGCAGTTAATGGAAAAACAATGACAAGTACATAAAACCATGAGATTTATTTATCAAAGGTATGTGGTCCCTGAGACTTTAGTTGCATTAATTTAAAGGCCATTAATAAAGAGTAGAGGTTTCAGACAGAGAGCGTGAAAGAGAGTAACAAAATTAAAAAAGACACAAAATGCAAACCCATGTCAACACAGAAGACATGGGAGGAATGTTCTCTCCTTTATTCTTGAAGACTGTTTCTAACTTACAAGTCCCTCCCAGGCCAACTATTCATCAAGGTGAAGATGGAATCTGACACTCTGCTGATACATGAGGTCTCCATGGCTTTATTTTTTCACCTCTTCTTTCTCTGGAGGTTACAAGATGATGTAAACCTCTGAAACAAGCAAATAAACTAAGAAAGATGAAGGTTGGAGCACAATATAAAGCGAGGCCTAGGGATTCAATGGAGTGAGTAGAACAGAAAGCCTCTGTAGATGGTGTGGGGCAGACAATATCCAGCACAGAGTAAATGGGAAAACTCCAGCATGGAGGTCACAAAGCAAAACAACAAAAACCCCAGAAAGAGTGAACAGCACTACCTGTGTGCCTTGTTTGAAAGAACTTTCAAAGCTTTGGTAACCATACCTCTGTTAAGTGGTTAGAAATACAAGAGAATGAGATAATGAAGGCACTCACTAGCAATAAGTTACCGAAAGAAGGAGATTTAATCTTCACAGTAAAACACTGCATGGGGCAGGCATGTTTTTTTATCACTGCTGTAGCCTTAGCTTCTGCACTGGTGGCTAGCACATTGTATGGACCCGATCGAGCAAACTGATTGGTTCAGGTATGGTCTTACAATGTTCTCAATAAAGAATTTTTCAAAGTTACTGTAAAAATGCCAAATAATGACTTGATCAAAAAGTGGTAGAATTATATATGAGAATTGGAGATAGAGAGAGAGACCGCACATGTGTGTGTTTATGATGCATGAGAGGAGATTAGAAACAACCTTCTTCTGCCAGGGTCAGAATTACTGAATAGATGACACTGAGAAAGCCAAGTCCATTATGAGACATATGGAGGGACATGTCTAAAAAAAAAATCTGAAGCGGCCAGTGAAGCAAATTATAAGTGTGGTAGAAAAGAGACTTCTGTTCTCTCAGTATCTATTTTTTTCCTTTTCTCCTTAAGGCATCAAGGTATTAGGCTAAGTCTGTATTCATTACATGGGAAGTTCGGGGGCAGAGTGCCAGCAAAGCCTGGTCAGCGGGCAGCAGTGGAATCCCACGCAGTTGCAATCAAGACCTCAGCTCACTCCGACCCACAGCAAATGCCGCAGCCAGGAGGCCCTTCCCAGTTCTCCTAACTTGACACAAAGGTTTCACTTCCGATAACATCCCCTGAGCACCATCATCTAACACTCGGGTGCTAAAAATTAACTTATAATGGAAAATTAGTTAATTTTCATTGTTTAAAGAAGAAAAACTAAGTGGTGAAGCAGTATGGCTCCTGCACAGGAACACAGCCCCATTCAGTGATGAAACGGGGCTTGAAAATGGGGTGGCCTGGGCTCCAGCTCCTCTGGCTGTATTTGGATAATCTCAGATTCTTCCCATGGAAACATTTCCTAACATTCTGATCTCAAAACAGTGTCTAAAAATATTTGTACCAAGCAATGTAAATTTCATTCTCAAGACCAAAATATATTTCAAAGGCAGTTGCTTTGTTGTAACACAGCTTACCGTTGCCATCTTTGGGAGCAAAAATAGACACTGATGACATACGAAATGGCTCTTTCCAAGTGGACTTGAGGGACCTGATTCTTAGTGGCAGAATGTGCAGGGACAGACAAGTGCTGTGGTACAGCATGCCAGCAGATCAACAGCCTCAACTTTTTGAAAGAAAATGGAAAAGCACACACAGAAAACTGACCTAAAATTTATTATTTTTCATATGGGAAAACATCCGTAATTTTATTTTTACCTTTCATGGCTTTGTAAACTTTTAATATAAAAAGACAGGTTTAATGTAGTTCATAAAGGTGAAATTCTATGAATACACTGATGCTTTCCTCTGCCTCTTCCCTTCCATTCTTCTGTTTTGAGTCTATTTTAACTACATTATAGTCAGATTTTTCATTCTCAAGAAACATTTTTGATTGGGAGAGGGAGAGAGAGGGACAGAGAAGGAAAGAGAAAGAGGGACAGAGAGAGAGAGAGAGAGAGAGAGAGAAGGGGAGAGAGAGAGACAGAGGGAGAAAGGGGCAGGAAAGAATGGGAGCAGGAGGGAAGGAATGAGAAAACTCCATCCGCTAAATTCACCTACAGAAGGCCCCGTGACTTTGGCTGGGAACAGGGAACTCATTCTAGATCTCCCACATGAGCATCGGGGATCCAGCTGCTTAGTCTGCTGCCTCCTGGTCTGTATGTGCAGGAGTACAAGTCAGACGGCAGCAAAGACGCACACCTGGGCGCTTCAATGCGGGCTACAAGCATCCCAACCACTGTGCCAACTATCTGATCCATATTTAGAAATCACGCTGGGGGTGACATACTCTCTCCAGCAGGACTGCATCTTTCATGCTTTATTTCCACAGTTGCTTAAAGTGTCCCAGTATGCATGACACACAGTATATACTCTGTAAGGAAAGAAGCCTTTTGTCTACTTTATTTACTAATGTTGTCAAGTGCCTAGGACAGCACTTGACCCTTAGGAGGCACTCAGTCAACTCAGATATTCATTCACTGAAATCACAATTCAACAAAAACTGAGGCTGTAAATCCCATGTCCTCATACACTTGACTAGGGAAGCACAGCGTTTTCTTAATTACATTACACAATTCTCTGTCCAGGCTAATGAATTTGCCATTCTATCAACAGACCCGTGTGCTGTGATGATGTTACTCTACAGCCCAACATTCACAACTAGATCACCATCATGCCACCGTCTTAAATGTCAGTCAGAATTCACCTGGCATCCTTTGAATAATAAACAGGAATCAGATACACTATTATGGGTTTTATGCAATACCTGGAGAGAAACACATGCATATTCTAAAAGTAGCCCTTTCAAAAAACTTAAAAACAACCAGAAAAGGGAGATAATTCTATTAAAAGAGTTATAAAGTAATAAGATTATTCTGTCCTATCTATTGCATGCATGGTCAGGGGTAATATTTGCATGAGTTATTTTATACTGATTCTTGCAGAGGCTCAATAAAGACAATAGAAAACATGCAAAATAAACAGCTGGGGGTGAAGGAACCAAAATGCAGAAGACACAGATGCAGGGTGCTTCTATATTTGACTTTATAATGCAAACAACCACACAAGGAAGCAAACAAAACTCAAAATAAAGGGCAATGAGGACAACAAAAACCCCATCGAAGGAGAAATTTGTCTGTTGCCCTCTCTGTTTAGGTTCTTTCTCCCTCATGAGTTCTACTTCCAAATGTCACCCCCAGCTCCCCCCACACACTCACAGGAAAGACAGGGCAATAAAGGACTAGTAATGATAATAATAATGAGAAACGAGCTGAGAGTTCATGGGTCTCCTCCTCTCCTTGTCTTTCCTCAGCAGAACAGCTTCCCAGCCAGTGGAGAATAAATCATGAGAACAGCGGCTCTGAGATAAAGGCCGGGTGAAATTTCCTTGTGCATTACAGGATGAGCTGAGGCTCCAGGAATCTGTGTCCCTCTCAGTATCTAGGAGGCAGCCATGGTGAGATAGAGCAGAAAAATCTGTTATTTCATATATTTATACTGCTCAAGTTCGTCAGGACTGGTTTCCCACTGTTATTGCAGATTAAAATCATTCACGTCCTTCCGCTTTCATTGGAGGTCACCTCTCAAAAAGGGGGAGAGGGATTTTGACAAGTTAAATTCTACCTTATTTTTATCCCTTGGCCAAGGAGGTATGCAGCAGAGTAAGGCACAGAAGCTGGGGACAGTTAGACCTAAGAACACTACTCTGTCGCTGGGGGTTTGCTCTTTCCCCCATAATGCTATGGGTTCACAGGAGTTCATTCTTTCAAAAGTCCTCAATGAAGAGATGCTGAGATCATTTGGAAAAATGAGGGAAACCTCTCATCAAGTAGCCATAACTACTCAGCAAAGAAGTGTAAGCACCTATGGGATTCCTGCTACATTCTCTACGGTCCTCACACTATCAACATGAAGTCATCTGAGAAGCATGTCCAAGGTGATTGAAACAGTATGGTAGATTGCTGCTTGGCATGCCTGTATTCCATATTGGAGTGCCTGCTTATAGTCTTGCCCGCTCTGTGCTTCCCATCCACACTGGGTTAATGCATCTGGCAGGTAACACACAAGGGCCCCTGTGTGGAGTTCCTACCACCCAGGTGGGGTACATGGATTGTTCCTGGTTTGGGGTTTTGGCCTGTCTCTGTGCCAGGATTTGCAGGCACAGGGAGAAGAAACAATAAATGAGAGATTTGTTCATTCTCGATCTCTCATTCATCTCTCTCTCTCCTTTTCCCTCTTCTCCTCTCTTGCTCTCCTTTTTCTCCCTTTCTGGTCTCAGTATTTCAAGATAATTTTATAACAGACATGGCTTACCAATGCATATTTGGTGCAGAGGCTAACATGCCACTGAGGACTCCCGCATTCTGTATTAATTGGCTGAATTCAAGTTCTGTTTGACTCCCAATTCCAACTTCCCCCTAGCAAACTCTTGGGGGCAGCAGGTGAGGGATCAAGTAGTGTGGTCCCTATTGCACACATGGAAAAGCTAAACTGTGTTTTAGCTTCAGACGTCTGCCCAGCTCTGCTCTGGAGGTCGATGGTGTTTGGGAAGTGAATCAGCAGTGCACTATATCAGGTACCACCCAAGACTTGAATGAGAATCTGTGCTTTAATAAAATCACTTGTGATCCGTACCTAAGTGTAAGAAGCACATTTCTGATAAGCAAGGAAACAGATTAACCTCTCTCTACATCTCTTTCTCACACACACACACACACACACACACACTCTCAGGTGTAGTAAGATAGATAAGATGCCATTTTATACACAAGTCAATCAACTTTCCAACAGGTAATTCCTCCAATCATTTTGCGTCACCACAGACATGGCATGCATTAATTTCCCCAACCTTTTCTTCCCAGGATGATGAGAAAATCAAGGAGATTCTTACATTCTTCACTTAGCTACAGAACAAGCTTTCAAGACAAGCCTAGGCATTAATTACAAGGTTTCAAACGGCAAGGCTGTCATAATATCCTCTGTGTGCTTCTAATTTTTACAATCATTTAAACCTCCATCAGCAAGGTATGACAGCACACCTCATCCTCTCCACCACCTTGTCAAAGACAAATTGCAAACATCCATCTTGAAGGTTGGATAGCGATCATTTCTTCATCATATATAAATGGAAAGAAAGGGAAGCATTTTCAGAAGAGGAAAAACAAATACAGTACTTAGACCTCAGCTTTAAATGGAATCTTTATTTTTTAATGATCCAAGGGATATTTAGTGACCCATGTAGTTTGTTGTTTAAAAGTTTTTATGGATCCCCTTCTTACAATTTGCAATAGAGGCAAAAAGCACCATATTTAATTATCTCATATACACTCATGTTTCTCTATTATAATCATTTAATCCATGAAATGGGCACATGGTTTTATATCAACATCTTCTCTAATCTTTTCTCTTTAACTTCCTATTCTTTCTCCTTCTGGTTCATTGATCCCTCCACCGAACCATCCTTATGTGTATCTATCCATGTTAAATTACACATGGGAGACTCAATATTATACTATTTTGATGAGGGAAAAAAATGTACACTCAAGGAAGGTAATTGTGGTATGAGAGGACTCATGGATAATTCTCAAAAGAAAAGCAAACCAAATTAAATTAAAAGCCAGCCCAGTTTGACCAGTGAGAATTAGACTGTATTTCCAGCCACACCCCAGTATCACAATAGCTGGGTTTGGGATTTGCTGTTTCCTGACTCCAGCTTCCTGTTAAGGGACTCCCTGGAGAAATCAGTGATCACATCCCATTCGATATACTTTCCCTTCATTCCACTGCTTCCTCCTAGCTGTGTCTACCCTGAATGTGGATAATATTGGCCATTCCTGCAGAAAAGCATTTGCTAAAGTTAGACTTACTTTGTATTTTTGCAACCAACATCTTCCTAGCATGCCTGGATCTGCTCTAACTCTATGCGTTCCTACAGAGCTTGCTGGAATAGTTCTAAAATGGTTTGAGGCCTTGCCCTGCCCCATCTAGACCAAGGTTATCAAAGTTTTAGTAAATTCATAGAGAAAAAAATTTTTTGAGTCCCACTTGAGTGATAAACTCCATAAGTATCATTCCTGACCTCAATCTAAGGGTTTGTCATACTTTCTTCCATCTGTGTCCTCTCAAAAGACTAAAAAGAGGCAACTATGAAGACAACTGAATCATAAGGTCATACCCAGGAATGAATGATGTTCACCAGATATATTAAGTGATCACAGAAAAATTAGAGCATGGGCTTTAGGAAATAGGAGGTTTAGAAAGGAGTCCAGCTTCTATGTATCCCAAGACCTGTGAAAGCAATCTAGATGACACGCAGGTAAGAGACCCTGAAGCCAAATTATCATCACACCAATTAAGAGACATCATGCAGCATGACACTATCATTGGACCATGTTTGAAGGACATTTTAGGAAAAGTAAGAATGACGTGGGAAAGGAATAAAAGACATCATAGAAGGTAGGTGATGTTCCATTTCCCAAAGTGAGTGTTCTTTCATAAGCCTTTGTTAAACTAGGACTTGACATGTAAGTACAAAGGAAAGCTAAATTAAGCCCAGAAGCCAACAAGAACAATCTTACTCAGCGAAGACAAAGTAATGGCTTTGGGATTCTGCCTCTTAAGACAATGAATCAGTAACCAGGCAAGGAAAGACCATCCCTATGGGTGAAGCTCAAGAAGGAGTCCCTTTCTTGGCTAAAGATTCAGTCCTCACATGCTATAAATACACTGGGTCAAAAGGAATGTTTTTACTTCTCATAGTTTTTGATCAATACTAAGTGGTATTCTGTATTTAGTATCTTATCTAGCACTGTAGTTGCTACAGTGCCTGACACAAAGATCTTGTCCTTCCAGAACTGACATGCCAGTGAACAGGCACAATAAACAAACAAGTGATTTAAAGTCAGGTAGTGATAATTGCTACCAAAAGCAAAGCAGGAGAGAAGCAATGGCGACTGGTGTCTTACAGAGTGTGACCAGCAGGCTCTCCGGCAGGTGCTCTGTGATCAGGGATGATGGACACAAAGCAGGGAGCTAACTGAGTATCTGGAAACTTGTTTTTTTATTCTGGCAGAGGTAACAATGACTGAAAAGACACAGCATGGCATACCTACCACATGAAAGAACTACTGAATTTTGAAATCTTCTAAGGTACACAAAGGAGTATCTTTAAGTCCATTTTAAAGTTCACAACATTTTATAATAGCAGGACAGCAAGCTGATCCTCTGCCCTGTTGTGCCGTCCCAGCATCCCATATGGGTGCTGGTTCCTGTCCAGTGCTCCATTCCAATCCAGATCTCTGCTTATGACCTGGGAAGGTCATAAGATGGCCCAAGTCCTTGGAAACCTGCACCCATGAGGGAGATCCCAAAGAAGCTCCGGGCTTTGGATTGGCTCAGCCCTGGCCGTGGTGGCCGTATGGGGAGTGAACCAGCAGAGGGAAGACATTTTTTGCCTCTTTTTCTTTCTTTCAAGTAAGAATAAATAAATCTTTTTTTTTTTTAAAGAGTAAATGGGTAACATTTTTAAAATTTTAAGAGTTGAAAATTAAAATACTGCCACTTGCAGGTAGCCAAGCTCTGGTACTATTTCCCTCTCAGATGCTTACATGCCTTGAAATAATACCAATTTATTAGCGGCTCTCTGGGAAATCCCTGTGGCTAGCCCAGCCTAACTACAAGGGCACCTCCATAGCTTCTCCAGGGACCTTGCTAATGAGGAGCCAGTCTGACATCAGGACCTTCTCAGAGGACTCTAAGGGCCAAGACATCATTTTGAAAAGAATCTGATCCACTAACACTGAGGTATTGGAAAGGAAATGAAAGACAAATACATTCTCTCCAATGGCTTATTTTGTATTATGGACATGTAAGCCTTTGAGAGTGAAAATCCCATTGAAATTCTCCCCCCTCTTTTTTTTTTCTGTGAGAAGTATGTAATTCCAGAGCAAATGTCACTAGAGAGTCTTACCAGACAACAAGTAAATTAGAGTCCAGTGTCCTTTCCCCAAAAACTATTCTGAGAGGAGAAAAGTATCTGCATGAGGCTAAGGAGAAGGCAGAAGAGACTTCTCGGCTGGCAGCTGAAGTCTAATTAGACTGACAAATCTTCATCGCCTTTCTCTAGTTATGAGTGTTGGCAGGAAAGGAACGAGCCCTGAAGCCACACATTATGTAAGGCTGTTAATCAATATCAGTTGAGTCCTACTCCTAAAAATAAACTTTCCCTGGAGGCTCCGCTGTCTAGCGGGAAAGCAAGGGAGTGAAAATGTGTAGATCCCTGGTCTCACCTCCACTACACTGGCAGCAGCAAGGGAAAAATGGAGGGGCCCAGAGGGAAGATTCCTTGTAATCTTGATCCAGCACCATCTGCATCCTGCCACAGCACTGTGCTCAAGTTCTGCCTCTCCTGTAACCCAATCCAAGGCAGCTCTATTGAATGAAGAACCAAGGGAAATAACGGTTATCCAACCTTGTCACCAAAATTTCACTGATAGCAACATGTTATAAATTTGCATGTCACATATGCTTGACTTGTGTAAGATTGCTCTCATTTGATGATGCTCCCTACATCATGGGCTTTTCATCCACTTCAACCTAACTGATTATTCTGTGTTAAAGCTGTTGCTCAGCCAAATCCCTTCCCATTCCAGAATATGAATGACCCTCCCAGAGAAGTGTCTTTTTTAAAGATTTATTTATTTTTATTGCAAAGTCAGATATACAGAGAGGAGAAGAGACAGAGAGAAAGATATGCCCAGTGATTCACTCCCCAAGTGGCCTCAATGGCTGGAGCTGAGCCAGTCTGCAGCCAGGAGCCAGGAGCCAGGAGCCTCTTCTGGATCTCCCAGGTTGGTACAGGTTCCCAGGCTTTGGGCCATCTTCAGCTGCTTTCCAAGGCCACAAACTGGATGGGAAGCAGGGCTGCTGGGTTAGAACTGGCTTCCAAATGGGATCCTGGAGCATTCAAGGTGAGGACCTTAGTCACTAGGCTGCAGTGCTGGGCTTGAGAGGTGTCTTTTGACTAATGAATCAGAGCTCCAATTCACTTGAGACTCCGAAGAGATCCTGAATCAGTGCAGATTTGGGTATGTGTGGTGGAGGGGGGTAGATAATATTGTTTTGCTTATGCTTTTCAAATGTACAAACCTCAGCCCTGTGAACTGTGAGTTCTGAGAAATTATCTGGGGTGGAAATAGTTTCCTATTGTGAATCTTTTAAGTGATCATTGATAGAGTGTTTCAATGAGTAGTGGTGCTTAAATCCTGACAAGCCTAATATAAGGGTACGATTATGCCACTTGTATAGAGCAGAAAACTGAGGCTCAAAGATACACAGCTACGTTTTCAAAGAAAACTGGATTACAAGTGAGAAATTCTTATGCTTCAAGGCACTTCAAAATACTGGACGCCACCCCCAACAGATAGTTCATACATTTGACTTTATTTTACAATTATTCATACCAAGGGACAAGTATGCTTCTTAGAATTCCTAGCCTAAAACTCAAAGTCTAAAAGCATGCTTTCTTAAACCTTGAAAATTGTGTATTCCTTCTGGATTATTTGAACTGCCAAGCTCCTGTACCTTAAGAATGACATTGGTCAAACTTCTTCAGTCTTTCATTTTTACTATCTATTAGGAGAGTTTTTACCCACGTGGAGCATTGTGATTTCCTGGCAATTTTCTGGTGCCAAGAAATACTGGTCAATGTCAAGGTGACTTTGCCAATACCCAGCAATGAAAAAGTGGGCCATGATAAGTATCTGCTAATAGCTTACAAGCAATTCCAAATTGTAATTTTATAGAACACACTGAACTCTTTCTTCGCTGATAGCAACTGAGGCTGGAGGCCTGAGCCAGAAGAATGCATGTTATTCCTGGAACTATTTTCCTCCTGGCCTTCTCCTTTCCTGCGGGAACATTTTAGTTGCAGCATCTGAAACCTAGTGGTAAAACTTCTGTTTCTCATGTTTTCTTTGTGTCCTGAATGAGGTAACAAGTTTGAGCGCTGGCTGAGTTGAACTTTAGAAGTGGCATTATCTGTGTCTTAACATTCATCCATTGATAATGGAGTCAGTTCAACTGGAAGTGTCTGTGTAACTGCTACAGCATCCCTACCGGTAAGATCCAGAAAGAATTCAATCCACGCCCCCCCTTCTGAGTCTTCTCCCATTTGGGAGAGTTTCTGGTCAAGGATCTCAGTGTCAGGATTCCCAATCTCCCATCCACTGCATCATCCACTTTAGATCATCACTGGACTTGATTCTCTTTACCAAGAAATGATCACCCCCAATGTTTTACAGCTTAGTTTCTCACATTCAAATGAGAATTTGTTCTGTTCACAAAGCATGTAACATCTACAAGATCTAGCTTTATATTCGTCTCAGCCACAAGAAACAGCAAATGCTTTCCTCGCCCTCAACAATACACACCCATTCTTAAATCTCTATCATAGTATCAAACTGACTTGCCATCTATAAAAGTGCTAGCTCTATGAGAGCCAGGAGCCTCTGCTTTATAACACCCAAAATAACGCACAAGAAAACTCAAGATGGGTAAAGAGGTATCAAAGAAGTCTATTCCTGGGGTCACAGTAATCTTTGGTTGTCCAGGACAAATTTTAGCTTCTAAATTCTACTGTGACCCTACTCCAAATCCTTGCTTCCCGAAATCCTCCTAGCCTCTTCTAGCCTGAACTAGAACTACTACTATCAACAGAAGCAACTTGATTTTTCTGAGACAAACCATGCTTCTCTTAACAACAAATATTTTGGAAGTGATAAAATAGGGGTTAAAATACAGAAAATCTCACTCTATTTAATGTACTTGCTTTCTATTCTACTCACATTAACCTAGAAATCCTTACAACAATTAAGTATTACAGGCAGTGTGAGTACTCTGCAGCCCTGCTGCCTTTTCTTTGCAATGATACATATTTAAGTTACTTTCAAATAAATAAAACTCCTTCTGTTGAGACAAAGTTTCTATCTCCTCTCCTGATTGAGAAAGCTCTTTGAGTTCTCAGATTTTGCTGGAAGTGACACAGTATCAGTCTCCAGGACTCTAGAAATTTGTAATCCCTCCACTTCCCATCCCTTGAAATATTCTCTGGACGCGTCGGCCTCAAAGGAATCCAACAACTCTGTGAGAGAGACCATGTGAAGACCAGCTGAGCAAGTCTCCTTAGTTCATCCTCCAAGCAGCAAAGTGTATATGAAGCCAAATCCTTTGGCTCCTTTGGCACGGGGTAGCTAGCGACTAACCTCAGACAATGTGTGGCAGAGGAATTGCCTGACTAAACTTGACCAAATTTCTCACTC
This sequence comes from Ochotona princeps, assembly GCF_030435755.1. NCBI lineage: Eukaryota > Metazoa > Chordata > Mammalia > Lagomorpha > Ochotonidae > Ochotona > Ochotona princeps. The sequence goes on from NC_080857.1 coordinate 14,841,110, forward strand.
AAGGAATTTTAAATTCTAATGACACACTCGTTGTCTTTAGCCTTCAAACTGTGGGAAAGTTTGTTTCACAGAAATAGTTATCTGGAACTTATATGAGTTTCCAGTTGTCCTTAGCTGCCATGCAGATTAGCTAGTCTTTAAACGCAGCAAGTATGGATGCAAGTACATAAGTTAAATCATTATGCTATAGTTTTACCATTGGGAAAAAACATCCAAAGCCCTACTTTTACTTGCTAAGAGACTACAAGTAAAAAAGTTTGAATTATTTTTTGATTGATCCAAAAAAATGCTTATTGAACACAAACTATATGGCAGAGCTCTATCTGGAATTATCACTTATCCACCTGTTTCCTTAATGCACATCTTAACAAGTATTTTGTTGTTCAAGTAGTACCTAGAGGCAATCTTAAAATAGGGTCAAAACTTGAAGCTTGGGTACTATAGCTGTGAGTAATTTAATATAGTTCATGCCATTCTCAAGGAGTTCTGAAATCTTACCTGTAGCAAATTGAAATATCAGAAAGATCAAAGCATCAATTACTTCCAGGAGACTAGGGCACTGGAGAATTACTCAAAAACTGTTTGTTCACATTCACATACAGTCAAAAAGCACCCATGAAGGTAATGTGCTTTACTGTTTTCCTTTGATCTGAAATCAACATCAGCAAAGGTCCACAAGAAATGAACTGCTCAAATAATGCCTTCCTAGGATATGATTGAAGAAGCAGCCAGTGGATTTTTTTATTTCACACATAGAAGAAAAAATATATGATGGGAATAGTGAATATGAAATTCATTTCCTTTCTGAGGTATCTCCTAGCAATCAGATATTTAATAAGTTCTAATCAGTGAAGAACATTAGCTAGAAGATGCAGAAGTATTAATGTTTACTATAGTGTTCTTTTCCATGTAAAGTCACTACAAATCATCCTAACCTTTGGATATAACCCAAGGAGTTGGTGGGTAACTAGAACTAACACAGGCTTCAGATGATGTTTGCAATGTACCTGAAATCATAGTAAGACTGGAGATGAAGTTTTACAGAATGCAGGGCAGATTTCCCACAGTCAGTTGGTAAGAAAAAAAAAAAAAGGTCCAAGACTGAGATGTTTGGTACAATACATAGCATACCACCTGAGATACTTGTATGCCACATGAACATGTTGATGCTTCGAGGCCTGTGCCTAATCCTCATCACATTTTCCTTCTGGTGTTCACCCTGAGAGGCAGCCAGTGACGGCGCAAGTGGATGCGTCCCTGCCAGCTTCTGGGAGATCTGCACAGAGTTCTCAGTGCTTCACTCTGGCTTGGCTCCACCTGGATGCTGACAACATGTGAGGAGGGAATGACAGAGTAAGATCTCTGTCCCTCTTTCTTTGTCTTTCAAATAAAACAACAAGTCCAAGCCCGTTTGGAGCTAATTGGCTTGCTCTTTCTCTCTCTTTCTGTTTTTATTTATTTATTTTACAGGGAGGTACTACTTTGTTATCTTTCATACCAGTCTGATTAACCCTGCTAGCTGTTGGTTTTCCTCCAAGAATATGTACGGACATTCTCTTAAACACAAGGCTGTCCACAGATGTTGAATAGCCTCTACAGATGTAAAGGGAAAGACACGTAGGTATAATCCACTTATCGATGGAACCAACGGGAAAGAAGCACATGCCAGGGGAGCTATTTCAGAGGGCATTCGCAGATGTCTACCTCCTCCACAATGCCACTGACATTCAGAATCAAATCACTAGCAAGACTTTTGTACTGAATTCTTCCCCTGAAGTCCTGCACTGGTTTGTACAGTTTAGGAATTCATCCAATTTGTTCCCATCTACATTTGTGTTGCTGAAGAGAAAGCCAGAAACAGACCAGTACCATTCCTTAGTCCCCAAATCCCTGGGCACCACTAAATCCTCTTCCAGTCACTGAAAACGCAGTCTTCAAAAGGACCTCAGGATCAGCCATTCTAATGAAGAAAAAGCCATTTGTTCCTCTGCTTCCCACAGAGTTAACAGAATATATTCTGACAGAAACAAAACCAGTCTGCCAAGACCTGTGCAAACAGAACCATCCTTTCACCAACAATCAACAGATCTGCTCTTGAGCTACAGAGACTCATAATAGAAACATATATTGCCTTTTATCTTCTTTTCAGTGAATAGAGTGAAGTGTCAGGAGTTATTGCTTTAATACCAGGAGAAAGGAACTATTCTTTTTTTCTCCCCTATTGAACATGTGCGTAGGAATGCATGGAGTGGCACGCAAGTGATTTTAAGACTGTTATGCGAGTCAGAATCTTGGTTTTGAAAACACATAAAATTGGGCTGATAGCATCATTAGTGCATATAGTTTCAAATTGTTCCTATGAAAGCATGTAGGGAGCTATCTATGTATTTATACTCAAAGAAAAAGTAAAAGACAACAGATTTGCCTCTACCGAACTCACATAAACTTAATTCAGAAAAAAATGGGAATACATGAAAGGTTTAATTGGTTGTTGACTTTAAATTTCCAGCGGCCATTGGAGTCAGTGGATGGTGATGTCAAAGATAGAACTGGGCTCATGGATAATACCTTACGACCGAGAAGCAGTAGGGACAAGTACTGATGTACAGGATTTTCTACAAACAGTAACTAGGCAAGGGGTAATTTCCCCACAAGCAATTGGAATGTCTCATTTTATGCCAGAGCATTTAAGGCTAATAACTCGATTAACCTCTTACCCCTACTAACTAGATTTATGAAATGCCAAGGGAACTGGCTAAGTATTAAGTCTGAGCTTGGATATAATTAGTTTCAAGTAGAGAAACAGCAACCTTACCACAAAACTAAGAACTTCCTGCCTAGCTAAATTTAAACCTTCAGATTTTCTAATGTAATTAGTATCCTGGTCAAATACAAAGAGAAAAAATGAGCCAAAAATGACAAGTGGTTAATCAAAACTTACTGGTAAATGCAAAGGCTACATTTTACAAGGATTAGTTGAACTTTCAGCTCTAACTGCCCTTGATTTGAAGGTACCCAGTGCTTCAATAATGAATAGTTCATCTTTTAGCAAAGCCATCTGAAGCACATGAATGGAACTGAAGCTGGATATAGTCTTGTGTATCATAACACATTTTTTCTTTCCCTTTTTTTTCATTTCTTCTATTTGAAAAATATAACATGAGGAGGGTGTATTTCATGTGAAACTGTAGTTCATTGCTCACTGGCCATAACAGCAATATTTCAAAGGAAAAATAAAGAAGCAAATAGTATTCAGTCAAAGACTTACCTGAATGCTGGCAGTGGAACGATTCTTGCGGGTTGTGGTAGTCGCCATTGTAGTGGTGGTTTCCATGACAGTGGTAGACATTTCTGGTGGCATCGAGGTTGTCTGTGTTGTTCCCAAGATTGATGGAACTTCTCCCACCAGTCGGACACTTCCATTGATTTTAATATTTGGGTTGTTCTCAGCTGCCATGTTCAGTACTTTCAGACCATCATAATAGAGCCCAGAGAGCTGGCCTTGGAAGAGACGTCCCTTGTCCTTTCCACCAATGGCTATTTGCGCCTGGGTGTTGAAGATGGTTAACTGCCGGCCTAGTGGGTTGGGTGGAGGAAATATTATTATTCCCACACATTATTCCTATTTCCCTTACCTGGTCTCAGTGAACCAGGCATCATTACTGGCTCCCTTGAGCAATGTAGAGGAGAAGAATGGATCACAAAAACTCAATACAGCCATTGGCAAATAATATTTCACTACAGTTATCTCTTCCAATGCCTAGCTGAAAGCTCTCAATAAGGTGGACAAAGTTTCTATTTTTCCTTTAACTCTGTGGATGATGGAATATGCTTTAATGGTAAAAGGTATTATAGTCCTCTTAGACATATAATTGGGGACAGAGGAACACCCAAATTAGGTAATCACTAGAATAAATCATAGATGACTATTGCACTGATTTTTTTAAAGCTACAAGTTAGCATAATGATGACTAAAAAGAATTATATATAGCAAACAAAACCAGTAAGGTGACTCACAACATTATTTTTTTAAAAAGTAGGTCTTATTGTTATAATAAGTTAGCTAACATGATGAAATTCTAGTGTCTTGAATTCATTGCCTATTTATAAAAAATGAATATTCAAGTTAAAAGAAAACACATAATTTCCTATGAGTCTTCATAACAACTGATACTCTCAGTATTATTGTATAACAACATCATTACAAATACACTATTATATTTATTTCTATGGCATAATGCGTTATGCTCACATAACTAAATCCTTGCAAATAAAGAGGCATTGGTCTCGTTCCTGGTCAATTAGGGAGAGAAAGATGACATTCAATTTTTTTTAATTTCAGATTTATTTATTTTTGTTGGGAAGGAAGATCTACAAAGAAGATCAAAAACAGAGAGGAATCCGATCTTCCATCTGCTGATTCACTGCCCAAGTGGCTGCAACGGCCAGAGCCTAGTTGATCTGAAGCTAGGAGTCGGGAGCTTTTTTTGGTTCTCCCACATGGGTGCAGGTCCCAAGGCTTTGGGCCCTACTAGACGGTTTTCCTAGGCTTCAAGTGGGGAGCTGGATGGGAAGCAGCACTCCTGGGATTAGAACCAATGCCCATCTGGGATCCCTGCACGTTCAAGGTGAGGGCTTTAGCCATTAGGCTATCATGCCAGGCTCCAAGTTGATGAATTTTTAACAGAAGAATGGCTATTTTTAAAGAAATTGCTACAAAGAAGATCCTCAAATAACATGGAGGTATATGAGTATGCTGAAGAACATGAGCAGGTATCTGATTTGGAGATCTCATTTGGCGACTAGTTGTACAGAAAACTGTTGGAAGGAAATTGTAACATTATGGAGTTCAGACCAGTGGAATTTTAGTAATTGTATCTCCCACTCTTTCTATCTGTGAAACTCAGTCCCAACAACTGAATATTTCTAACAAAATCCCTAGAAACGTTTAAAAACCCATAATTGATCATAAAGCAATATACTAAGGGCTTCTCTCATGCTATTTCTCTGCCTTCTGCTCTTCCATATGGAAAACCTTATTAGTGGAATAAAATACATAGCTTCTGAATCTTTCTTCACTTTGGTCAGTTGTCAAATAAATGTACTTTTTAATCTAATTACTTATTATGTTATCTTTACCTCACTGTAAAGAATTCCTTCTACTTTTACATGAAGGTATTTTTTGTTTAACACATTACAGTTCTTATTTTGTATTTTCTAATACAAACAGAAGTGTTTCGTGATGGTTGTGCTAGTAATACTAGCATTACCTTGCCTTCAAAGATAGAGTGTTTAGCTATCCTTGAATTTCTGTATATCATGTGGAATACTTTCTCAATATACGGAAGGAAGGAAAGTAGAAGAAAAGGAGAAATACAACTATCAGATGGAACTAGAATAAATTTTGTAACAGTAAATATTTAGATTAACAACACAAATCTGTTACACCAGGCAGCCTCAATGTCAAAATGTCATTTCATGCAACAACTCCTGGTTGATCAAACATAATATTTACCCATTTGTTTGTTTATAATCCAGAACTCGTGTTCAGTTAATAGATGATTAAAGTGAACAGTTAATGACTGATTTTGATTACAGATATATGTGCTTGTAATACAGGATATTTATAATGGTTCTCATCTTATTTTCCTAGTGAAAATATTTCTCTATTGATGCGTAGAATTGAAATATAAAGCTACATGACTCGGGCAGGAGATGATGAGCCCCCTTTATTCTGGCTGCCATTTTGCTCCATGAAGTGATGTTTGCTTAAGACCAACACAACTGTCTGCAGCAGCATGACATTTTCCCTGGGATATCTCAGGGTTAATGCAAAGACCAAAAAAGCTCATGGGAAATATGGATTAAAAAAAAGTTGGAATTATTTCAAAATTTCTTGGCAACAGAATACATTTTCCCTTTATTTCCATTCCATGTGAACTTTTTGATGTGCCAAGTACCCAACTCCTGGTCATCCTTTTCCTGAGATATAATTAATCATTTCTCGCGAACAAGACACAATTTGCGTAAGAGCGGGAAGGATTTATTTATATGTCAACTTGATTTTTGTCTGTGATTTCTTCCTAGCTCAATCTGCCTTTCTTCCCTTTCAGAAAGCTCTCTTAGCTCTCTGCATGTTGGGCCCATCAACAGTCAAGTCAGCAGCTGCTAAAGGCACAAAGGAATATGCCCACCTCTTCTGTTTTGTCCTGGAGTTGATGAACTGCTCCTAGCTAGACAGGCCTTGGTGTGCAAATGGGAAAGGCACTACAATCAGTCTCTGAAATGTGCGAAAAACTGGGGAGAGAGAGTCATTTGCCTAACATCCCTCAGAATCAGTCCCATATCTCATTATTCTCCCTTCTCATGGCCAACAAGTGATCACCCTACCTATGTATACGTGTACAGTAGAATCTAAGAGCTGATCTGTCGTCCACAATACCAAATGCGGTGATAACACTGCCGTGGGAATTGTAGCAGGTTCCTTTTGATTGTTTTAGGTGCCCACCTTCTTAGAAGTCATCAATGGTTTTCTTATTTGTATATCAAATTCACATACTGCTTAAATTCAACCTCTCAAAGTCTCTAGTCAGTGCTGCACAAAAACTAATTAATTAAGCCTCATATCTTCCTGAGGGGAGAGACAGTATTCTTTCCATTCTCATCAGAGGGGAAATCTGAGCTACAAAGAGGTTAAGTGGATTGTTTCAGGTCAGAAATTCAGGCAAAGGTAGAAAGAGTCAGAAAGCAGAGTCAGGGAAGCCATGATTCGGCACTCTTCCCCAGCAGCAAAAACAACCCCAAAAGGGCACCTGCGCTTCCCCAGGCATTTAATTATTCTATCTTAACCCTTTGAGCTCACTGCTTTCCCAGGTGCCTCAGTATCAGTACCCATGCACTGTTCCATTTGAAGGGAAAGTTAGCTAGGCAGAGGAAGAGGTAAGGCAATAAGACAAATGGATGTTACTCATCCAAATTACAAAAACTATTCGCAATGGCAATGGTGTAGAAGATTCATTGAGTTTAAAAGTAATGTCAACATTATATTCATATATAAACAAATATTTCATTAAGAAATTAAAATGCCTCCCTTCCACCCAACCACCCCGACACATCAGCGTGTATATTTTTAAAGCATCTTCCCATTGGAAAGCCAACTGGTAATGATGCTATCATAAGGAAAACTAAAACCTACTAATAGCTTTATAATGGTTTCTACAAACAAAAATGCCTGGCATGCTATTGAACTTATACTTCAAAAGGCAATGGAAGAAAAGAAAATATTAACATAAAATTTAAAGAAACAAAAAAGTTCTCTCAGGCACATGAGACTCAGACATGCATTTGCTTGTCTCCTCCTTTTTAAAAGTGACACAATCATTGTCTTTAATGTTAAAGGGACTTTAGGAGATGATGATTAATATACACAATTATTTGCTGTTTAGAGTTATTCTTAATTTATTTTAAATTAGATCGCTTATGTTGAAAATGGAGCCAACAGTTAAGACTCACTGACAGTTTTCTGTGTTGCAGGATCTTATAGTCTTACAAGCAGTAGGGGTATGTTGTTACTTAAGTTGTATACTGTATGATATACTCCATTACTCTTAGATAACGTAGCTACCTATAAATGCTAAGAGCTCACATAAGTTCTTGAGACAGAGAGACTCAAGGAACAGCAGAACGAATCGTTTCAGAGAGAAGGTTCTCCATTGAAAAACACCTTATCTTTTTAGAAACAGAAGTCACACAGAAAACTCCAACATAAGTCACAACTGTTGCCCTTTTTTGTGAAGAGTGGCTGTTTTCTCCAGCAAATCAAAAAGTGCTTTGTTTTTCAAGAGCCTTTCTCTTTCCAACTAATTGTCTTAACCACGAACACACTGGGTGCATGAAAAATATCAAATACACACAGGTGTCAAACAACCAAAGTGTGAAGTTGTTTTGTTTTAGCTTTGGTTGCAACTACAACACAGTTATCTTACAAAATGCTTTTGCCTCTTTAGGTTTAAATTTAAAGTCAAAATTCATCATGTTTCTTTGTTACACAACAAATGTTAAAAAACATATTGCTCCCTTTATAACACTCATTTTAAGCAGTTTAGGTTACAAAAGTAAATCTATAATTTTTCTCCTGTTAGTCATACTACATGTAATACCCCAAAACAGCCTCAGAAGATGCAAGTTTTAAAAATTTTTGAAATTTTCTTAGAAAACTTTGGTGTAAGCGGTAATTCAAAACAGATTAACAAGTCATGTCATGCAGTGGTTAAATTGCCATAATACATTTCTTTTTTAGAGGTCCCTGGAATTTCTTGTTTGTAGTTGTCACATTGAGAGCAGGCTAGATGTTAGTCCCTTTAACTATATTTTAATGGCAATGTATTATAGCATGATTTATCAACATATGGCAAGTGGAAGCTGACACAAATTATAATGAAAATTAAAACAGTCATTTATGCAGCAGGCGATTATCATTTAAGGAACATTTATTTGCAAGCTTTAAAAATGAGGGTTTAGAATCCAATGATTTTAAAACGAAAGTTTTAACGACGGTTACCTTTTTCTTGCAGCCACTCCTCTACTGGTCGGTTATATTTGAAGGGGATTTTCTGTTTTACCATTTGGAAGCGTTCATTATCAGTGTTGCCTTTAAAGTTTAAAAAACAGCTTAAAGAACAATCTGAAAAGTCAATAGGTCATTCAAAAACATCCTAGGTTTTTTTGTTTGTTTGTTTTATGAAGATTTTAGAACTAGATAACAATTTATCTTTAGTAGAGGTGGAGGCGAACTCACTCTTGGCCGAAACGGCTGGCTCTGCGACGGCTTGGTCTCAGCTCCGCAGGGCTTTTCACGTTTTCGCAAGGCAACATGGGTTACCAATCAGTGGCAGGTTTGATCACTTACAGGTTTCCCCTCAGGGCTCAGCTTATTCCAATTACAACTTAACTGAGCCAACTGGAAACAAGGATCCTCTAGACCTCAGAGTAATTCACTTGCTGGATTAGTTTCACATGGATAGCTCCCCCCAACTCCTCATTTGCGTGTACAGTCCGTTATGACTCCACTGTATCAGGCATATGTGATCATGACCTAACTTTTATTTTTCTTCTCATATTTTTTTCCAACATCTATAGTTTCTGGCAGAAAAAAAAGTGAAAAAATTTTTCAGCCTAGAGGACTGAACGATCTCTCTTATTACACTAAGGTGGGCCTGGCATTTCATCACCTGTGTTAAACAGGTAGCACACTACAGTTGGCCCTTTAGATCTTTTTTATTTTTCCTCTAACCTTCTCCCTAAGTTAACAAAAGGGAATCTCAAGGAAAATATCTAGAAATAAAGGCAATTATATAGGGATATAGCATTTGTGTATTGTTATCACTTCTTAAGTCCCTCTCTTGTATCTATGGATCACCCATCTTCAACAAGTCTACCTATATCAAGTCTGTTAGGGATATTTCTTCCAAGCATGAAATATCTCATTAGTTTCCAGGCTCAAATATAATGCTTTTAACTGCTAACATGCCTCCCTCTTCCTTCCATAACTGTTTTAACCATTCCTGGATAGTTTCTCAAATTAGAACAGAGTTAGGAAGTAATGTTGTAGAGATACGCCCCTAATGAATTTGCTTCAAATAACAAAATAATGAACCCATGCTTTGGGGACTGTTCTATCTCATCAACCGACCTTACATGGGCTTAGTGGAAAGTCGTGAATAATGACTCATTGCTTTTGATTCACAGTTCTGATTCAGAATGGGGAACTCCACTGTAAATTACCAACATTAAAAACATGACCTAGAACTTGCAAAACAGATGGCTTGAAAACGATTTAGAAAAAAAAAATGAAAGTCATAAGGAATACAGGGTTTGAATATGGTGTCATATCACGTGAAGAGAGGTATGCCATGGCATTTACTTGTAAGGTTGTCTGCATTTAGGAGTTCTTACTGACACAGGATTTTCCACCTGCGACTAAACGAGGATCTGCCTTTTGCGGCAAGGGCATGGAGATGGAAACAGCAATGAAACTCAAGCACGTTTGCAAGGTTCCCCGTTCATGGCTCATGTGAAATGTTTATTCTCAGAACAGGCTGATTATCCTGACTACCCAGGAATTTATATATAAAACAACAAGACCACTCTCAGGATATTCTATCTAGGTTATGAGATCCTCCATATCTGGCTTATACAAAGCATAACATGTTAACATCTCAAAAGATATCATGCACTGAATAGAAACAACAATTAACAGTTAGGGATTGCAGTGCATAATTCAGAGTTTTTCTCCAAATGCCATTTTTTCAGAAACAATAAAGAAGGGGGACAGGCAAGGAGAAATAATAGGAAAGAAATCTGACTTCTTGGTGCTTCAATAAGGCCAGAACGAACAAAGCTGGTTATTCATGTTAACACAGCTACCAATTAGCATATAGTATAAAGAACTTCACTGGTAGATCTGGGTAGTGAGAATTCTATTAAGCCAAAATACAACTGGATCAATTCTCAGGTGCTTCACTAGAAAATGCGCTTTTGTTTTTCTGGGAAGAACCAACACCTCTAATTTTTAACTGTTTCTCTACAGGTGAGAGATACCATAGCCAATGTCACCTTTAAAACTTTGACCACAACAGAATACTGAGAAATGGTCATTGGGTTGTGACACATTCACCTTGAACATGTCCTATTACTTTATGTCTTCTCTGTCATTATTAATTGTACTATTAGACACTCCTATGGTTATGACTTTCATTCTACTTGCTGTGGAATAAGAGTGAAGATAATGGAAAACAAAGCTACCTCAGCGGGGCAAGAGCAAAAGAAACTGAGACTTCAAATTGCCAGAATTCTGCATGTACTACATTGAGGAATTAGAAAGCTATGTTGGTTCATTTCCTCCAAATACTTGGGGCTCTTGGGCCTCAGGGGCATCCCCATACATATGACCCACTCATTTTTCCTTAGAAATTACCATAGATAATTAGCTGGGGATGTGGAAGAGTTTTGAGAAGGAGATAACCCTGTTGGACAACTACTAAGCAATATGATGAGAGGACAGCAGAGCCATGCTGACCCTTCCGGAAGCAACAGAGTCGTTCTTCTCCACCTCAGCTTTAAAGACATTTAGATAATTTTTTTTTTAAGTTTTCCACACCAGATTGCATTTGGCATTGAGAACAGTGATGTTGTAGATTGCTAAAAGCTGTGAGAGATGGAAGGTGATGTGGAAAACCAAACTGGTTTAAATTGCCACATTAACATTATTCTTAGTCTATTTTCAAATTCTGTTTTTTTTTATTTTAAGTTATCTCAAACATTAGACAGAACTGTTTAGAAACATGTGCATGAGAATGCGTTCATTCACCTAGAGCTCTATTTTCTATGCCAACTGAAGAGCAATCTTCTAAATATAAGAAATCATACACAGAATTACTCTGAAAGCCGAACAAACCTTATCAAACTCATTGGTGCTATTATTAAATCCTTAGTGACACTCATTGTGCATTTCACATAGCAACCAGTATGAAATTTAAAGAAAGGGTGAAAACAGTTCTTCAACAGAAAGTGATGTTATGCTCAGAAAGATGGCTTTATGAATAGTAATGTCCTGATGTCATTAAAAGGAGGCATATGCACATTACTAATTAGATCAAAAGAGAGATGACAGCCATTCTTAACCACACTAAGGGATCTGCAGATTTCATGAATAGTTCTTCAAATAAACAGACCTAAAATTGTTCACATAGATCTGATACTTACATGAAAGCTGATTTAGAAAAAAAAGGATAGTCTGACTTTAACCTAGTCAAAAATAAATGTATGTGTCGGTCTTTATACAACCCATTTTTATGGGCAATTTTGATTTTTATACAGTTGGCCTCCTATGGTCATTTTCATTGGGACTATTGGATATATTATCAAATATTTCAACTCCTGGAGACTTGTACAACAAGCACTGCTGAATTAAAATATTATGAGGAATAGACAACTGGGGGGAAACTGCTAAGGCCCAAATGGTTCATACACACAGCTCCCAAGTTAATACACAACTACCTCACTTGTCCTACATTTCCATGAGTTCATTTAATACAAAAAATAAAACCTAGGATAAGAGCCAAGAGGAAATACCTTTTGTAAGTGAATAATTAGGTCATGAAAGCATACTGACTGTTAAATAGGTAACAAATATGTATCAATCTCCACTTTAGATGAAGACTTGAGACTTGTTAACCATCCCAAAGGATTGAACATTCTTTTAAGTGAAGAACTGAGATAGAACTCTTGTATAACACAGAAAGCAAAGTACACAGCATTATTCCTAGATTTATTTGTCTAAACATAAATCTTACTTATGAGAAAGTATATTGATTTCCCAAAGGCCATAATCAATACAGCATGGAAGTTAAGGTCACAGGTTAAAGTGACAAAAGTGACAGAGCTCTGGCTTTACCATGTAGAAGCACTATGACCTTGGGCATGTCACTTAATTTTATTTTTCTGCTAAGGAAGTGCAACATATTCTAGATTGCATATAAAATATGTTTCACTAATTTAAACTATTAACATGTTTCAATTCTTTTGTAATGGTTGAAGAGAAGGACATTGCTTCCACCATGGCTTCCAAAGTTTCAGAATCTTTTCAGACTTCACTCAAAAGCACCACATCCCATTTAGTCTCACAAATGTTTTCTTGAAAAACTCAACAGACCAAAGAATAAAACATCCTAAATATACCCAAGTCTCCTAGCTGTTGCTTTGTATAATTCTGTATCTTTTAAAATATATTCAGCTAACCCCATTTCCAAAATAAAGTGGGTTTCTAAAGCCACTGAAACTGAAAGAGCAATTCAGGCATTGACAAATGTGATTTCTTGGTCCAGCCATAGGTAATGATGATATACTGCTTCTCAGCTGAGGAAGAGTGGCTTGAAGGTGCTGGCAATTTGCAGTAGGCTGACAGAAAATGCTTCCTTGCAGGTAGACTGTTAATACCATATAAAATCCTGTCAAACATGTGAACTTGCTAATAGCAATATCGTAACAACATTCATCTGTGAGAAATTAATGCCAGAAGTAGGTTTGCATTTGGTGTTGAGCCTTGAAATAAAGCAAGAAAAAGTTTTCTTTATTGCTTTGCTGACACTAAAAAAAATGAGACTGTACGTTTAATGAGTAGTCAAAGACTGAATATTGTGTACTGGAGCCAGAGGCAAAGAAAATTGATGTAAGTAGGCTCAAGCTCTAGGGCAATTAAGAGGTCCTTGCCACATCTGCCCCAAAAGAACACTTTGTGATTCAATAAAACACTCAGCTCTACAGAAAAAGAATCAGGAGAACTCCGAGCTTGGCTATGGCCACTTTCCTGGCATTGACCCAGAACAACTCGCTGAGAGTCAAAAAGAGAGACAGTGTACTACCCAAAGGCCATCTAGAATGTTTGGCCACTTGTAAGTGATGGATGGACCTCATCGGAGAACTAATGTTTTGTATTTATAAATCAGCCTTTTGACCAAAGGAGCTCAAAATACAATTAGAAGCATCATCTCATTAATCCTCACAACACACCTTTGGGGTGAAGTATAATAGAACTATTTATATGTTGTGAGCCTTGATCCTTTAGTGTGGCAAGGTAGAAGAATTAATCTCTTGGAACAGAAAATTGATCGACTAGGGGAAGTGAATTAATAGACCCAGAGCACAGGGGCATTATTAAGTAAGAGAGCTTTTTCAGACTCACTTAAGTGGTTCCTTGAGCTAGGAAGAAATACCTTTTGTAAGTGGTAAGATGCTTAGTCCTGGAAAGCAGTGTGAATGGCTAAAGCATACTCTGATGTGGTTGATAAAGTTCACTCTCATGTTTTCTTAATGTTTCTAAATGCAAAAATAATATGAATACAATTTTCTTTCCAGATAAAAGTTAAAATACTGATGCCCTACCTCAAAAACACAGGGGTTGAACTGTTCATACAAGGATGGGTCAAACATGAGTGAGAACAGCACTGGTTGTGGAAACAAACAAGCTTTGGATTACATCCTAGTTTGGAAATTTATCACTTGGGCAACATACTTAACCTAGGGGCATCTTGGTTTCTTCAGAACTAAGTGAAGAAAGAAACTGGAAAAGAAGTATAGTATCTATTCTGGAAATACAGAAATATGATTGGTACAGGATGATATTATTTTGAGTGACATAAACCAGACATAGAAAGACAAATACCACATGACTTGTAATTTGTTGGAGCTAAAATAAAAAAAAAATACTTGAACTAAGAAGAATAATTGTATCAGTTTTGCTGCAAATATGGTAGCGTCAAATTTTGCTTTAAGTGTTTGTGAAACAAACTAATAGGAGTTATATATTACAATAGTACTGATGGTTTTGTGATTATTTATAAATTTGTGAATGAATCTAAGCATCATTTTTAGGTTTTAGATTTCATATATGGAGATGGTGGTGGGAAAAAGAGCAAGAAGAGGATTCCAGACCAGAGGTTCCTTACGAACTCCTTCCAGCGTTATTTTCCATTGAACTCCAGTTTCTGTCCATGTTCTCTCCCTGACGTAGCTATGGACATCAAATCCTCTTGCCCAAGTACATCCTGGGTCAGGGGACACAGATGGGCTCCATGACAGAGACATAATCTTTGGGTTCCATTTCCAATGATCTAAATGACCCTAATTCCTTCACTTTTGCTTCTGGTGGAATTCATGCTGAACTTCACTTTCAGATTCTAGACATGAATTCAAGAATCATTGCTGTTGAAGCTCAATTATACATAAGATCACTTACAGTAATCAGAACATATGTCACCAACATTCATCCTTCCACATTTTCTGACATCCCTAAATTTGTACCTGAAGCTTGGTTCTTGTAATAATTTCTCCTCACTTCTCCATGATGAATATGTTCAAACTCACAATGCTAAAGCCGGACTCAGGTGACTGGAACATTTTTCTTCACTCCCATTATTCACTTTTTTCCTCTAGACCAGTTGATTTCAATGTCTGGATTTATCTTGTTCCTTTACAGTATGCATGTGTACCACTATGTATGTCTCAGTGTATTTTTATAGTTCAATTTTTTCATATATAAAGTAGCAATAATGATAAATACAGCATGGGATGATTTGGGGAGATTATCTGACAAAATGTATATAAAGAATGGAGAAAGGTGGTATCTAAATGCTAATTTTATAATCGATTCCTTTTGTTATTATTGCAGTAAGTAGCTAACTCAAAAGCATTAAATTAAAAATCTGATATACTTAAGAATTACTTGCCTAAAATTTTCATAGAGTTATATATTTTGAAATTTCCTAATCAAAGCACAATTTTAATGCTACTGAGGATTTACTTCACCAGCATTACCCAGCATGTTTCTTACATCAATAATTTCCTCTTTGTTGCAAAAGCCACTTTTCCTGAAATACAGTATTCATATCAAGAAATGCACATCAGTTTATAAATTCAATTTTTGTCTTCTGATCACACTCATAATAATCGATATCCAAATTAAGACTACTCTTAAACCAAATGCAGTTCTTTGTGGCCAAATGGGCCAAACTGGAAACCATAATGCTAAGGGAAATGAGCCAATCCCAAAAGGTTAGATACCACGTTTGCCTTAATGTAAGATGATATGATGTTATGCATAACGTTATGGATGTTATGTCATATGTCATATATAAACTAAAATTGAAATGTGAATGGGGGGTCACAGAATGTGGTTAAGAAATCGCATTTATTTTTAACATGTTGGCTGCTCAATACTATGTCAATTAATTCCATAATGATATCAATTGTTGTTGATGGTATGTTAGTGCTTTTATTTGATCGGGATGATACTCTGCTGGCTCTGCCATCAGACCAGAGAGGGTCTCCCCAATAAGTAGTTGGACTTGACTGGACTATAAGATGCTGGACTCTATGCTCGGCATATGCTTGCAAAGAGGGAATCTCAACTGAACTTGAACTATGATTAAGCAACAAGGTGGAGGAGCCCACCATGTGGGGAGGGTGTGGGGAGGTATGGGGAGAATCCCAGTTCCTACGAAATTACAACACAATGTAATTAATGAATAAACTTAATTAAAAAAAAAAAGACTACTCTTAGTACTCAGAGTCCTAACTATCCACTCCCCATATTTTTTTAACATGGGGGAAAAACAGTGTATTGTCATTTACATACATGATTCAGTGAAGCGATATTTATAACTTAAGCAAAACCTTTTTTGATTTCCAATACAACAAAAATATAATTTCTGGAAGTTAATTTCACTGGAACGTATGATAACGTGCAATTTAAGAGTCTTTCTTAAAAACTGCTCTCTTGTTGTGGCAGGAAGTTTCCACCATTATTATCTCTAATAAATATTGCTTTGCTTACTGAAAAAAATGTGTAATAGGAGAGAGAGTGTCTGCAGAGTTAACATTGAGAAGGTCTTGAAGATCATCTAGGAAATTGGGCGGGGGTTATTCTGATGTTTCTCAAACTTCTGCTTTGACTGTCATTGGGTATAGGACTTTTAGCATAAGCAACTCTCAGAGGGTGCAGATTTTGAACAACTCCTCACAAAAACATTAATTAAAGAGCTGTCTTATATTCCTTTATTAAGTTGCATGGCATTTCCAAGGCTTTTCAAAATATAAATCTCTTGGCTGCCACGCATCAGTTAGTGTAAGATGCAAAGGTCATATATATATATGATTGCAATTTGGTATAAGAATCAAAATTCTCTCAGTGAAGAAATGACCTCAGGGAATGCAGCATTGGTAGTATATCTGGAATTCATACAATGCCTCGTTAACTCTACTTGGCAAATTAATTCAAATTGATTTGTTTGTGAGAACTGCAGCATGGTCTCAGATCTGGCTACAGGATAATGATAGACAGCACTGTGGTGAACTCAGAACAATGGCTAGACAAAAAGAACAGATCAACAAGAGAGCTGTTTTTGTAACATAACTGTCCTTTTAAAGAAAGGAAACACAGGAAAAGCAGAATGGCTCCTACACAAATACCATAAACTATAAACAATACTCATTCTAAACAAGGGCAGATACAGTGTCCACAAGAATTCAGAGGGTACATAAATGAGAATATGACCATTTTAATGAAAATAAAAGCCGTTCACTCTATGGAAAGCAAATGATGATAAATAATGAGTAAAAAAGAAAAAGAAAAAAGAAGTTTCACAATATGGCAAGAAAAGCCAAAATAAATTTCAAAGTCCCATGTTCTAAAGTAAAGAAAGGTCAATTTGCCAATGAAAGTTACTGATTACTAATTTCATTGTGGGAGGCAAATCTGGAGTTGAGAAGCAGAAACTTGTTACACAGGTAGAATTCTTACAATCAGAATCTTTCTTCTCATTCAGAATATTACATTTCAAGAGCTAAAATCCCATTACAGGGGCAGTGCTCCTTTGAAATGGGACTTGTCCAAACCTCCCATCACAGGATGAGTCTATTCCTCCTCCTCCTGATGGCAGGTGGGTTTCACATTTGCTTAGGTACTGGGGGCATTAGAACATTTCATGTTAGCAGAAACCTTAACAGTTCGTCTGTGTTGCTGCTGGCCTTGCCATTCTCATAGGAAGAAGGGCAGTCTAAATTCTCCTGTTTGACAAGATGAATTCTGCCACCCATCTGAGGTTCTAGACTAGTTGATGAGACCATCAGGCCACTTAGCCCCATCCAACTCAGCCTGAATCAGAGTTCCAAGCCACCTGGAAACAAGAGCTAAGAGAACACACTTTCGAGTGGCTGGTTACGAAACAATCACAAAATAATTAGGCCAGATTCAGGCAATCCAGGAGGGACAGAGAAGCTTAGAACGGGTGAATGACACATCCTTTTGTATGCTGGTATCTATCATTGCCTGGCAGAGAGAAGAAGCAATCAAAGGAGCTATTGTGGAAAAGGCCTTTGCCATCCCACATGGAGGCAGGAAGACCTGGGCCCCTGTGACCTATCTTCAATGGTGTTCTCTCTTTCTAAAGAGCAAATTATCAAGTCCAGGGAAAAGCATCACTTACACAGTTCATGAGAAAAGAAGGAAATGCAAAGGTTCAGGGAGTTAGGAAAGGGCAGGATATCATATGATGGCACTTTTAATGGGGTTCCTGCTCTATGCAAGAAAATGAGACTGAATTCCTGGCTCCCAGCTCTACCCGGCCCATTCTTGGCCATTGCTAGTTATTGCTCTGTTTAACAAATAAAACAATAACAAAAATGCCTGACAACCTAAGATCAAAGTAAATAAGACAATTTATGTTCTTGCTGAGGATGATTAAGCATTGCTCATGACTAGCCTTACCCAACTTAGAATAGAAAGCATTTTCTGCCACACTTTCTACTAACACAGAACAATAAAAACCAAACAAAACCATGGAGTTAAAAACGAAAACAAGACAAAAAAACTTTTCCACATCTTTACCCTGCAACTGTGGTGTTTAAAAAGCAACTATTGCCTCTCCCACTTCCCTGAAAGTTTACAAAATAGCAAAATGCAGCCTTTGTAAACACATCTAAAATTCATTAAGCAAGGACTTAATTTATGGTTTTGGAATGGTATCACATTAGTATGTGAACGGCAGTTACGTTCCACAGAAAAATGTCAAGCATGATCAACATTTAGGGACTAAGGTATTAAGGAAAGATCAAAGACAAATAACACTTACATATTCTGATTGACAACTTGAGTGATCGAGTAATGACTGTCAATCATTGGAAATACACTGACATTCTATTTTAAGTACTATTTCACATTGTAGATGTGATGGCCAGAATAGCATTTTTAAAAGTTACAGCTTTCTTCAATCGCATGCATGCAGCCTTGTCTGGGGGTATGCTAGACTAAGCTAGGCCCCAGTATATGTTGGTGTTCATGAGAGCCAGACTCGTATGGGAGTGGCTGGGCTAGGCTGTAGCACCCATCAGTCTGCATGAGAAATGCGGCGGGCTGTATTACTGGTAAGTGCAAGGGATGATGTTGGCTGATGTATCAAACCTGACCCTGCACTGGCTGGCGTGCACAAGAATCAACTCTGAGGTCACCCCAGGTGAGGTTTCTTAGGGGACTCCTTAACTAGATATCTGGGAAGAAGAGCAGGATGGACCTGCATGCCTGCCCAAGTTTTGCAGCAAGTCTCTGCATCTGTGGATGCACTGTGGTGCACTTGGTCAGCCAATACACCTTGGAAAGGTTTTCTCAACCCTGATGCAATGAAACCAACAATGTCTCAGAACTATCAGAACCACTCAAGCAATGTTCTCGGGATATTCTTCCCCACATTAGGGTCTCTAAGGCATCATCAAATGGCCTTCCTCCACACCAGGGTGCTGATATAATTTGACCGCAAGGAATGGCCCCCTGCCCTTCCCCTCTGTGGACACAGGAGAAAAAAAAAGGAAAAAACAAAACAAAACACCCTGAAACTTTTGTCCCACCCACCTTCCCCCCATGCCTTATTCTCCCCGCACTAATCAGAGGTGCATTCATCTCAACTATGTAAACAATATGAGAAAGAAAATGAAAAATAAAAATGACAGCTTTCTAAAAATGACTTTAACAAAAGTAGCCAATGATCAAATTTACCTACATGTATAAAATGTTTATCTGACATTCAGATGCTGTTATCCTGTACTAGATATCATTTCTTTCAGATATTCTTTTTCCTTGTCAAGTTACAATCAGCTTAGAAGCAGATTTCTAAGGTCTTTTGGCAGCACCCTTCATCCACAATTCCTTCCTCAAAACAGAGTGACATCTACCATGGACACAGCCTAACTGCTCAAGAATACTGATGATGTTGACAACTGTCACCACCACAGAAGAAATAGGTATCCTGAATCCAACAAATTATTATACTCATTAGCCCTGAGGATTTAAATTATCACTACAGTTCTTATATCATTTGAATATATACATAGATAGACCAGTAAGTAAAATAACAATGATTCCGACTTCAAGTCATGTGATATAAAATGATAACTATAGGATGTAAAATCATGCTATATGAGAAGTGTGTCCAAATATTATATACTATTCTCCATTTAATATTATTTGTCATATATTTGCTAGGTTTTGGGAAAATGCAATTTTAAAATTTTATTCGTTGATTTGTACCTGTATGAAATGTGTATGTGTGCATACATTATAGAAAATATCTCCAACAAAAGCAAACTTTTCAATGTTGTCTGTTCATGTGTAATATGTACACACCTATGGTACAGAAAAAAATGATAAAGTATAATTCCAATGGAATCCCTAACAATAACAGAGTTGATTAAAATCAGAAAAGAAAAGCCACAGTGAACTCATTTCTTTGTGGAATAAAGACAAACTGTATATGCAACATTTCAAATTAGACTTATGAAATCAGACTAGTCTATATTGTGC
The DNA here is from genome assembly GCF_030435755.1 of Ochotona princeps. Classification (NCBI taxonomy): domain Eukaryota; kingdom Metazoa; phylum Chordata; class Mammalia; order Lagomorpha; family Ochotonidae; genus Ochotona; species Ochotona princeps. The sequence goes on from NC_080857.1 coordinate 14,861,517, forward strand.
AGAAATTTCTGAATCAATCATGGAAATGTACCAGGTGACCCAGTATTTTCACCATCCTAATTGCAAGGTCTCTTTGAATTTCACTCTTTCAGAAACCTGCTTTTATCTTTTCAATGATCCAAGAGATTAAAAGAAAGCCTTTAAGTGACTCAATTTGCCTACTCAAGTTCATGCAGCATCTATTGATGTACCATTGCTATCTTGTCAGAGAGCACTTAGAACATTAGTCACTATAGTGGGTAATTAGGACAAGATGAAGCTGGTTAAAGGAGAGCACACAGTTTTCTGGGTTTCATGCTTTTATTTCTAATGATCGGGGATGGAGCGTATTCAAGCCATGCTTGAATTTTCTCAAGTAGTTAGACTTTGAACAAGGACAAAAATTTCCCTTCTTAGCAAAAGCCAAGGATTCTGTCCAAAGATTTGCTTTGAAGTATGGCTAAGGAAAAAAAAAAGAACAGATCAGTGTTTAGTGAAAAAATAATATGCAGATACCTTCCTCTCTTAATCTGTTAAGATGTTGATTAATCAATGATCTGGATGCTACTATTCAATCCGTAACGTAGGAATCCATGGATATGGGTGATTAACAAATACTTACAGACAAAAATGTTCAGTTTCTATAAGCAAAAGGGTGATGAATGAAATGGTCCCCAGAATTAGATGGGATTTCACCTTGTCCCACATTGGCCAATGGCAGCGAGGTCTGACAGTACATACTGCTTAACCTCTTCATGTCTATTGCCAACTATGTTTGCTTTTAGTAGCTTCAGGGACATTGTTGGGGCAGCAGGTACTAGAAGAACAGGGGTGGAAAGGAGAACAAAACAAAAAATCAAAGCAGGCAGAGAGAGGAACAATGCACAAACAATGCTGACTGTTCACTTTGACAATTCTAAAGCAACTGTAGCCTGATAAAAGAGACCATCACAGAATGATGCAGCCACAGAGCAAGCTGGACACACTGTCTGCAAAGGTCAAGTGTGTTTGGCCTATGAATTAATCAGGGACATCTGTAAACACTATCGCATTTCAACCAAATCACCAGGACAGTGGACCTATCACGAGTGTTTTAGATGAGTTGCACAGAATTGCTGAGAATGGATGCAGGAATAGAGACTGTCTGAAAAGGTCTGTGATCAGGGTGGGATGAGTACTTCACTCAGTGCTGCTAAAGTGTTCCATGAATAGATGCATTGAGATTATTTCAAATTTCCCCTTACGAGCTTACTTGAAGCTCCAAACTCTCGTGCCCATGGTGTGATAACATCACAAAACTATTAGATATTACTCCATCTGCTTCCTCTAGAAGAGCAGATGAACAGCAGAGAACAGCATATTTTCCCTTATAGATAGCCTTCAGTTTTATCTATTCAACACACACACAACTCGGTTAAAAAAATCCATCAACTCATTGTGAAAGTCTATAAGAACGTTAGTTCTACTTCACTTACATTTTTATTCCATTTGAAACAGCCAGCAGTTCACAATAGTTCTGTATCAGAAGACTTCATAATTCATTTTATTTTACACTTATAATTATGTTAGATTTATATTTGTTCATATATGTCTATGTCCTCGCATCTTTTCCTTTATAATTTTACCTAATTAAACTGGGAAGTTCGCCTTAGAGACCAATAGAGAATTATGTCAACAGTATAAAAACAGTATGAATAAAGTGAGATTCAATTGCCTTAACAAAGAAGAATTTCCCAGTAAAATTTTCAATTCTTAATAAAATATTTGATGTTTTCCTTCTGCAACAAAATGAACTGATTGACAGCCAACGTTTCTTCCTCTTGGTGCATACATTTTTGTATACGTGCAGACAATGAAGTCAAAATTTGTAATCATCTCAACAAGATTGTGCAGCTTCATGTTTACGTGACTATCATTTGTGAATCATCATCAAAAAAAGATGAACCAAATGTTTGTGCTGCTGGTGCTACAGAGATCCAACTGTGAGTAGGTACTTTTTTTTTTATTCTGGAAACAAAAACTTTGATTTTTAATTGAAAATGTTGTAGTCATTATTGTGATAAGCAAAATATGAAGAGAGCACTGCTTAGTAAATAACAGCTGCTGTGTCTTAGCTTGCTACACTATTTCTTAAAATTTCTAATATATATGTTTAGCATATACACCGTGATGTTCTTTCACTTAATTTGATATACATACAAATAATGAGGGAATGACTATAATCCATGAAAGTAATACATTCATCTCACAGTGACTTTTCTCTGTATCTGAAAGAGTATCTAAAATCTACTCCTTTGGCAAACTACCAGCATATTTTACAATATTATTAATATTATTCTTACATTGTACATGAGTTCTCTAGGCTAATCGTGCATAAATAGAACTGTGTACAGATAGAAAAATACTGGATGATGTCACTTACACAGGGAGTCTTAAATGAAGGGGCTATGTTGTAGTGCAGCATGTTAAGTAACTGTCTATCATGCCAACATTTCATGATTTGCCATTGGAACCCCAGCTAACTCCACTTCAATCTAGCTCCCTGCTGATGCACCTGGAAAAACAGCAGAACTCATTGGTTCCAATAGAGGTCGGGGCTCAGAAGAGAACCAACCCAGGGGTTAAAACCATCAGCTGATCGGAGTGATGGACGGTGGCGGGCACTGTGCTTACTAGTAGTACATGTAGGAGCCTGGACTGGGAATGCCTCAAAGTTTTTTTTAGGGGGATTCCCCTGAACAAAATGGAGGAATCAAAGCATTAATCAAAAAAAGATGGAAAATGGAGTAGATGAATCAACCACCTCAGCTTTATGCTTGCAGCGGAAAACTGGACAAGGGGAAACCCTAAGACGGACTATGTCAATCAGTGGACTCTGCACCAGCCTCATCATACCTGGACTGTTGCTGATGATATGTTGGTGCTTCTAATTGATCGAGGTGACGCTCTGCTGGCTCTGCCTACAAACCTGAGAGGGCCTCCCTAAGAGGCCGTTGAACTTGAACTGGACAAGTGGGATGCTGGACTCTGTATGGTGTAAACTTTTAATTAGGGAATCTCAACGGAACTTGAGCTGTGGTTATGCATCAAGGGGAAGGAATTCATGATGGGGGAAGGGTTTGGGGTGAAGGGGGGGGAATCCCAGTACCTATGAAATTGTGTCATGTAATGCAATGTAATTAATGAATAAATGAATATTTAAAAAAAAAAAAACAGCAGAAAATGGCTCAAGAACTGTATACATGTATACAGAGATACAAAGATATCTCTGGATTTGAAGAAATAAATAAATATATCTTTAAAATAAAAAAAAAAAATATATATATATATATATAGAGAGAGAGAGAGAGAGAGATTAGAGAGGCATAGAGAGACACAGCATCCATCACTCCCCATATGATCACAATAGCCTGGCTTGGGTCAACTCAGAGCTTCCTCCAGGTCTTCTACATGGGTGGCAGGCGCCTAAACACGTGCACCAACTTCCACTGCTTTCCTAGGTCATCAACAAGGCACAGGCTCAGAAGACCAGGCAGGCCTTTCCAGATCCAGCATCACACGGGAGGCAAGCCTCACAGGCAATGGCTTGTGATTTTGACCCTGACAAAATGATTTTCAAAAATTTAAACACACATATATCTCCATATTATCTATTATCTGGCTTTTTTTTTTTACTCTTTTAATAAGACGAGGTTCTAAAACAGCTAAAACTCTAATAGTAGGAAGTAGTCTGAAACACATCCAAGGACCGTGCACTGTCATGACAGTGGATAAGTGGTGGGAATGGAGCCGCAACTTAAGCAGGAAGCTCTCAGATATAGTTCAGGCACAAGCAACACTGAGAAAATGAGGGTGATGCCCATGCTCTCTGGAGCCTGGCAGCTGGACACATCAAGGGACAAAAGGAGAAGGGATATGTATCAGACATCAAGAACCCACAGGCAGCTAAACTCGTGGCTAATAAAAACCCATGAAATCAAATGAAAAGTCTTCAGCTTCACACAAGAGGCAAACAAAAAAGCTCATTTAGATTGCCACAGATTCTAATCACTACGCAGAAGTAACAGAAGCAGAGAAAAAACACTTTCTCTTCTTAATGACATGTTTGTTTATCTGAACAGGAGAGAGGAAAGAGAGCGAGAAGGAGGCAGAGAGAGCACTAGAGAGAGAGAGAGAGAGAGAGAGAGAGAAAGAGATGAGTACATCCCATCTGTTGGTTCACTCTCGAAAAATGACATCACTATTGAGGGCTAAGTAGGGTCAAAAACAGGGGCAAGGAACTCAGTCAGGGTCTCCCATGTGGATGGCAAAAGCAAGAACCAGGACCACTAGCTGCTCCCTGTCTTAGGACCATTAGAAAAAAAAGGTGGATCAGAAGCAGAGCTGGAACACAAGCCAAGGCACACAGATATGGGGTGTGGACATTCCTGGTGGTGTTTTCAATGCTCTGCCAAATGCCTACCCTATATTTAGTGCTTTCTGTTCAATGTTACCAAATATTGCGTAAGCAAAGTATGATGCAAGTGAAATGAAAAAATGAATCTGTCCTTGCTGAATTAAGAAGGTGGTAGGTATATGGTGGGGTTTTTGGGGGGGTGGGGATGGATATTTATTTATTTTATTGTTATTTTGTTGTTTTTTCAGTACAGTCAGATGGATGACCCATGTACATGGTCCTTCATGCCTTTATGCTAAAGCAAGGTCACCAGAGGGTATAGACAACTCCATTTGGCAGGGCTATTTTCTCTCTTTGTGGATTTAATGCATGCACTTAGAAACTGTTTTGCTCCCTTTATTCCAAAGTGAGAAAAATCAATACAAAACAAATGAAGCTGATAGATCAGCAAAAACAGGGCTGGAGGCTTAAGATATTCAAGATCGAAATCTGGAATTCCCCTAAATATCAAAAGGTACACTGTGGTCCACCATGGGTTAGAATTGTAAATCGAGTTTTTATTAGAATACAGCCATGTCCATTTGCTGATGTACTGTCTATGACGATTTGCACTAAAACATTACAGTTGATTAATAATTGCAGAAGAGGTGCCTAATATACAATATTTGTAAAATATATGAATCTCATTTAAATATATTAATATAAAAATTTCAAATATAATTTTAGAAACCCTATATCTATTCTTTGGACTTTCACAGAAAAATTTTGCTGACAATTGATCTAAATAAAAGTATCAAGGTCTCCCTGCTTACATTCAAACCAAGATAAGTCCTTGTTAGCTTCTGGCTATGTGACAATGGATAGGTTACTTAACCAATTAGAAATAGTTTCTTCACCTCTACAGTGGGAATAATGACACAACCTCTTTGGAGGATGCGATAAAAATTTAAGGAGAGCTATTGAATAATTGTTATCTATTAATCCTGTCCCTAAGATCCTGTAAGGAAGAATAGGCTATGATATCTTCCCCTAATTCTCTGGGACATGCAGCTTTCCAAAATTTGTAGCTATTTGGAATGAAAACTTGACCACTGAATTCAGAGGAAAGAACACTTCTATAATGTGATTCAAATGAACAAAGCAAGTCTAGTTAGACATTAGGGTTCGCGATTTTGCATCCAGCAGATGCATGTTTCATGTGAATGTTTAGAAGGATTACAGGGTGTTCTGCATTTACTGTGAGGTGCGAGATAACTACTTGTTTTCAAACAATTTTACATTTGTCAATCAAGCACATCTGAGCTCTGCCTACATTGAAAACTGAGTACTTCTTGGAAGGCAGTTGGAAAAAGTGTGGCAAGAGAAAGGATTTGGATTGTATGGCAAATGTTTGAAGAGCTAAAGCTGACGCTTGCTGGCTCTGTAATGGCAACAAGTATATTCTACTTTCCAGAACACTGGTTAGTTCATTCATAAAATGTTATTGAACATCTCTGCCCTAAGTTACTGGGAAGATTATACTAAGTGAAATAATTTATGGCACATATATACTGCATTAATTGTGCTGATACTATAATATACATCTGTGTATTATGTGCATATATATATATAATGTGTGTGTAATGTCTGTGTATATGTCCAAAATTGTTACATTGCATATATTAAGTATATGTAGTTTTTCCTTCCTAAATCAGTAATGCAATGGGACTTGAAAATACTCATGGAAAAGCTGAACTACATTATAATCTCTTTTTCCATGAACTCTCTGAATGTCCCTTTTACTTTATTATAGCTGTAAAACATTAGAAACAAAATATCTTTCTTATCTTTTCAGAGAATGCATGGATTCTCTCAATGTGAAAAAATGTAGGTTGCCACTCTGCATCTGCTCTTGGATGTGTCTACACAGACGATCAGAGCTTGTTTGTATTGTCCAGGGAATTCAAGCTCACAGCCCAAATTCCCTCCGTGTCCAGCCCTGCCCGGTTCTCAGGCTCTAACAGGCACATCCCCATGGCTGTCTCTGAATCTAGATCTCTCCCCTATGCTTGCATCTTCTCTTTTCTCACTGTCTAGAATGGGAAGCACAATATGGCCTTGTGCGCTGAAGCACTAGGTGTGCCTACTAGGATGTATAAACTTGAGCTCCGGGTCTTCATATGGCTCTGGGGGAGTTAACTCAATTTGTAATCTGTATTGTCACTTGCGAAATGATAGTAAAACACAGTATTTACCCTGTAAACTATAGTCAAAGTTCAATATGAGAATTCAGTAAGAGCATTTAACAACTGCTTGATAGAGTTTAGATGTTAAAATTGTCTGGGTTTACTGATTCTATTTCTTTTCTACTCTATGGGTCCCTGAGAGCAGGGGTTACATTTTCGTACCAGATACTAACCACCTTATACACACTCGCATATAAAGTGGATGTTGAACAAATATAAAGTTGATGATAACAAAATGACATCACCTCACTGACAACAAGAGTAAAAGAGTAATTTTTTTTTACCTAAACTGCAACAGCAACTATTAAAGAGACAGCTGCATTTCTTGCTACTTAAAAGTGCAATGAAGTTTTTTCCTAGTTAATTATCAGCTCGATGCTATTATTTAATGTGCCTTTCAGCATTTGACATCTGTTAGGAATTTTCTCTGGATGAATGCAGTTCCTAAGTCTCTATAGCCAGATGATCAGCCTTCAGAAAGATTTTGGAAAATCTGTGTAATGAAAAGTAATTTGCACTACAATCAACTTATCTTTTAATCACTTTTTTCCCATGAAATTTCGAAATGTCATGATAAATCAATCATGGGCATTTGGTAAACCCATTTTTGCAGGCCAACACAGACCAACAGGGACTTACTGAAATGCTCTTCACCCTGTGAAGAAGGACCACATCTCACAGAATAAACTGGAAATATCAGTGTGAACTGAGTCGAATCCAGAGTAACTCCATGAATGGAAGTTGAAAGTGCCTCTCTGTCCTTGACTCACTCCCTCCTTCCTCCTGTGACCTGCTTTCCCTGCCCTTCAGCCTCCGGGGATCGACAGGGATTGTAGGAGAGGGAAAGGTCTTTATCTCTGTGAGATGAGCTGCAATACAATTACAATCGATTGAGTGCTTCACAGCACACAGCATCTTTCATTGCCCTTACCTCTTCATAGATTATAACTGATATATCATTATCATTATGATTATTGGTTATACATATACTCCCACTCTCTAAGAGGATTAATTTTTTCATACCTTAAATAATTACATGGATTCTAGAATCCTGCACAAAACTTAGCTTAAGGAGATGGCAACCTGGGAACTTTTCCTTTAAATAAAGTTTGATCAATAATAGGGACACCTGGCACCCATCCAACAGTGGGACCAAGCAAATCCAGTACACAGTAACTTAATTTTATGGTTGAGAAAATCATTCCAGATTTCATAATCAACAACAAAATCTGCAGGCCAGAATTTTTGATTTCTAAACTGGAGGTTTCTTGTGACACTGAGGCAAACGAAACTTGCAGTTCACTAACTTACCATTGAAATTATGCAACGTCTCATGATTGCTTTAATTTAGACAAATTCTTTTATTACCAGCAGCTTGCATACAGTAAGATGTTTTAAGTATTTATATCTCACACTATTTCAAATGGGCATATTTTAATAATAACGTGCAATGTGATTACATTGTATTTCTCATCATGAAGGTAATACAGCAAGGATGTGGATTAATATGAATACATGCATCATTTGTAGAAATTAAGAAATAATTTTCCTTACATATCTAATTAAATAGAGCCAAGTAGTGATATTCAAATTTCTCATTATTCATTAGCTGATACCTAGATTATAATGTTTAACTTACGGCCAAATATTATCTGCTTTTTTAGTTTGTATAAGCCCATGTTCTCCTTGATATTCCAAGACAGTCTACTACAAAGGAAGAAATCATAAGCAGGACCCCAGACTGAGGTGTGTATCTTACAAAATGCTACAGAGGTTTGCAGGATATTACTTTGCTCAAATGCCCCTCCACAGACTAAAAATAATAACCAATTCACAAGTGAATTTTGAATAAGTAAAAATTTTAGTTAGTATAATTGCCACCATATCATCAGATGTAAATCATCATTATAGCAAATTCCTTTGTGTGTATGTGCTACTTAATCTCTTTACAAATAACCTTGAGCTGTGTGTAAGCACAAAGTCCCAAGGTCGAGGAATCACGTGCCAAATATTCATGCACTCTCTTTCCTCCATCCCAAATAATCTCCTCTTCCAAAGATTAATGTGTGTGCATGTGTGCACGTGTGTGTGCATGCGTGTGTGTTTCTATCTGGTCCTTTTGTCTCCTGGGTGGTTCTGTTTAATTTTAGCATTAGTCAAGAAATCCCAGTTTGTCTGGAAATGCTTATCAGCTTCTAAGACACATTTACAGGGAGAGAAATGTTCCGGGTTTGATAGCAGTAATTGTATTTAACTTGTAAGATACAAAGCTATTTATCTTATGGCTAGGAATTCACAGAGGGGGAAGGAAGTCCACCTGATAAGGTAAAAATTAAAGGAGAAAAAAACCTAAGCATTCTAGTGCCACTTGCCATCTTCTAAGCAAGGATATTAAACAGGAGAAGTCAGACTTTGATTTAATAAGACCTTCCTATCTCCTTAGATATGACACTAGGAGGCAAGACAGAGCCCTGACAGGCAAGAGGTCACCAAAGCTCCATGCCCCCTCCAATGTGTGGAGAAAGGAAATGCTCCCAGGTGGCCAGGGAGTGTTGACTTCCAGCTGTGGCAGAAATTGGAGGCTTAACTGAAGAGAATTCTAGAATTTACTTAGAGAGAAGAAAATCCAGAGTGTAGTCTTAGGAGGAGAATTTCTGGGATTCATGACTGTTTCACAGTATCCAAGAAGGAGTAGTAGAGCGTGGGTAAAGCCAGGCACTCTTGAGATGAGCATTTGGCCCAGAGGTTCAAAGGCTGCTTGGAAGGCCCACAGGCCACATAGCAATGCTTAGCTGTGAGTGCTCATTCGACAGCTTCCTGTTCATGGACAGGAAGAAAGTGATGGTTCGAGTTGTTCAGTCCCTGTCACCCACAAGGGAGACAGACTGAGTCTCCGGCACCTCACTTTGAGTACCTGCCAGTTGCTGGCAACTGTGGAGTGAACCAGTGGATAGTAGATTTCTGTCTATTTTCTCTCCCATTTCTCTGTATATTAAATTAAAAAATAAACAAAAATACACAGGATTGTAAAAATCATGAAAGAAAATAGAAAAAGAAGGGAGTAGGTGGAGAATGTGAACAGGAGGGAGGATACAGTGGAAGGTATTACTACTATGATCTTAAATCTGTACTGTGAAATTTGTTTATAACATAGAGAAAGTAAGGTCTATATTAAAAGTCAGGTATATATTGAAATATTTCAACTCAGATAGTCCTGGTTGAAATACCAGCACATCCAAAAGTAAGTACACCTAAACTCTCCTGGGGTGTTCTTAATTTGTAAAATGTAAATAAGTTTAGCACTGATGTCAAGGGTTATTCCAAAGCCAAGGAGAATATTGCCCATGAAGAGATGGGTATGGAGTAAATATTTTACAAATGTTCACCCACATCATCTGAGTGAGTTTGCCTGAGGAATTATGTGCATTGCTGTCTTCACCGTTTCAAACCACAGGAAGGTTGAGGAAGCATTATGAGACACCACTTGTTGTCCTCCATTCTCCCTTTTACCGAGTTGGCCTCACTGTAGAAAGTGTTCCCAAGAGAAAAGGTAAGCTTAAAGTCCTCATAAAAAGCTGCAAAGTATCGTTTCACTCAGATCATGCTTTTTTCAAAAAGCTCTTATTTCTGAAATAGAAAAGCAATCACACTCCCCCATGCTACAGATACAATAACAGGTTTCTTCAGGTCAAGTCGATGGATTTGCATCATAGTCATACTGTCAGAAGACACAACTCTAGCTCGTGAAAGGGCGGACTGTCACTTCTGCTCAGGATATTATCTCCAACTGCTGATTTAAAAAAATTGTCTTAAATGAAATACTAATTAGATATTCACTTGTTTTTAATATGAGAAAACATATGTCTCTGACCATGGAGATTAAAACTGAGAAAATGGCTCAACAACAGTAAATGGCTCAAAGTAACGGGCAAGAGGTAGGAGGGTATGTCAATTCCAGAATGCTTAGGCTCAATCATTACTGCCTGTCCAACAGTCCCCAACCAGGTGAGGTTTTCATTCCTGTGGTTGGAAAAAAAAAAAAAAAAAAACTCGAGACTCATTAAATGGGTCCAGAAGATACACAGAGCATAAGCCTATTATTTTTGTCAGTGGTATAAATAAAGTGTATATGACAGTAAATAGATAAAAAGACATGAAAGATGTCATTTTTCTGATATTGTTCTGTCTCATAAGAGCCACTGGCCTGCAGTCTCATATTGTAAGTGTGAAGACTGAGTGAGAAAATGTACTTAAATTCATCAGTGCCTTGGACATAAAAATTACACAGGAAAGCAAAATTTTTCACAATTCAGAGGCATACCAGCCACACAGGAATGTCCCCTGTCTACATGTTGATGGTGCCTACCATATTGTACACACATGAATATGTAATCTGAAAGAAGAAAAAAAATGACATTCCTAGCATTCTAAATATTGGCTTCCAAATCCAGGCGCATAAACATAGATTCACTTTGAGAGTTGTTTTTTTTTGTTTGTTTGTTTGTTTTAATACGGATTCTTGGGTCAGTGCTGCTTAACTTTTATTGCCTACACATATATTACTTGGTGATCTTTTTAAAGAGCAGATTCTGATTCCAAAGTCCTGGGATGAAAATGTGACTGCATGTTTCAACTTCTTTCAAGGAATGGCATGGTGGGTGATGCTAGGTTATGACCCACAACCGAGTCCAGTTAATTTGGCTAACCTGATAATGTGACCCAACCCATGGCAGTTTATTAAAGTTCTGAGGAGGTTCTCATTGGCAGCTAGATTAAACAGCTTTGCTTTACAATAAAAAAAATCTACTGGAAAAGATTTTTTTTCCCACCAAAGATTGATGATGGCAAGTTTAAAGCCACTTGCAAAAAGAATTTATCTAGTTGTGAATGTTAATTCACTTCTGACAAATTGGAAAGAATGAGTAGGATACAAACATTCAGAATGCACTAGATGTATTAATTGGTACATTTTGTGACAGTGTTTGAAGAACTTATTTCAAGATAGCTTTAATGTGTACCCACCAATGTTCAAACACATTCATTAAGTGAGCTCTGGCTGCTGTTGCAACTCTGTAATCTAGAAACCAAGTTCAAGTATGGTTTTCCATTCCGACTGTATTAACTCTAATTCCCTATGCAGGTATTCACTATCTATGTTTTTCTCCTGCGGAATTGAAAGCAACACTGGTCCTGAATGGATGAATGAGCAGGTAGATGGGGCTTGTTTTAATGTGTGTTTCAAGTCTGGCAAAGCCTCAAATGTTTGCAGGCAAAGATGGGAAATAAAGAAAGAATACCTCCTGGCTAGGAATTAATGAAAACAAAAGGCCTGAGAAACTTCAGCACCATGTCAAGCAACACTGAGTTCTTTTTAACTCTTCAAAGTGTCAACAACCTAGGATGGCATGTGCTCAACAATAGATTTCTTATTCAATTCAAAGTCCTAAAGGAAAATAAGCTTGTGACACAAACAGTTCATGACTCTCACAAAGGTAGAAGACATTTGACACTTATGTAAACATGCTGTGGTACCTAGCAGATGGACGTCATGGATATTATTAAGCATTCTATGATGTTCAAGAAAGCCCACCTGCCTTTCTTCTTCACACACACACACACCCCAAAGAATCATCAAGCCCAGAATGACCACAGTGCCAGTGTTCTATCCCAGGCAGGGATGTTATTTGAGAACACTGTTTCAGGAGGTGGGGATAGTGTCTCTACCAAAGAACTCACAATGCTGAGGAACAGGAAAATGGATAAAAGTTCAGGGTCACACAGTCAGAATCAGGATGAGACAGGCCTTGGTTGTGTTGCACAGCAGTGTGACACTAAGCAAGTTGTTTAGTATCTCAGTCATGGGTCATCTTAAGACATGTATGCAGTAGCAATCACACCAAAGCCAACCCTTCGCAGAGCTGAGAAGCTTCACATGCATTACTGCTCATGACCCCTGGAACACCATTAGGCATCTTACAATGTTTTTTTGTTTGTTTGTTTTTGCTCCAATCTCTATAATGACAAAGGCTCGTTGGACTACACACACTGACATGGAAGTGGTTTTCTAATGTAATAGACTTGAAAGGGAGTGTTTTGATATATTTTCGTGTTCTGAGTTGGGGGCCTACTATGGTATAAAGTTTCCCTAAAAAATAGCTACTGAAGTTTAATTGCATTTGTAAGAGGTAAGGCTTTAAAAATATGACCAGGCACTAAGGCTCCAGGCTTATAAATGGATTAATGCCACTATCATGGTAGGGGGACAGCTGTTACAGGAGTGGCTTTGTTAGAACCCTCCCTTCTCTCTTTCTAGCTCTTGCCCCCACTCTCTAACTTTCCTTCTCTTTTACATTCTACTATGCAACAAGAGGGCCTTTGCCAGATCAGCCCCTTGAACTTCCAAGCCTCCAGAACTGTGAAAATAAATTTGTCTTTCATAAATTATACAGCTTATACAATTCCATTATAGCAATAGAAAACAGATAAAGAGAGGTTAAAACAGAACTTAAATATAGGTCATTGGTGGCCATTTTATTGACTGATGAAGTGGAATTCAGCTAAAAGCATTTCAACTGCGATGATCTGGATTACCAAGGGGGGAAAAGCAACAGTGACAACCATCCTGCTCTCCTCAACAGTCCCTGGAGCGGGAGATGGAAGGCCCTCTACACTGAAATGCTTCAGTCAGTCTTCGTGTCCCAGAAAGCCCAGCTCTGGCCTGAAAATCCTTACTGAGAATGCTTAGGATAGCCTGGACCACAGAGCAGGACACCCACTCAGCCGGATCCCAGTCAGCTCAACCTCCCCAGGATCCTAGAACTGAGGCTAAAATTAATTTCCCATGCTCGGCTCACCTCTCTCCTCCCCTTCCTTGTCCTCAGGACTGCTGCATTGTATGGAGACGGCAGTCAGAAGCTTCAGAGGGACCGTTTGTCAATGCCTGGGTGTCAGCTCTGGGCAGACGCTGCTTTTATTTCCCTTTCCTGTTTCTTAGCCTTTCTATTTTCAGGTTCAAAGGAAGAAGTTGCTTTTGAGATCTATCTCCTAGAATTAAGTGATATAAGATCCTGATAACTATAGAACTGTTTTCACTGGGATCCTTCCTGATTCAGAAAGAGGCAATGCACTGAGCTGGATTCTAAATACTTCACAGTGGGGTGTTTCTAGGAGCTCCATAAAATCCTATCAATGCCCATGAGTAGATTCTGGAGCTGACCAATTAAGCCTGGCACCCAGTTTGCCCATTTTGACCTGACATATTGAATGATTTCCTGAGAACATGCTTTCAAAGTGATATAAGTTAAGCATTATTCTATGGTATTACTCTATGGTGTTTTATTAGTTAAATATAAGTACCAATGAAGACCAACACTGAGCTGAACTTAAAATTATCATCAAAAGAGAATGGCCTGGAAAAAAAGAGCCTATGTCATTTTTGCAGAAACAGTATCAAGAGTACTAGGCAAATCTGTTGCCTTTGTTGTTTGATAACCAGGATAACGGACACATTTTGATGTTGTGATTTAAAATAAATTAAACATTTTCAAAGTGTCTTAATGATCATGTGCAAGTGGATAATACCACAATTTAAAATGCTTTTCTCTTGCTTACTAATCCCCACAGCTAACATTTATTAACTATTAACTCACCATCATGTCACATGTATTCAACTCATTTCATCATTATGTAGTATTACAAGTATTCTACCTTCCAGACTAAGAAACAGAAGTTCAAGCAGGTTTGAAACTTGTGCATAGTTTGCAACTCAGTGACTAAATAGGAACAATAAGCTCCTACCTAGCAACAACAACAGTAGTGTTCAGGAGGAAGCAATGCCATTAAAGGAAGGCTTATTCCATTTTGAAAATATATAGGAAGCAACCCATAATTTGGAACTAAAGGCACAAAGAGACAGTTGCACAATTATTGGCTTTCTTACGTATTTGTGACTTTCGGGTGACCATTTAGGAAGTTTCTCATTGATGGCAGCAAAGTCATGCATTCCCTTTTCAATTATGACACATGATTAATATTAAGTTAGAAATCTTTGAAACTCCAGATAGAAACACAACAACCTTTCTAGGAGCAGTGGCAGGGCCCATGAGCGGGAGATTAATTTTTTTTTTCCTATGAGCAAATGAGCAACTTTTAAGTTCTTGGAATACTTTAGATTCTCTTACCATTCCTGTGTCCCTGTGCTTCACAACTTACATAAGAAGCACATAAAAACCAGAACCATTAACATTTAGAGAATTAAAGGGCTGGTAAGAATTCACGGCAGCTGCTACAGCTGACTTTCTTGAAATACTCCTAGATGACATCATGGGATCATTTTTGTGCTTTAGTCCAAAAAAAGGCACAACATCCCCCAAAATGGCTAAGCTTCCTAGATTTCCATTTTGTTCCTTGGTTTGGATATTTTTAGAAATACATAGCATATGAATGAATGGGTGAGTTTTTTAATTTTAATTTTTGGGGAATTTACATGGTATATATGGGTATCCCCCAAATTCTTAAGCCAGTTTTGGGGCAAACAAGAAGCAGCACAAAGAATTCTGATTGGCTTTTCAAGAAAATTGATTTTCAAGTTAGGCATGATAACACAATCCCAGACTGCAAGGCATTCAACGTTTTCAAGCCTGTTCCTGAGAAAGCGAGAGATGAGGAAGCAACCTAAGGGATTATTGAATGATCTCTTTTTAAAGAAGGCAACTTTTTTCTCCCTTTGCCCTTGATTCAGCTATCTGGATCTGGGAGATTGTCAGTGATGGCTTCCAGACTATAAAGTTTGAATGGATGATTAACCCCGTCTCTTTCCCACACCAGCATACTTGCTAGTAAAATGATGACTGGGAATAATCTCTGAGAATCAAGGCAGTCTTCATATAAGTGAGGGAAAAGAAAATAAGGCAAGTCAACAAATGAGTGATACCCTCTCAACCTTCTCATGCCTGCCTTGACTTGGTGTTGATCTGTTTACATAATAAGCCTCCTCTCTCCATTTCTGTATCTTCAACCATATCTGACTAAGTGGCAGCACAAAGTCCAGATCTTGAACCAATTTTCCACAACAGTGCTCAGTAGAGATGCTTCCCCTTTCCTCCATATTTCAGCATCTCCAGTACCCTGCAAAGCTTACTGCACACATCTCTGGTATGAACCAGTCAGGCCATCTCAGTCAAAGTAGGACGAAACATTTGCAGTGCATAGTTTAAAAGTCTCCAGAAGTTCCCTACAATAACCATGTCTGAACGAAATGACTATTCTCAAAATCATAGATGTGTGTTGTCTTATAGTTTCATGAGTTGGTGACAGTCATAGCAAAACTGTCATTTGGAAGTGAGAATGAGACAGTGAGTGAGAACATGTCCATTGAGGGCACAGCAGGTACCTGTGGGGTAATGCTCGTTCACTGGCCAGTTGTCCACCTGGAGCGTGGCGTTGCCACCGTTTCTGGTGAAGCGAACCACATGGTATTTGCCATCATTTACCGGGGTTCTCTCTTCTTTGATGGAGATATCAACTGTGCCAATATTGAAGACAACTCCGATTTTCCCCTGTTCCTATAATAAGAAAGCACAAAAAAGACATAGTTATCACCAGGCACAAGGTTCTCCCCTTTAAATTTGATCCTCCAACTAGCAATAAACCTGCAGGTGCCCAGAGGGAGCTGTCAGCATGAAGTTAATAATAGCGTCCTATATTTCTCCATGGGCTTTCATCCTGAACATAAAAACCAATGGTATAAAGACACCCAAATTGCTCTCACAGGCTGCACTGCACAGGTTACAGCATTCAATTGCCCTCAACGGATACCAAGTCTGGAATAACAGAACTACCTAACAGAAGCAATGACACTGCAAAGTTCATTTCTATAAGATGGATTAGATCTCTTTCCTAAAAGGAACAAATAAGACATTGTTTCTGAAATCTATTCACAATTCAGATTTGGGATCAAAGAGGGAGACTGATCCTCCCTTGACATTTTGGTGCAAGCAAAGCAAGGGGGAGTGGTAAAGAATGATGAGGAGCTGGCATTAGAGAATCCTGATTAAACTTCCCAAAGCACATAGAATACGTATCCTGAGTGGAAGCCAGGGAATCTGAACTAGAGTTTGCTACCGCTTAGGCTAATCCAAAGCAAGAAGTGCTATTCATTACAACATGCTAAGGAGTGGCCACAATTGCAATGGATTCCTAACACTTTCACTATGGATATGATGACCACAATGGTGAGGCAGTAATAAATGCCCAGGATTGCTGGACCATAAATAATGATACTGATCCTAAACGTTTTACTCTTCTCTTCTAACATTTGGTTATGACTAACAATCAAAATTTGTATTCACAGTGAGGTCCAAAAACAGAAGTACCATTACTGATCAGAACAATCAGCCTTGTTCAACCTCTTGCAAGGGCATTACATTATTGTTGGGTTTTTGGAGGGACAGACAAGAAGAGAAAGGAGACATCTTTCTCTATTTTTTTCTAGTTGTTTGGTTTATTGGTGACATATATAGGAAAATCATGAATAATCAACTTGTAATTCTGACGTTTTAGAAGGCTGAGTCATAAATTTTGTTCACTATAATTTTTATTCTCTACTTTTTATTCAAGAAGTAGAAAATAAAACAGGGGAGATGAGAAAGAGAAGAAAAATATGCCTAGAGAAGCCAAAAAATTATAAAATTTTAGAAAATATTTTACAGACTCCTATTTAGTAGTTTGCTTAATTCATTTCTTTATACACAAATAAAATACTTAAGTATAAACTATGCTTAAAGTCAACAAATTAAGATTTCTGGTGGGATGGGCAATGGTTTCCATTAGTTTAGTATGTTTTACTTTCCTTCTCAAAAGACAAAATTTTCTCAATTTGTCATTTGCGCCATAGTATGCAAATGTAGGTTGTAGCAATAAACTAACTAATAACAACCAGGAGTCGTAAAGTTGGAAGAGTCTTAGCCAACAAAGTCCACAATCATCATTCAAAGATACAAAGGAGGGTGGAAAAAAAACTTAATTTTGTACTCTGGCTATTGTAGTATGCAACACAATAGAAGCTCTGTAATTCCTATGCTCCACTCTGCTGGGAAAATGATCGGAAAACTTCCTAACACACAATGACCACGTATTCTTGTTTATATATTTTCTAATTTTATTTGCTTTTTATTTGACAGGCAGAGAGAGAGAGAGAGAGAGAGAGAGAGAGAGAGAGAAGAAATTCTCATCCTTTAATTCATTCCTCAAATAGTCACAATGTCAGGGACTGGGTTAAACTGAGCCAGGAGCCAGCAGCTCAATCTTGGTCTCCCAGTTGAGTGGCAGGAACCAATGACTTGAGACATAATCTGCTGTCTATCAAGGTGAGCATTAGAATGCTTTACTCAGAAGCAGAGCTGCCTGGGGAACTCTGATATGAATTGTAAGCATTCCCACCAGTATCTTAACTGGTCCACCAAATGCCACCTCCATACTGCTGACTCCCCATACCTCTGCTTATTGTGGGCTTATGCTCTCAGTTCTGCTGCCTTTCTTTATCTCCATACTAAGCAATGTACCTAGTACCCAAATAGAGTGCACAGGGTAGGGCATCATGGCACAGGAAGTTAAACTTCATTCCATCTTGAAGTTCAATTCAGATTTCACCTATTCCTCTTCCAATGCAGCTTGCTGTATATGCAATTGTGAAGGGAGTATGTGATGGCCCTATTATCCATGGCTCACCCATGTGGGATACACAGATGGCATTCCTACCTTCTGATTTTGACCTGGTTCTGGTCTGACTATTGTGATCACTGGAGGCGTGAACAAGGGAGTTCGAGATTGGGGTCTCTCTTTCCCCTCTCTTTACTCCCTGTTGCTCTACTTTTCTAGCAAACAAACAAATCTTTAAAGACATTTAAAAATAAAATTTGATGTATGGAAAATGAATCTGATTATATAGTCTCTCAGACATTTCATTCTCTTCATTATAATACTGTCAGTTTATTCTGTCTCTTGGATTCTCATGGAATTCCCAAATCACACTATGATTTTTCTGTTTTCTCTTAGAGGATATTCACTAATTGAAGGGATGTCTGCATATGTGTATGTGTGATGGCAGCAAGTTATTAGCAGGCTGAAGTAAGCAAGACCACGATAGCTGGAGTCATAGCCTGTTTGGCAGAATGAAAGTACTGGAGGAGTTCAGAAACCGAAACACCACTGCAGAATTCATTACTCCTCCACACACCCCGTGAGGGTGGGCTGTTTATTGCACCACCATTCTTCAACGAGAAACCACTGCATAAATTCTGGAAGCATTGGAAAGGACTGCTGGTGATTCAATTCACCCCTGAGTCACTAATTAATCATGGATGGAGAACAGCTTTAGGTGGAAAGTGGAAACCTTTAAACCAGCATTTCCAGCTTTTCAGCAATAGCAGTGGCAAAGTATATTTTGGGCTCAGTGTGTTGCCTGATGAGCAAGATATAGTCTGGGGGCAGATTTTCTGTGAGATCCATAATAGATTTAGGAAAAGAAAAGATTTAATCTCTGCCAGAATAAATATTTGGTCCTTATCTTGGGCGCCCCACATGTGCCATTTTAATCACTGTTTTGGAAAGATCTTCTTAATCCTGTTAACACACTGTCAAAGTCAGTGGAGACCCTAACTCAGATGTTTCATTTTGTTTCCCTACAGTTGTAAATGTGGCCATTCTAGACCTCAGATGTGGTCTCTTTATTCGCAATAATAAGATTTCATTACTGCAACCTCTTTGTCATTTGTCATGGTACCACAGCAGCATTATAACCCGTGGCTAACTGCTTTGTTTCGGTTCATTTTGAGTCACAGAATCCTTGTGGCAAATACCCACATAGCTGCCCAGGCTTGAGTCCATCACAATCATTTGCCATGAAAATAAACTTACGCCTCATGTGTCTGAGAAGAGAAGACAGGGGGAACAAAATGCTTGGCTTCAGAGTCAGCCCGGATTGAACTTTAGGCAAAGAATTTGACTTCTCTGAGCCCCTTTCTTGAAATCCAACATGGGCATAGGATACTAGCTTCACAACCTTCAAAGGACTGTTGCAACATTTAACTAGCATGGTTAATATGATGAAAATAACAGCATTTTAAAAGTAGTGAAGTCATTATATAAATAGAAGAGATGAATGAGATCAGGAAATGGCTTCCTCCAATCATTTGGCCATATGTAACAGTCTGCAATTTGTGGAGAATTGGTTAATAGAATAGAACATGGTCTTACTGCAAAATCATCTTTCTGGCTTTGAATTTGTATGATCTTGGGCAGGTTATTTTCCTTCTTATATATTTTCTAAAAAGGAAAGTTTGGAGAAGAATCAAATGCTTGTAGTAAGCATAATAGGGGGGTGAACAGGCACCTGGCACCTGTTTTTGCACACCATGACTTCTTCATTAATGTCAGATTTTTCCCCCTTCATTAGTGTAACTGAAAGTAGTGGCATGAATTAAGGACTGCCTCATTTAATAGGCACTGTCACTAAGTTATTGTAAAGATACAGGTAAATTTTACCAACATATTGTTTTTAAAAAGCTGTGCTAATTTCTTGCTAAAGTTTTGCAGTTTGTGTGTGTGTGTGTGTGTGTGTGTGTGTGCATTCCTCAGTGATTTTTATAAGCTTCTATAAGACAACTAAAGTGTAGCTGTAAAAGCAGCATGACTATAAATTTTAATAACTCCACACCATAACTATGAACACTGCTACTAAGGCAATTGCTTCAATCTATGTTCTTCCTTGATATTAAAACAAAGACAAACAGTACATCAAAAGACATTACCAAAGATTGTTCAAGTGCATCCAGGAGAAAAAACTGCACAATGTAGAGAACAGCTGTGTTTTAGAAATGGGTAAGTCATTCTTCATCAATAATGACTGCCTGTGGGTACACCTGTTTCTTTAAATTAGTCTGGCTCTAGCCTTCTGATCCTCAACAAATAATGCTACTGAGGTGCCCCAAAAGATGGTACCAATACCAGGATGTGAATTCAGGAGCAGAAATGCATAGGAGCATGAGGAATTGCCCAGAATAAAGATCTCCCAGAAGGCTATCTCTTCATTCATGCCAGGGTGCCCCCAAGGGAAAGTAGAATGCTCTATTCACTACTACAGAAAATTGCAGCTGACAGGAAAAGAACTGGGATCTTCAAATGCATGCCAAGGGAATGTGCAGGGAGTTCCCACATATTTTGCTAGTTCAGTCTTAGGCAATAACACAAGGAGAACAACATACAAATGACTGCCTGTGTGGCCCCAACACTGCAAGGCCTTCCACACTCCTTTCAAACTCTGGGTTCACTGCCCTGGAAGTAAAGAGTAGCACCGACTTTTTTCAGTTTTTTTGTCCAGTCTCTTATAGGTTCATAGTAAGAGAGACATTCTGGGAACTCTCTTGTGATAAATAGGTCCAAGACACCAATGCTGACTAATATACTGGATGTCATTCATGACCCTCATATTTAATTGCTGGTGTTAAGACCCACCAAGGTTCCCACATTTACTGTCATCCACTATACCCAACAAATTCCTTGTAGTGGGCACACTATAGCTATTGAGGATGGTTACAAGCTAGTTTGCAATAGATTTGGAAGATGACCGAGAATCACATTTTCATGGTTTTATACCTCCACATTGCAGGCCCCGGTCTCCCAAGGATTAACTCCACAGCTTAGCTTGTTTCTCAGAGCATAACAGGATTGGTAATTTTGGCCTGATACATCTAGCCACTGGCTTAACCGCAAGTTCCTGCTTCCTATTTGTCAAGTTATCTGCCAGGGGATTGGATAAAACTCAAGGGATTTAGGGTGGCCACTAGAGGATTGGATAAACACTGGGAGGAACTGAAGGGATTTAGGGTGGCCACTACTGGGAGGAGCTAAGCAGAGTATAAAAGAAAGTCTGGAGTTGCAATAAACATCAATCTGTCATCGATCGGCATTCGGTGTACTGCGTGTTGTCTTGTCTCTCTGCGTTGTCTGCGTTGCAACCCTAGTCCCTCCGCTCGGCTCGGATTACGTGGCGACGCGGGCGTTCCCAACATCTGGAGGTTCCCACCGAGATTGAGAAAGAGAGGATACCACGAAGGGTCGTCCCAAGAGTCTGGCCAGCTGATTCAGTAAGTGGGACGTATTGTAAGTCTCTCCTAAACTGGTAGGAGAGGGAGGTTCATTTTGAAATATAGTCAGGTTTTGGATTTATTTTGAAATAGAGTTAGGTTTTAGACTTATTTTGAAATATAACTAGGTTTTGGATTTATTTTTTAAGTTTTCGATTTATTTTGAAGTATAGTCAGGTTTTAGATTTATTTTGAAGTATAGTGAGGTCTTGGTGTTTAATTTATCCGTTGAAAAGGACGATAAAATGGGTTCTGCCTTCTCGCGGAATAAATTGGCCACCGAGCTTGAAGAACTTCTACGTCAACTGGGGATGCCAGTTAAATTTAAAATGATTAGAAATTTTGTTAAAGCCATTCAATCTAGCAGTCCTTGGTTTATTGTTTCAGGCAACTTCAATATTCCCGATTGGGAACAGGTTAAGGCCAATTTACAATCCTGTTTACAAAAAGACCCAGATAATTTCCCCATTGTTAACTTTTCTTTGTGGCGCTTAGTCCGTGATTCATTATTTACTGATAAAGTGAAAGTTGAGAGACAGTTAAGAGAAGTACAGACTACTTTTGAAGGAATCCAGAGGTGGGAAGTTCTACGGTCCTTGGAAGCCTGGAACGAGGTGGCCTCGAGTGAAACCACCCCGAGTGAGACCTCTTCTTTAGAGGAGAGTGAGGTCTCTTCTTTAGAGGAGAGTGAAGCCTCTTCTTCAGATGAGAACGAGGCCTCTTCCTCGGAAGAGAGTGAGGAAAAACGAGATGAGGAGGTTTTCTTAAAGCGGAAAATTAAGGATAAAGAGAAGATTTTCTTAAAGCGGGAAATTAGGGACATTAAAAGAAAGCTAAAGAAAGCAGGAATAGGTGCTTGTTCCTCTGGCAAACTGTCCAGTTCAAGACCACCACCATATGCCCCTAATTTTGTGACCCCTACCGCTCCTCCTGAGGAGGAAACCGCAGGCCATTCACCCAATAATTACCCCACGCGGCCATGGAGTGACGGTCTCACTGATCAGCCTGTGGGTGGGGTTCGATGCTTCCCTGTAATAGAGGTCCCAGTTCGAGGGGGTCCCCCTCGCCGGGAGCATCAGCCCCTTCAATTTAAAGACCTCAAAAATGTAAAGCAGGCTGTTAAAGATTATGGTGCCCAGGCACCCTTTACTCTTGCACTCATAGAATCCTTTTTGAGTTTGAATCTTACTCCTAGTGATTGGATGCAATTGTGCCGCTCTGCTCTCGATGGTGGTGACTTTCTCCTATGGAAAGGGGATTTTCAAGATAGGTGCAGATTTTTTGCTGAGCAGAACGCGGCTGGGGGACACGCAGATCGAAGCCTTGAAATGCTTACTGGCACTGGACCTTTTGAGGGCATCCAACAACAAGTTAATTATGACCTAGGAGTTTATGCTCAGATAGCAAATGCAGCCCTTGGAGCCTGGAAGGCCTTACCTAATGCTAATACAGGAGACCAGCTTTCCAAGGTCTTGCAAGGCCCTACAGAACCTTTTCAAGAATTTGTGGACCGTATTATGCAGGTTGCTACTAAGATCTTTGGTAACGTGGAGCCAGCAATGCCAGTAATTAAGCATATAGCCTTTGAGAATGCTAATAAATATTGCCAGGATGCTCTCAGGTTCCACAGAGATAAGTCCCTGCATGATTATCTCAAAATCTGCAGACATATTGACTCCACCCATGCCCTTGGGCAAGTGATAGCAGCCGTTGTTCAACACCCTCAGCCCCACCCTAGGGCGCCTCCCAAAACCTGTTTCAGATGTGGACAGCCTGGACATTTTAAAAAACAGTGCCCCAAAATTCTGCGACAAGGAAGATCACCCCCACAATCCTTGCAGGCCCCAGATCTTTGTCCAAGATGCCATAAAGGCTATCATTGGAGCAGTGATTGTAGGTCCAGATATGATGCCCAAGGCAATCCCCTATCGGGAAACGGGGTCAGGGGCCCGCTCCGGGCCCCCCAACCTCAGGTGTACGGAGCCCAGCAGACACCTGTAACTTCCGGAACAGCGCAGACTCCTTCCAGAGTCCCTCTCCCAAGGCGAGGAACACCGACATTTCAACCCTCCTCAGAGCAACACCAGGTAGCGCAGGACTGGACCTCTGTGCCACCTCTGGAGAGGTATTGACTCCGCTCCTGGGACCCCAACGGATAAAAACAGGAGTCAGGGGCCCCTTACCTAAGAATACCTTGGGCCTGATCCTAGGAAGAAGTAGTGCTACTATGCATGGAATCAGAGTACTCCCAGGAGTGATAGATGAGGATACTCCAGCAGAAATAGAGGTCATGGCAGAATCAGCCAAAGGCACTATAATCATTCCACCTGGAGCTAGATTTGCCCAGCTGATCTTGATCCCCAAGGTTCCAACTGACAACCCCATTCTTAAGAGAGATAGACAAGGAGGATTTGGACATTCTGGCCCCTTGGCATGTTGGGTTTCCGACATGCAAACCCGACCCACCTTACAGTTAGAGATAGAAGGGAGAAAATTCACAGGTTTACTTGATACCGGAGCTGATAGTACAGTTATATCCCAGGCACAGTGGCCAAGTTCCTGGCCATTAGAGGCCACCCCAACCGTTCTCCAAGGGATAGGAACTTCTCAGCCACAGAAAAGTGCCAGGTTGTTAAGGTGGAAGGATCAAGAGGGACATTCAGGAGTTTTCCAGCCGTATGTCTTACCACATATTCCTATCAACCTGTGGGGACGAGATTTGTTGAGTGCCATGAATGTTGTATTGACCTCTCAGCCTGTGCCAAATATGCTTAATAGACAGGGATACTTTCCTGGAAAAGGTTTGGGCAGACATCTTCAAGGTGACCCCCAACCAGTCTGTGACAGGGTTAAAAATTAGAGGCTGCAATTGAATTGGTAAAGGAACAGCTTGAGAGAAATTAAAAGAAGCCCATTGTTTACAGGCCTTTGCCTATATTTTAATATAACTCACAAAACAGGCATTCCTTATAATCCTCAGGGTCAAGCCATTGTTGAACGTGCCAACCGCACCCTTAAAGTTTATTTAGAAAAAATAAAGAAGGGGGATGTGGCTGAGCATTGCAGCTCACCCCATTCCTTACTGGCATCTGCAATCTATGTGTTAAATTTTTTAACTGTCACTAATGATGTAGCTCCTGCAGAGCGCCATTGGCTTCGCCCTTCTAATGAGAATAAAGGCCAAGTAAAATGGAAAGATCTGGCCACAAATAAATGGCGAGGACCAGATCCAGTACTAACGTGGGGGCGAGGCTCTGTTTGTGTTTTTCCCCAGGATGAAGAAACACCTAGATGGGTTCCCGAGAGACTTACACGGCAAATCTCCTTGGCTCCAACTCAACATGATCCCACTCCTAATGATGTTCTTGCAGGATAGGAGACCCTGACAGCAGTGGTGCAACTTCCTGATATCCTGCCCATGGGATCTCCAGCTGCTCCCCGATTTACCATCATATATGTGTTACCCCTGTGAAATGGCATTTAACTGGCAGCATGGATGTTTTAGGAACAAAGCGGAATCTTGGCCATGGGGCTGATGGTCGTAGCCATGATTGCAGTACTGTTCACTCTTCTTTGCCGCCTATGCAGGCAATAAGCCTGGGAGCAGGTCATTATTTGACAAACCATGATGGTTTTAGCTGTGGAAAATCCTAGCGCTCAAGTTTGGCTGAACATGGTGTGATGGGCAGCCAGAGACGGGTAAGATCTGGCAGCGCTGATGACCAACCTAAGACAGGGATTCCCCAGGTGGGGCTCCCCATGACGGGTAAGGCGTCAACTGACTGCTGGACAACCTAAGACAGGCGTCCATTAAAAAAACAAAAAAAGGGGGACATGCAGGCCCCGGTCTCCCAAGGATTAACTCCACAGCTTAGCTTGTTTCTCAGAGCATAACAGGATTGGTAATTTTGGCCTGATACATCTAGCCACTGGCTTAACCGCAAGTTCCTGCTTCCTATTTGTCAAGTTATCTGCCAGGGGATTGGATAAAACTCAAGGGATTTAGGGTGGCCACTAGAGGATTGGATAAACACTGGGAGGAACTGAAGGGATTTAGGGTGGCCACTACTGGGAGGAGCTAAGCAGAGTATAAAAGAAAGTCTGGAGTTGCAATAAACATCAATCTGTCATCGATCGGCATTCGGTGTACTGCGTGTTGCCTTGTCTCTCTGCGTTGTCTGCGTTGCAACCCTAGTCCCTCCGCTCGGCTCGGGGTACGTGGTGACGTGGGTGTTGCCAACACCACATGGCTGAGGCTGTCTGTAATTACAGAGCAACCTACAGTGTCTAGATGTTTAGTAAATATGTTTCAATAGAATTATTTTTAAATTCTCAGAATCACCCAACAGCACATTCACTTAATAATGTGCTTGTATAACACTAGAATTGAGATTTGACTGACATAAAAATTCTTCACATGAATTACATTCTGCAATTGAATTATAGTCACATATCACCTTTAAGAAATCCACAATGAGGCAGGTGATTTTTTTTGTTATAGTTGTCTTGCTTTTTTAATTTTTCATTTTTTATCCATGAGCTGATTTTAACCTTATATGAACATTAAAAATATGTTTATTTAAATTAAGATGGTGATAATGTAACTAGGTGATACAATCTTTTTGGATGACCATCATATATGAAATCTATCATTGACCAAAACATCATTACACAGCTCATAATTACATTTACTTTAACAATGTATATCTATTAAATTGCATACACTTCATGTCTAATTTGATTATCCTATCTATCTACCTATGATTAGCTGTGTATCAAATATCAGGATCCTAACATATTTAATAAATGTTTACTAAATTAGCAGATATGCAGAAGGAAGAAAATAAAAGACAACATGCACCTGTGAATGAAAAAAATAAGCCAATAAGACTGTTTTGACCATGAAGGACTAAATAGGATTTGAATACTGTAGGATAAAATAGATAGCTGGTAATCTATTCAGATTTTATGCATTAAATCTTCAGCAGAACATATCATTTCATTGTGCTTTATAAATGCAATCTGTAAAATACAAAATGATGAGGTATAATTTTCTGGAATAATCAGACCATTTTGGATGAGAGCTTTTTATTGAAGTTCTTTAGAATAAAAGATTATGATTTTAGTAGGCCACAGCTTTGGCTAATTTTGAAGCTATTAACTGTCTTCCAATGAAAATTGCTCATCTTTTCTCTCAGCATTACAGTGTCCTTATTCTAATAATTTTATTTATTGGTTGATATTATTGAATGAAAAAAGAGAAATTTTCCATCTTCTGGCTCATTTTCCAAATGCCTTCATTTTAGAAGAAGCTGCGAATCTGGAACTTCAGTCAGTTCTTCCACGCTGGTGGCAAGGACCGACCCTCTTGAATCGGCACCTGCTGCCCTCTCGAGCACTCATTTGAAGGAAGCTAGAACTTGGAGAAGAACTGGGACTTAAACCCTGAACTATTGTACCAAACGCCTGTCCCTTGGACTCGCACTCCCCCAACCCCATGATCGGTTCATGAACAAACACAGTGTTTAGTTCATAAGTGGAGCAAAACAGGAACTACGATAGGATTCACGAGCATAAGAGCAGATCTCTCTTGTGAGCAGTGTAAGGCACAATAGAAGATCTCTAAGGACTTGGAGCTCAGAGATGGTCTAGGCTTTCATTACTGTCCAAAGGAAAGGACCCATTGCTCTGTAGTTATGGCTGGAAGAACAGAGGAACAGAAAAATGACTTCTCTGGCTTCTGGTTTTGAATCGGAAGAGAGGGATCTTGAGAAGGCAACAATCATTTTTGTCCATGTGATTCTCAGAAGTTGCCCCAACTATCTGTCTCTCCAGGTATCTGTACAAACATGAGAAAAAAAGAAAGAGAAAAAAAGATTCCGAGACAACAAGCATCATCATGCCTGCATTAAGTGATACTTAAGAGAAATGAATACAATCTTGGCAAGTTTTGAAGTGCTCTATAAAGATTCCTGGAAAAATAATGTTCCTGCTGGGGGTGTGGGCGGTGATAACAATGATGCTGATGGTGACGGCCAGAGTGAGCAGCTGTATTAGAGACTATGGATGAGTCAGAGGCACACACACACTTCCTGTAAGAGATGGTTCCATTTGAAACGGCTGTTACTCACGATCCATGGCTCTAGAATTTATATGCATTGTCCCCAGAAAGTTTAAAAAGTTTTAAAGAACTGATTCTGATTTTCTAAATCTACACAGGTCTCAATGACCTTTTGCTTCACTCAACAAAGTTACACATCCAGCACTCCCTCTCCACATGTCTCCCCCTCTCCAGCCAACCTAAATGCAATTGTGCCTCACCCAGGGTTTTGCTGATGTCTGGTTGCAGGAGGTAAATCAATTAAAGCGGATTATACCCACAGTCTGCAATACTGACAGAGGGCCGAGAGAGATAAGACTGATAAATAGCTCAAGACAACTCCATCTCTATCTTCAAGCAAAGGATTTAAAAAAAAATAGGAAAGAGTAGGGATGACAGCTTAGGACAAAAACAATTCTGACCTAAGGAAGGTAAAATCAAGGAAGGACAAGACAGCTGGTGCAAGCAAATAAGATTTGAGTCAATGCCAAAACTCTAAAAGTCACCAGTCACAAGCCAGCACCTGACTGCAGGTCCTTGAAATCCACTTGGAATCTCCTCTTCTCATCCAAATATCCCCAATGACACAGTCACTCATGTGGTAGCTAAGTCTGACTGTGAGGCAAACATCGAAGTTGATTCCCATAGGAGTCCCAGTGTTGTGTCAGAGTTGGAGCAGTCTCCTGGCAGGATTCAGGTGGCGGCTGGCAGGACAATGCTGACTAAACTCCAGTACACACATTTTCTTCCATAAATGTCTTGATTCCCTTCTTCCCACCCTGTCTACCTTAGTGATGGCCTTAGTAAAGAGACCTTAAATCTCACACCTATGATAATTACATTATCATTATTCATTATACATTATAATTACATTACAGTCCTCAACATTGGAAAACATTTCAGATCATCCAGTATCTTCCTTCTCACTCCGTGTGTGAGAATCTGGGTTCAATAACCTCACCTAGAGACTTGGTGGGAATGCAAATTCCACACCTACTGGCAAACCCTCCAAATCAGAAACTCTGTGTAGGTATTATCAATCTTGATTTTTTTGTAAGTCCTCACAGCAGTTCAAAAGGCTGTGCAAGTTTGGAATCCTCTTGTTTTCATTAATTTCTTGGTTCCACTGGGTCACTGCTGTATTTAATCAGAGATGATTTTTCTCCTCAGAGATATTAGACAGTGTCTGTAGGCAAGTGGAATGGGGTGCTGCTGGCACTTAGTGAACACAAACCAGGAGCTCATTCACCAACACAAAACAAAGAATTCACTGGCTCATTACAGCAATACTGCCACAACTAAGAAACTGCAGTAGGAAGTACAACATGTAAGCCACTTCACAAATATCCACAAAGTATGTAGCACATGAATGAAATTTGTTTACATACATTTGCATATATAATCTAATCTGTTTTAAAGAGAAACCCTTCTGGGTAAAGTGTGCATGCCCTCAACATATGTGCATTTGAATTAATGCTCATGTGTATACATCTGTATATGTTTATGTATATAATCTAAAATGTTTCCTCCCCTAAGAATGGAGTAAATACAAGCATGCATCAATTTTAAAAAGCAGCTATTTTGCAGATCTAAACTTTAAAATTCAGGTTCAGACAGCTAGAAGGTAATAAGCGTTACATCTTACATGACATGCCCTGTTTTCTCTGCTCTTTGTAAACTCCTTCTGTACTCTCTCATTGCTGTTAATCACTAACAAAGATTCCCAATACATCTCCCCTGGAGCAGTAACAGTAACTGATAGGTTCAACTTCAACTCAGTCCATGGACTCCTACTATAGACTAAGAAATTTTAGTCAGTTTGCACAAAGAGGCATATTCTGAATTGGCCCAAAAGAAATTTATCTTTAATAAGTAGATACTCTAGGGCAAATATCAATGGCAGCTTCTTTATGAGACAGAGACCAGTAAAAAAAAAAAAAACAATAATCTTTCAAGACCCACTCTGTGTTCATAGTAAAGCATGAAGTGACTTTCCAAAGTACATGATGATTTTCTTTCCATCCAGGTGATCAGCTACATTAACATCGTGGCTACAATGTGAACAGACCTATGCGAGTATGAAATATCAACCAGGAACTCTTGGATTAAAAAGTAACACATTTTAATCACTCCCATAGATTAAGCTGCTGTCTAAATTTTAATATTATCATGGTGCAAAAAAAATTAGAACATGCACTCCAGAACTGAGTGCAAGAATAATTACAGTATAGATTATGGCCATTTTTACAGTTACTTTTTATGACATATTTGTGGAACGAACATACAAGCATTGGAGGAGGCAATCTGACCTGAACCAGAGAGGCGCGAACAAGGGCCAAATCTAAGTGTTGGTCATTTTGTAAATAAAGATTTATCAGGACACAGCTTTATACATTCATTTATGTATTATCTTCAGCTGCATTTTTTTGTAATAAACAGCAGAGTAGAAGAAACCATAATTATTAGTCTACAACACTGACATATGCATTTACTGATCTTTACTGCAAAAGTTTGCTAAGATATATAATGGACCCCTGGATCCTTAAGATCAGCACTGTTATCTTCTTAGCTTTTGACTGGTGGTTTATGGTCAAGTGATCAGACTAACTCAAATAGGGATGGGCCGAAGGGTGTCGAGTAAAAGGCTTGTATCACACAAGCTCACGAAGCTATTGCAGGACATTGCTCCATGCGGTGTTCTCTCTTTCCCACTACAATTCTCAAGAATAATTGTAGAGTACACTGGGATGATATTTTCCTGTTAGAGTAAGATATTGTTCAATGCTTTAGCCTATTTTGCCATGTCATCCTCAGAGTTATAAAACCCATGTTGGAGTCTTTTATTTTTGTTTATGATTCCCTGGCAGGACAAACACTGGATGGCTTTGTTGAGACTGGGGAAAACAGAATGTAATGAATCGTAGACTGCTGTGCCCTCAATGCCCGTCTCTGAAAATAACAAATGCAGGGCCAACATTGTGGCATTAGTTAGTGAACCTGCCTCCTATGACACAGGCATCCCATGCGGGCAGCGGTGTGAGCACGGGCTGCTCGGCTTCTCATCACGCTCCCTGCCAATGGCATGCTAAGTACAAGGGAGGGTGATTCAAGTGCTTGGGTCCCTGTCATCCACATGGAGACCTGAAAAACTCCTGATTCCTGGTTTCTTCCCAGCTGCCCTAGCAATTGTGGCCATCCAGGGAGTCAACCGGCCGATGGATCTCCTTTTCTCTCTGTCTCTCTGAATCTTTGTAACTGACATTCAAGTAAATAAATAAATAAATATACATATATGAATGAATGAATAAATATCCATATCCATATATATGCATATATATATCTGACTTTCTAATTATATATAATTAATAATGATATATTATATAATATTAGTATAATTATTGTAATATATGTTATATGTTACATATCTTAATTACATATAATTAATATATATAATTAGAAAGTCAGATATACATGGAGGAAGAGAGACAGAGCGGAAGATCGTCTGTCCAATGATTCACTCCCCAAGTAGCCACAATGACCAGAGCTGAGTCTAACTGAACCCCAAGAGCCTGGAGTTTCTTCCAGGTATCCCACGTGGGTGCAGGGTCTCAAGGCTTTGGGTTGTCCTCCACTGCTTTCCCTGGCCACAAGCAGGGAGCTAGAAGGGAAGTAGGGCCGGCGGGACATGAATTGGTGCCATATGGGATCCTGCAAGTGATAGGCGAGGATCTGAGCCACTAGGTTACAGCACCAGGCCTATATATCTATATCTATATCTATATCTATATCTATATCTATATCTATATCTACACATATATTCTACCATATATAACTTATGGATTGTGGGTGCTCCATTTAACTGAACATAGGAACTTGGACCTGCTTGCAAACAAGCAAATAGAGCACAAAATTAAGAGAAAGATTAAACATAATGAATCTAATTAACCACAAACTCATCTATCTTGAATCCCATTGAAACTTACTTCAACTCAACATCTTTGAAAGTGGTACGTGGAGGAGGTAAAGAAATCTAGTTCGGTGGGAGCAAACCATGTACACTTACATGAAAAACCTGGGGTTTTCAAAAACAAGTACCACTCACACTGATGTTAGTGCATCAGTTAACTATGCTGCATGAAATAACAAGGGAGGATAACACTGAAACATGATGGATATCTCAGTCTCCATGGCTCTGTCGCACTTGCAAGCCATTTGAGCCACTGGCGTGATATAATGGTGATTAGCTGACTCTTGGTTTACCTGCAGGTAGATTCTACCATGTCATCATCATAGGATGAACACATTGAAAGAGGATCTCATTTTTCCTTTCCTAGTTATTATAAAAACAGTGGCCAGCAGACTCTAATATATCATCAGGGAGTGTCTGTATGCCAGGACTCTTGTGTGTGTGAGAGCATGAGTTCTGGAGACAATGGCGTCACTGCCTATTTCATCCAGATGATATTTTACGAACCTCTTCTTTGTCAACCATCACCACTTATGTTCTTTTGGGGGATCAGATTAGCATTTCTAATTCAACCAGGTGATTCTGACTTACTTCCAACCACAACACAATATAAGGAGTGGGGGAAGGAGGTAATGTGAGATTTAAACAGCAACAACATGTGGGAAAGGACAGGTCAGATCTTGTGACCTCCAATACAGCTACAAAGCCTCAGTAGGGAAGAGTCGTCTCAACACTTGGACAAAGACATGAGCAGCAAAGTGGCGTTCCTCGACCCTAACAGGACCAGTAGAGGTGACTGTAACCAGCAACTTACAGATGTGACCTAGGGCGCTGGCTTACACCTTTTGAAAGGAGTGCACTATCGTAGCTTTGGGAATGATTTCAAAGGCATATGCTCTTTTGATAAAATAATTAGAGAACACATTTCCTACTTCTAATCTAATTAAATTCTGTGCATCTACTAAACAGCAGAAAAGTTTCAGACAAATGGAAGAAATATCCCCAGGATAGATGGAGGGCATCCGTCTCACGTACTGCGACATGCAATGTAAAACCTCTGGGAGCCAACTACACCTTCAGATTCATACATATTCTAAATTTGCAATTAATCCATAGACAATACAAAGCTAACTATTATGGCATTTAAAGGGTATAAACATTCTTCTTTCCCGTTTGTGAATGTTTCACAATTTCATTCATTCATATAAAGATGGCTGATTTCATTAAAGGCATAGGAAACCAAGTATTGGAGGAGCAGAGTTGTCAATATTTGTGTGTCCATGTGTTTCAGTTTGCATGTGTGTTTGTGTGGATCTGACCTTAAAATACCCCTTAGATAATTCTTTCACCTCTTTCTTGAGTGATGATGACTCAGAATAATCTAGGGCTTTCTGTATGTGTTCAGCAAAATGAATCAACAGTCCAGTTTTAACCTAGTCCTTGACAATCCCAGCAGTTAGTGGAATTCTAAAACTTAATTTCTATCGAAGGCCTTTGAGAAACTTACACTTATCATAGGCCTGACCTAGAATGAATTAGAGATTCCAGAGTGGCTCAGAGTTCAGGATGACCTGCAGTCAATTGAACTCCAGGGAATGAAATCGATCAGTAGAAATGATTGATTCAGGAAAAAAAAAATGCCAAAATTGGACAGGTGGCCTGGCCTGGCCCAGCTCAAAGCTGAGTAGGCTACCATTTCCTTTATGGGGGAGGGAATTTCCCCTACGGATAGCCCAACTTTCATTCACTAATATTCACTCTTCCAGAGCTAAACCACTATGCTGGCATCATCATCTTTAATTTTTATTTGTTCATTAGTTGCTCCAGCTTAAACTTATTTGCTCTATTTCATAATACAAACTTTACAAAGTCAGAGTCTATAGCCTTCTTTAGGACTTCAAATTTCGGGTTGGGTGGTGGATTCTAGGAAGAATTTTATATAAATTCATGCTTAACATTTAAAAATCAGATAATCTCTTATGAGTAGTTTATTATTATTTTTTAAATGATGCCATTTAGCAACACTGGGCTAACAATTCAGTAGGATAATTAATCAGAATTGACTATGAGAAAGAGTTCTGAGTTTTTTCAATTTGCTACAGTACCTATCCATACTTCTTATCACATCATCAGATGCAAACAATGAGTGTTAGTGATCTAACATCTAATTTTCTCTGTTGCTTTATTTGTCTAACTGGAACAAAAGGAAGACAAAAATGCTTCTGTCACCATGTGAGTGGTAATCTCTCGGACCCACAATGAAAAACAGACTAAGAGGCATATAGTTGAAGAAAAGTGAGAGAATGGAGAATGTTGTTTTTATACCTCATTCCATTTTAATCATGCATATTATCTGTCTGTACTTCCTGGAACTTTCAGGCTTTTTAACCTCTTATAATAGTTATGAGCTTTTCAGTAAGTTCTGCCTGTCTTCAATGCTTAATTTCTCTATCTCCTGGGCATTCTCTACCCTGTTATTTAGACTCTGTGAATCTCAATGTTCTCATCTTAAGGGTTGGGAAAAATATTATGAGCCATGAAAGTTTGTTATGAGGGCAAAACAATATATGTAGGTACCTAACACATAATAAAAGATGTTCAAGGAAT
Source organism: Ochotona princeps (assembly GCF_030435755.1). Lineage (NCBI taxonomy): Eukaryota > Metazoa > Chordata > Mammalia > Lagomorpha > Ochotonidae > Ochotona > Ochotona princeps. The sequence goes on from NC_080857.1 coordinate 14,895,934, forward strand.
TTTAGTTCCCTTTCCCTTCAAAGAGTTGGGATGAATTAAGCAGACTTGATCATAAACTCCCACACATATCTGAAGTGCCTGCCAACTGCAGCTTCAGAGAGATAGCTCAGTTTAAGGTTTTAATGGCACTTTCCATGGACTGGGCCTCAACAACAAAATCTATCACTGTTAGGCAGTTGCAGAAGATGGGTTGGATTTAAATAAACTTCCTTTTGAACTCTGAAGTGAGGTGGTTGCCTTCACCTTAACTCAGAATCTTACCAGCAGGAAATGGACTCTTAGCCAACAACAAAATAGGATTAACAGATGTTAGCCAAGATAATGATAACAAATGCATTCTTTCAAAGTGTCATGACAGCAGAACACACAGCACAAACAAGTAGACATAAATCACAGGCAAGCTCAATTTTAGTATTCTGAGTTTAGATATTGCATGAATGTAACCATCGAGGAAATTTTAATGTCCGCCACTGCTCTGGGACAATCATTTCAAGTAGAAAGCGATCCTGAAAAAATATTTTAGTTATAAACCAGGTTGAAATAAAGAAATGTTTATTGCAGTGTAACCATAAGAAAATTAAAATTGCTATTCTACCATGGTGAGGTTTAAATGTGCAAATAAATCACAATCCCCTCTATCTAGAATTCCCAGCCAATTGTTCAATAATGTAAACCACACCACTGGCATCCCTTTTGGCCATAGGGACACGTGGGAGGATGAATCTGGCACAAGCCTGGGACATGGACACAGATCAGTCTTCTTATTTTGGTTTCTAGTTTTTCCTCCCTATGACGACTGTCGAGACAGAGGTTCGGGCACAGATTCCAGGCAGAAGAGGTCTAAGGGATAGGAAAACTGAAGAAGTGGATTTCTCCAGACATGTACATGTTCCTCACTCACAAAATAGAAATTGAAGAGATGCTACAAGAAGTTTCATCCCAGTGGTTAATTTCCAAGGCACAGCAGTTAAATCAAGTGGAGTAGGGACAAGGAAACTATATCTTGTCTAATATACTAGAAGCTCAAATAAGCCCTCTTCAAACACTACTGCCACACAGAATGATTTTAAGTCATATAAAAGCCAAGAGGCTGCTTGACTAACCATGTAATAAGCACCACTGTCTTCGGTGGCTAATGGAGGTATTAACAACAGGCAAATGAAGTCTTAGCTTTTTTGACAGTGAGGTATGAAAAACGAATTTGACAGAGGAATGCTAATTATGACTTGTAAAAAATCAAAGTACAATTCGGCCTGGTTGGTTTTCAGCAGTTCCATAGAGGTTTCCTCACATCATGAACTTTTGCTTCCTGGTGGAAGAGCTCATGCAATCATGTGCTGGTGCCTATGTCACCGCACCAGTCAGGACTCTTCATTGCAGCCCGACTATGCATTCAAGCCCAAACCTCATGTATACAGTCTCCTGAGTTACCGTGACGACCCAAGCAAGAACGATGCCACTGCCTCTGATGAAACCAAAGTGCATGTGTCATTTTGGAGATGCTACTTAGTCAGCCTGAGTTGCTTGTCCACTGTCTCTGACCAAGGAGCATAACTTGCACTTTAGCTGAAAGACTGAGATAGAAGAGAAATCAGCGCTTCCTTGATCCACTTGGCCTATACCATCCATCTTACCTATCACAAGTCTCCCATAAAGTGGCAGAGGATGCAGCCACTTTTTTATTTTGAACAGAAAAATAAAAATAAACAAATTTCATGGAGTTCTAATGTAGAATCTGTATACCTTTTTTACAAAATCCAATGAAACTATTCCTTGGTACCAACAATCCTACCAGTGATAACTGGGTCATTTTTGCTAGATCTCTTATTCTATGGTGTCATCCAGGATGGGTGATTAATTAAGTCATTCATTCAACAAGGCTATTTTGAACACCACTGTGAATGACATATTGTACAGAGCATTGATGGCAAATAAACAAGATTATTTCTAACTTTACAATCTTCTTCGTCGTAGCACTCAGTCATAGGGATGGAGTGGATAGTTACAACTATCAGAAGAATTGAAATTGGATTGAATTCAAAGGGATTACTTTCAAGGAAAAACAGAATACAGGGATCCCATTTTACTACAAAGATATCCAAAGAAACTGCATGTTTAAGGATAACAAATACGGAGGGAGAATAACTGGTTTTACGTTACTATATTGTAGGAGAGTTTTATTCACACAAGTGGGATTTCAACCAGTCCTGAACATACACAGAATGTACCTGGACACACTGGTTTAATCTGCATACTACAATGTGAAAAACAATCAGAAATGTGAGATAACAACATGGAATTAGAATCCGATGAACCTGGATTTAACCCTGATCAATCATTTGATCTCTGTTAGTATTAGCTTCTTCATTTGAAAAGTGGCAATAGGAGACAGTGTGGTGGTGTAACAGGCTAATCCTCCATTCTATGACACCAGAATCCCATATGCACGCTAGTCCGTGTCCTGGCTTCTGCACTTCTAATGCAGTTCTCTACTTATGGCCTGAGAAGGCAGTGGAGCATGGAACAAGTCCTTGAGACCTTACACCCAGCTTCAGATAAGCTTATCTCTGGCTGTTGTAGCGGTTTCGGGAGTGAACCAGCAAATGAAAGATCTTCCCTTTTTATCTCTCTTCTCTTAGTAAAAATCTACCTGTCACATAAAAATAAATAAATCTTTTTTTCTTAAAGTGGCAATGAAACTATCCAGCCTGTTTCCTACCTGGGGAAGTTATGAGAATTTACTGAGATGGCATTCATACAAGTTGCATGGTAAAAGCTGGTAAATTGCAATGCATTATACACATATCCTAAAATCATTACTTCTCTACAGTAATTGCTGTCCCAATTTTAAATGTACAAGGCTGATTCTTCCTCTAGCTTTTACTTTGATAATTTTTAAAAGACTGTTTTCACCCTCTTTAAAATCTTCAGTGGATGCAGCAAATGCCTCATTTCATACTTATCTACTTTTTTATCAGAGAAAATCAAAGTGCTCCTTGGAAAGCATCTCATTAATCTCTTGGAGGGTGGTAAGGCAGGGACACATATTTTGCACAGTTGTGTGTGAGTCTCATTTGTACACAAATGGAAAAGCCCAAGATAAACTTTCCCAAATCACACAGTGGATTAAAGGCAGAGCCAAAAATAGACCCAAGCATCTTTTATTCCAGCTCTCTGCTACCCAGTGCTTGCATCCAAAAACCTTGTTCCCCTGGGAGGCTTCCAGGTACAGAAATGACTTTCTAGCTCTGAAATAGCTAACGCTTTAGTTAACTTCTTAAAGCCTCTGTTTCCTCATCTAAACAAACAAACATGCTTGCCAAACAGGATTTTTTTGGTGGAGACCCAAAAAGAATAATGCATATATAATACTTGCAAAAAAAGCCTAGTCCATGCCCATAACATGAGATGAAAAGCAAAGGCTAGTTTATTTTATTTTACATGAAAAGAAATTGATTATATACATCTCAAGGGCAATTGTCCCTAAAAAAGAAGCAGTTTGGTGTGACTTTGATAAACACTTAGGTAGAGTATTACTAATGAATCCCAGGATTATTCAGTCAATAAACATTTATTAGATATAGCCTAGATGCAAAGGATGGCACTATATGCCAGCAATGTAAAGATAGATAGGACCAGACAAATGTACAACTGAGTGGATGAGATAAGACATGCATAAAATAGATGTTAACAAAATGAAAAGGAACAGGAGTAATAACAGAGAAAGTCAACATGATCTCATAGAAACGGTACTTTGATAGGAAGAAAGAGCGTGTAAAAGAGATGACTTGCAACTTTGGTCATGATGACCATCCAGGTTTTCAACACAGACAGTAAAAAACGAGGCTGAAGAAACAGTATTCTTAGTAGTGGGATTAACATGTCAAAAGCAATGTGTGAAAGGAAGGTGAAGTCTGATCAGTGGATACATTTGGCTAGAGTACAGAGTTTACATTAGAGAGGAATGAGGGCGACTGGATGAAACGGTAAGTCAAGCCAAATCATGTCAGGCTTTAATGTTGCATTAAGGAATGTGAACTTCCTTCACTTCTTATTGAGAAGCCTTTGAGCACAATGACAGAAAAGACATTTTACATATATTGAGCAAGTTCTGAGCAGATGGGAACGTGCAGAGAAGGGGAAATGTAACAGATACAAGAGAGATAAGGCAACAGATGGCCCTCGTTCCCAGAGGACATCAAAGGGCAAGAGGCCAACGGGCCAGGTAGGCTCAACAGCAGAACAGGCACAAGTCATTATCTTCTTCCCTGAGATATTAAGGAAAAGGAAAATAGAAGCAGTTACGCTGTCACGAGGTGAGAATACAGAAATTTGATATATGTAAAAATAAACTAAAAAGTCATTTCTCAGAAACATAAGACATTCATTCATTGAGTTGGGATTACCAAGGGACCTTCATAATCTATGTACCAATATGCCCTTCATTTTGAAAACACAGAAGAATATGAGTTTCAAAGTACAGTCATCCAGTAAACTTCTTTAGAAAGCAGATCATCAAATGGCAGATGAAATTATCTACCAGAAGGATTTACTTCTGCTGGCAGTGCTCTCTGCTCAAAGCAGACATATTTTGCCCAGAGAATGAGTCACAGCCAGCCTCTGTACTAAACATTTACGACCTGCTTGAGTTTATGAGCAGTTAACTTTATGACCTCTGGACTTTACAAACTGAGAGAAGTGATGAGCTGTGTTGCTGCGTGAAGAGCACTTACCCCAAACTAACCTCATCTTCTTGGCAACATTATTTTCCAAGTAGGAACAATAGGCTAATCATGAGGGTGCAGAAATCACAAGAAGGCATTCGATCTTTAGTGGGATCAACAGGGCTGCGCAAGAGGATAAAGGGCAGTGGTTTCATATTAGGATGATTTACACCTGCATCGATGGGAAGATCTTGAGGAGCTTGCCACAGAAATATGTCTTTGAAAACTATCTGTCAGGGCCCAGTGCAGCAGCCGGTGGCTAAAGTCCTCACCTTGCATGTGCCTGGGATCCCATATGGGCACCAGTTCATGTCCTGGCTGTTCTACTTCCATTCCAGCTCTGTACTTGTGGCTTGCGAAAGCAGTAGAGGATGGCCCAAAGTCTTGGGAGCCTGCACTGCATGGGAGACCTGGAAGAGGCTCCTGGCTCCTGGCTTTGGATCAGCTCAGTTCCATCCATTGTAGCTACTTGGAGAATGAACCAGTAAATGGAAGATCTCTCTCTCTCTCTTTCTCTCTCTCTCCTATCTGTAAATATTTATTCAGCTATTAAGAAGAATGAAATTACACGATTTACAACTAGGTGGTCCCAACTAGAGATCATTATGCTCAGTGAAATGAGTCAATCACAAAGGAATAAGTACCATCTGTTCTCTCTTATATAAGGAAACCAGCATGGAAAGTGTAACTTCAATAATCTGATCCATACTGTTTTTTTTTTTACTGCATTCCATGTGTTTCAATGATTTTTATTTCAAAATATGCTTTTTATTTCCTACTTGGAAGGGGCTACACCTTACCATCAAAACCAAACTACTAATGGTAAGCGTTTCAGAGCTTCAGCGTAAGCCACATCAGAGTGCCTCTTTTGCCTCTACGTTATTTCTATGGGTCAAGTTTATTGTAAGTGTTCCTAGGAGGCGGAATATGATTATTGAATTACCTGAGCCTATGTCACCCCCATAGAAGACTTGGTTGGAATTTCTGGCTTGGTCTAGTTCCAACTGTTGCAGCCACTTGGGAAACGAATCAAAGGCTAGAAGTTATCTTTTAATTTGACCAACCCTATCACTTGATATGTAAAATTACATACAGGCCAACAGATGTTGTAGCCCTGTCCAGCCTGGTCTGCTCCCAGTCCCAGCTCTCACACTCACCAGCAAGAGCAGGAGCAGCCTCACAGCTCTCTTACCAGGCTCGCAGCCCCTCAACCAGGCCTCACATGTTCTAGTAGGTGCCTCAGCCATGTCTCACCTCAGCATATGCCAGCAGGTGTTGCAGCCTGGCCTGGCCCGGCCTGCCCCAAGTTGCAGCTCATGTTGATGAGTTCTGTCATCCAACCTAGCCCAACCAGCCCCCACTTTTGACCTTGATGTGTACTGGCTGGTGCTATGGCCTAACCCAGCCCATCCTGCACCCTGCCCTGGTTCTCAGATCTGCCAGTGGGTATTGTGAACTGGCCCAGGCTGGTTTGTCCCCAGACCTGAGCCACACTCATGCCAGGGGGTACTGTAACCTGGCCTGGTCTGAGCTGCTCTTTGCCTTGGTGCTTGCCTACAGGGATTGTGTCCTGACACAGGAGTTCCCAAGCTCTTCTCTCACATCTCTTACAAGGGGCAGATTTCAACCTTATTAGACAATGACTGACTTAGTCTTACAAAACAAGACTCAAACACTATTTTCATAGGTACTAAGTTTCTGAAGTACACTCTAAAAGCCAGGAAATCATCATGAACATTATTTTCTTTAGGAATATTAAAGAAGTGCCAAGTTGCACCTTTTTTTGGATCTCACTTATATCTTTAAACGCACAAAATGTGGGCATTACAATCCTCTCTAAACAGCCACTGACAAGATACATGGAGTATGACTGAATGCTCAAGTTCCCTTTGGTGCTAGCAGAACCACTTTTCTTACCTAAAAGCCAATAAATGTCACAGGATTGCTGAAAATGGCTATACGGGAACATCCTCATTCACTTAAAACTATATCCATGCAGTACTCCCTAACAATTCACAGACCATTCCTATGATATCATTAAACAAGTGAATTCTACCCCATAACTGGAAATAGTGTCATTCCTATCTGATCCAAGGAAAAAATCAATTCACTACTTTATTAAAATTAATTTGGACTCCCTGGATTAAGTAAATTGGCTTTTCATTTCTTTTGTGTTTTGTCTGTTGAAGGAATTATTACTCATTGCTTTCTACTCTAAAGAATTATACTATGGGGATGCCAAAAGGAATCACCTAAATGATATTCTGACGCAGGTAACTGTGCTACTTTAAATGTCCAATTACAGCATATATTGAAACTACTTCTTGGGAGTTGCTGAAGTGCCTGATTCATTCACCTTTTCTTGCAAGGAAGTAGCAAAGAAAGAGATGTATTATCTGAAATGGAAACCAAAATATAACAGCCTCCATGAAGATCAGACCCAAAAATATAGCAGCCAGTTTCCTGGTGGCAAATGTTCTTTCCTTGGCCACCTGTAAAATATATCCATGACTTCAGCTGCTTTTGGTTACCCACACTGTTTTCTGGAGAAAGTCACTTCTCAATTTGATGCAAGCAATCAGTCCTCAATTCATTTATTCTCCAATGGCAGAAATAAAATTCACACATCTCGTTGACATGACCTTTTCTCATTTGCATTTCCCTACTTTATCCCTTCACAAAATTCATTAACAATGAAGTCTTAATGGCAGTTAAACATCTTCATTAAGACACATATTTAAACAACTCCACAAACTAAAAGAAAGCTACATTAATACTCCATCACAACAATTCACAAACTTTGCTTCCAGAAAATGATCATAATTACTATTCAGTCCAAAGCCATTTCAAATTTTGATTGCATTAAGTATCTATCATTGCTCTGAATTGATTTCTTCTATGTTTTCTTTTTTAAAAATACATTTATTTTTATTGGAAAGGTAGATTTGCAGAGACAAAGATAAAAGAAAGAAAGATCATCTGTGTGGTGGTTCACTCCCCAAGTGACTGTAACGGCCAGAGCTGAGCTGATCTGAAGCCAGGAGCTTCTTTCAGGTCTGCCATGCAGGTACAGGGTCCAAAGCTTTAGACCATCCTCTACTGCTTTCCCAGGACACAAACATGGATCTGGATGCACATGGGATCCCGGCTTGTGCAAGGACAGGATTTAGCCAATCGAGTTAGCATGCCCGGCCCTCTTATGCAGTTTTTTCTTCAGATTTCTGCACAACTGATTCAGTTGTCCAAGAGGCCAATATATGACACAAAGCCATGCCATATTTGGATGAAAGAAAGCCCAGAGAATAGAGCGTACTGCCTTGCTGACTTCTCCCCATGGCAATTCAGTTCTGTCCAAATAATTCTAGATTAACGCACCAGCAGAGACATTTCACATTTCCTCATCAAGATTATGCTGACAGCTCACCAGCTGTTTTCATGCTATTTTTTGCCATGATGGCACGGGTAAGCCACAGCACCTTCTCCGTCACTCTGCCAAAAGCAGTGCTGCCTGCTGCTCAGCATTTGAAGTGTTAGCCAACCTGAACTCAACCAGCTTGCCTTTTTCTCACTCACCTTGCACAACAGTGATTTTTTTTCAGTCATCAGTATATGGTCCCTGGAAAAAACTTAAAGAGTAGTAGTGAAAGAGATAGGTGCACAAAAAATTTAATTGGCTTATAGTTGTGGACAAAGTATGTTTTGTTATATAAAGTTTACTATGGATATGCATATTAACATGCTTTACAGATACCTGTATCTTTCCTTAATCATTCCTAATACTTGAGAAGAGTGTCATGAGGTAAGAATGATACGGTTGATGGTTTGAAAACTCTGTGTTTTCAGTTTGTGTTCCCTTTTCTAGCTAGATACCACCCTATCAATTTGCTCACCTATAAAATATTTTCTTTGGACTTTATATGAAGAAATCAAGACATCTGTATGAGATTACGTAGTTACTAGGATAAGAAAACAATCTTGTACCTGAATTTTTATGAATCCTAGTTCATGTTTTAATCAATTTAAAGATAAAGAGTGAAGTAACACAGGCTTTGATTTGCTTATCAGCCTAACAAACATGATTATCTTATTTTCAGACTCAGTACATCTTAGAAGTAAATGACCAGAAAAGAGGAGTGTAGAGGACAGTGTGAGATGACATGAACAGAAAGTGTAAGAGATGACCCCCTTCGGTTGCTTTTTTAAGCCCCTTGCAATTATAATTTTCCTACTTTCTACTTGTTAAGTATTATGGCTAGTTGTGCATTAAGCCTGTGATTTTCAGATAGACTGAAATTATGGCTTTTGCAAAAAAAAATATTTTTTAAAAGGAAAGAAGAGACAAGGTTGAAGGAAGGGTCTGAGAATGGAAGAAAGTATGTTTGTCTTTGAGAATTGAACCTATGAAATACATGAAAATCCTTACATTACAAAAACTTCTTTTAAAAAACTGAAGAACAAAAAAATCATTCTAGATGATATAATACAAAGAAATTTCAAAAAAGTTCTTGAACAAGGTGAATTAAAACTATGAGTTAACTTGCTTAGTCAGGTAGTTCAGTTTCTGGGCTTTCGTTCTTCAGCAATGACAGGAAGAGGGCAGACCATGTCCTCAAATGTCCTTTCCAAACTCATAATGGATGCCACTTGGCTGAGGAGGCTGGGATCCTGGGCTTTCTCTCTGTGCAGTGATGTTCAGAGGACCGTGTGGAGACAACACTTCCCAGTGTGTTCCCCTCAGCAATTCCGGAAACAGGCATGGCATCCCTCGAGAAATATTTGATTCCTAGGTCAAGTGCCACATCTGTGATGTTTCTGCTCTTTGGATATAGAATTTTAAAAAAAACTGAATAGCTTTGCTTTGTAGACTCAAAGCTGTCCTGAAATAAGATGTGATGAAAAGATCATCTCAGAAAATATACTTGTGCTGCCTTCTATCTGCCCTGGGTTAGGACTTGGAAGAACAGGAGCTGGACTTCCCTTTACAGGGACCAATTCATGAGTTCTAACTGACACAAAGCTCATTGCAGCACATGAGAAATAACAATGGCTAGAGCTGGATGCATTGGAAGAGAGAATCCAGGGCCAAATGTTGTAGATCACTGAGTTTCCCTTTGGCCCATGGCACACTGGTGATGATGTGCTTCATGACCATAATGATCATCATGTCAGCATTCTGAAGCAGTGCTGTGATAACTTGCTCCCCTGGGAAATATCTTTACATTCTAATCCTTGCTTGCAATAAATCCCACGCAATTTGGAAACAGGAAATTTACTTTTGAGATCAAAGTAAGAAGAGGTTATTAGGACATAGCCTAATCTAAGACACTTGGTGTTTTCCTAAGATGAAAACACCATGTGGGCAGGCACACAGCATGGAAGCAGATGTTACAGTAGTGATGTACTTGGAAGCCAGGGGACACTGACAATTGAGAACTGACACCAGAAATTGTGAAGAGACAAACCAAGATTCTATCCAGCGTCTTCAGAGGAAGTATGACACTTCCTGATAATGGACTCCACAAATCTAGAATAATACACATCTATTGCTTTGACCTCTGATATCCCGAGGAGAGGTATACATTTGGGGAAGTGCAGCTCCACTCTTGATTCGGGATGACTGCTTAGCCTTACATTTTTTCTTGCCTTCCGTGTCAGTGGATGGGGGCAGGTGTTTTGTTGCCTTTGAATTCTTGTCAAAAAATGCAAAAGTGCTTTTCTTTGTTCTCTTATTCAGTGTTTTCTTCTTTTGTCTAATTTGAATGAATATTCCTGACCTTGGCTTAGACTGGTTTATACATTCGAGGTAAGAAAAGAGCAGAGTTCTTAAAGTCAAATGTTATCAGGAGAGAATAGGAGGTAACACTGTTCACAGGGAAAACAACCATAGATATGTTATTTAACTTCTACAAGCCTCCATTACTTTATCTCTAAAATGGGAACCATTGAGCCAAGTGCATTTGACCATTCTTGCTTTATAGAAACCTGTGTTTTCAGGATGAAAATTTTGCGGACCCAAAAACAGTATATTAAAAATCAGGAAAGACTGCTTTTATCAAAAGAGATCATTGCATTAGGATGCTGGACTCTACCACTGCTTATACCTACAATATCATGAAACCTTACACAGAAGCATGATGGACATATGACTGTTGCTGAAAGAATGTACGACTGTAATATTATAGGGGGAAGTATTATGGGGGAAAAGAGTGGAGGAGGGAAGAGTGAGTGGGGAGAGGGTGGACAAACCCCTGTGGTTATGGAACTGTACCATAAAAAATTCAAAAAACATTTAAAAAGAGATTATGAATTTTAAGGACATCATTTTTACAGGTGTCTAAGACAACCCAAGTGTTGAAGCCTTTTCCATATGGAGCACCTCAGAGGCAACTGAGAAGCTTGTGAATTCTTTTTTTTTCTTTTGAGATTTGTTTTTATTTTTATCTGAAAGTCAGAAATACACAGAGAGGAGAGACAGAGAGGAAGATCTTCCATCCAATGATTTAATCCCCAAGTGGCCGCAATGGCTGCAGCTGTGCCAATTCAAAGTCAGGAGCCAGGAATCTCTTCCAAGTCTCCCACGCAGGTGCAGAGTCCCAAGGTTTTGGGCCATCCTCAACTGCTTTCCCAGGCCACAAGCCCAGAGCTGGATGGGAAGTGGAGCTGCCAGAAATAGAACTGGCATCCATGTGGGATCCCAATGCATTCAAGGCAGGGACTTTAGCCGCTAGGCTACCATGCCAGGTCTGCTTGTGGATTCTGATAAATCGAAATCTACCCATCTCTTTTTCTATCTCTGTATCATCTCTGTCTTGACCTTGATCTCAATCTTGACCTCTTTGCCCTGCCTTAGAAATCTGGAGATCTAAATCTTAGTTGGATCATTACTTTTTAACACTAATATGGGGATTACATAATTTAATAGATGTAAAATTATTAATATCTTGATTAGAACAGACATAAGTGAATAAATATATTATTTTTATTACTGTTATTTAATAATGGCCTGAGGAAAAGATAGCAAAACAATTTTTTCTTTTCTTTCTATTGTAAACTGGGAATTTGTGGATAATGGGTAAGATGGCCAGTGAAGAGCCATGCAGCGCAGGAGGCAGACTCTGTTTCCTTCCTGGTTTCACCCCTCCTTTCTGCAATGGCAGCTCTGGCCTTCTTGGGTCCACCTACAGAGCTATCTTCCTCTGTCCAAAACTGCCTTTCCCCAGATCTGGTATGATCTTCTTTCTGGTTTCAGGTGAGATGTTATCTACTCCCAGAGTCTTCCTCCAGTCACATGACACAAAGTCCCTCCTGCTTTTGTCCCAGGTCCTACCATTTTAGCACTTATCATTACACAGAGCTGATTCTTTTCTGGGAAAAAGCCATCATGGTACAAAAAACTTCTCCCGCTGCAATCTGGAGCAAGGAGACTGAATGACCATTCAAGTTGCACCCAACGAGCTACTCTCTTCCACAGATCAAAACACATTTACTTAATGATGTACGAGGGGCAACAATGGAATGTTGTACAAGAACAGATAACTTTGAACACAAATTTTAATCCATGAGCAAAAGAATGAAGGCAGAGAGATGGGGATTCAATGAAATAGGTTCATTGTCTGAAACAGTTTCTAAATGCATACTTGTTTTTCAAGAGATAAAAAGACAAAGAGAAACAGGCCAAGATGGCCTGAGCTGAGCTAGACCTGGCCAAAGGTAGGAATTCAATCCATGTCTTTCACATGTGTAGCAGAAGTCTGAGTACCTGAACCTGCTGCCTTTGAGTGTATGCATCAGCAGAAACTTGGAATTGAAATCAGAGTGGCGACACATCCCGGCTCCCTGATCTGGGTTGCAAGTGCCCTGTAGTATACCAAATTCTTGCCTCTAAATTCCTTGTTTATGGAAAGACGTTTTCCTATAAAAAGACTTGGGAGCCAGGAAAGCATCAGCAGAGAGCACATAAAATAAGACAGGTGAGCATGAATTTCCACTCAGTCAGATGCGCAGCTTCCTTTATTCCTATCAGGCTAAGATGCTTATCAATGGTTGGGAGTAGACAAAATGCAACACGTTATGCTGTGTGTAGTTTGAATGTGAATAAATATCTTTCAGACCTCAACTAACTCAGGTCCCAAACTGAAGAAACCTTTAAGTTGAACCAGGACCGGAAAGACGAACACAATTCTACCATCCAGTGTGAGAAACACTAGCCAGCAACATTCCCTTTATAAAACACTTTCTGAACCAGGCATTTCTTGCTCTCCATGAGTCATGGGCTACCAACTCTTTCAGTTTTCTTTCCACTAGTTATTCTTATGCTAAGGTTGGAGACAGTGGTGGGAAGAGTTGCAGAATATTTATCTTCAAGATTTTGTGGTGTCTGCCTTTCTGTTAGAAACCAGAACATTCAGTGGATGGCACCATTTCTCAAATTACTATCCCAGGGAGCAAATTATGCCCTTATGGAAGGCAAGTTCATCTTTTTCCTAAACAGCCAGGTCTCTAGCCAGGAGATAATATCTTATTTCATATTATGTTCTGACACTGTTACAAAGTTTCTACAGACAGTAAATTCATAGGTTAAATACCAGATATGTTGACAAAAATCTCTTTTTACCCTTTAAAGTTATGTTCACTTCATCAGCCATCTCCTTGCTTTTTAATGAGTCTCTGTTTAGATTTTGCTGCTACTATCATCAAAGTTCTTCATCAAATATCAGGGGAAAGGTCTTCAGTCTTGCAGGTTGTATGCACACATTACATACACCTTTGCTATGGCTTTGTGTATGAAAAAGCCAACTCATGCTGTGTTCTTCCTTTTCCAGCTCCCCCTGTTTAGATCACTGGAAATCATCTTCTGCACTCCCTCACCCTGTTTGTCTCCTGCCAGCAGCTCCCATACAACGTCTGTCTCCCTCCCGGAACCAGAAACTGCAGTCTCCACATAGTTCCTGCCTTTAATTAAATTCTGGTCCCCAACCACCCCTGCCAAGATTCGGAGATACTCTGAAAGGTTCAACATTAATTAACTAGGGCTCTGCAAACTCTCCAAGCTGGAATACTGGGAGAAAGAGAGTGGTAAAATTGCAAGATATGGGAGTTCCTAATCGTTTTCTGGTCACACACTTATCATGATCTAGCAAAGTCAGTCAGGTAAAGGCAAATGAGTGTAAAAAAATGACCCTACACACCTGTCTGGAGTTGTATTTATTATTTAAAAACTCAACTCCCTGCTTCTTCTACTTATTCATTTGAGGATCGAATATGAATTCCCCCTTTCCACCTGTTTCTGTAACCTAAATGAAGCAGAAGACAGGAGAATGATACCAAAACAAATAGAACCTTAAACATCAGTTTGATCATTTCAAAAAGTTATCTGGAGAAACTTCTCTGTGAGTAATTTGCTAAAACTCCGTCACCATTAAATGCTCTGGATTTCTAGAACTTTTCATAAATTGCAAAGTTAAAAGGCTGTATTGATGCATCACAGAACAAATGCACAATGGGGGTAAGACAAAACAGATTTGACTAGTGGCTCTGTAAGGCAGACAAGAACATAGTAGTTATAAAGATCAAAAAACATCTGATGAGAGAATTTCTTCAGTCACCCTAAAAAAAGGTTTGTCTTTCAAAATTTTGAGATATATTCATTTATTCTTTTGAAAGGCAGACAACACAAATGAGGAGAAAGGGAAGATTATGTTGACAAAGGGAAAGAGAGATTTCCATCTGCTGGTTCACTACTCAAATGCTTGCAATAGCCCTAAATGCTTGCATGAGCCCCAAATGTCTAAAACAGCCATGGCTGGAGCAGGACAAAGTCAGGAACCTTTGGCCAGATCCAAGCCTCTGACCCAGTGGCAGGAACCAAATATTTATCCCATCATCTGCTGCCTCTCAGGGTGTATTTGCAGGTCACCAGATGGGAAATGTAGCTTGGACTTGAACCCATACGCTCTAAGATGGGATGTGGATTTTCTAAGCAGTGACTGAACCAGTCGTCTGACTGTAATATTTAGATCCTTTGTTACCTTGTTGGATGCTTCAAATAGCTATCGATGTAGAGAAAGATGCATCTTAGAGTTATGAGAGAAGGTCATGAGTGAAGGGACTTTAGAAATTACTCAGTATGCCAAAATCCTTGTGTACAATCAATTGGTGTCAAAACCAAGGAGTGAGTTTGACACTTCTCACCAACTATCAGTGGCTAAACTGGAATGAGCCCAAAGTACCTGTGTTGCAATGTGTGGCTTCTAGAACTCATTCAGAGTGGAAGGTCACAGTGCATCTCACAATGTATGCTCCAGACTGAACTGAAAGCTGTCATGGATGGCTTGAAGTGGCATGTTCTGTGCCTCCAAGACATCTGGCTCTTCAGAAGAAGAGTGATTTTCTTGTCCTAAAAATACTTTTTATTTATGTATTTATTTATTTGAAAGGCAAGTTACAGAGAGGCAAGGAGAGACCAAGAGACTGAGACAGAGACAGAGGGAGAGCTCCTCCACCCACTGGTGAAGACAGATGAGAACTTGGTGCTTCCCAAGCTCAAGGCACATCTGAGGAAGGCATTTATTCATTCACCCTGAAAAGTGAGTTTATTGCTATTTTGAATTTTTTTCAACATTTCGAATGATGGGAAACTCATTCTCCTGTAAAGAGATTATCTAATATCTAACTAAATTTTGGAAGTGCTATTAATTGCACCTATATCAGCTACCTAAGGCCTCAATGAAAAGTTTCCTTTGCATTTTTTTCCTGGGACTGAGCATATACTCTTTGACAAGCAGTTTTTTTTTTTTTTTTTTTTTTTTTTTTTTTTTTTGTTCTCAGGTGAATGTTACAGATATTTGACTTAACTCTTGCTTGTGTGTCTGAACCCAGGAAGGTGCTGACATTCTGCATAAGAAGACTTAGCTCCATCAAAGCCTTGAGCTTCTCAAAAGGCTGGAGAAAGCATTTCCCTTCCTGTCTTTCAGGGTCACTCTTCACCTGTATAAGTTACGTTTGGCCTATGGAGGACAAGGACTGGGTCACAGCGCCACACTTCTCAAACCCCCTTATAAAACCACTCAGAAGAGTGTTGAACTTGCTTCAACAAGGCCATCACTTAAACACACAGATACATCAAAGACCAACGGACAGAGAAATGAAAGAATATTAGAGTGAAAGCAAATACTTCTAAAAAGATCACAGGAACTGAACGACAAAAAACACAGGTCTTAACCTACACCCAGCAAAACTGCTCTTACTCAGACCTTGAAAGAGTTGAAAATGTCTGTTTCACAAATGAAACTTCTAACACAGAGTAGGGAGCTAGAAGAAAGCCATGGAAATTTTCTTCAAAAATTTTGATTGACAATATAGGACTAAGATATTACAGCTTCCCCCAAACCTAACACTGATGATTGCTTTTTTTTTTTCTAAGATTTACTTATTTTCATTGGAAAGGCAAATTTGTAAAGAGGAGAGACAGAGAGAAAGATCTTTCATCTAATGATTTACTCCCCAAATCATCGCAAATGTGAGAGCTGAGCCAGAAGCTTCTTTCAGGTCACCCATATGGGTGCAGAGTCCCAAGGCCTTGGGCTATTCTCTGATGCCCTACCACGCCCTAAGTAGGGAGCTAGATGGGAAGAGGAGCAGCCAGGACACGAACTCGTGCACATATGGGATGCCAACACTTGGAGGTAAAGGATTACCCAGGTGAGCCACCACCCCAGTCACAACACTTATTATTTCTTAAAACCTCTAAACTATCCTTTTAGAAAAAAATAGAAACAAAATTCTATTTTAAGTACTTTAATTTCAAACAAATCACGCTTTTTCACTATTTATATAAGTTCATCTATTAAAAATAAACATGCTTTCCCCTTTTAAACTTCTTTGAATTTCTAATAGCATAAAAAATAACAGAAAATTCACTTCATCAGATTTCCTAAGCCCAGAAAATAATTTTAAATATTAATAAAACTGTACGTACGCAGACGCTATTTACACTAGAAAATTTTCACATCACATACTATCAAACACGCAGATAACATCATGCTCAGAAGCCATCTGCGGAGCACCTGCTACATCCCATCACACACACACGTACATATTTACACACAGAGCACCTCATTGGGTCTTCCATTGAGCAGGTACGCTGGTGTCATGCAATCCGGAATCCTTCGGCAATTAAAATTTCATGGAGTTAAATAACCATGCTCAGCATCACAGAGACTAGTACAAGGTAAAATATGATGTGACCTTGTGCTCTCTGATATTCATTGAAAGAAATGCATTATTTTAAACTGACACAGAAATGAAAGAATGAACATGCATTGGTTATGTAGTGACTGCTGATGAGAGCCCTGAAATGCATGAAGTGATAATCATGGGTAATGGCATTTTTCAACCAGCTCTACCTCCAGAGGTGGATCCCTTACAGAGGTCTAGTCCTATCTCCCATTTTCAGTAGAGCTGGAATGTTCTAGAACAGATACCAAAGACTGAAACCAAGAGAAGGAAAAGATAAACAGCTTGACAAGGAGGCGAACCAACAGGCAACAACAGTAGAGATGCCCAAGGTGGGCTTTACGGCACATCTCCGTTACTCCGCTTCCAAGGCTATTGGTATCTGATTGGGGATAAGATGCTTTGGTGGCAGAATACAGTAGTTTAAGATGTGTTTCTGCATTTGCCATGTCATTTTTAACTTTTATGGAGTCCTATGTTTCTACCAAAACCCAAACTGATCAAAACAGGGCTATGGAAAATAATGAAGTTCCATTGTGAAAGCTTAAACAATTACTTAAGGAGACGTATTACTATCAATATTGACATAGTTCTTACTATGCCGATTTCTCCTCCAAGCACTTTGTTAGATCACCTATAAAATCTAGGTGGTCAGATGACTGATTAGCCCAACTTACTAATTTGTGCTTCTATCACTTTGCATCCGTTCTCAATTTTGCTTTCAAACTAGCAAAATATAAAATAATAATAATCCTTAAATGCGATGTGTCTAGAAATATTGTTCTAACTCAAACAGTTGGAAACCTTGGAAGGAAGGAATATTATCAGGGTAATGACACTAAAAGATGGGAGGTGAAAACCATCCATGAAAGGCATTAACTTTCAAAGCCATGGTAATACAAAAAGAAATGAAACTAGGTGAAGAAAAACTTCTGTCACGAATAAGCAAAGGATCAGTAAGAGGAAATGATATATTTGAAGTCTGTTCAATACTGCAAATTTTGCGCTTGGCTTGTCTATAGAACAAAACACTGTGCATGAGCTAAAAATCTGAGAAAATGAGTTTCCAAGTTAGAGATGCTCCATATTTCAATGTATTTCATCGAGAATGAGAAGAAAATTCAAAACTATCCTGATTATTAGAAAACTGAGCCTGTGGTTATTTTAATCATTAAAAAAGGAAAATGAATATAATTTGGCATGAGCCAATGAAAGAAGGGGTATCTCATGGCCCAGAGGGCAGGACCAGATGCTGAAGAGGAGGAGGAAAAAAGATTCATCCTGCACTGCCAATCTAGTTCTGTCATCTGCAGTACTGACAGATCATTTTAAATAATACTCTCTAAGGGAAATTATTTTTCTTTCTGAGGACTTTTCTTTTACAAATTACAGACTTGAGATGATTATTTAATCGTTCATACATTTATTCATTAACTACGAAACTAGAAAAATGGAGAGCACTATGCCGTATTACAGAGACATGAAAATAAACTGCAATCCAAATTTTCCTCTACAAAAGCTTACAAAGTACTTAAGCACAAATGCAAACCATTATGTAATGAAAACAACTATCTACTTCATACCTATGCAGGCCATGCCATTTCAATCCAATTTTCTACATGAAATTCATTTAATCCTTACAAAAGGCTTGTGAGATAGGTATTATTATCATCCCCGTTTTCCAGATAAAGAAAGCATGCATCATTTACCAGCCCAAATACTTGGCACTGGAAGGGGGCAAACTCTGAATTCTTAACCACATTACTCTGGTATAACACAATGTCAACAGAAATTGTATCTGTAAGACTGTCTTCATGGGGCAGGTGTGGGAAAGGCAGTATGATCCATCAGGGTGAACTACTTAGGAGATTCAAGGGTAACCTGCCACAAACATAGTACTTTATTACATATATATCTATCGTTTTGGGGACATTTTATAGCATGAAATTCAGGAAATCCTTATACACAATGAAGACAATGTAAAATTCCTGCAAACACTACGAACAGTAAAAAAAAAAGTTTTTCAAATAATTGAAATTAAATTTCCCATATGATCTAGCAATTCTTCTTCTGTATTTAAAGCCGGGGGGGGGGGACTTTTTAAAAAGCCACTGCTTTACAGAGACAGCTGCACTCCCATGTTCTGTGCACCATTTTTATAATCTCTAGGATATGGAAACAACCCACTGATATATTAAAAACTGAGCACATAAACAAGTGCTGCTGTATATGCACAATAGAACATTATTCAACCTCAGAAAAGGAGACCCTATCATTTGCCACAACATGGGTGAAACTGGAGGGCATTATGCCAAAGGAAGTAAACCAGTCTTAAAAAACTAATGCAGTTTATGATTTCATTCATACGTGGAATACAAGGAAAAAAATGAACACATAGAAATAATGAGTAGAAAGGTTGCCACCAGGGATGGGGAAAGACAAGGGGGAAATCAAGAGATACACAATTGCTATTAAATAGGATGAATGCCTTCAGTTCTCATATAATCTAGTTTATCTTACATTATTCATATTATATATCAGAAATTTGCCAGGAGTGGATTTTAGGCGCTCTTCCAATACACTTACATGCATTAGTAACTATGTGAGGTGAAGACAGAAGGTTTTCTGGACTACAGAAACCACTTCATTCTGTATATTTCTATCAAAACATGCTGCGCACCTTAAATCCGTAACATAAAAACCTGATAACTTAACATGACACATTATGAAATTCTCTTTCACCCTTTGAAAATGTACACACTGAAACGCTGGAAACAGAACTCCCCTGTTACTCTTACAAAGTAGGCTGTGCATCTATTTGTTATTAATTCCTATCAAATTTCATTTTATTTGAAATAGACACTAAGAGAGCGATAGACACAGATCTGGTGCACTCCCCAGAAGCCCTCAGGAGCCAAGACTGGACTAGAGAAAAGCTGGGATTCTGGAACTTAGTTCATTTTTCCCATGTGTATGGGAGAGACACAGTACTTGATCCAAATCTGTGGCCTTTCAGAAGATGCCTTAGAAGGGAGCAGATCAGAAGCAGATTAACAGGAATCTGAACCACGCAGTCCACTATGGGATATAGGCATCCCAAGCAATCTTAACCACTGTGCTCAATGCCCGTTCCAAGTCACATTTTTAGGAAACAAAAATTTGATTTACTTGAAAGAGCTACATAAAGACAGATCAATCTTTCATTCTTTGCTTCAGTCCCCAGTGGCTGCCACATCTGGTCTCTATCAGGTCTTGGCAGGAGTCAGGAGCTTTTTCTGGATAACCAACATGGGTGCAGAGCACCAAGGATTTGACCCATTCTTTGTTCCTTTCCCAGACACATTAATAGGGAGTTGGATCTGCAGTCAGCTCTTGAAATGGTACCTAAATTGGATGTCTGCATTATAACTGGAGACTTAACCTGTTACAAAGCCAACCCCACCTCAAGTTGCATATCTGTAATTATTTCCTGTGTTGGGGACAATAATGTGGCTCATTGGTAGCCTATTGAATTTTTAATCATTATTGGGTATCATCTGTTCTGTACCCAATGGACAAAGCAATTATTGTTCATGATTCATGGAGTTAATGAAAGACAATCTTTTGCTAGTAAGTGAACAGTAGTTATGATAGGAGATTGGGTGAAAACATTCACAGATGAGAGATAGTGTCTACTAAGAGGATGGAGAACAGACACAGCATGTGGAGATCAGCAATTCAGAACAGAACATTCCAGATGAACACTGGAGGACAAACTGGCATCCTTTTAGAAGGAATGCTGATATTTTACAGGGTTACATTTGTGCACATTATTTTGATTACCATGGTAACTTAACTGCAGAATTTAATTCAGGCCAAGTATCATCTCATTCTTATTCTCAATTATACATAGTCACAAAACGGGAAGACCCTATTCCAACATGTCTCATTTTCTCTCTGAGTAGGACAGATTAACAAAGTCTCCACAGCTGCCATGTTTGAAACTGAGCTGATGTGCGGAGTGTAATGGGATTATAAAAACAGAAAATAAACCAGATAATTGACTAAATAAAAACGGACTAATGGAATTTCCATCCAAAATTTGTTCCTGGAGAATGTAGGGTAAGAAAAACTGTGGCAAAGGAGGGTAAACATGTGGCCATAAGCTGCTATTTTCATTTGCTCAAAACTGCGTCTGAAGTTGTAAAATGCATTTGCACAAGATGAGGATGGTGGAACTCACCTCGGAAGAAATGGGTGCTTTTTGACTCTACCAGATGTGACAGGGACAAAAGGCATAAACAGTTCTGCAGACCACAGAATAGAGGTTGAGAAAGATCATCCAGAAATTTGACTTACACTTTATAACATAATACTTTCCAATATCACTGAAAATGATTTAATTTCTCTCAAATATTCAAAAGTCTTATTTCACCATCTTAATATTCTTATAAAATGAATTGGATAATACATATTCAACAACGAGTTAATCAGCTAAATATCATTTATTAAGCCCTTACTAGGTCTCAAATAGGACACTACTTACTTTATACTTCTGTTTCCTCAATCATTTCACCTCCAAGCAACTCTGTATCCATAGATACAAGTAATCACATCCTATGAACATGAGGATTGGAGCTTAGGGAGGTTAAACATGTCTGAAATCACACAATTAACAACAACAGGTTTTCTATGAACCATGTGCAAATCTTGAGGCCACAGAAGCTTTTACTTCTAAGAACTCTTTGGAATTATTTGCTTTTGAGTCTGAAAGAACTTTACATTATGTGAACAGTTACTGAGACCTCTGGTATGTATAGAGCAGAGATTTGGTACAAATACATTTGACAAATGTCTCAGATGCGAGAAGCAATACCAGCTATTTATGGTTTGCTAAATCATAAGATTTTTTTTTCATAATGTCCTGACATCACCAAGCAGCACACGGGGACAACATAGGAATGTGGTCACATGCTCAACCCTCATGAAGCAGTCTAGCCTAGGGCTTTTGAGCATGAACAGAACTCTAAGAAAATTACCGATATGTAGCAGGTTTGGAATGGAGCCTTCATATTTTTAAACAAATATTGAAATGATGTTCATGCTACCAGTGATAGTTTCCTACTTTGAGTAGAATAGTTAACACACACACACACACATTCTGCCAATCCTGAAACAATCTATTACTTGAACTTGAAGCACAAATAGGACAAATGAGAAAGTACTGGGTTTGACCAAATTCTGTTTTTGCCATGCTATACAGAATTTGGTTTCTGGGTCTGGCACAATGGTTCAGTGGTTAAATCCTCACTTTGCACATGTCAGGATCCCATGTGGGTGACATTAGTTTACCGGCTGCATCATCTCCCATCCAGTCCTCTGCTTCTACCCTGGGAAAGCAGTAGAGGACAACCCAAAGCCTTGGGACTATGCACTGTGTGGGAGACCAGAAAGAAGCTTCTGGTTTCAGATTGACTCAGCTCTGGGCACTGAGGCCACTTGGGGAGTAACCAGTGGATGGAAGATCTTTCTCTCTCCTTCACTTTATAAATCTGCCTTTCCAATAAAATCAAATACATTTAAACAAAAATTGTTTTCCTACTTTGTAAAGGGAATAAGTATCAGCTGTTGTTCAATGTACTGAAAATGTTCAAAGACATTCTGATGTGTTTACATAAGAAAAGCTAAACAAGTGTTCTGTTAGCAGGGGAAGATGTATGACGAAATCTTGGATGGGTTCTTTCTAGAATCTGCCCCTCACGTTTAGCTGGGGGAAATGACAATTACACAGGTGTGATTCCTGTAGCAAATTTAGCTAGTCTAAGAGCAAACATACAGTATGTACATCTCACTGCATCATTTGTGTCTGGAAAAGGACTCACAAAGTTCCCACTTTCTCTCCTAGTATCTTTTGAACCATGTATGCATCTTTCTGAGAGAATCAACAACACACAACAGAATATATGTGTTGAAAATTTATATTGATACTGGTCTCTTCAAAATTTAGGATCTTACCATATTCAGACTTGAAAAAAGGAAAGTACCAATGATATCTGGGTCTTAGTAGTTCTAGCACTTAAAAAAAAGTTGAGGTTTTACTCTAAATTCTCTTGTGCCAGGACTTATGCTAAATGCTTAATAGTTACCATTTAATTTAATCCATAAAACTATCTCATCATATTCACTTACATAGAAAAGGAAATCGATCCTAATGCTATTACTTCATAGATTTTTCTGTCAGACTTTGGTAACTTTGATCCTGTTCTTCTTCCATGAAATACTCTTTCCCTGTGGGTGCCATTGTCCTGGTCTTTTCTTTAGTACTACTTTCCCCATTTTCTTGTCCTTTTTCTGGAGAAAGGATTGGGAAACATCATACATGAGGAGCAAAGAACTCCTAATAGAGTTGACTAAAAGCATTTTTCACAATAATGCATGATAACGCAGCTCTCTTTAGTTGACATAAGGGAAAAAAAAATCCTCAAATTATGAACACAAAGCAAATCAGCTGACATAGAGGAGCCCCAATCAGACTCACAGTTGACTCTTAGAGGCATCTCCACAGGTCAGAAGAGAATGGAGTGACATATTCTACATTCTAAAAAGGAAAAATTTTCAGCCCAGAAAAATACAGCCACTCCGCTACTGTGCTGGGCCCGATAAAATCACACTTCTAAAGGAGTATGTGTTTTTGGGGCAGGAGTTACCACCCCTGGTGCTGAATGGCCTGTATATTGGAAGCCACCAGTCTTATGAATTGCCAAGGATTTCCAGGGGCAGACAGAAATATCTAGAAGTCATGACTCCCTGCTAGGATATGACATGCCTTGCCTTCTGTCATGTTACATATGGGACAGCTGAGAGGACAAGAAAGTTGCTGATTATAGTAGAGTGATTCCTGTGACTTAGAACGTACTAACTTTTATATAAATGATTTTAGAAAACAAATTGATGGTAAGCATTGTGGCTTAGCAGGCTACACCAAATGCTTGTAATACCTGCATCCAATATCACAGAACTGGGTTGAGGCTTGGCTGCTCCTCTGATAAGCCAGTTTCCTAACACTCTGAGGTAGGCAGGAGAAGATGGCCAATGCGGGAGACCACTCAAACAGGAAACCAGACCAGAGTTTCAGGCTCTTGCATTCAGCACATTCCAGATCTGGCTTTTTCAGTCTCTTGGAAAGTGAATCAATAGATAGAAGATCCTTCTCTCTCTTTCTCTCTCCATCACTCTATTCCTCTCTTCCTTCTCTCTTTCTCTGTCACTCTGCATTTTAAATAACTGTCTTTAAAAAATACTTACAAATATGTCATGCACACTGATTTCTGAATCTCATGCTCTATTCTGTCGCCTTCTTTATTTATATTTCCTTC
Organism: Ochotona princeps; assembly: GCF_030435755.1. Taxonomy (NCBI): domain Eukaryota; kingdom Metazoa; phylum Chordata; class Mammalia; order Lagomorpha; family Ochotonidae; genus Ochotona; species Ochotona princeps. Next base: position 14,920,247 of record NC_080857.1, read on the forward strand.
ACAGACATGTTTCAAGCATTTTTACTAAGACCAAAAGACATACATTTTATTGTAATAAAATACACACACACTTCACAAATACATTCAACAGCAAATGATCATGTGTATTTAATCGTACAGTATAAAACATCCATACATAACTTAAAAATAAACATGTTGTGAAGAATATTCATACTTATGTCAAATTAAATTAACCAAACAGGATTTCTGAGGTGGCCCATGGTATCCTATGTGTCTGGAGCACAGCACCTCTGCTCTGATTCCCTTCTCTTTGTGTCATCTGTGAGAACCCCATGAAGAAGTATCCCTACTGGTCTTTTCTTGCGTAGTAAAACATGCCCTGCATAGTGTCACACGCACCCACAAGGCTATGATTACACATTCATGCATGTTTTTACCTACTTCAAGAAGTTCCTTGATATACAGGACTATGTTATACGTCTTGGTATCCATACTAATCAGAATATCATGTCAAATGTGGTAAATATTTAATAAATGCCTACTGAGAATTCATAAATCAGAAATATTAACAGAATCAAAGGTCAGACAAACCTAGGAAAAGTTAAAAGCTCATGAGAGAAACATATCTTTGGCAAAATTAAGTTCATACAAAGATGTATTAGTGAGAAGTATAACTGCAACCCCGTAATATCATGCATTCTAATGAAAATGAGTCTGGTTTTTGCCACTGTCTGTATAATCCTCTGCTCAGACAATGCCAGAAGCTGCTAGTGATCAATAGTTAGATAAATAACAAAGGTTTATATAATAAGAACTGTTACATGAATACAGCATATTTAGAATATCACCTGAGGGCTTTAACTTCACAGTTACTCTTACCTAGCTTGCTTAGCCATTAAACTCATCTTTATTGCTAATTTTTTAAAAAGAAGGAATCAGGAATTTCATCTGGGGTGCGTGTGTGTGTGTGCGTGTGTGTGTGTCTGGCCTCCACAGTAATTGAGCATCCACTGGGAGGAAGAAGGGGAAAGATTGAAGAGGTAGAACTGCAACATACTCTATCATGAAGATTTATCCGGAGGTAACAAAAAAGACATTTGTTAATTTCCCTCCTGAGTGAGTTTTGGAGGCTTTCCAATGCTCAAACAAAAAGAGCCTCATTAGTTAATTCCAGTGCAAATGACTGCTGCAAAGCTGCAGCCTGAAATTCAGGACCCAGCTACTGTAGAGCTCAGAGTCCCTCTCTCGGCCTGGCGTGCTTAACCAACAAGCGCTGGATAGTACGCATCCTCCCTCATGCTTGATGACCCATCCCTTTGAATACCAAATGGCCATTTGTCTCCTGTTTCCTATGGCAGAAAATAATACAAAATCATAAATGGAAGCTTGGGTACTCAAATGGGTAACTCCTCTACGATACTGTCCACTAATGCTATGCAAGGACTACAGATCTGAATAGAACCAAGTAAGCTAAAGGCAGGATCCTATCCAGCAACAAGACTTTCTCTACTCACATGTGGGATACCTCCTGAGAGAAGTATCACCATAATAGGGTTTCTAATGGAAGTGCTATGGGAAATAACTTTAAAAGAGTTCACATAACTCAGCCTCAGGTGCTATGCTGCAGGAGGAGCCCCTGGATGATATAAAGGCTAGTGATAAGATGCCTGAAAGAGAACAAGGGCCTGAATCCAGGCATAGCTGCCAGTCATGCTCTAATACACGCCTCAGCATTTCAGAACAATGAACAGGTTGCATACCACCGGTAGGAAAAAACCTGACTACGTAATTTCACACTGACTTTAAATCTCTTGATGTTTTTAACTGGTACGAAGAAAAACTAAAAGCCTCATTCCTGAGATAGAAAAGCAATAGTAGATATTTTTTTTCCCTTTTCGAAATTGTGTGTTGTTAGATTTATACTGCATTTTCATTTTATTTGGAAGCATCCCTTGAATTAACTCTGGATGGTATGAGAAAAGTAGGAAAAAAATTAAATAGAGAATAAAGCTATTCTGTTTTCCTTCTTGAATGTTCACTCGCTCTACTGCAACAGATCATTACCTCTAAGAACGGAGATGCCTCACGCTATATAGTAAATGCTAAAACTTCACTTTCCCTTGGCTTTACCAAAGTTTCATTAACTGGAGAAATTCTCAACTATCACGAAATTATGGATTTATTACTTTTTTTTCAAAAATTTACAGATGACCTTCTGAAGGCCATTTATGGGTTGATGAGGATGACTTGGGTCCTGCCAAGAAGCAACAACTATAAAAAGAATGACAAAAATAAAGTCTGATTATAATGATTACTAGAAGATACACATAAGCCATCATCAGTTAATGACTGCAGGAAAGAGAATAGCACTCTGCTGAAGAAAAGATAAATGAAAAATGCATAAGATAATCCACAGCAAGTCAGAAACCTTGTCCAAGTAGAGGCATGGAAACAGGAAAGAACTGCTCACAAGGCAGAAAGATACGTGCACAATAAGACAAACATGGCTCCTGTTTGGAACTCCGAGGCGTGTGAAGTAGGAATCAGGGTTCAAAAGTTGGCCTGCTGTTGAACATCACATAAAGATGCTGAGTGTCCCAGATAATTGCTTTGTCTTTCCCTTTGGCTAACAAGTTTGATGATCTTTAAACAAATGATGAGAGTTTTCATTCTGTTTTAAAGTCACTAACTCTAGGGATATTTTAAATTATAAGCAAAAAGCAAGGCACGCTAAGAGTCAGATCCGAAGCCATTGAAAAAGCCCGTTCCAGGAAAGGAGAGTCCACAGGAGGACTGGGTCTTGTGTAGTGTCCTGGATACTGGGTCATTCAGACTTGACTATTGGTTGGTTTTGAAGTTAAGAGATTTTGATTTTCCAAAAGACTTCGCCTCCACATAAAGGAGATAAGAAGTAAATGGAATCAAGAAGGAAGATAGGGTAAGCTTGGAGGAAGACAGAGAAAGACAAAGGAGAATTCGTGATCCACAAGATAACATCATCAAGGTAATTCCATCAGAGAAAACTGTCACGCAATGAACTCACACAGCGGAGAGTATGACTGGAGGCCGAATAGATAAGATCATCCAGGGATAATTATTAATATTATTTTTAAAGAAAGTGACATAAAATGGACTACTTGATTTTAAGCTATCTTCTAGCTCCTAAGAAACACTGGGTAAATAATTTCTTTAATGTATTTAAACAATATAATTTTGTCTTTTACTATCCCCCAGCTTGCTAAGTCTGCATCTTACAGAAACAACTATGAAACTCCTCCAAATACTGGCCAAATACCGACAATGCATTTCCTCCACGACTAGGAACAGGATCAGGACAGAGGTCAGAAGAAGTGAGATCACCGACCAGAAGGGTAAGATCATTTTAAGAAAAAAAGATGAAACAACACAATGCATACGATTCAACTAGCTACTGAGAACAAGGAGTTGGGTAAGCATTTATGTTTTTTAAGCTAAAAATAACTTAGAATGAAACAAAACTACTGTCACCAAAATCAGAGGCAGCTTCTTAGAGCTGGAAAATAGTTGTACAACCCGTACCATCTTGTAATGAGAAGCTCATGATGGTATCATTTCACATAGACAACACATCATCACCACATGGTTGCTATAAAATCGTTACCGCATAAGTAGATTATTAATCCTGTTCACATGACACTGGATAACGAACAGCATCCGCTGTGCCTCTCATTCTCCTTTGCCTACAGAGGCAGCCCTCATGCAGTGGGTGGCTAATATCTTGCTCACAGACACATTTTACTCAGCCAGCTCAGTATTTGAAATAAAAGTCATTTTAACGAGGAATTCAGAGGTAACACAGCTATCTTGACTTAGGACTCGCTTACAGAACAGAAAAACATCGTAGGACTGGTTCCACTTTCTGGAGTGATTGGTGCTCACTGAGTCGCAGCCTCAGATCTTCCCGTGTGTCATCTCCTCCCCACCACCCCTCACAATCTCTCAGTTCTTTCCTTGACACAAAGACCAAGAATTAACATAAATCTTTCCTGGGCAATTATTTTCTCTCAGCCCAACTGAGTCATTTAGGATGGTAGTTCAAAAAGCATATGGAAAACAGAATCACAAGATACTAAATTTACTGTGATGCAAAAAACCTGAAATCCTTGCTTAGTCTTTTCCATAGTATATACTTCCCCTGAAGTTTTTGAAGATGTTCATATTTTATATGAACCCTGTAGGCTTCTAATTTTGGATCCACAATTTCAATGTAATGATGCAACTGCTAACATTACTTTAGAGTAAATACCATCATGCATAATGTGCTACGAAAGGGTGCTGGCAACATAGTATGCTGGAGCAAAGAAAATACACTCTGGCAAATGAGTTATCTCAAGAAGCTTATGGAAAGGTGCTGATCGGGCTCAAAGATGGAAGAGTGTACAATCTTGGAAATGGAAAGGGACGAAAGCTCAAAATAAAATGCAGTATTGCCCACAGTAACAGGGCGTGTGAAGGGTATATATGTCAAGTGGGATCAGAGTGCAGGGTGTAAAGGCTAGTCTTTTCCATTTCAAATAGATAGGTTGGGGTTTTTGGCTTTTATATGAACAAAGCAGTAAACAAGAGAAGCAGCCAATCCTTCCCCAAAGCCAGGATGGCAAATACAAGAAAGGAAATAGACTCTAGTACCTTATCTTCCCTTCTTTCTTCTTTCTGTCCCTTGTATCCTTCCTTCCCTTCTGTACTTCCTTATTTTTGTCATTACCAGATGCTCTCAGCCCAACTTGCCTATTCTTTACCTATTCCAGGGAGCCATGGTTCCTTTCCTTAGAGAACAAAATTAGAAACTACAGTCATATGTGCTAGGATCATGGCTATTAACACTGCCAGGACACCTGGGAATCTGTAGCTCAAATCTTACTTGCTTTTGACATTCTCCTTCCTGGATTGCCAGAGTCCAGTCTTTTAGTTTCATTGCTATAACTGTGTTAGCCTGCCTCTCTCCCCTGACACATCACTTTAGTACAGTCTCCGTTGCTGCTTAAGGAGTACAGTGTCTGTCTGTGGAATCTATCATTTGACCTTAACATATTTTGGGATTTTATTTCACTTGTATGTTACACTTACTACTTACACTGTTAGACTCTCCTCAGGTTCTGACCTTCAATGTTGGGCATGTAAAGTAACCACTGGGTTTTAAAATATTTATATACTTTTATTGGAAAGACAGATTTATATAGAGAGAAGAAACTACACAGAGAAAGATCTTCCATTCACTGATCCAACAGCCGGAGATGAGCCGATCTGAAGCCAGGAGCCAGAAGCATCCTCCAGGTCTCCTGCACATGTGCAGGGTCCCAAGGCTTTGGGCCTTTCTCTACTGCTTTCCCAGGTCACAAGCAAGGAGCTGGATGGGAAGTAGAGAAGCCGGGACATGAAACGGCACACATATGGAATCTGAGCACGTGGAAGGCAAGGATTTAACTACTGCGCCCTCAAAGGGCATTTTTCTAGAACTTCTTATCACACTTCACTTCTCCCTCCTAATCACTGCACCTTGACTTAAAAATATAACTTTTACTTTTTTTGCTGCTGAGTGTTCCAATTTTAAAAGAATTATGGGGCCAGCGCAGTAGCCTAGCAGTAAAAGTCCTCATCTTGCATGCACCTGAATCCCGTATAGGCACTGGTTCTAATCCCGGCAGCCCCACTTTCAATCCAGCTCCTTGTTTGTGACCTGGGAACGCAGTCAAGGACAGCCTAAAGCTTTGGGACCCTGCACCCGCGTGGGAGACCCAGAAAAGGCTCCTGGTTCCTCGCTTCGGGCTGGTGCAGCTCCGGCTGTTGCGGCCACTTAGAGAGAGACTGAACAGACAGAAGGTCTTCCTCTCTGTATATCTGACTTTCCAATGAAAGTTAAATAAATCTTTTTAAAAATGACATACTGCTTATTACTGGGGTTGTAGTGGCCTGGGGAATCTTTGGATAAGGGATTCTCTAGTGAGTAACTGCCAGGCTCAACCTTTGACATTATAATTCATCGTAATATTATTCTTCATGCACTCATATTTATCAGCCTGGTTCAGTCTCTTCCTCTGCCTATACAGCTTATATTCAAAGAAGCCTGACTTCCAGTGCTACTCTGGCTCCTGTTTTACACTACATGACACTGGTCCAGGCTATGGATCAGTTGTTCACTGAAAAGGGCTCTGTCACCTAAGACAGAGTCCTGATGGCTGCTTTCAGCAAATTTTCTCTAAACGTGAAGGGACATAAAGTGATAGGAAGATAGAGAGGTATGGGTCCAGTTGTGATCTGTCACCCCAAATGGTCAACGGAGTCATCATTTAATGCTGAATATTAAATAATATTCCTGGGAATAAGAGAATCCTGTTAAGGAGAATTAAAGTTTAAAAACATAGCATTTAACATTTCCTGTGAATATCACATACTAAAGAAATGCCTACCTGACCTCCTTTGACTATTCTACATTAGAAAGAATGAAGAGAGGAGTATGTCCCTGGAGTGGCATTTTCTTATGCAAATGAATGTAAATTACACATCTCACTGTTGAAAGCTTGTCTAACAAGCATTTCCAAAGCATAAAACAAATCTCTTAACAGGTTAACTTGGGATATACTGATGTTGGCAAAGGACTCTGAGTTCTTCACAGAAGGTTGAAAATAATTTCCCTTGTAGGGGAAAAAAATGTACCCAAATACCAGGATGTGTTAGGAGATTAGCACCAGCTTGAAGTATGCTTTCCTGTCTTCACAAACACTCTTCTTATCTAATTCTAAGCGGTAATCTACCTTCAATAAAAGTGGAAGCTGGGCATGAATGTATGCTTTTACAAAGGAAAAGTGTTTTTATTTCATTGAAGGAATGATTTAGCCTCTTTGCTAAGGACATAGCTATGCTAAGTAAATTTACTAACTTTCAAAATAAAAGTTAAATTTTAAAGCAACCATTGACGATTGTAAACAGAGCAAAAGGGTAACATTACAGTGATCAAACCCATAATGGTACCCTAAGGTCACTCACGTCCATCCTTTCATTTTCATCATTCAATAGCATACCAACCATAAGTTCTAATTTCATAAGAAATTCTGATCTGGTTAAGTCTGTAAGATTCAATTGTATGTATACTGTGACTAAACCATCCACATAAACTCCAAAGCACTGAAGAAGTCAGACAAAAGGAGAACAATATATTTCATGATTTTTTGAAGTCTGGTATTAAATCAAGTGAAATACAGTGATCGAAATAAGATTGGGAAATGCTTGAAGCTGCAGAATTTACATGAGAGGCCCTTTGGCACAGAGAAAAGAATCTGGGTCATGTTAGGGGCGGGGTCATAGCTACACACATTGCGAGAGCTCCCTGAACACTTCCCTTGAGATCTGAGCAGTATACTAACTGGAAGGAGTCAGGCGCAGAAGGAAAAATAATGCATGATCACTCATATGGAAAATCAGAAATACTATCTCTGATAGAAGCAGACAGTAAAGTGAGGGCTACCAGAGGCTGGGAAAGGTAGGATACATGAGGGGAGGTAGAAAGGCTGATCTATCTACGTGTACAACGTCAAAGTTAGATAGGAGGAATAGCTACAGCATTCCTCTGCGTATCACTTGCCCTTTGGCTAAGACTGAGCACAGAATTCTATTGTATAGTAAGGTGAGTATAGATAATAATGTGCATTTGCATCTTCTACTCCAAAGAAACAGTAAAGTTGGAGATCATTTATATGCTAATTACCCAAATTCCATCATTATATAAGGTAGCCATGTATGGAAACAGCACGTTTTACGCACAGATCTATGTCAATTAGTAATAAAGAAAAAAGATCTGAGAAATTCTATGTAAGAACATCAAACCTTAATAAGTAAATAAATAAAAGCTGTGCCAAAAGGAGTCCACAGCTCTATCCAACAAACTGAATCATAAAAATGATTATGAGCCACAAAGGTGTAACCCTATGTGGAAGAAACAGTACCATCTTAAGAAAAGAAATTCTGAAAAGCCTTAGAAACAGAGGAGTATCAAAAGTTGCCAGAGAAACTAAAATTCGAGAAAAAAAAATTTGAGGCACAAGCAAAAGTTCTTCACCCTACTGATACCTCTCAAAGCAATGGACCAAAGAGACCCCTCAACCCTATCTGTATGGGAATACAGCACTCCTGAACAGGAGTGCTGCCTAGGTGTATAGCGACTGTGTACCCAGGGCCACAGGCAGATCTCACAATGATAGATTTCATTGCAAGGTCACATGCAAGCAGAAGTGAGGCTCATAGGCTCATGCCTGGCTAAAACTGGCTGACAGAGAAGACAAAGACAAATGAGGACACCATATGATGCTGAAAATGCACTGACCTGTGGGTGTTTGTGCCAAAAGTGACCTTGACATACCTGGCCAACAGCTGATTTATTTATTTACTTATTTATTTATAAAGCAGGGAGGGAAAGATAGAGAAATCTTCTATTTATGGGTTCATTCACTCCCAAACACCCTCAGTGACTGGAAATGGACAAGACAGAGCTCAGAGCCTGACACTCATGGATGTGTCTTACACCTGGACGCCAGAGATTTAAGGACTAAGCCATCACTTATTGCCTGTCAGGAAATATCTTAGCGGGAAGCTGAAACTGAACGCAGGGTACAGATGCCAACCTAGTCCTACTAATATGTAATGAGAACATTCTAGGCATTGCCTATTAATGGCTGTGCCTGCCCCTACTAACAGGTTGAAATACTAACTTGTGATCACCAACACTGCATTGACTAGTTCCATCAAAAACTTGGCCATACTTACAATCTAAAGTACTTAGCTTCATGTTGATACGATTTTCAACAGATTCTAGACTTCTCTTTCTGTAAAAGTAAGCTATGTGTGCAAATAAAAAACACATAATTTCATGTTTTGTAGATCCCACTATTACAAATAATAAAGCAGGCTTACCGTGTTTTTATGGATCAAATTGTTATTCATGAGTCAGCCAGCTACGTGCCTAGGATACATTTTCCGTTTCATGTCACAATGCAGTTTTCCACTCCATTTTCAGTAGCTCTTGCTTAACTTTCACACATCCTTATATAATAGTACTTTTGCCATTTTACATTAAACTTTAAGTCAGCTTTATTTTAGTATCTGACTCATTAAGAGTGAGCAATTTGGTGTCTAATGAGTTGTTAACACTGAGTAAATATATTAAAATAACAAAGTGATAAATTTAAATTGAATCACATTGGACTTGGGTTTTTTTGGTTCAATAATGTTTTCTGCAGCAAGAGAAAGTGCCACTTAAAAAGTAATCTTTCGTAAAATATACTGTGGATCACTTACACTTACTTCTCACTTACAATCCATCTCTTCCTCATTTGATTCTTTTTCCCCGTTATTCTGTTGCCTGTTCTCTCTTAAACATTCAATATTTTGACTACTTCAAATTTCATATCTAAAAGAAACAGTATCTTGGGAAAGAAACCTTGCATTAAAAAAAAAATTTCCTGGAGATAACCTCACCAGGTTGAATGCTATTATGGTATAGCAAAGAAAACTAAACTATAAAGAATATTTGCTAACAATGAGTTCATGAATGAGCCGAAAAAGGGGTTAGTAACTTCCTTTGCAGCTCATTTGTTACTCAGGTAAGCTCTGGTCAGCAGGAGCTTCTTAACATCTCAGCTCCTGTAGTCTTCTGAATCAGGCCTAAAGCTCTCTTCTCTGAGTCCCACAGAGCCCCAGGAACAACTGAAGAGGAAGACAGAACTTAATCCGTTTCATAGCTGGTCAATCAAAACTGCCAGTTAAATTCAAAAGGCAGACATTTTTTCATGTTTGTTTTCTAATAAGACATCAACAGGATACAGTTGGGCTGAAAAATGTGTACGTGTGGTTTGAAGCGCTGGTGGCATGAAAACATGTCCTATGGTTCCAAAATGAAGATTTGACTTGAGACCAGTTAAGACTAAAGCTAGTGTAAAACATCCATGTTGTATTCGCTTACAGAGTCATAACAGTACTTTGACTTATGAACTTCCACCAGTTATGTAGATGCTAGGTTCAGGTATTTGCAGAGAGAATGTAGAAGACATTCAGAATTACTACCCTGAGAGATGCCGCTTTCCTGAGATGGATTTGTAGTGGTCTATAATCTTATCTGAGCATGATGGAAAGTTCTTTAGGTGCAGGATTTATGATTTGCACTACTCAAAAAGAAATAGAAGGTAGTTCAAGGAAAACTAAAAATAGGTAGAAACATTTAAACACAAATACAGTTTGGGAATTCAAACCCATATCCCCTCTTGAAATGAATGTTAGGGTGGCTCAGTGGCTGAATGGGCTAATTCTCTGCCTGCAAGTGTCAGCATCCCATAGAGGTGCCAGTTCAACTACCAGCTGCTCCACTTCCCAATCCAGCACCCTGCTTATAAAGTAGCAGAGGGTGGCTAAAGTTCTTGGACCCTTGAATCCATGTGAGAAAACAGAAAGAGCCTCCTGGCTCCAAGCTTTGGATCAGCCCCAGTATTGACCCAGTACTGACCATTGCAGCCATCTGAGCAGTGAACCAGTGGACGGGAAAAGTGTCTCTTTCTGTCTCTCCCCCTCTCTTTGTAATTTTGAATTTCCAAGAAAAATAAATAGATCATTTTTTAAAAAAATGAATGCTACCATGTTTATAAAACAGATGAACATTAAAAATTAGAAGGTTTCCTCTTCAAGTTATAAGTCTTGACATCAAGAGTATAACGCTCCTCACTATGATTTGCTGATGTTTAGAAAGTCAGTAAAAGTGTATATTTCTGAGGATAAAATGCACATATGTAACTTGATACAATTTGGCCCGGAAATTGGTTATTTATACTCCCGTCCACTGAGGTGTCGGCATTTACACAGAAGATTTCTCCCCATGTACCTGCTCACTCGCTTGCTCTCTTTCTCTCACACTTATTCTAAATAAACCTTATTTGTATTACTGACTTGTATATTTAGAGCTACATTTTTCTTAAATCGAGTTGTCATTTAACCTCAAAACACTGCGAGCCCAATGTTTAAACCATGCAATTGAGAGAGGTATTGACAGCACTTGAAGACGTGTCCGGCAAAAACATCAAAGCAGTAACACAAGAACATTCTTAATAGAAGCATGTGGTGAAAATGGCAAAGACCTCATGAAAAAAACTGAAATAAAACATTTCCAGGAATAAATCAAGGTGAAACATACCTAGACTGGTAAAATTATCTTACAGAACAATTTATTCTGCTTTAGTCTTTCAAAAGAGCAGTGAGCTAAGTCTGCGTGAATAGTTAGTGTTATATAAAAAGAAATAGGAACAAATGAAATTACCACATAAATAAGCGTTTGAATGATATTTTATCATCTCAAAGAACACCAAGAAAACTGTTCTGGGCTCCAGCAACCACAGAATCATGTGTCAGGCCTGGCGCGATGGCTCAGTGGCTAAATCCTCACCTTGCAAATGCTGGGATCCCATATGGGCACCGGTTCATGTCCTGGCTGCTCCACTTCCCATCCAGCTTCTGCTTATGGCCTGGGAAAGCAGTCAAGACTGACCCAAAAGCTTTGAAGCATTGACCCTGCTTGGGAGACCCAGAAGAAGCTCCTGGCTTCCAATGGCTCAGCCACTTGAGGAGTGAACCAATGGACAAACATCCTTCTCTGTCTCGCTTTCTCTCTATAAATCCGTCTTTTCAATAAAAAACAAAGAAATGCTAAGTGGGAAAAAAAGGAATCGTGATGCCATCAGCACTGTGGCCTAGAAGGCTAAGTCTCTGCCTGTGACACTAGCAACCCAACTGGGTGCTGGTTTGTGTCCTGGCTGGTCTACTTTTGATTCAGCTCCCAGCTTTTGGCCTGGTAAGGCAACCAAGAATAATGTTCAAATCCTTGGACTCCTGCGCCCTCAAAGCAGACTCAGACGAAGCTCCTGGCTCCTGCCTCAGCTCCATTACAACCATTTGCGGGTGAACCAGCAGATGCAGAATCTCCTTGTCTCTCCTCCTTTCTGTAACTCCATCTTTTGGGTCAAAATAAAATAAATCTTTAAAAATATGAAGAATCATGACAGTAGAATCTGTTGACACTATCCCTCAACCTACAATCAAGATGTGAGAAGGAAGGTTAGATTTTTGAAAGGAAACTCCGGTTCTGAAAGAGAACTCTAGTCGGACATCTGCTTCCTCACTTGATGCCCTGTTCCTCCCCACCACCACTGTACACTATTGACGAGGTTAGTTTCAGAGTTTTTTTGTGAGTGATGCTTGTTCATTTTTAAATAAATAAATCAAGTTCTATCACGGGATTCACCAGTAAATACTAAATGGTCTAGCTATGCCCTATCTTTTTATAAACAGAAAAAAAATTATTAAGATAAAGAGAACAGGTTTCATGTAGTTCATAGATTTAAGTCTAAGAGTATACTGACACTTCTCTCCCTCCTCCTCCTCCTTTCTCCCTTTTCAATCTTTGTACTAATATATTTTTAATTTACTTTATAGTCACAGGTTAAAATTCCACTTAAAAAAAGGTCAACAAGTAAGAAGTAGAAAGACCACTGAAAGCAGGGATACAGACAAGGGATATAAACAATAATCAAACTGCAAGATGTTCATTTTACACATGCACTTCACATTTCCTAAGGTTTACTTATTTATTTTAAACTCAGAATTACAGAGAGAGGCAGTGAGAGAGAGAGAGAGAGAGAGAGAGAGAGAGAGAGAGCGCGCGCGAGCGAGCTTCCATCTACTAATTTACTCCCAAAATGACTGAAACAGCCAGCCAGGGTTGCACCAGGATGAAATCAGAAGCCAGGAGCTTCTTCCAGGTCTCCCATGTGCCTAGCACATAAGCCATCTTCCACTGCTTTTCCCAGTCATAAACAGATAGCTGGATCAGAAGCAGAGCAGTTGGGGTGTGAAATGGTACCTATATTGGATGCTAGCTTTGCAGATGGGAGCTTTGCGTGCAGTGCCACAACACTGGTTCCCATTAAAATTTTTTATGTTCTCTATATTAGCTATAACAAATGAGAGAACACATGTAGATATTTGTCTTTTTACAGGATGGCTTATTTTAGTAGTATAGTAGTTAGCAGTTTGATCCATATTGCCTCAAAAGTCAGTTTTGAATTCTTCTTATGGTTATTATTCCATCGTGTACACACACCACATTTTCTTTACTTAGACCTTAGTTGATGGATGTTCGGGATGCTCTCTTGTGTTTGCTATTGTGTATTGAGCAGCTATAAACATGGGGTACAGGTAACTAATACACTGATTTTACTTGCTTTGAGTATATTATCAGGAGTGGGATATATGTTCTCTATTTATAAAAGGGGAAATAAAAATCCAGAGAATTTTTCATCCCAGGCTCTAATATCTGAGTGGATAAGAGCTCTCATTAAAGCCGGTAAGGGTGACAGGGTGTTAGCTACCAAAGGAAAGCCTTACTTGGTTGTCAAAATCAGTCTTTTCCTCTTTAAATTTATCAATAGATTCTAAATGAATTTTAAAAGAAAATATTATTATGTACACCTGTGAAATATTATCACTAGAAACAGGTCAAAGCAGATTCAAGCCAGAACAAAGTTAATAGAATGAATGACCATAAGGTACTTTGTTTAGTGGATTTCCAAGAAACCTCCCATTCAACCTCTGACCAAATTCATCCCACACCCAATATTTTAGCAGTAAAATTCAAAATAAGAGGAAACTATTACCAAAGAAATATTTTTTACTAATAGGAATTCATATATTTATACTTTGCATTTTTCTGCTATCTCATTTTGTCCAACATTTTATTAAAACTCCCTAAGATCATTACACATGAAGAATGTGATCTTCACTCATTTCTGATATTTTGTTGCTTCAAAATTATATTACATTTGCTCAAACCAACAATATAAAATACTACAAGCCCTAGCAGGCAATGTATTTTAATTTGGAATCTCATTATGATTGACTCTTATGAAGAAAGCCAAGTAGTTGGACCATACATCTCCCAGGCTTGCAGCAAATAAAAAAAAAATTTTAAAGAGAGAGAAAATGTCAGTTTCTCTGTTGCTTAACCAAGCTAAGCTAAATGGTGGACGATTGGGCTTCTTTGAAGGAGCACCATGCACTAAGCCACAAGCTTGGCTTTCATATGCTGTGAAATCAATAATATGCATACATAGCCAAGATAGAGAAATCACAACGTGGTCCAAAATTGATAGAAACACAGTAACAGCTTGCTAACCACTTATAACTTGACTTTAGAAGAATATTAACAGGGTTACCAAAGTGGCACAGTGCGCTAAATTTCCACTTGCAATGCCTGTATCCCATCTGAGCACATTCATGCCTTAGCTGTTCTGCTTCCAATCCAGCTGCCTACTCCCATTCCTGGGAAAGCAGGGGAAGATGTAGGGTATTACAGGATGGCCCAAAGACTGCAGTCCCTGCCCTCCACATGACATGGATGGAGCTCTGGGCTCCTGGCTACGGGCTAGCTTAGTCCTGGCCATTCCAAACATCTGGGGAGCAAATCAAGAAATGGAAAATCTGGGCCCGGAGCGGTGGCCTAGCAGCTACAGTTCTTGCCTTCAATGTGCCAGGATCCCATATGGGCGCCGATTCTAATCCCGGTAGCTCCACTTTCCATCGAGCTCCCTGCTTGTGGCCTGGGAAAGCAGTTGAGGACGGCCCAAAGCCTTGGGACCCTGCACCCACGTGGAAGATCTGGAAGAGCTCCTGGCTTAGGATCAGCTCAGCTCTGGCATTTGCGGGCGCGTGGGGAGTGCACCCATGGATGGAAGATCTTCCTCTGTCTCTCCTCCTCTCTGTATATCTGACTTTGCAATAAAAATAAATAAATCTTTTTAAAAAAGAAGAAATGAAAAATCTTTTCCAGTGTTTTCCTCTCTATCACTCCCTTGAGCCTTTTTAAATAAATAATTCCTAAAAAAAATAAAATATTAAATACTACTATGTAAAAGGAAATATCAAGGTTTAATGTTGTATCCACTTTAAGTTATCAAGGTCTTTTAAAAAATGGTATTTCCATTCAGTCTCTAATTGATTACAGTTAAATCAGTTTTATCACAGTTTTCAGTCAGATTTTACCCTAATGCTTTGGCCATATAATCATCCTTCTGAAAATTGGCTTGGTCTTCCCAGATTGCTTAGGAATACTGGAACAGGAGGTGAGAATGGGTCTTTCGTATCACAGTTTTACCAAATATAATTCCTTTAAGCAAATTTGGTGTTGCTGGTGTGAAATTACTTGACTAAAACAAACTCAGTATCTTTTGGGCACTTTCAAAGATAACAGAGGTCATTTTTTAATGTGATTTACACAAAATATTAAGACTCGACACCCTTTCCCAAGAGTTACATCTGCCTTCTAGACTAACAGCACTTAAGAGTCACTCTGAATTAAAACAAAGACTTCAGTCACTTTTCTTATTTATTCCCAAATGTGAATAGAACATCTCCGTCCTTGACATGGCTGTTACTCAAAGTCTTTACCTGGGATGCTAAGGAAGGGAGCTTTAGCAGCTTCATGTGCACAGATGCTGAGTTCATTGTCATAGGAAGTTCAAATTGGGAGTTCAATGCTCCCTTCATGCCAAACCCAAGAAAAATTCTGTTCTTCCATCTGATACAAGCATTCCTACTGTCCCTCCCAGCCATGCAGGCATCTTGAGGTTAAGTTGAGGCCACGAGGCACCAAGACTACCAGTGCCAGTGGTGGCCACTAAGACTCTCCATATCCATTCTCAACTCTCCCTCTACTTCTAACCAGTTATGGAGTTAATTTTCCCTTGGTTCTACAGCTGAGAATCAACTGCCCACATGTTTATGGATTCATATAAATAAATTCCAGTGCTGAAAAACAGCATCTTTGTGTCTTTTATCAGCTTCACAAATCCAGCCATCCAAGAATGCAGGTATCCGTAATGCTTCATCTCAGTTTTGGCTTGACATAATATACCAGGCTTCAGATTCCCTTTCTGGCAGTTTGCTTTGGCCATGGCTTTTTTCATTACATATTTTTTTATTTGGGTGAACCCACAGAAGTATGACTGGAATGAGTAACTTGTATCTGCAAAACTGGCCTTGATTAAGCTTTCTGTATAATTAGATGTGTATTATCCTTTCATGTTCATGTGGTCAAAATGTCCAGCAAAAAAAGGAATGTAGTAATTGCCAAGAAAATTCTACTACTTCAATACCTATTTTTTTCAAGTAATTGTCTGCTAGTCTGTGATACCTTCTGGGCACTGTAGCAACAATGTGATCAGCTTAATTGCCTCATCTAACAGTTCTTATCACTGCAAGAGGGGCTGCCTCTCTCCAAGGATGAAGAGCCTACAAGGGTTTCAGAAGAAAGGAATACAAGGAGCTACATGGTCAGTTTGGAGTCACATGAGTATGAGTTCAAGTTCACAGAAAAGGAAGAAAGTAGGGATAGAGCAAATACAGGAGTCACTGTCTCTTTTTCCCCCATCAGCCAAGTTCCATTTTTTAGACTTTAATATAAAAAAATTATTGACAAAACAGAAAATTATGGTAATACAGAGAGCACACTATTCAGAACAAATGTCAGAGGGTCTGGCACAAAACCAGATGAAATCACTAAAGAAGCTCATGTTGGCCCTGGAAAAGGCAAACTGTCTTTCACTTGATCTTAGCCAAAAGGCCGAGGAGCGATGCAAACTGTCTTTCAAAGGTACGATAATAAAAATGAATGAGCACTTCTGTCTCCAGGTGCTGTTGAAAAGACTCTACTTAGATCCCGTTAAGCACTCTCCACTATCGTGGGAAGCCAAGTGCTACTCTCTGTTTTAGATGAGAAAATGAAGGTCCAAAGAAGATGCAGTCCTAGTCTCCTTCTGAGCCACAGGTAACTCAGATGAAAATACCCTTCTCTAGATCCCTCATTAACAGTGTCACTTGTTGAATTAAGACTATTTTCTTCCCCTTGACTTTCATGTAATAATCTAAACTGCAATGCTGAAGCAAAAAAAAAAAATCTACAAATGCTATGAATCTGCTTTCAAAAGAGCATGTCAGGGACCAACACACTGGCTCATATTCTACTGTGGCATCAGCATTCCTTATGGGTGCTGGTTCATGTCCTGGCTGCTCCACTTCCCATTCAGGTCCCTGCTTATGCCTTGGGAAAGCAGTTGAGGATGGTCCAAGTCCTTGGGAACTTGAATTGATGTGAGAGACCTGGAAGAAGCACCTGGCTTCAGATCGGGTCAGCTCCAGCAACTATGGCCATCTGGGGAGTGAACTGGTGGAAGGAAGATCTCTCTCTCTCTGTGTAAGTCTATCTTTGCAATAAAAACAAATAATTGTTTTTGAAAAAGAGATTGTGTCATTGAACTTGAAGAAGTTCAATACCTAAGATTATCTTGCCTGGAGTTTTTGTTATGGGCTTTTGAGGATGATAGGGGCCATTGACAAATGGTTACACTGCTCATGTACACTGGCAAGTGGCTTTCAAAATATCATAGTAAAGTGTAACGAATTATTAAACTACTCAATGTTATAAAGAATATTGTTGTCATTCATTCTTTGACTCATTCTTTCACTCATTTCTTTACTCTTTCAGTTAGACAATAGTATTAATTTGTAAAGATAAAAATAATATGAGGCACTGTAGTAGACCACAAAACATATCAAAGCAACTATGAGATATTAACAGAGCCGGAAATCATCAGAATGCCAACATTTCAAAATCTGGATCTAAAAGGGACAATCTTATGGTTGGGGAGAGATTATGTAACTTGTAAGGTTTCTGTTACTGAACACATGTAGCAATGGAAGTCACACCTTCCTGCAGAGGCACTTTAGGGATGATATAACAACAACAGAAGAAAGCATCTCATGTTCTGCAAAACACAGTAACGCTGCAGGATCACTAGATTGCTATGATACAGCAATTCTAAAAGTGTTCAGAGTTGATGAGAAAATTTATATAAAAAAATTAAGATAATGAGCCAGTTAGTACTAAATGAGAACCTCAGGCATTAAGGTTTTAAGGATTTAGAACAAGGAAAAAAATAGTTTCTAGTTAGACGATAAATGATTTGGCTTGGATTTTGCAATACAATTAAAGTAAGAGGTAAAACAGAGTCATGAATTAAAGACAAAAAAGATACGGATAAGAACAATGAGACAATAAATGAAATGCTCTTGTGAATTTGGCAATGCCTGTGAATGCCTTTGACTAGAATCCCTTTTGATCCAAGGAAAACCAGAGGGAGTTAGCATCGACATGGTGGTTAAAAGAGAATTATGGGATGTGTTCAATGCAAGTTAACAAACGTGGAAACTTGTGAACAGAGCAGAGAAAAATGCTGTAGGTTGTGGAAAAGGTGGAATCAAATCCTCACGTTATGACACGGGGGTGAAGGAGCTTAAGAAGGAGAGGCAGAAGTGAGGAGAGATGGGTACCAGTGAAGCATTGGGAAAGTTCATTACAGGAGCAGAGATTTACACTATCAAATAAAGGAAATTTCTTTTATCTAAATAGCAGAGAGACACCATCATCCACTCACGGAGTTAAGTGGATGTGGGTGTGAGTGGTAGGGTGGGAGGGGGAGCTTTTCTCTGCCAAGGGCCGTTGGGATACATCACTTGTAAATCAACTTAAAAATTAATTTGGTATAGGCTTATTGTATTTTGGGTCCTCCCAGAGACTACCTAGGCAACAACGGAATCAGTAATTTTGCAGACCTTCTGAAGTCCCAAGACTAGATATCTGACTCCCCTGATGTTCTCAGCAGCCAAGGCTAGACAATTTGCAAGGCAGAGTCTCCCATATGCATGGCAAGGACTCAAACACTCGAGCCATCCCCTCTTGCCCTCTATTAGCAGCAAGATGACATGAGAACTGGAGCTGGAACTCGAACTGAGGCATTCTAAAGTCCAGGCCACTCTAGTAGCAACTTAACGGCTAGCTGGAAATAATTTTTTTTCCTTGTTCTAAATTTTTAAAACCTTAATGCCTGAGGTTCTCACTTAGCACATGCTTAACAAGTGTGCCAAATACCAACCCTTAAACTATTTCTTAACTGTTAATTAGTAATTTTAAAAGACTAGATAATTTTATTAAAGTCATGTTCAATCCTGGTCATATCATTGTCCCCCTTTCCCAAAGTTGAGTAGATTTCTGTACTCTGTACTCCCAGAAGCAGATTCAATAGCTTCCTGCTCCCAGGAGAAGGTGTTTTAAGAAGAGAGCAGAAAGAAAATGCCTGATCCACTAGTCCTCTCTGAACAGACTGGCTGATCATATTGTAGCAGGGTAAAGGGAAATGATTTTTTTTTTTCATAGACGTGAAAATAAGATTTATTTATAGTTGTTTTCAGGGAAAAAAACAGTTGTCAGAGAAGCTTAGATGCACATTTGGTTGATCTCAGACTTCACATTCCTCCCACGTTCATTTCTTTGTCCTTTCCTTCTATCCATATTTTCAGTGACTGGGAGGGATTCCTCTCTTCTCAACACATACACTTTGATCCATATCAGGAAATTCTGCTCAAAGCCAAAGCAGAACACATCCCCAGTTAGCTAAACTTCAAGGGAGGAGCTTGGAGTAGCTCTGCAACGCTCTTCCTCCACACCAAAGACACTGATCAAATGGCTTGAGCTATTTACAGCTCCCTTCCCGCTTCTAATAATCCTCCATTTAATTAGAACTGTAAATAGCACCAGCAAATGCTCTACAGTAACCCTAGGTCCACCTCAGTGTGTCCCAGCCCAAGCAAGAAAATAATCAGGATAAGATGCACAGCTTGCAAAGACATGAAGTTGCACAAGGGCATAATCGTCTATGCTACAGAGAAGAAACAACTGGGTTTTAAAAATCAGAAAATTTAATTTTACTCTTCCTCCACAATTCTAAATAATGTTAGGGATAAAAATATTCCATATACTACTACCACTCCACCACCACCTCCCCAAAATTAGATACTGCTTGAAGTTATAAACAAAATAAAAACTTTAATAATTGCTTATAACATCAAGTAATATCACACACACACACACACACACACACACACACACACACATATATATATATATTATAAATACAGAGAGAGAGAGAGAGAGAGTTCTTTTATGTGCCTTTTTACTCTCTAGATGGCCAAAATGACCAAGGCTGGGCAAGGCTGAAGAAAGCAGTTCCACTGAGGTCACCCACGTAGATGGCAGGGATGCAAACATTTGGTCCACTTTCCACTGGTTTTCCTATGCTATTAGCAAGGAACTTGTGGGAAAGGGAGCAGCTGAGATACAAATCAGTGACTATATTGGATGGTGACATAGCAGGCAGCAGCTTTACCTCCTGTGCTACAACACCTGCTGCTGCTGCAGGTATTCTGAATTTAAGATTATAACTGACTATGCCCACTGGGGCATGCATGAGCCACAGTAAGTGCAAATTGGCTTGGCTTTGCCCCAGCATCAGCGGGCAATTGCTGGGACTGGGAGAAAGTCCTGGCAAGCTAGACTAAAGAACCACATGGAGAGTGGACTGGGATCCAGGACTAGAGTGGGCACAATAGAGAAATGGTGGGTACCTCTATGATAGGCTGCAACTCCCACTGGTGAATATGAGAACCAGGGCTGAGGGCAGGCCTGGTTGGATAGGTGGTAGAACCTGCCGGCATGGGAGTGCGGGCTGGATAGTGTGGCTCATTGTGTAGAGCTAAGCTTCAATGACCATTGACATGTATGAAAACTGAATGGGATGTGGGACACATTGGACCAGTCTGCTGTACACACTGGCAAGCACAAGAACTAGGACTGGGGTGTGTGTCTGGTGGGGATTATTGGAGGTTGCTCCAACCAGGCTGCAGCTCCTGCTGGTGTATGTGAGGACCAAGTGTGTGGTGGCCAGGGTTGGGCAGGCCACAGCACCCAGTGGTTTACAGAAGAGACAGGGCCGGAGACAGAACAACCCAGTGATTAGAACTAACAGTGTGTGCGTAGGCAGATATGGGTGACAAACAGTCATACCATGTAGCAACAAGCACACACAAGTCAGATCTAGGATTACTTGTGATGAGGTTTCTGTGTTGATACTCTCAACTGAACCACTGGCATCAGAACTCCAATCATGGGGAGAATCACAGGAGCTTTGGTCTGACTGTGGAGTGCACGTGTCAGAACTGGGTCTCCTCAGTGGCTTAGATAGAGCAGTGGATGGTATGCCCAGATGCACGTGGAGGAAATGGCAGCCCATTTCAACCTACAGAGGACATCTGATACCATAGCAGAGGAAGGAGGACAGAACAATTTGGTCAACTACTCCAGCAAAGCATTGGCAGAAAATGTCAGGATGAATGGAACTCTAAGGTGTACCATGTCAGCCAATGGAACTTGGAAGGATTTCCTCTTGCTTGGATCGATGAGACTGACAGTATTTCTATCAAAACCACTTGAGCAGAACCTTCAGAGCATGCTCCACTTTGGAAACATTGGGGTGGCTATTCCCCATCCCCAAGTACTAAGGCAATTGGGAAGCTGCACCCAGCTTCCTCTTTTCCCCAGACACAGGAAGAAGAAGAAAAATTTGGAAACAACAGTTCCACCCACTTTCCTCTAATCCTTGACATGTCCCACTCTAATCAACTATGTAAACATCATCAAAATAAATGTCACACACACACACACACACACACACATACACACATACATTAGGTCCTGACACAATGGCTCACAGGCTAAATCCTTACCTTGCAAGCACTGAGATCCCATATGGGCATCAGTTCGTGTCCTGCCTGCTCCACTTCCTTTCCAGCTCCCTGCTTGTGGCCTAAGAAAGCAGCAGAGTGTGGCCCAAAGCCTTAGCTCCTGGCTCCTGGCTTCTGATTGATTCAGCTCTGGCTCTTGTGACCATTTCGGGAATGAACCAGCATATGCTAGATCTTTCAGTATCACCTTCTCTCTGTAAAACTTGCTCTTCCAATAAAAATAAATAAAAGTTAAAAAAAAAGATTATATTGCTATTGGTGATCTCAAAAATCAGTATATTTTATTACCGATTATGTAATTATGTAATAAGCATTTAATGATAAGTGGAAGATAGTTAAGAGGACTTCTAATTGTATAATCTGTCCCCAGTACTCATGGATCAGTAAGATGCACTCATTTGGAGAATAAGGTTATATTCTCACCCTTGGTGCATACATCGTGTGTGTGTGTGTGTGTGTGTGTGTGTGTGTGTGTTCAATACTGCTATATCTAATGAGGAAACTTCAGAAAGCTCCTGCATGTTGGAATTATTTTGGGATGGGGAACATTTGAAATCCACGCATTATGTTTTCATAATATACATTTCCATAAAATTTTGGAAATACCTCATACTCAGAGACTTTTAAAATATTTTTTGCACCGAAGTGAACTTATCTTTCATTTCTATTACCCACAAAATTTTTGAAGCACCATTATGTATCTGTTGCTTTAACAATATGAGGGGCATTCAAAATGCTCATGAAAAATGCATGTTATTAATTCTGCTGAAGAAAACAAACAGCTCAAGACAAGGACTCATCACACTGCTAGGAAGAATAAAGTAAAAATAGCCTTTGTTATAGTAGAATGAAGTTAGACAAGATGCATGGAAGAAGAGTCATATTTCTGTATTTTGGAGACATTGCAAATCTAAAAATATTAGTGACTGCCTCAGTCCCCCAAATGTTTAAGAAAGCAGAAGAGATGACAGTAGCCTTTCTCTGGATTCTGAGTCTAAAGAAATAGAAATGAAAAGAGAGAGCTCCAGAATAAAAGTAGGACCTAGAAAGAGAAACTTTGATATGAGTCAGAATCTGAACCATGAGAGGCCAGCAAACTGGAGGGTGGACAGATAGGAAGGGACAGCAGGGCCGGGAGGCAGCCTTCTGTCCAACGTCAAACTGAGAACAGAGCCATCTTTCAAACTGTCTGTTTCCTGGGGTGGAAAAATTCTACCCATCCAATCATTTGGTAACATGACTCTCCTGATAAAGAAATCACTTAAAACTTTTCTTGCTTTGCTTTTTATTGTTTTTTGAGAAACTTGGAGTTTGACATTTGTAGTCTAAATATATTAGCCCCCTCAAAATCATAACACTGGAAAAAAAAAGCCCATTGTGTACCTGTTACTTAATTTCTGTGTGATGCTCGTGTTGGCTTTCCTATGTGTGCAGAAGATACACAACTGAAAGGTGAAGAACATCCAGGAGAGCTTCTGCCCTTAGCTGTTTTTGCCTAAATACATATTTACACACTGCTGGCAGAGAACAGTGGAAAGCAGCATATATCAATAACATGCTTTGAGCCGTTGGGAAAATGAATTTTTAATTTTTTTCTTCTGTCCTTACCTAGATCAAATAAGAGGATAATGCCCGAGACGGGCACCATCCCAACAGCCTGAGAGAGAAGCTATTACACATTCTTTTACTTTCCCCTTGAAATCAGCACAGATAAGAATGCCATATTGGTGGCACCTGCTGCTGTTACGGCTTGCTGGATTTTTTTTTTTTCAGTATTTCTTCTTCCCAGAAAGAAAGTAAAGTAAGCTAAGAAAAAAATGGCATAACTGTGCTACTGATCAATGTTACTGCAGACGCTTGCACCAGACATACTATTGTGTCTGAATCATATCTCCCCATTTGGATTATTAATGCAAGATTGACTGAAAATGCTTACAAATGCATATGATGAGGGGGGCATCTACCCTCGTTCTCTTTTTAAACAACAGACATAAAACTCAGATAAATATATTCAAACACTTAGGCAATTATTGCATTGATGGGGAGCTAGGTAAATAAAGGAGTAAAAGCAGTCACTGGCATGGAAAAGAAAATGATGTAAAATTTTTCTTTAGACAGAAAAACATTAGCCATAAATGTAGCAAAAGCTGAGTCCCAAGAACACACAAGCATTTTTACAGAATGATGGCAAGGGGTATGGTTAACTATAACAAGAGGCCTTTCTTTTATACTATTTAAAAAATTAAATCCAGGAGGTCATTTACATTCAGCAACTTTTATGAGCACATCCCTTCAGTGGTGCTGAGTCAAGATGTCACTGCATTTTATTTTTCTTTCCCTTTCATTGCAACCATCTTTCACATTTTGTTTACACCCTGGTTTCTTGTTCTCATCAACCATCTCTCAGTTTTCTACTGAGTTCTTGGATTCCAACCCCAGGAGAGTAGTAAGCATCAGGCCTACAAAGTTTTAAGTTTCAGTAGCAAACTTAGTGCCATGGACAATTAGGTACTTAATTGCTTTGTGGGGATTATGATTGATGATGTTTCCCGCATATACTAATTCCAATGAGAAATCTACTTCCCCATCAGATGGACTGCATACAAACGACTCCAATGACTTACATAAGATAAACTGTAAAATAATAGCCTTCACATGTTTTACAAGAAGGCACATTTTGCACACATACATACACACCAACAGTGTAAACACAGGACACTACTCTTGTGATCTACTTTTGGAAAGCAACAATGATACATAACTTGGAGACTTGAGGAGAAACTCCAGTGAATAAGTTATGTCAATTACGGTGCTTGATTTGACTTGCTACTGAATCTATTTGTCAATTAGTTCATCTTCAAATTGTCAATATCTCTGCCTTGTGATAGTTTTTCAAGAGATGACAGCAACTGCAGGCCTTTGCTTAATGGTCAATTCACTAGTCAAAATTCCCACATCTCTTAGCAGAATGCCTTGATTTGCTTCCAGCTCTGGACTCCATCTTCAGGCTAACACAAATCCTGAGAGGTAGCAGTGATGGATGGCTACAACAGTCGGGTTTCTTCTCTCTTCTTGGGAGAGCTGGACTTACACAGTGGACAGATGTCACATTAATATAGACATTTAAGGCTTAAGCCACTAATTAGCCACTAGTTTATTTCTCTCTCTTGGTCACTTGCTCTCTCTCTCTCTCTGTATTTCTGCCTTTAAATTTTTTATTCTTTTATTAATTTTTATTAATGTAAAGAAGACAGATTTCAAGTAATTACCAGTAAATTCTAAGAATAAAATACTTCTTCCCTCCTTCCTCCTTCTTTTGACTTCTCCCCAATTTTTTTTTAGGGATAATGTATTTTTAATTTACTTTAAACTCACAGACTTAAAGCTCCACTAAATTAAGCATGCTGCAAGTTAAAAATAGAAAGATCACTATTCAGCAGTAATGGAGACAAGGGCTGTAAACAATAATATAATCCTGAGATTTCCATTTCATTTGTCCTCAATAGAATGGCTATTATAAAAAAATAATAAATTATGGTTAGGCTATGTAGAGAAAGGTCCCCTAGCACACTGTTGGTGGAAATATACTTGTAAACCCATAATGGAAAACAGCATGGAAAATCCTCAGAAATCTAAATGTAAATACATTTTAATTATTAAGTATTAATTTTAATTGTGAAACAGATCATGATTATTTACTTCTAATAAACACATTTATAAAAACGAATGTTTATATGGAATAACTCATTTAAACACACTAGTAATAATACAATATGCACTATTACTACACTCTATTTTCAAAGAAGGAAACTGCAGAGACCACACACATTTTGTAAGACTTTAGATGATATGTGTTGGGATTCAGTTAATATAAACATATGGTGGTACTCTTAATCTTTATGCATAATCCTTTGCTCATTGTGGCAATGCACACACTTTGAAGCGGAAATGTAACAGATTTTTGAGCAATATCACACTGTTGATGGCTAAATAGTTTCCTGGGTAGACTATCCTTCTCTGGGTAAACATACAATGTGATACACTATTATTGTTTGCTGTTATTGTTGTTAATAACACATCCTGATATCATGAGAAAGCTTTTAACAGAAGTTAGTCTTGATTTGAAATGACTTGGTATTCTACACCATACCTCTGGGACAGCCTTGGAACTGTGCAGGGAAGTGACAGAAGTTTACCAAATTGAATAAGCTGCTACATCACAGGCATGGCATTCCTCCAAGACAACTCCATTACAATCCACAGGCTTTATGAATGGACAATGCCACAAAATCAGCGGAGAACAGTAGTTCTCACACGGCCTTCTCAAGACAATAATGTTCACAAACCACAAGGCAGAGGCCTGCCATTCTTCCTAGAGCTCTTGCCAACCAACCTGCGCTATCACTGGATATGGTCTTTCCAATGCTGTCCCATGAACAATGGATTGAAGTTTTGAGTTAGTTTCTAATTTTTACAACTGGGAGATCTACACAGATTTCACACTTTCAGTTTTATAAGTTGAAAAATCTAACAAAACTGGCGTCACATCAAAATGCAGCTGCCCACTTGGAGCATGACTCCCCAATTCCTCCACTCCCCATTGTCTTATAACTGCTCTTAAACTTCTCCATTGTCTTCCATCTCTGGTTTTACACCTGGCTTACTGTACTTCATGTATTGAATATCTAGACATTTTGATTTCTAGCTTTTATAAAATACTAAAATTGTACAGATAATGACACTACCTGTACTAGAACAGTATCCAGCAGATATAAGTGTTTGATAATGCAACATAACAAAATCATAATATATATTCTGCTTCTACACATTTGAGCTGAAAGCACATTGACTAAAAATGCATCAAAGTAATAGAATTTTAGAAATCACTTAAACAGATCAATCAAATCTGTGCTAACTTCTCACTGGAGGCAAAAGTGAAAAAGGCCCAACTGGGGGACTCCCGGGCACGGTGGCCTAACGGCTAAAGTCCTCGCCTTGCACGCACCGGAATCCCATGTGGGCATTGGTTCTAATCCCGGCAGCCCCGCTTTCCATCCAGCTCCCTGCTTGTGGCCTGGGGAAGTAGTGGAGGATAGCCCAAAGCTTTGGGACTCTGCACCCGTATGGGAGACTTGGAAGAGGCTCCTGGCTCCTGGATTCCGATCATCTCAGCTCCAGCCATTACGGCTACTTGAGGAGTAAATCATTGGATGGAAGATCTTTCTCTGTGTCTTTCCTCCTCTCTGTATAGCTGACTTTGCAATAAAAAAATAATTAATTAATTAATCTTAAAACGAGGCCTAACTGGAAAACACAATGAGGCAAAATTTTCAAAGAAAACAAATCTATATCTACACAGCGTTTCTCATATACTACTATCAAAACTGAGACTTCCTTATATTTTATGTTCAAGCCACCTTGAAATATTTACCTAAGCACATGATATTGGATCATAGTCTAGGTCTCAGTACTTGTTAATACTTCTGGAATGATACCTAACTAGTGTTAATCTTATTCAATGGTCAGGTTAACGAGACAATATACCTCAGTCATGAAGTCATCCCTTATCAGAAACCACAATCATATCAGTAGGCAAAAGTATTTTTATGTTATGACACATCTTATCTTTATAAACACTTGAAGACATCTGTTACATATGATCTTCATGCACATATCTTCCTTTTAGAATATTAATCAATCTGTTATTTATATCAAATTTCTAGCACACAGACTACTATAAAACAAATATGTAATGAATTGAATTGTTACTCTTCTCTGAGGATGTAGACGTTGAGTCAAAAAAGACATGTGTTGACATATTCTTCACTTATATCATGATAATGTATGATAGTTGCCTTTTGCTATGGATTCAGGTGTACTAATGGGAAGACAAGCAATTATTCACAACTGACTCCTGTGAAACATGAAATTGATGTTGATAGTACATTTTTTTGTTTTGAAGAGCATTAGAAAATAAAACTGAATATTCCATATATTTCCAAATT
Source organism: Ochotona princeps (assembly GCF_030435755.1). Taxonomy (NCBI): domain Eukaryota; kingdom Metazoa; phylum Chordata; class Mammalia; order Lagomorpha; family Ochotonidae; genus Ochotona; species Ochotona princeps. The sequence goes on from NC_080857.1 coordinate 14,947,972, forward strand.
ATTCTATGTATTCTTTTAGTGTGAATACAGCCATGCTATCTTAGGTTTAACTGAAGGACAAAGTCACCATTCATGCTGTCAATGTTAAATAGGCTACTTTCAAACAATGTACAAGAAGCATAAAAATTAAGTATACGGGTGTTGTGAATACATCATTTGAATAAGTAAGAAAAGATGAACCACAGAACACTAATGAAACATATGTAATAACCTATGGTTCTTGTTTTTAAAAACTTTTTTTATTATTTTTGGAAAGTGGGTTGGCCAGGGTTAGAACTGGCACCCATACGGAATGCTGGCACATGCAAGGCGATGACTTTTGCCTCTAGGCTACCGTGCCAGACCAACTTATATGAATAAAAGCAATAAGAGTTATTGAGACAATATAATAATCCTCAGAATTCAACATTTGATAGCTAGTCATGTGATAATTGCTTTAATATTCACCATTTCTTGATGAAACCTCATTCAATCTATAGAGAAAAACCTACCGAGAAATGTGCCACTAAATTATTCTTAGTAGTCATCTGCTTAATATTAGCCTGAAGATTTGAACAATGAAATTTATGCAATACATTCTTCTAAAATCTTAATTAAGGTTAACTATTACCCTCAGCATCTTTCGTGCTTTGCATTCAGCCAAGCATCTTCCACAGAGGAACTGAATACATTCATCCATCTCAACCTGTCCCACACATTCACATATATACACATCTTGTCTTCAATCATGTTATAAAGCTAATTGTTTACAACAGCCAAAACAGTGCCCATGGTTAGGGTTCCTAAAAGGGATCATATCCCCATGTCTGTGGAGAGTCATGTTGGCTCAAGCATTCAGTCTTTACTTTGGTCCTTAATGGTCTTTCAGCTTCAGGAGCAGAGAAGGCCACATTCTCCAAGAACAAAGGATAGCTTCACAGCAGGGATGACTTGGGTGACATGATAAAACCAAGTGGACTGGCAAGGGGAAAGGCAGGGCCAAAGAGGCTCAGAAGAAAGCGCACAGGAGGGACTAATTGTAATCCATTTGGGGAACTCAGAGACCACAGAGAAACAATGGGGTCTACCTGAGGATTCTCTGTCTCTGTATTTGCCGTAGATACATTTTTGCATTTGTGATACATTTTCTTAGTGTGTTCTTCATCTTCATGTACTTGTGATCAAAGGAATTAAGTTTATGCTGTATCCTCAAACTGAGATACCCCTATATTGAGAAGGCTCCAAAGAACAGCAGATGCTTAAATTTGTTTGGCTGTGGGCTAACTCACATATACTTTTGCCCCAAATGCTTTCTACCATCAGAAACAATAAACATCTTGACCAGTCTGGAATCCACCATCTACAATTGAACACAACTTTATAACAAATAATCTCACTCGAAACTGGCACACCCACTATTTCCAAATTTTCAGTCATAGACCGAGAAGGTTCACACATGAGAACGGTGAAGCACATCAGTCTAGTTAAAATAGCTAAAAATTTTACAGGGCATGTTATTCCTTGTTTTTCTTTATAGAAATGGATATAATATGATTAAAGTGAAAATAATGATAGTTATTAAATAAAACCAAATGAAAGTAGATCATGCAAAACACTCTAGACATTGGCAGATGTTGTAACAGCCATACACCAAGAGCAAATAATAGTTAAATATTGCTAAGTGAAGAAGAAAAAATATTCAGAGGCCAGAGTCAGGGGAACTGGGTGGACAGATTGTAATTAACAATTACTTAAACTGGATCGTGTCCAGGACATAAGGGCTAACATCACCTCTACCATTCTAAGAGGTGCCCTGGGATTCTTAATAAACTAAAGTAACTACCTTTCCCTTCCCCATTTTGTTTCTCAATAGCATATAGAAGTCCTGTCCTGTCTTGTACTCAGAGCTCTGTTCTGACCAGCATAAACATTTTTTTGCTTAAAAAAAACCTCTTGTTTCTCATTTATGCCATGCACCAATTCCAAAATTTATGCCTACTTGGACACAAACTAGGTTTAACTGTTTTTAATGAAATTATGTCACTCACAGGGTCAGAAAAGTCACGATCAGATTAATAGTACAGAGCTACCAGAGAACAATGTACTACAACAATCCACTGTAGGCTTAAATTGTTCAAAAACAATATTCCTTCAAATACAATTATTGCCAATACAAACATCCATTTCCATTCAATTAATATAAATTACTTATTCTCTACTATCCAAGTCCAATGTTGTACTATTTATAATGATGTAAAAGCATGCAACTCATGTGACATTGTTCCAAATAAGAGATTTTTTTTGCAGGTAACAGAGTTGTTGGTCTAACATTTTTCTTTATCTATAAAAATAAGTAAATTAAAATGTTATAAAATTATTGAACATTAATCACATAAAGGGCATTGGGCTTGAGCTTATGCCCAAAGTGGATTACATCATTTGATACTGAAAATGATTTAACTGTGGTAATCTATGAGCATTTATGATTGTATTATTCTGGAATGCAATTATACCCCAGGCCTCCAAAATTATAAAGGCTTAGTTGTTTCTGGTAATACATGTTTCTCCATGGGGGGAAAAAGGCAAGATTTGGCTCCAGCTGTTGATGTCAATACACATTTTAAAGGAAATTGTGGGATTTAGAAAACAATTCAATATTAACTGCAAATAGAGTGGGTCAAGAGAGGAGTAAGAAGGAAGTATGGAGGTGGGCTCAAAAAAGGGAAACCTAAATCAAAGAAAGTTTTCTTACTCCTTGGGTGCTCTCAGTGTTCACTGTTGACCACAGAGAAATGTGCAACGAAGAGAATTACTGTTCCCTCCTTAGTGAAATAAATAATATTTGCTCCACTGAATTCACTGTTGGAGTTAAGGTGCCTTTTAAACACCTTTGTCCCAGGAAGCAAACAAACCTGCTTGAGTCTTACTGGACCAGAGGCATGTAAGACTCAGAAGAGACACAGCTGGAAGACAGACTCCTCCAAACCCCAGCCCTTTCAAAATGATTGAGAATAAAATTGAAACTGAAGTTAAGGTGGAAAAAAATTCATGCTAATCTTTGGTTACAATCATTACATTGTATAGTTGTTCCTTGGTGCCTGTATCTCATTTTTGCTTCAAATTAAATTATGTTTCTTAACATTTATTAAAGATTGCAATTTGTGTTTAGCAATTACTTCATGCTGACATTTTCATAAGACTCTAATGATAGAGGAAGCATAATTGGCTAGCTCCTGCACTACCTTCATTTCTTGCCATTAACCTAAGAACAGTCTCTGTGTTCAGCCTTTTTGTCTCCACAGACACATGTCTTTCTTTCAAAGAATCTATTAGATTGACTTTGAGGCAATCTTCAAAGAACTGACCAGATTGTCTTTGACTGTCAACATGTGGTTTTACAAAATATGACTTAATAGATGCCAACAAACCTGCCCTTTTCTGGATTTGGTAATTATCATGATCCTCTTGAAATCCACAAAGCACTGTAACCTAACAGGAATGGAACATGCAAAGGGCAAAAACACCTCACACAGATTAACATTAAATTGTAATTCAGTAAACTCTAGGCATCTCCTCCACCCATAAACAGTTTACTCAAATTTCAACAGAGTATGATTCTTCTGAGAAGAAACAGTCATTCTTAGTGAGCTCAGGCAATCAAATTATTTTTATGCTAACAGTACACAGATAGATGCAAACCTAAAGCCACCTATGATGCACTTACAATGAAAGCCCTTAAGGACCAACACTGATTTACAAACAGAATACAAATAAATCGAGAAGCTATAAAATCTCAATTAGCAATATTAATTTAACATGGCAGCTAATGCAGTTGAGCTGAAATGCAATCATCCATCCCACAGTAAACATTAATATATCCCTGACCTCCCTGCTCTGAGCTTTTCCGGACTCACCACACACACGCTAAGTAAAGCTTACTGTTAATTCTATTCACTCCCCTCCCCAATTGTCTCTACTTAAAATCATATGAAACATTTGCCTTTGAAGACTTATCCTACCTCATTTTAACTGTGGTGTGGCACAATCACATTTTTATTTAAATTCTCAACGTGTCTCTGCACTTTTCTCACGGGCCCCTGGCAACAACAGTGGAGCAGGTTTTATCACCTTGTGGTCATGAGCACAATTCATCACAGGCACTAAAATCCTTGAAAATGCCTGGATATTTGGTGTTCAGTGATACCATTGAACATACAGTTTCACAGAAAAGTTTCAGATTGCCACTGAGATGAAATGTACATGCACAAGCCATTCGCTGAGAACTCTCAGCTCTCTCAGAATGCATCCTTGGAAATTTGTTCCCCAAATGTACTTTGTGAGTTTCATCCCAAAGCTAATTCTTTGTAAAGATAACATTGAAGAATGACTAGTAAGTCATGATTACTTCATACTATACTTGTTTCTAGCACTGAACCAACCATAATTTTGGTCTTGTCATGAATGGAAATCAGATAAAGCATATTCTACTGAAGGTACATGGTATATTGAAATAATGCTGATTACCATAGGCCTTCACTGGCACATATATGAAGGGTAGTCCTCTGAGACACAAACCACTTAATCTTTCTCTTAATGTCTTCCTTTCTTCCTAACTGCCTTAAAACTTAACAGCCATGAAGCTGACACTTTGGCAAACCATGCTGCAAAGAAAAACAGTTAACAACTTAGGGATATTCCATGTAGAGATTGTTACCATGTGTTACATTATAAAACATCATTTCTTCTCTCGTACCTCTTCCCTCCTGACCTCACCTGGGTATACCTGTGATCACATTACTTTTAAATAAACTTAAAATTTTAAAATACATACATAGAAAACGTACAAACACCTGCCACTTTGAATTTTATTTAAATATGGTAACTCTGTCGTCATACCCTGCCTCATCTTGCTGTGGTCTGGTTGGGCCTAATGCTTCTTTCCTACATCCATTTAAAACTCATTTTAAGTAGAAGCACCAATACAAAGTGATAAAGTATAACTAAAAAAGTGAAGAAATCACAGTCAAGCAGAGGCCATGTTCAGGGGTAGAGTGGGCCGGGGGAGAAAGATCTAAATCTGTTGCCCAACCTTTGTCCACTGATCCGCAGAGAGAAGGCATATTTCCTCCTTACCAGTCTCCTTATGAGCTCGGAAACAGGAATGTCTATGTGATAACCCCCCTAGGTCACAGGTGAGAGGAAGTATTTCCCGGGGAAGAGATCATTTGATTGACAGGAGACACATAGGGTTACAACAGGCAGGGTGGTGGGTAAGAGGGCGATGTGGCTTTCAACTCCTCAGACAAACTAGCTGGCTACCTACCTGGCCCATATCAATCTCAGCAGACTTTTCTTCTTTCCCCTAAGGTGGCCCAACTTAATAACTCATTCCAGACAGACAGAGACTCCAATGAGGCTGGGTCCCTCTTGTCTGCAGCTCAGACTCCCCTGGACAGCAATTTGGACTCCCTACCCACACAAGTCAATAAAGCCAGCTATTGGAGAGAGGGATGGCTGCTGCGTCCCAGTCAGAAGCATTTGAGGCCATTTCCTTTCACTGATAGAGGCGAGAGATCCACTTACAGGAGAAATGCAGGCAGCTTGCACAACTGAATTCCATTACCCGGCCCTGCACAGGCTGTCCCATGGCCTGCCGTTAGCAAAGGAACAGGATGAAAGGTTCATTTTGCTTTCCCCTTTCCTTTTGTTAAGGAAAAAAAAAAGTCACTCATTAATTGTGTTAGGGCTCACATTATCTGTAGGATAGGGATTTATTTAATGAGACCCAATTTTGATAGAACACATTGTATGGAAAAATATCCTACAGTTAACTAGTTGAATATTAAGATTAATCCCTGTCAACTTTATGGTTACTTCCTTAAAGTTTAGATTGGGATTTTCAGAAAGTTAGAAAGTTAGCTACTTGTATAGCATGTTAATCACTCACAGAAGCCCTTTGCAATGGATTCCCATGAAGTCTTATTCCCTGATACAATAGTGGATAATGCTACTCCTACCCATGAAAGGAAAAACCGGTATCACAGCATAAGGCAAACATTTGCTAGAATATGTCTGCATTACATATTAGTTTTTTTAATATATATCTTTTTTTATTTCAAAGATCTGCAGACAGAAGGAGCAACTGAGAAAAATTTATCCACTGGTTCACTTCCCAAATGGCCAGAGCTGAGCTAGGCCAATGCCAGGAGCCAGGAACTTCTGCCAGGTCTCTCAGTCCAGAAATCCAAGACTTTGGGCCATCTTCCACTGCTTTTCCAGGCCATGCCAGGGAGTTGGATAGAAAGCAGAACTGCTGGGACTAGAAGCAGCACCATATGGGATGGCAGTGCTGCAAGGTGCAGGATTAGTATAAAAAGTCACTGAATTGACACCTATATATATATACATATACATATATTTATGTAGTTCATTTGCCTTTCAAATGAACTAATCAATCTTTAAAAAATATGTGATGGAAGTTCAACTGAAAGACAAGCCATTTATGTTTAAAAAATATTTTACTAACACCAAGACAGATTAGTTCACAGAGAGCATGCTAAGGATATAAGGACATGTTCCTCCTCTGCCTCCCTTCCTTTTCATGATAGTTTTGATTTAAAGTCAAAGAATTCATGCTCTGCTAAGAGTTCAACAAGTGAAAAACAGAAAGACCACTGTTCAGAAGGAGTAGAGAAAAGGTCTATAAACAACAATAACTGACTTAAACTGACACAAACAAGAACACTCCTAAACATGAATTTCTACGCTGATGAGATGGGAATGTTAAAAACAAACCTAATATTACAGCATTTGTGTGGGAATCAGTATGGCTTCAAAGTGCATTTATTGCTGGTTATTAGGAAGGAACAAATAGAGGTGTAGGTGTGGAGTTGGCTGAGAGATAACAATTTGGCAACATTATCTAATGCCACTATTTCCGTTGATACACAGGCTGATTTGTATGCCGTTTACCGTCTTTTTATATGAAACAACAGGCTGGTGATACTTTTTGGCGCCAACTGCCATTGAGATCAATGGCCCAAATACCCTCTTCAGTTCAATAATACAGGCAATGCTGCTTGACATGACAGCCTTGAAGCAGCAGGGCAACCACAAGGGAAGAGATTATTCATGCACTTAAGTGGCAAATGACATTCACACACATCCCACTCTGAAGGTATGGCCTATCATTTGCAATATTACAGCGATGATTCTGGTTATTACAGTGCCAGAATGGAAATAAGAACACCTGGGTTTTATGCCCATTTCAGATTTGGTATATGACTTTAGGCATCTCATTCAAACTGGCATTCTGAAATGGGTGTACTGCCACCTGCTTAGCAGAGAAGAATCCTATGAAAGATCTGACACTTATGTGATACTTAAATATTTTTCAGACCAATTTAACTTGAAAGTCCAATTTATAATGACTGACTGACATTATTTTTGGAAAATAAGTAAACAACATGAGCTGCCATTAAATCCTTTTTGAAAGGCTGGTGATAAGAAAGAAGTCAGGTCATGCAGATGAACATTACAGATGATGGCATGTGAAACTCTACTGTTTAAGGAAACACGTGCTAGGATTATGAACAATTAGTACTAAGAAAAGTTACAGGACTACTCAGCTCTGTCTTCCAATGCCCTTTAACCCAGAGCTGTTTTATCCCCTTAAAGGCAGATTTCAATTGAAATGAGAGAGTGCTTCATGACATCTAATCTTGTGAGCATCATTCACAAATGAAGGCTCTATCAATTGCCTTCTTTCTAGGAAACCAAGAGGAAATGCCTCTAGATACCTCAGCAACAGATGCCAAAAACCAGTTCATAAAACTGGTCCAGTTATGGTGAGAAAATTACCTATAGCAAAAATAAAAATGATGAGTACAGCTAAAGAGGAATCCTGGTGTTGTGTTATTATAGAGCCTACCACACTCAATGAGAAAAAGAAAATCTAACAAAACATACACCCGTCTCCTCTGCTCCAAGTGTGAGCATACAAGCAAAACTGAAAAAACAGATTTGTGCAAATGTCCACTGACACATGGCAACCATTCTGTTACTTCCTGCTACATCCCTGAAACATCACTGTGCTCTTCATATAGCTAACAGTCACAGCTTTGCCGTGCATTTCAAGAAAAAAAAAAATGGAACCTTGTGCTGCCTCAAGCTTTTCCCCAATGGCGTTCTCTTTTCTCTCACGTCCTCATTTGCTTTTTCTTCCTGGTTTTATTGGCCTTACTACTTCTATTCAACAGCCGCACAAAGACAATATGATGACACTCTTGCTGGAGAGCCCAGGCCAAACTGCTTTGCTCTCCCCTCTCTCCAATGAGTAGCCGTAATTAAAGCTCAAAAGCTTTAAAAGCAATCGATTCAGAAATGGTGTGGTGCAATTACCAACCCCGATGGCAGCAAAGACTTCCAGTCAAAGACAAGATAAATAGACTGTGCACTGGCACCACCTCTGTTACACAAGCAGTTCTCTGGTTGCTAAAGAGGGGGCACACAGGATCTAGTGTGAAAGAGGCCTGAACAACTGGGCAGCAAGGGCCAAAGAGGAGACAAGATTCTTAAGGGGCCTGGTGGAGCAGAGACAGAGAGGTCATTTCATGGTAATGGCCTCCACCTTATTCTTTAGGGGACCTGTGATCTCTTAACATATTTTTATTATGTTTTCCATATAAAATGTCTTGTCACATAATGCCTTTCTCGTGACTTTCTAAAATAAGCAAATAACTTCATGAAATTTTGCTTCCTAGAAGAGACATACCAATAGTTTAAAAGTCCTTAAACATTCACCTGGCTTTACTGATACAAACTTTTGAAAGCTATCCATAATAAAAAAAAAAAAAGGAAAAACTTGATCAGCTAGGCCCTCAGAAGTACTGAATTACCTTTCTGTTCTGTTTGTGCAAAACAATATTGTGAAATTGTAAAATTGTCCTATAAAAATCATTCCAAGAGAACATTACTAATATTGTATGAAAACTACTATGGGACTGTGTCAAATACTTTATTAAAATAAATAAATAAATACATAAATAAATAAATAAATAAATAGATATTGTTATCAGTATTCCAAAATTTGTACTTTTTCTTAGTTTTTCTCATTATACATTGTCATTTTTATATTTAACTATGAATGTACTTTCTCCTAAGTCTTCAAGGAGATCGATCAATTGTATCGGAAGCCCCAGCATGAACAGCTTGGTCAGATTAACACAGTGACTGACAGGGAACAATGCAGGCTTAGAGTAACAATGCTTTATGTTATGGTTTCTAAGCCTTTACAATTATTCATAATACGAATGCTGACTAGAAAGGAGACACTTCTTGAACCATGAACAAAGTTGCTAATTATGAGGGTTGCTGATGGGTTTTCTCATACAATAAGTCCTACAGACAAATGTGGCTGATATCCACAGGGTTTTGTTTAGGAACTAGGAAGCAACAGGTGATCTTCTATCACCCTTGCTCATGTTTCAGATTTTTGTTACACATAGGGAGGTGACATTTGATTTGAGCCTTAAAGATGAGGCAGAACAGGTGGGGTTACTCAAAAGAAGAAGCAATGAAAGGGATCTCAAAGCCAGGGAACGATACAAAGAGAAGCATGGGGTTCTATGCACTGTATTCATGTCCATATGCTATGTCCCACCAGAATGACTAAAATACAGTGGATGTTCATAATGCTGGTTGAATTGAGGTCAATTCATTTATTGCATCCACTCAGAAATGACTTGCTCTACTCTGTTTTTCCTATAATAAAACGGGATTATATTGGCCTACACTTGTCTCACACATATAAAGTGCCATTCAGAAAATGAATGCATGGAAGATTCTAGGCACACTCACAGATAGAGCCTTTAACAATAGATGCTGAACAATGGCCTGCCCTCTCAATGATGTTTTGTATAGGGCAAGCATTTTTCTCTCCCACTTGCCACTGTGGATTAAAGTGGTGTGTGGGGGAGAAAATGTGATAATGTTCGCAGTCCACCTACATTCCTCTGCGACACAGAGGGGTCGGTGTTCCCTTCCTGGAGCACTTTGTGTTTCTCTTTCTAATCTGCCTGAGGCTGTCTGAAAGGAAGGGCACAGACAGCGACTGCAACCAAAGACAGAGGTGAAACTCTTCTAGGATTATTGGAGTAGGGTGATCGGGCTGGGACACTACTGTGAAGATAAACTGAGAGTTGATGTTCTACTCACAAAACAAGCTGGCAAAGTGAAAACACACAATCCAAATGTATGTTATCCCTAGCACAGTGAGAAAGTTCTCACCGAAACAAAGGGCAATGTAATTCAGGAGCACACCACATCTTCTATCCAAGCCATTCCTTCTGCGTGGACTGTCTCCTGTTTCTCCTCAGTCTGACAACTTGGGCAAAGCAGCTCTACCTCTGCCAAACCTCTCCTGAATCTAACAGGGGAGCAAATGATTTCCTTCTCTCAGCTTCCTGAGCAAAGCATATTGAGAGTACTTTTATAAGTTCCTGGAAAAACTGACTTAAAATATGTTAACTTTGGTGGATAAAACTTCGACATTTTTGCACTGTTTTCATAATGTAAATTTTGCAGATACTTTATGAAGAGCCCTCATAAACAGTTATCCTATTGGAATCAACTTGGTTTTGTTGCCTGATTCAAGTAGACTCTGAAAGATCAATGACAATCTCCAGGTTTCGCCTTTCTTTGCACCCTTAGTATCTTAGACGTTTCCAGTTATCCACGTAAATCCACCGTAAAGAGTGCCTATAATTATTATTGATCTGTAGGGTAACATATAAAACAACCAACTAAGTCCCTCATATTGGCCTATGCAGTAAACCCAACCAAAGCCAGGCACAGTCTTAGTTTGTTCTCATCAGGTAATTTGGTTTCCCTGCTGTTTTCCAAACATACACCTCCCACTGGAATGTCCTCAAATCTCAGCACAGCATAATGAGGCTCTCCTGTCTAAACTTCCTTGCAGGTTTTATCCAACGACCTCCTAAAGTACCAAACTGAAATGTACCTAATGAAATGCCAGTAGGATCTGGATTTTTTCACCCCTAACTATAATGGTTTATAACAAATGGCTTATACTTCATTGGAGAACATCTCAGGTGTTACACAGGAATCCAGCAGATAAACCAAACTGTGTTGAAAGAACCTCCTGAGGAAAGAGAGACTGTAGTTTCCTCATCATGGGGTCACTCATAAAGACCCTAGAAGTACCTGTAGAAGCGGGCATTGATCTTAGCATTTCCAACATTTAGCCTGCATCAGCGTACCTGGGTACAACTCCCAGCTCTGACTTTGGCTCCAGTTTTCTACAGATGCATGCCCCTGGTGATGGTGTCACTCCCTGGGCTCCTGCCACACGTGGGGGAAACCGGGATTACAGGTCTGACTTCTGCCTTCAGTCCCACCCCTGCTCCCTGGCCAGTCTAAGCATTTAGTAAGTGAACTGAAGGATAGAGGAGAGGTTTCACTCTGCCTGTATCTACTGTCTCTCCCTCTCAAAAAAACTCAAGGAATAAAAATTTCTTCTAAAAATCCAATCAAGATTTTTTTAAAAAATGCATTGCTGCCTGCAAAGCTAAGAGCATAATCTACTTCACCTTTTTTTTTCCTTTTGTTTCTAGCAAAATCTAATTAGGAACACTGTGAGCCTCTTCTCTGCATTCTCAAATCCATCCTAACCTCTAGGATGCTCCTTGCAGACAATCTGACGCTGGTAGCTGGGCGCCAAGAGACCCTTTGTGCCTTCCACTAAAGAGATCCCTGCTTCTGACTCCCTCGACTTCTCCTTAGGACGGCTCTAGTTTGACAGTTCCCACTCTTCCCTCATCTGCAAGGCACATAAACAAGCAGCTATGGCTGGTCATCTCCCCCTGACGATTTTTAACCTGTCTTTCTAGCATGGACCCGAGTTAACAAATAAATGTGAACATCATGTTCATTTTCAGTCTTATCTTAAATTGCTGGAAGAAATATTTAGCTGTTTCCAATAGAAAAAAAAATAGAAGTGAAAAGTTGAAGTATGTCAAGTTCAATCAAGAACTAAAAGCATCATGCATTGTTTGCTAGAGTTAAGAGTACACAACGATTTTCAGCAGCTCTGGTATACATTTGGATTCTGTGTAAATTTCTACAGCTTTTCCCCACTCTGTATTCTGTCCTTTCCTGCCCAAGCCTGTGTCCACCGCCACACCCCTCTCTTCCCAAGAAAAAGTGTTCTCTGTCTCTCTGCTCATTATTTGCGGTTTCCTTTTGAACATATCTCCCCAGTTTACAGTCTTATGGATCAATCTACCCCTCTAACTGTCCTGTCCCGTGCCAAACAGGTAATTTACACAAAACAGAGATAATTTACATTGAAACTGACCTTTCCCTGGGTTTTAGTTCTTCAAAGCCCAGCATTCAGACAGGATACGGATGATTCCACCAAAACAGATTAACCCACCACAGATCTCCTAAAGTAATGTGTTTACTTCTCAGAGCAAAGGTTCCTGCCTGTTTATTATCAAGTGTCTTCCAAGCTGTGCAAAGTGTTAACAAAAACATTGGTAAGCAGAATATAATGAGACAGTTCCATCTGGGAAAGCTCAGAATGAGAGAGAAGTTAGACTGGGTAGTAGGCAGATAGGGCATTTCTGGGTTCCCAAGTCATCACTTTTTTCTCAAATATAAAAGGATATTTTCCCCACCATGTCTTGGATTCACCAGAGCACGTTCGTCTGAGACAACTGCATATTTTAACATATCAAGAACATGCTTCCCCAAGAGACAAGCGTGACATTAACATACCAGGAAGGGCGGGTGACACCTTTCTGGGCCTTTAATCCCAGAGCCAGGTACTATGGAAACCAGGAATTCTCCTTTGTTTATGGAGAAACATCTTTGAGATGAACCTTTAAAAGATACTATCCCCACCATTAATTTGGGTTTTTCTCTCTTTCCTCCTCCTGCCACTATGGCAGGAGGTACGGTTCTTTGCTTTCAAAGCCCCCTCCTGTCACTAGGACAGGAGCCTACCTTCTCAGCTTTTCTAATAAACCTTGCTTTAAAACTAAACTCTGTCTGCATGAAAATTCTTCTTTCCTGCGAGACAAGAATTGAGGTTGCTGCAGTATTCTGTATCGAAAACCCTACAACAAGAAGGGGACTCAGTAAGAAGACATTAGCTTGAGCCTTTAAAAGTGATTCTCAAAGATGAGGACTTAGTAAGAGAACCAGCGAACAGCAATGCCACTAAACAGCGTCTTTAGCTCCTGGCTGTGTTTTAAAGTCCACAATAATATCCAGAGCTGCCAGCATCATGTTTCATGAAGACAACACCAGTGCTACCTCTAATGTGAAAACTTTCTGTCTTTGGCATCATTGGAAGGGACCTCCAGGACCCTATTCATGGGGTAGGGTTGTCCACACAAACATAGGGTGGAAGTTGGACAAACGTGGGGTGCACTAAGCAACTATTTTAGTAGAGAGCAATTTTAGATTCCCTGAAATCACAGATCCAGCTGTGTGTTTTGCTTGAGCTTCCAGCTATGTCTTTGGACAAATTAAATTATTCAACTTCCCTGAGTCTCATTATTTTTCATAAGAAGAATTCTTGATACTGACCAACTCATGTAGGTCAAAGGAAGATATGAACCCTTTATGTTATAATTACAATCAATCTTCATGAAAGCCTTGTGACTCATTGACAGCATAATTAGGAGGCCTAGAGGGTTTATGCAGCCATCGAAATTCCTGTAGCTGCTGAGTGGGGAGCCCCACACTTTTTCCAGAATGCCAGACTGCTTTCCACTATAATGCACAGTAATCATACCTGAACACTTTTTGAGCTTGCAATGAAATGGCCATTATGCATTACAATGCCTGGAACAGAGCAGGCACCTGCTAACTGTTATTTTCTCTCTCTTCTCTTTGCCCTATACTGTGTTTTTGCTATTTTAATTCACTAGAGAAACAAAATCAAAACAGCAGCAACACCATGTATTTGGAAATAAGTGCAGAGCAGCATTCTAATCCACAGAATTGGAGAATGCCGTCATTTGGGCATTAACATGTCTAGGAGACACATACCACTGTTTGCACACAGACCCACAAAATTCTAACTGAGAGCATCTGGGCTTACTGGGAAAACAGTAAAACCAGATGTGCCAACCTGAATGTCCCAGGCAAAGTGACAATCACACATGTCTCTACCACAGCATCTTCTGCCATCAAGTCCCAACAATGGTCGGGTGCATTTTTCATGAGCTGCTCATTCAGTCATCCCCAGAAATACTAGAAGTTTCCCCAGGGTTAAATTAGCAAAACAATTTACCCCCAATCCTACTCCCAAACCTTCTTAGTGTCCTTTTCCAACCCCTTCAGTCTCACTGAGAATAGCATGGGTTCCCAAGTCAGTCCCAGGTCCTGATGCAAATGCTACAGGACCTAGGCCTGTGGGAATAAGGACACACAGCCCCTCTGCTCAACCCACTTCCTGGGTTTCCCCAGCACTCCTACAGAACTAGGTGTAATCCTGATGGGACGAGAAATAACTATGCATATTTTCTTTCAAGAGAGAAAGAAAAAGCAACAAAAGATTCAGAAAGGTGAAATAGAGTCATCACAACTCATTAAAGCTATGCTAACAAGTCTATCCTAGTGGAAGTCCAAATCATCCCATAGTGGGACCATTCAAATGTGTTTTTTTCTTACTATTTCCATGCTTTCTTACTTAGGCTACCAAAAGAAGGAAAATAATAATCCCTTTTGGTAATCCCCAGATGTTCACGCTCCTTTTCCTTCCAAGGGGTTTCTGATTTTTAGGCTGGAGGCCAGAGACTGCATATGAGTATAAGGAAGAGGGTTGATACTTTCCTATTTATTTGCTTAGTATTTAAGAGATGCATTGATTTCTGAAGGTTTCAAGAAATGTCTCAACATTCCTGAGAGACAGCTATAATCAAGCCCATTTTATCACTATGAAAAGCAAGACGCAAACTGTAAGCACTTTCTTTAGGCCACCTCGCTTCCTATCAATACCTGAGTGCCAATACCGAATCAATACTGAGCTGGGACAGTGTCCCATGTTAAACTTGTTTTGGAAACTCATTCTCTCTTACTTAATCTCCTTAATCTCTATCTTGATTATGTGTGTTCATGCCATCCTGATTTACACATTATTTATTTTGCTCATTTCATAGTAGCCACTGGAGTAAATGCCTTACAAATAGTAACACATTTAATTACTAGAACAGCACTTTAAGGTAGGCATAATCATTCTTCATTTTGGAATTGAGGAAGCTAAAGTTAAGAGTTAAGGAATTTAAGCACAGTCACATAGTCCTCTACTTTGGATCCCGTGTACTCGGATTACTAGGACTAATTCATGAATTTTTAAAAAATGATTTCAATGATTCATTTATTTACTTGTTGAAAACGCAGAGCAACATGAGGGAAAAGAGGGAAGGAGAGGTGCTGGGGTCCATACAGTGGGTGTGGAGGACACGAAGGTGTGTGGAGAACTGTTCCCCTGCAGGTGAGGCTGCCAGGAATTTCCCGCTGCATGGCAGGGCCCAGTGGATGTCTCTGCAATCACCTGAAGGCAGTTCCACCTCCCTCTGCATGGACACCCGACACCCCCCTCCCACTGAGAATTCTGTAATCTATTTAGGCATTGTTTGTGGTTGTGGAATTGGTTTTTACTACCAATATGAGCTTGGAGGTTGATGTGCTGATTGGCAATAGGGCCTTTTAGAATTCATGCTGTCTCTGTCTAAGTTACTGCCATTGACCATCCTTGATCTTTAGGTCCCTCTTGTGATGCATTTCCTCCCTTAACTGAGGGATTGTAATAGGGATGTGTTGCTGATTGATACGTGCTGTCTATTGAGAACTTCCTGACCACAGGGTTAGGATGGCTGATATCCTGCCTCAAGGTGAAACAATTGGCAGAATTATCCTTAGGAATGCCCACTTGACCAGGTGTGAAAACTCGGTGCCAGAGTTTGTGATGGTTTCTGTATAAAGAGGATAGCTTTCTTGCATTGTCCATTATGATCATGAAACCGTAGTGGTCCATTTCTTTTCTTTTTACTCCACACACCCTTCTCAAGCTCTGAACTCAGTTGGAGTTGACCTCCGGCACAGAGGAAGAGAGAATCATATCCACTAGCTAAATTCTCAAATGGTTGCAACAAACAACAGCTAGGTCTAGGTCAGGCCAAAGTCAGGGGCTAGGAACTCTCACTCAGTGGGATATGGGTGGGCCATCTTCTACTGCCTTCCCAAGAGCATTATCAGGAAACTGGATTAGAAGTGGAGTAGCCAGGATGTGTGCTAGCACTGTAACAGGAAATGATTGTATTACAAGTGGTGGTTTAACACTCTGCTCTAGAATGCTGGCCTTGTATTTTTGCATATTTGGATACTTCCTAACATCTTTCTTCCTTGAGTGGCCTTCCTGATCATGGCTTTTGACTTCCCTGAATGTAAGCCTGACACCCAAGCAGCCTTAACTTGGTTCAGACAGATTTTGACAAGTGGGACACTCACAGTAACTGTGTCAACACCTCTGAAAACGTGTGGAGTGTATAGTTTGGGGCAGACACAATTAAGCAGGCAGCTAGAAGCTACTGTGACCTGTCCCACATAGTTGAGAAGAATAGGAACTGAAGCAAAGAAAGGACCTTTCCAGAGGGAGGAAATGCACTTTCTGGAAGAACAGTATTCTTTATGAGAATTCTTAGGAGCAAGATTATCTTTCAACCCAACTTTAAAATACACCACATGAAAAATAATCTATAAAAAGTCAGGATGTAACATAGCAACTTTGCGAGGCTTTGATGTGCTCCTAAATAACGAGTCCCACACCTGTGCAAGTAGGTCTGACCCAGAAAATAGAAGATAGGCTTCCTCAGCAGACAGAAGTACCAAGTACAAACTTTGGGGATCTCTCAGGGCACAGGATACATTTGGAGCAATGGTCACACCACTTTTTATCTGCAATAAATGGTTCTGCCTTTTTATCAGGTATGTGCTAGCACATCAGACCTGGTGACAAATATTGAGACCAGCAGGGAGTGTGAATCTGCATAGGGTGCCCATCATTTCCACATGCACCCACCTCACTCCCTGATGCCCACAGTGTAGGGGGTGTTAGCATAGAGATGCTGACTTCAGGACTCTGAACACTGGGATGCACTGAACAGGATAGCACTCACTCTGGAAGGAAGGATGTATGGCCCCAATGGTTGGCTCTCCACCGCCCACGTAGGACACCCAGATTGAGTTCCTGGATTCTGGCTTCAGTTGGGCCAAGCCCTGGCAAACTAAGCTGTTTAGAGAATTAACTAGGGGATATTTCTCTTTTAAAATAATGATTTGAACATGAATTTATAAAGATCACATGTTCAGAAAGTAATAACTGAATTGGAGTGTAAATCACCGACATTTTAGCATATATAACCTTGTTATGTTTGTAATCTCCAAAAGGAAACTTCAGCTTTAAGCACAGATTCCTCTTCCATTTAATTCCTTCCTCCTTCCTTCCCCCCTCCCTTTCCTTTTTTCCTTCCTTCCTTCCTGCTTCCTTTCCCTTCCCCTCTTTTTTTCCTTCACTTGAAAGTCAGTTATAGAGAAAGAGAAGGAGAGAAGGAGATCCCCAAATGGCTACGATGGGACCAGTCCAACAGTGGGAGCTAGAATCTTCCTCTGGGTTTCTGATGTGGGTGCAGGCACCTAAGGCTTTGGGCCATCTTCTTCTACTTTTCTAGGCCTTTATCAGAGAGCTGGATCAGGAAGTGGAGCAGCCAAGACTAGAAATTGCATCTATATGGAAAACCAACACAGCAGGTGGAAGAACAGCTTGCTACACCACCACGCAGGCCTCTCATTTTCAGTTTTCTAAGACACATCCACCCCTGGTTGCTGAGCAAGCAGTATGGAAACAATGCACTAGTTCATACATGGATAACCTATGATCAGGGAAAATTAAACAGAGAAAATCATTGAATCCAGAGAGAATCTTCACAATTCCCATGACAAAACCATTTTATATGTGTTAATTATTCAGTTCCACTCTTACAGTCGAGTTCATTCTCAGCACAGGATCAGTGTCAGTGCTGACATCTGCAGTCATTGAGTCAAAACTGTTTTTGAAAATCTCAAAATGTATTCATTAAATTCAGAGTAGTATAATCACCAAGCAAGCATAGTATTGGCCTTTGCTTGTAGACTTCACAGTTTTTTTGTTTGAGATCAGATTAAATTATTTGCATACATGTAGGGACTGTATTGCATGAAACATATGCAGAGGATCTATAAGGACTAGACTTTCGCATCACTCAATGACAGCAGACACTCGCATTTTGAGAAGCCTGTAGCAATGTGTAAACCTGGATCGTAAACAAATTGAAATGCAGAGTGGTTAGAATTGCTACCTTATTTCAACTACACCTGGGAGTCTTCTCACTGCGACTCCCAGTCTCAGTCTCCTTGTATCACCTCTTCTTATCTGCATCACCGAGTTCACATAAAGCAAAAGCACCCATAATGTCACTACTCAGTGATCACATGGGGAGTGATTCCCTGTCTACGCAAATCCAAAGACGTAGGTCATTAAAGACTCTTCACCATGAGATCTGGTGCTCAGTACATGTGCTCAGTAAATGTCTTTCTTTGTGCATGTGCTTCTAGGATTTACGAAACATGTAAACCAATGAACCCATGCAGAACTCCCACCTTTTTCCTAACTCCTTTCTAGTTGCCTCTGACTCTGTGAGATCTAACACAGCTCAACAATAGACTACAGGACTGGCCCCTACAATGCTGGCTGGTTCTCAAACACCCTGGTGTGAAGAACTCTGAAATGAGGAAACCAGAGCATAAGGTCTGTTTCATTGGCTTAGGAAAAGTCTATTTCAAATAATGAATGTCAACATAATTTGAAGCACTATCTGGCTTGCTAATTAACTGAATTTAGACTCTTTAATATATATTCAGTTTTTAGTGTATTTGGTATGTGGGAGATTAGCCACATCCTTATTATTTGAAAGAAAGTTTCTAGAGGCCATGCAGAATGTATTCTTTTCATTGTGTATAGTATTAAAAGAAGATAGACTAATAACATGTTGCTCATGGTGATACTCTAAGAAAAAAAATTAACACAGAATTTTCAACTACACAATGTAATTAGAAGCACTTGTATTTTGCTAGAATATCCAACCTTCAGAAACAAAAGGTTATTTAATGTCTCATTGCTCCACATGGAGTGTGTGTGTGTGTCTAAATTGAATGGGCATTACTACAATGTTCTTTATATCCTTACACAGGGCATGCCCTATAGAAGGGCTCAACTAATATAAGTTAAATGAATAGATGGGAATCATAAAATTGAGAGATAAGTTGGTCAATTAGGGAGTCACTTGGTTAACATTTGATTTCAGCTATGGGCAGAACATTTCCTGATTGTTCTACACCTGTATATTACCAGACCTGTTGTCCATGAATATCTATTTCAGAAAGGACGCCCATTGTTCTATCCAAGTCTGCTCCTCTCTCCATGGCAGCCCCAAAGGAGCTTCACCTTTTCAAGAGTGAATAATAAACATGCAGCTTTTAGGGCTTCAGCTGAGGTTATCGATGGCAAATGGCTTGATGAATAGTCCTCACTTGAGTGATAAACTTGTATATCAGAAAGTAAATCAAGTGGAAAAGAAAATCTATCCACTGCCTGCCCTAGCAGTTGACTTATTTCTCCATTGAGGATTCATTTTCTTAGTTCTAACTGCCTCTGGGTCTTCGTTCTTTGCACCCATCTTCCATTCCCTGTCACCACTGAGGGGGTGGTGCTACCTATTTAATAAGGACTGTAGTGCCGTTTTGCACTTATAAGGGACTTTTTCATCTTGGAAATTCAGATATCTGAGATATTTCTACAAAAAATGCCCTTGGGAAATGCTATGTATTTGCCAAAGAAGCACAAAAATACAGTTTGCTTTATTTATTGGATTCCCTCAGCAGTCCTGAAATGGAATCTAAGATTACCAAAAATAATTTCATTCCTTATATCTCCAGTATATACTTAGTACATTATTAATATTTTTATTTTGGCACATTGACCCTATGACAGAAAGGTCTTTTCTTTTTCAGAATAAATGACTGAAAATGCAATAACTAAGTTACACATCCAGCAATTACAAGAGAAAGGGTTGAGCTTGGTAACTCAGGTTATCAGCACTGAACATTAGACTGCTTCTGGGCTACATAAGGAAAGCATGTATGAAGAGGTCCCATGTTGTAGTTAAATGCATTATTAAATTTTACTGGATTTCATTTCCTGTTATAAAAAAACAGTACATACATTCTTTCCAAACAATCCCTTAACAGTGATGCCTATTGGGTTAATCCCTGCAAAGAGATGAAAAGAAATATAACTGCAAGATGAAACACAGCACCAACAAGGAGTCTTTCATTTGGCTTTTTCTTGTCTTTAGAATAGATATTATCAGTGTGTGGTTCAAAACCAATTAAGCCTGATAAAGGACATTACCATCAGCAAAGAAAGAACATTCTTATAAGATTTGTGACTCTATTATGGCTCTTACAGAAGATTGAGAAACATTCTGGTTGTTGTACTTCACTACAACTGTGGAATATTAGACATGATTATTTTGATTCTTTGGTAATAAAAAATAGAAACAGGAGTAGCTTTTGACACCTGGATCATAAGATGGCATTCATAACACAGATTGGCTTATATTACTGGAAAGGAGAGCAGTCACAGAATACCAAACTCGCACAAGATCACTCTGAGACTGTGATAAAGTGAGACAAGACCACTCTTAATCTTATTTATTCATACAAAAAAACAAGTGCCTGCTTCACTAAACACCTGCCATTCCCATCTCCTGGCTATTGGCTGTTGCTTCTCTGCCATGGATAACTTTATTTTCATCCTAGTTTGTTCTCCCTTTAAAGAAGGTTCATGATGATACCCAGTTTTATTATTTCCCATCTTTGTGATCATATAATCACCTCCACTCCACAGCAAAGCAGATCTTTTCACAAACAATTTACCTAAAATCAGAAACCTGTGGCTTCCCATCCAACATCTTCTAAGACACTAAAGTTCCTAATCATGTTCTTCCCCCCCGTATCAAGTAACAAATTCAATCCAATCCACGGCAGGTGCATTTCTGATGGACTTTAGCTAGATTTAAGCACATGATCAAAGATTTTCCAGAGATAATCCCTTATGTTTATTCCACAGTTATAATTTGAACAGCTTTCTGTGTCTTTCAAGACAAAGTCCAGAACTGTTGTTAGATACAAGCCCATGGAATGTGGTTCTGCTTCCTTTCTGACTCATAAATTCAAAAACACATTTCTTTCTGAACATGAGCTGAATGGTGGAACCTGTGAATGTGAGTCTATGTGAAAGAAATGTCCTTGCAGATGAAACAGTCCAAAAAGAAATCATCATGACTTTTCTAAGTGAGGATTATATCCAATGACAAGTATCTTTGTTAGACAATAAAACGCATGCAGAAAAGCAGAGGCTCCCAGGGTATTCCAGACAGAGGCAGAGGCTGGACTGCTTTATTACTTAGGAGCCACAGGCATTAACAGGGAAGCATGGAAGGAATTGTCTCAGAATTTGCAGAAAGAACCAATATTGCTAACATCTTTTTCATAAACTAATTTTTTTTATTTACTTAGTTGACAGACAGAAAGAGAGCAAATGACATCACATACTCTGATTCACACCCCCAAAATGTCCAGGGTCCAGGACATTGTGTCTGGGAACACAATCTGGGTCTTTCATATGGCTATCAGGTATTAACCATTTGAGCCCAAACCATGACTCCCTTTCTGTGTATGTGCAGGGAACTGAAGTCAGAAGCCTGAAGTGGGAATCAAACCCAAGCAGTTGGTACACTGCTACTACTATTTGTTTTTACCATTCTGTTGAAAGGTCAAGTTTCCGAGAGGCCTTCCTGAACTTTTATCCTGTGCTTTCACAATCAGGATTATTTTGCTACTGGATGTTAATCCTGATGTATCCATCATGGTTATAATACAGTTAGCATAAAGGCCACAGGATTTGTTCCTGTACAATTTATAATAAATAGGAGCTGAATTGGAAAATGAAAAATTGCTTCCTGTTTATACATCCCTGAAATCATCTTTAGGGTGTTTTAAGCATCTTTTAAATGAACAGAGGCCAAAATTTTTTTTAAACGAGATATTGCCTGAAACCTGGACAAACTTCTATCCTCTTGAAAAGAATAATTGTTTAATACAAGCCTTTTGCTCCCTCCCCTTCTCACAGCCTCTCACTTTGTTCCATTGCCCTCACTTCGGAGTTTTAGGAAAAAGAAACCCTAATAGCAACACAACATGGATGGGATGCCGGCGAGAAACATTTGAGGTAAACAGGCAGAAATCTGTGTCCATGCACATACAGAAAGAAGGCACAGTAAATATACCTTGTCTCTTGTAGATGGATTCTTTTCTTTTTCTACCCGAAAGCACACAATTGCAATGGGGTATTACTGTACTGTATATGAGTGTATTGAATACTCAATGGTTCATAAATTCAGCACTATCATACCCATCTTGTCTAATTGTTGGGTAGCAATGTATCAGACCAGTGAGTGGTGAGCAACGACAAAATGCTTTTAAGTGAAACCCCAGGCTGCAAAAGTATGAATGAGACATGAATGTGAAAGAAATACAAGTAGTGCACATACTACCCTTTAAATAATACATATTCATACAAACACTGCTCTGTCCTCGAAGGATTTATGGCATCTTACCAAACAAGCACAGAGTGTCTCATCAGTGTCTCCCTTGCTGTGGCCCAGTGAAGTCCTGCAAGTTGATGTTGAGGCAGAATAGTACAGTGATTAAGACATGGATCTGGAGTAAGACCACTGGGATTAAAATCTAACTCAGTCACGTTCTGGCTGGATGCTCTGGGGTATGATATTCAATCTGTGATGTCATAGCTTCACCAACTATATAACTGAGACAACTTCAGAGAGTCCCTTCATGAACAAGCTAAATTTACTAAATTCCACACGCTAAGGAAATGTTTGACATAAAACAAAAAGATGAGAACGCATAATACCATACAAAGATGTCTCAAACATCCCAAGGAATACAAATTTTTACTTTTTTTGTCTTTCAGTCATTCTCCCTATTTCACACACGGAGAGCCTAACACTTGGAGAACAAGTAACCTGCTCACGCCACAGACGTGTTCACAATTAATTGTGAACTCAAATTCCACTTACTCCAAAAGGAAATCCTTTCTATTCCACTCCTACTCTGCTCTAACATTTCTATTCATTCTCTGCCACAACTAAAATCATCAAGCAGCTGTTGTGTCATAGTCATTACTCATTACCTGTCTATTTCCTGGTTTTATATTCTCTCTCTCTCTCTCTGTCTCTCTGTTTCAACCCTCTTCTTTCTCTGGATGGAGTCCAACATGCGGCACAGCACCAGGACAGGTTGTATTTGGACCATATGTTTTCTTTCCTTTGTTATTTACATTTCAACTCCTTAGGAAAAAAAAAAAACCTCCCGGGGGAAGATGTCACAGAATGAAAATGTACAATCTTCTCATGAAACACTTTCAACATAAGCTAGTTGAGCTTCTGCTCTTTTGGAGCACAAATGCTACCATGGGCAGCAGATGGCTGGGTTGCATGCCTCTCAGTCCATCTATATTCCCACTGGGATCTTGACAGCATTCCCACATGCAGGTGAATTCAGAGTCATCATCCTGGACACACACAGCCTATCTTCTATTGTCTCATTACTGAGCAGCCCAGAACTTGGCTTGATAAGCCTGTCTTAGTCCCCACGGTATACTGAGTCATACCTCCTCAATAGGTCAGATCTGGTCTTAGATCTCTGACATCACTGAGCAGGTGTTCAGCTTTCCCTCCGTGATCTTCAGTTTTCTGCTGCCTTTCCCAAGTAGTGAAAGTGTAGTGATCATTCCAAGGACTGGAGATGATAAAACAGCTGGAGTAGCTGGATGCAGAATGCACTCAACCTATGATAAGCATTCACGTGATTGGTTACAGAAAGTTATAACGCTACTCCTGAACATCAGAGAAAAATTAGTCCCGATTGGTATCGTGACCAACTGGTGAGAGGGCAAGGAAAAAGCAGTAAAAGTAGTGGAAGAACCGCTTATTCTCTTCCTTACAACATAAAACACTAGACTCTTACTCTGGAGGCTTCAATAATGAATTCCTATTTTCATTGCTGATGCAGTCTATCGATGCTTTGCACTCACAACACACTCGTGCTCTTGGAGATGCTGTGCTGGAGAGAGTTTGTGTAACAGTCAGGGAGCATAACAAACTCCAAATTCCCTTCGACAAGGTCAAAATTAAAAACAAGCTTTTCACTTCCAGACAATTAATTAATTTGTTTACACCATTTTTTTGCTTTGTTTCATTTCATAATTTTTCCTCTCCATTTGCCTAATCTCAAGAGTCTGTTATTAACTAGTCCAGGTGTTCCTCCAGGGTATAATGGAGTATAATTGAAGGGGCATTCCTGGCATTCATGGATTTCAGATCAGGGGATCACCAAGGAATAAAATCGACTTCAAAAACTGCTCTAGAACACAGCTTTGTGAATTTTCCTAGCTATACATCAGGCTTTTCCTTTAAATGCAGGATGCCTGTCTTAACATAACTCTAACCTCTGGCTACAGATAGGGACTGATTCTTGCAGTGTCTGGCCAAGAGAAAGATGCATGTTGTGGTCACTATTCCACAACGTGACCATGCCCCACAGGATCCTAAACATTTTATTTGTCTGTGTTCTGCTACATTTCATGAGTCATTCTAATGCAAACGGTGTTTGTGCCCAAGTGATCATTGCCACATTTCTATTGTGCACTCATATCTCTGTGTTTTCAACTGCTAACAAGCAATTCTCTTGGCAGGCAGAGTCTTTTCATGGCTTTTACTTTTTCTGTTTTTTTTTCCAACATTGCCATGTTTTTGATTCATTTGGGTCTCTCCCTATAAATCTGTGTTTTTAACTCTTGAATAGAATTCACACAGCTCCTCTGGGAGGGCTTCGTCTGAAAGAGCAAAGACCAAAAGCCATACAAAGTTCTGATCTTTGTACCGAAGTTTACGGAGTTTAGAGAGAGTAGGTTACACATTCACTTCTTTGCTCCACAGAAACAGTGCTTTCTCTGTCCCCAACACAGTGTTAGGCGCTTGAGATGCAAAATCTCTTTTAGCATAGATCTGATGCAATTATCCAATCATAGACCTTTCATGCTAAAAAGTTCTATTATGACAAAGCACTGAAAGCTAGTTCTATAAAAAAAAATGCAAAATCCCCTAGCATTCGCCATGAATTGGACAACTGACCAAAGTATGCCAATTGCCAATCATGCAAAAGACCAGAAAGGTGAGCTGAATAAATCGGTGGTCTTCTCTGAGTTTCAAAGTTGTCATCTGTAGCATGGAGCCACAATCCTAGAAGGATCTCCCAGGGTTCTTCCAGCCCCACAAGGGCGTATTCTATCTAGCTCTACAATTTTCTCAGAAGATGATGGAAAAGAATGGAAAGTGCTTCCAGTTTTTGGCTTTTCCTTTATAATAAAAAAAATAAGATAAGTGATATATTTCAAAATTGTGTCCATGTGCCTCACCTTATTTGCTGCAGGTTATTATCAATTTCTATTAAACCCTATAAAGCAACAAATCTGTTGAGCATTTTTGTTCCCCCAACTCTATCTAATAAGACTGAAAAATCATCATCTGTCCAATCTTTAACCTCTTGACACATCTAGCCCTTATTAGTTTTTCACAGATTAAGCACATAGTTTTACTGCTAAATAATTGTTATTGG
Organism: Ochotona princeps; assembly: GCF_030435755.1. Taxonomy (NCBI): domain Eukaryota; kingdom Metazoa; phylum Chordata; class Mammalia; order Lagomorpha; family Ochotonidae; genus Ochotona; species Ochotona princeps. The sequence continues at coordinate 14,973,838 of NC_080857.1, forward strand.
CACTTGGCAATTTAATTGTGAGAAAAGGAAGTTTGCTTTCAACCTTACCAAAATAAACTCTATACCAACAATTTTTTGGAGACAACTTTGAATTTGCAGGAAAAAAAATCTCATTGTTTTTCAGATGCAAAAATATTCTTACATGAATACAGAATCACCTGTCGAATTAAGAGGTGGTGGTGACACAGAAGGCAGCATGTTTTGGAGATAACAGCGTAACTCTCACTAACAAGTCAGGGTCTGAGTTAAACCAAGCCAAGCTGTAAGAACTCAAAATCACACCTCTCCTGAATAATTGCTGGTTGTCAGAAAGCTATTTTCTTTGAAGTAACTTTTGGCACTAGTGTAGAGGATTATACTTTGCACTGAATGAAACAAAAAATATCTACTGGGAACTTCATCATTAGCCTGTGTAGAGGAAGCAGCACTGGGTCATATTTATCAGTACAATACCAAGATGCTTACCCTAGCACCAACAAGTTACAGAATAACGAACATGCTCTTAGAGTCACCACCTCTGCTTTTTATCTATAAAATGAGGAAAATAAAAATACCTACTTAAATGAGATTGTAAGAAATAGGGGCAAATAGACAAGTACATATAAAACATAGTTATTAAATGTTTACTATATGCATATACTCTAAGGAACTAATGCACTCTAGTTTCTTATAAAAATTAGGCAGATATTAAGCTTAATTAATTGAAATACTTCACGTGTTAGTAGAATTCAAAGAGCATGTTTCAAGGTCCTTTTTTATATAATAGATTTTAGGTTTCTAATTGCAAAGATTTTGGGCATTGCTAAGAAACATTCCCCATATTGCTGATGATACAGTCTCCCCAGAGAAGAAATATTGAAACATATACAGGAGTGTCTCAAAGGTGCATTTATGAACTCAGCAAATACTTCCTTTCCTAACAGTATCAGTTACTTCACAGGATATTCTCTGTTTTATGGTAACATAACAAGCATGAGAGAGGACTTCAGTGAGAGTAAAAAAGTGAAAAAGGAGAAGAATTTCTGGAGCCTGGGTGTGATCACATTGAGGCAACTGAGAATCTAACCATCTGATGCTTTTCTACCTTTCTCATGGCAAGATCCCAGAAGAGAATGATAATATTTACACATCACACTGAGTAAGCTATCAAGGTTTTTAGGGCAGATGATGACTTGACTAGACTGAGAACAAAGTCTCAGTGGTCTCAGGCCAACATACACTAATTGAGAAGTTAAGGATTGGCGGTCTTCATGAAGGTTCGATGCACATAGTGGAGGGTCCCAGGAAAGAGAAAAATGTCATGTTTCTCCTTCTCTCCTATGCCATCACAGTATTTTATAAATCATGGCATCTAAATATTAAAAATAAATGATTTATGTAAATGAGCACATTTATGTTGGTAGAAGTCTCCTTAACATGCTTCAAAAGTTAAGGTGGGCTATATTGTGGTAGCAAATTAAACACCTATAGTTCACATTCCACTAGTTACACATTTATATCTCATTCATGGAAATGCTTGTTGGATTGGTATTCTCTCTCCATGTTATGTAAGACTCTAGAACATGAGACCTTCAAAACCCAAACAGACGAAAGGAAAAGATAGACCGGAAAGAGGAGTAGAGATGACTCTAAACCACCAGGCCCGAAGATGGTGCAATTCCTGATCATGGGCCACTGATCCAAAACAGCTGCAAATATTACAAGAGCAGTGCCTGGGAACCAAGAACACGGGGACCATCGAAGGTCACATTTTCTGTCCTGCTTGATCAGAATACTCTCATTTTCACATTTTATGTTACTGTTACCTTAGTAACTAATGTTTTTCCCTTAGCAAATCATTCTTATGCCAACAGAGATTCAGTAAGTATTCACTAAATGTAAAATATCATAGGGTAAATACATGCACTTGCTTATGCTCAAAAAAGACAGGAGACTAGATAGGACAATGGAAACCCATTACAGGGTAGAGTGAGGTATTCTGATGGTTTTATCAACCATACTGAGGATCATGCTGTAAACACACACAGTATTAATCCTGCATCTATATTGCTTTTTCTCTGACTTTATTAGTATCTATCAAACTGCAACATCCTATTTTCTGTGAAATGTCATCAAGGACATGTCTTTCCCTGTAGTATGCTTATAAAATGAAGCAAGCTGTAAAAATCATTGTCTCTGTTTCACCTTTTCATACCAGAAAATTTGGACAAAGAATATTCATATATTGTTAATAGAAATATTTGCTATCCCTCCTTCCTTAAGCTGATCAATTCATTTTGCAAGGCGAACTTGGTTAAAAAAAAAAAAAATCATTGAATGTTGTAACTGAAACTCAAATCAAGGCAGCAAACTCCACGTTCTTCGTTGAACAAAATGCTGTGTTTCTTTGTGCTCTGCTAACCCTCCAATAAACAGAAAAAGACATAAAATGATTTTTAAAAAGGCTTTGGCTCAAGAATCTAGACTTCTTAGAGATCACAGGGGGCAGGCATGCCCTTGGCTTTTACAAAGCTCATAACTTAGGGTAAAATCTGAAATTAGTTCAAATAATGAAATGGGACTTAGACACTTCAAAGAGGATTGGGAACGGGGGTGAGTGCAGCTAATTAAACTGTGCATTTAAATACAATTGCAATAAACGGGACTGGAGGGTTATATTCTTATCATCCCACTTTCTCAATGCCAGTGTTCACAGAGTGTAACAGTTCCACTGGGAGTTAAGAGGAAATGAGGCCTAGAGATAGAAAACATTAATGAAGATGTTTGCTCATGCTTCTGTGAGATAAACATGTTAAATCTGTGAGCAAACTATACCCATTTCTGTCTGTATGTTTTCAGTTCCAAGAAGCAAAGGGGGCTAGGGAAGAGTGAATGCTTTGATAGTACTGTACTTACTTATAAATCACCATTTCCCTTCTGGAAAGTCACAGCACAGAATTATTTTGCTCACTGATGAACACATACACACACATGTAGACCCTATACAAAAGAAATTGGCAACACCATTTCCCCTTCCTTGGTTTCAATGCTAGTTCTGCTTGCCTTATTTCTTTTCCTCAATCACAGCTGTATTTTTGACAGTTCATTCAAAAAGAAAATTAAGGAAAACAGATTACGACTCTCTTTTTCTTCATATCCAAATAGAGAAGCAGGGGGAACAAGCAGACAAAAATAGCTGTTTTGCCAACCTGAGAAGTTGTACAAGGAAATTCTTTCCCAGATTTTACCCAGGAGCCATTTGAAATTTTCTTCATATTTTTGTTCCCCGCCCCCTTCCTTTCTTCCTTCTTTAACCTTCCTCTCTCCCTCCCTCTACTTTCTTCTCTTTACTTTCACTCTGGAATCTAGTTAAATTATAAAAAATACAATACCAGAGCAGAATGGAGTGCTTTGGAGTAAATATAAATAGTTAAAACCAAATAATTAATTGCTTGGATTTCTGTTTATTCAAATCATGAGTGAACACAGGCTGGCTTATTTTAACTTTACTGGGCTTGGTTATGGCAATTCATATTTTAGATTCATGAAAGATTCCGGGCAGTGAAACTACAGAGCATATACACACAGTTCTCAGGGCCCCTTTTCCGTTTTTTTTTTAATCTTTTCTCATAATCATAAAGCAATGACATTTCAGAAATGATTTTTTTTCCAGTAAAGCATTTTTGGAGTTTTTCTAATGTCCTAATATCTATTTTACTTTATTGCCATTAGAAGATTTCTATTTCCAGTAGTATGCTTATTTTACTAGTCAACTAACCATTGACCATATTTTCTCTTGTGATGAAAGGGCTGTGCCAGCTGCTCAACACTGATGCCTTCATTCTCAGCTTTCAACAGGCAGGACTGAAGCTTACCAAATCACATGCTCTAGGTGTGACAACTAGTAGAGGCCAAGCTGGCGTTTACCCTGGTGACACCAAACCATGTTTTTTTTTTCTTTTTAATTTCACTGTGCCATACTGATAGAATGGCATATTCTATCATCTATTAAATTGAGAAAGAGGAAAGAAAAAATACATCCATTTTTATCACCACAGTCAAGGAACTCTATCTTTTGGTCTCGTTTACTCATTCTAGTCCTACCAAAATTTCAGGCTCTACCTTTTACCATATGAATTTTAGAAAGTGATGTTAAACAAAAAGAAGAGGATAAAAAAAACTGAATATCACTACTCATTGTGGACTTCTGAGTATGTATGTATCACTTCATTTTTATTCAACACAGATATTAAATAATAAATAAACATTAGTGAAACTACTACTAACTATTCTTGTAACATACTGTATTAAAGTACTTGATGTGTATTTGTCATTGAGGAAGTTTAGTCTTACCCCTCTCATATTCTCATACAAGGCTATGATAATAGTAGCAACTATTACGACATCCAGCCATGAGGGACAACAGTACCAGCCACTGGAGTGAGCTTCGGTTGACATGAAAGCATCCACATGTATCTTCTTTTCAAGTGAGTTTTTGTGAGAAACTGTAATAAGCTCCTCTCACAAAAAAATTTCCTTACCTTAATTTATATTGAGTATACCCCAAGATGCCATTTTAGATTTCAAGATGTGGGTATTTGTGCAGTGAAGATGATATTTTGGGGTACCCACATCCCAGATTGGAGTGTGTGGGTTCAAGTTTGAACTTTGTTTCAGATTATAGCTTCCAGCTAAGGTACATATACAAAGGCATTAGGTAACAAGCACCTGGGTCCTTGATATCCAAATGGGAGACGGGGATGAATTTTCGAGTTTGTTACTTTGGTCTGGACCAGCTTGGCTGCTGTGGGCACCTGGGAAGCATGCAACAAAAGCGAGTCTATCTGTCTCTCCCTCCCTCCTTCTCTCCCTTCTTCTGTTTGTTTTTTGCCTTTCAAACACTTAAAAATACATTTCTGAAAAAGTCTTTCTGTTTGTTTTTATAAAATTTCCTTTGGAGAGACTATGGAGAATTTTACCCTCATTCCTAACACATGGAAATAATTTTTCCCTTGGACTGTGTTAATAATAGGTTTTACTACTATCATTATTTCTCTGACTACTACTACTTACTACTAATTTTTGTTCTTTGTAATTTGGAAGGAAGGAAGGAGAAACAGAGAGAAAGAAATAAGCAAAGAGAAACTTTTCCTTTAAACACATCATTTCATTGCCACCACTTCCGTTTCCTTATAAGTTCACAATATGATATTTTTATATTTTACTTTATAAAAAGCTTTTTATTTATTTGAAAGGCAGAATTACAGAGAGATGGAGAGGGAATAGGAGAGAGTTCTTCCATCAGCTCATTCATCAATAAACAGCCTCCACAGTCTGTGTTGGGCCAGGTCAAACCCAAGAGCTTCTTCCATGTCTCCCATGAGGGCACAGAGGCCCAAGCACTTGGGCACTCCTCTAGGAGCAATGAGAACTCAGGCCAGTGTTCATTCGAAATGGTGGGCCAGCTTAACCCACTAAGCCACAACACCAGCCCTCAGCACCTCTGAATTTTTCCCATGGTTTCCATAACCTTCTGGTCTTTTTGAAATCCTCTAGAAAGACTTGTCACCTGCCATCCCCAAACAATACCCCATATCTTACTTTCACCCTAAAACAATTATTTCTCATCATCACTTTTGAGACAACTAATTATGAGTTACTATCAGTTGTATTTTCCCCTCTCCAAAATTTGTCAATTGCCATTTTGACGGAATTAGGAGGCAGAGCCTCTAAGCGGGTTTAGGTGGTGGCTAGGCTGTTTTGGAGGAGTGAGCTCAACACATGTTGCTCCCCTTCTTGCTCTCCCTTTGCCCTTCTACCACATGATGATGTTTGGTGTGCTACAGCAGTAAGGCCATCACACATGGCCAGAATCTTTTTTTTTTCCAATTTAATCGGGAAAATATTTCATATTCTTCATTGCAGTTAATGTTGCCATAGCTCTTTGTGATGTTGGCTTATACAAAGGAAATTATAGTCCTGTTTTGATCAGAAATTTTTTAAAAAAAATCTATGTAAGTAAGTCATTGCTGCCCTTATCGTATTTCTATGTATTAGCCTAATAATATTGTGATTTCCCTACTTTCTGCAGGCATGATTATTATTATTAATTTTTACGGCAAGATTGGCAGCAATTCAGAACTGTTGAACTATCAAAATTACTTGAGCAGGACCCTTGGAGCATGCCTCACACTGGGGACCTGGGATGGGAGGGTGACTGGGTGGGGTTTCTCCCTTTGCTTAATGTGGAAACAATGGTATTACCCACTTTCCTGTAGCCCTTGACCCTTTGTATCCTAATCAACTAAATAAGATTATTTTTAAAAATAAATAAATAGAAAATAAATAAAAACAAGGAAATAAAAAATAAATAAACAAAAACAAAGTCAGAATCTTAATAGCAATCTTTGCAGCCTTCCGAACAGTAAGGCAGGAACCTCCTCCTTCAGTTAACTAGTCTAGTATTCTGAGGTAACAGTTCAAATCAACTGTACTACTACTTTGTAGCATGCTTGGCTTTTGCTGCATTTGCCATTTTAAACCGCTGCTTAATTTTGATTCATTTGACTTTATTAGTGTAGGCATTTCTTCTGTATTTTGTACTGTACATATCTGGTGGATTTATACAGCGCCCACGAGTTTTTTTTCCCCAGTATTTCTAGCTGTATGTCATACACACACACACATATGTATTTATTGTTTATTTGTTTGCTTGTTTATGTTTCTCACTTTTTAGATTCTAAAGAAGACAGCAGGTCTATGTTTGTGCCAAATCACATGCCTAGCTCTTCATCTGCCACGTGGTCAACACCTCACAAATATTTTATGTTGCTTGAACTGGAGCAACTTAAAAATTTTCCATTGAAAATATCCTCTCCTCAATTCTAATGAATACATGATCAGGTGCAAAGAATACCAGGTTTGATGGCATCAGTGTTAATATTGCAGAAGATGAAACTGGAGTTAGTCGAATGCATTTTTCCCCCAGAAATCAAAAGAAGTAACATGCCATGTTTTATGGAAAAACCCTTTGTTATTCAATAATTGGGCAAAACTAACTCGTAATTTCAGAGATATGACCCAGGCCTTGGCCACAACAACTTCTTTCAACATTTCCTTACTCACAGTTATCCAGCCAATTTATCTAGTCATTTTTATATATTATTACATATTTATTTTTTGCCAATTACACATTACCCTGAATTTCCTCTTAATTCACCCAAGAAAACCCCTAATAACCATGAACTATTCTCAGTCCAAATGAGAATAATAAATCATGTTGAGTTTATCAACCTAGCACCGTTTCCTAGCATTATATTGACTTATTATACATGTATACAATAGGCGATATATTTAGGGCAATACGACCTAATGTCACTAATGGGAAAGTAGCAGTGCACAGTACTTATTGTCGCTTTGCACATCAGGTGCAATGCAGAAAGCAAAAGGAGCATCATGTACTATAAGCTGAGCACTTAAAGGCTGACCTGCAAGAGTCCTTTAATGTTATGGAAAGGGCATATTTTAGTCTGAGCTGACTGGTTCATTTGTGGGAGCAGTTGTGGTTGCATTTATTTCATGGCTGCCAGTATTAATAGGTTTGATGCTAAGGGGAAAAATAAGTCTCTTGATTGTTCAGTTTCAGGAAGGACAATATAGGACTCTTCATACTCCATACTAATTGCAGGGAATTCTGATCATAGGGAGATCAGAATTTTTGTGGCTTAGCTCAGAAATGTGGTGGGAAAGGTCCTCAAATGAGTTTCCTCCTCTCCAGCCTACTTCAGTGGAACCATTATGCCCTGTTTGCCTTTGTCAGTCAAGAATTGTAGGCAATACAGGCTAATTCCCAACTACCATCCACAATACAATTTTGCCAAACACATCCTCATTATGAGCGGCTATCTAATGCAGGCTTCCTATGCACTTCCAGTATCTATAATACTACAAGAAATGGAAGAAGCTCCCCTCTCAACTGTCCCTTGAAATGAGAAAAGACAGGTGCGAACACAGCACTTGAGGTCAAAGACCACCACCACTTGGTCCTCCAATTTATAGGAAAGTGAGATCTGCTGGTGTAGCAAATGTCATTGTGATACAGGTATTAACCTGCTCTAGATCTAAAGCATATTGCTTTGAAATTAAGGATGTATTCAGTTCACCTTGACCCCTAAATTCCAAATCTATCTCTCCCTTTCATAATCTACCTCAGGTTTAAACAATATAGCAAATGCTAGGGCTTTGAATGTGATGCTTCTATAATATTTCTATTACCTCTTTGACCCTCCTTTCATCTGGGCAACAATAAAGGAATTCTTGAAATGCCAGCTGACATGAGGTCTATGTGTGTGCACCATCAGCTGTCAACCTCAGCAATGCTGAGCAGTGAACACCATTTTTGCTTTAACTGAGGTATTTTACTTATACAGTAATTGGAACAGATTTTCCCCCCCATCACTACATTTTCAGAGAATTGGCTTATTAGACAGCTTGGTGGACAGAATCAATTAACATCTTCCAAAACAAAGCTTTCCTGATCTATTTTGTATGCAAACATAGCCAATGTCAAGCTGAGACCCTATTAAAGCTTTGCTCCTTTAGGTAACAGCTCTCAACATGAGAATGAAGAAATTCTTGACTATTAGTCAGCAACATATTTTTATTTTGTTCTTACACAGAATAGCTGCTCTTGGAATACTGACAACTGTGTGGCTTCAAGGAAAATTACATTAAGGAGATGGCAACAGATCAACAAAATCAAAATATTTCTTGATTTCAGAATTTCACTAGTATCAACACATACAGTGTTCTCGTACACTGAACATGAATATCATCTCCATTTACAATCTTTAATGGATATCCCACAGTCCAATTCCTTTAGAATTAATCAGTAGGGCCTGGTGCGGTAGCCTAGCGTCTAAAGTCTTCGCCTAGCATTCACCAGGATCCCATGTGGCTGCCGATTCTAATCCCAGCAGCCCTGCTTCCCATCCAGCTCCCTGCTTCTGACCTGGGAAAGCAGTCGAGAACAGCCCAAAGCCTGGGGACCCTGCACCCACTTGGGAGACCCCGAGGAGGCTCCTGGATCCTGGCTTCAGATTGACACAGCTCCAGCCATTGCAGCTACTTGGAGAGTGAACCAATGGATGGAAAATTGTCTCTCTCTCTCTTTCTCTCTGTGTATCTGACTTCCCAGTGAAAATTTTTTTAAAAAATCTTTTTTTTAAAATAAACCAGTATGGATATAATGGAAAACAATATGGAAATTATTTTAAAAATTAAAAATAGAAATACCACATATTCTGATTATCCTATTACCAGGAATACATCGAATGGAAGAGAGCCAGTATGTTGACTAGATAACTGCATTTCTATGTATATAGCAGGACTGTTTACAATAGCCAAGATGTAGAATCAAGACACCTATCTCTCATTGGAATAATAGGTGAAGAAAATGTGATGTACATACACAAGCCACTTTATGTGGTGAAATTTAGTCACTGAGATCAACAAGATTGATGCTTGAGAAAACTACATCAAGAGAAAAAGCTATTAAAATGAACTTACTGAAATGTGGAATCTAAAAAAAAAAAAAGAGGTCATTTTTTACAAAGTCTTTATCCCAAACTAGGGAAGGTAGTGGAATATGAGAGGAGACAGAGATTGGTCACTAGGTACAAAGTTACAGTAAGATAAAAGGATTAAGCTCAGGTACTCTACTGTACAGCACAGTGGCTACAGTGAACTATAATGTATCATATATTTCAAGAGAAGTAGAAGGGAGGATTTTCAGTGCTAAACCCACAAAGAAATAACACATGATGGAGGAGGTTATATGCCAATTACACTCTGCTGAATGTTAAACATTATACACAGATAACAAATCAAAGCACTGAACCCAACAAATGCCTACCATTTTAATGTCAATTACAATAAAAACTGATTGAGAGGAAAAAAAAAAAAAAACAGTTTTGCTCTCATTGAACCTAGGTAGCTCTGGCAACTGCAGCGTAAGCGAAGCATGTTGGGTTACTAAGAAGCAGTTTGAAACTAATGAGGTGACAGACCATTTCCCCAAGTAGTGGCTGAGGAAACAAAATGCTTTAAAATTGTAGTGATTATCAACTTGATACCACTTCAAAAATTCAACAGCTGTATGCTGTCTCCTTGGAAGAAACAGAGGCCCTTTGATAAAACCTTCACAAGGGATCCCCTTCTACTTCTTTGTAAACATAAATAGATTTATATCTTCCCTTTTCCATTATAGTTATTTTAAATAACACTTATTTCAGAGAAACACCACGTTTCTGTTTTTTTACCTCCACAATTTTTCCTGGAACCACATTCCTTGTTCATACGTTCCTCAGAGCAATGTACTAACTGTTGACCCTAGGCACTGACCCAAACCCCTTCAAAGAAAACTTCTTTCATGTGCCAGGTATACATGATTCAGTTTTTAGAATGGTCCTCACAATATGAAGGAAACTATAATCTAGTATTTTATACCCAGCAAAATTGCTCTCAAAATGTAAAGTCCACAAATAGTACTTAACATTCAGCTACACTAAAGATAGTATATGAATATAAAATTACTTAGTCAATCAAGCAACTTTGACAAAGACCAGTTATTAGCAGAGGATATATTTCCTGAAGATAGAATAGTTTTACTCAGGCTAAAACATATGAAAAGACAGATTAAAAATGAAAATGTATGATCTGATAATACAGAAATGTTCTAGCAAGACATATTTGGGAGGAAAAAAAAAGAGAATGAGCAATTAGAGAAAAATTTTGAATTACCAAGTCTAAGAATTTACATAAAATGATGTCACTTTAATGAATGAAATTGTATACATGTTTTCTCTATTAAATATTTGGAAACATTATTCCTCATTGTTGGTGGCCAAAGGGTCTATCCAACTAGCCTAAAAAATGACAGACACAATTGTAGTATGCATATACAGTTAGATCTGTGTGAACATGAATGAGAAATCTTTGAAAGCACGTAGCACAACCAGTATCAGCGCGTTTGTTTGTTTGTTTGTTTGTTTTGAGTTGATGAAGGACCCAAAGGAAAGAAAACACTAATTATTATTATTTTATTTTGCAACCATAGTTTTAACCATTAAAATATTGTAGTAAAAAGTGAATTGAAGAAGCAAAAATCTTCCAAAATAATGGGAAAGAAGCATAAGGCACTTTCCAAAATAAAAGCATATGTGTCCATGTTCACACTTGCTACCTCACAGCACATCCCTGTTCTCTGAACAGCAAGCAGCAACTGGATTTTTAAAATCAAATTTACAAACTCTGTCGGATCTGGAATACTCCAAGCCTTGTGCCTGCTTTCATTGTGCCCTGGGCACTGACTGAGGTCACCTGGAACACAGGCTGCATTAATTCAGCTACAAGCAGAGGTCTTCTAACTGTAGTGGCTCACTGCCATTTGCTCTAACTCTAGTGCCCTGGTGGTCGCTTTTACGCTCTTCAGGGCTGGCCAGCTGGCGTGGCCTCCTCATGGAAATCAACCTTCATTATTAGATGGAGTGTTAATGACTTAATTGATCTGGGACAACCTAAGTTTTCTCCTGCCCCAGAGGAGGTCTGGCTTAGCCAGTTCTAAGAAGTCAGAGAATGCAAATAACTGTCTTCCTCCAGGGGCAGTTTAGCTTGAAAGGTCAAAGTCTACCAGACACTTTCTTGTTGGTCTGTCTTTACCTCTTAGCTCTTTCTCTTACCCAAATGTGTTTTTTTTTTTTGGGGGGGGGGGTCTGTCAGCCCTGATTTAAACACACAAATTCCCCAGGAAGAGAGAGAAGCCTCTTTAGACAGCACATGTATTTCATGCCAAGGTAAACACTGCTCCCACTTTATGCCACTGGTTTCCCAGCGAATCAATGCAGAGCTGCTCATTTGTCCGCCACACTGTATGTACAGCTGGGAAAGGAGTTTATTATTTTCTTTTGAACACACAAATAAAACAAACACCACCAGGAAAATGGTGAGCAGAATGGAAGCAGAGGAGACAGGAGAAAGCAAACAGATGTGCGCTAAGCAAAGTGCCCATCAAAGGAACTGTCCGTTCTGACTGGGAGCACCCCGCCGGACCCCTTCCTCTCTTGAAGGGCTTTTAACCTGTCTCCCCGGAATGCTGCTTGAAGATGGCCCGTTAGCTGTGAACCTCTTCAGGGTTCAACTGAACTTTAGGAACACCTTTCGATCAAGCTCCTTTCTCCTGAACATCTCCGCTTTCTGTAATAACCTGTATCCATCCAGTGTCTGATCATGAGAGGCACACAAAAGCCTAGTTGGATCAGCCCCAATCAGGATAATTTTGAAGAGTCCTTCTAGCTCCTTGCTAGGTTGCCTGAGGTTGAACCCACCACACACCACTCTTTCTGACCCTGCATCCTGTATTATTTTCTTCTGCCCACATGTATTTCCTGCCCCAGAGGTATTTCTTAATCATATCCTGAATACCAAGCACAGCCTCAGACTTGATTTCCCTGGTACCAGCCTCACCTTGTACCCACAAAAAATATAGGCCATATGCTTTACATGTGACTCTCTAAACCTTCAGCAGCACTGCTGTGGATGTAATCACTCTTTGTTTATGAAGGAGAAAGCAATGGTTGGCGATGTAAGTTTTCACCAAAACGTACCTGTCCTTACATGTACAAAACATTTCTCCTACAACTATTCCCCCAAACAATTTAATTATAGAACTATTCAATTGTATTAGGAATTGTGAGTATGTAGAGGTAATTTAAAATATGTAGTGTTGGGACTGGAACTATGGTGCGGCCAACTAAACCTCTGCCTGTGGAGCAGGCATCCCTTAGAGGTACCGGTTCAAGACCAAGCTGCTCCATTTCCAACTTACCTCCCTGCTAATGTTTCTGGGTAAGCAGCAGAAGATAGCCTAAGTCCTTTGGCCCCTGTAATTATGTGTGACACCTGGAAGAAGCTCCTGGCTCCTGGTTTCTAACTGGCCCAGTTCACTTGCTCGCGCGCTCTCCTCCTCTCTCTCTCTCTCTATCTCTCTTTCTCTTTCTCTCCTCCTCTTTCTTCTCCTTCTCTCTCTCTCTCTCTCTCTCTCTCTCTCTCTCTCTCTCTCTCTAATTCTCTCGGTAACTCTGCTTTTCAAATATACATATCTATGCAAGTGTGTAAGTCATATGCAAATGTTGCACCCTATTATATGGGATCTTGAGAATCTATAGAGTTTGGTGCCCATGGGAGTCTGGGGATTAATCCTCCATAAATACCAAGGGATATAAACATTTTCCCATTTTATTCACTTCCTCAGTTAACCTCTTCTGCTTCCTTCTTATGAGAAATGATTGTTTACAAACAAGTTTCATGATGGGTTTTAATATAGCATATTTTACATGCTAATTTCCTCCATTTATTTCATGGCTATGTACATTTCCTTTGAACAGAAATATTAATTTATTGCCTAATGATATTTTTGGTTCTTGAGCAATATTCAACTTAAAAATGACTCCAGGAATTTCCAACAGGAAAGGTTCCTTGTAACCAAATGACTAAACGGGAGATCAAATTATCTTGTGGAATTTGTACCCACGGTCCTATGATTTGGGGCAAGAATGTTATCAGCAAAGCCATTAGGACCATAGTAACCTCTGTCTTTGCACATTTGCAAATAACAGAGTCATATCCTTGCGCTGATTAGCTCCCAAAGTGCCAAGCAAGAACGTGTAATTATGCACTGCAGTCCACTCTCCCGACAGACTGACATTACCATTTGCATCCAGGCCCATATAGCTACAGAATGTGAAAGTACTATTGAATAAAATTAGTTCATTTGGACCCACTTGGAGTAATGAAATGTGTCATTTATATTGCAGAGCTGGTTTTGTCTTTATTCACCACCGTGTTCAGCCTCCAGTGCTAAGGACAGATTATTGCCTCTGTGTACTACCATGAACAATGCTCTCCCTCGTAGCTAATGGAAGACTGTGGTTTATAGTGGGTGGTGAAATCTGTTCCTTCAGAAAATGTGAATTCCTATTCTAAATACACCAACTATTTTATAATAAGAGCAAGATTTCCCATACCTAGACATGTAAAACAACAGAAAACTATCTAAAGCATTCATTCCATGAACCACTAAGAGTCAAGGAAAACAGTATAGGGATCAGAGTTGCTGCCTGAGATTTAAAGCTTTTGCCTGCAACACAGGTGTCCCACACGGACCTGAGTTTGTGTCCCGACTCCACTTTTGATCCACCTCCCTAATGATGCACCTAGGAAAACCAGCAGAAGATACCCAAGTGTTTGGGCCCCTGACACCTACATGACAGACTAGAGAAAGCTCCTCACTCCTGGCTCTGGCCAGACTTAGCCCTGGTCATTGAAGCCATCTGGGGAGAGAACCAGTAGATGGAAGAGCTCTCTCTCTCTCTTTTTTGTTCTTTCTCTCCCTCTCTCTAACTCTGACTTTCAAATAAAATAAATCCTCCTTTTAAAGCTCTAGAAAATATTCCAAGGAAAGTATCAGATTGCAGAAGTTTTTTTTTCCAATGTTTTGAACATCTTGAAAAATATGAGTGATCTTTAGACAGCTCATAGAAAACATGTATTATGAAAAACTGTCCATGAACTTCATTGTTTCATTGCAATAAATGGATAATTTAATTTCATTATTTGGAATGTTTTGAAGAATCCTCATACACTATAAGAATTATTAAAAATTCATAGATTTTTGGCATAGATTTTTTTCATAGATTTCAGGGACTATATCTCAGGTTATCCAACAAACTCAGGCCCATTTAACTCATTTTACATTTTCTGTCATGCTGTTACATTCCATGCCATATTAATAATATATCTGCAGATACACTATATTTTGTATATGCAGATATATTATATTATATATATTCGCTGACATGCTATTCCATGCCATTTCATTAGACCCTCAGGAGCATGCAATCTGAGGTGGCATGGTCCTCAAATTCATGACTAATTTGATGGCATAAACTACATACATAGAACACATAAACAGTGTCACATATTCTGTAAGGATTAACCAGACAGATCAATGATGAGACTAAGAGATACAACCTACTGGGGATTACAGCATTCCTTTCTATCCCTGGATGATTGCTTTTAGGATGGCAATAGATACTAAAATTCTCAAGTATTTGTTATGAAGTGTAGAGTATATAAATATGCTATAAATATACCCCCAGTATATTTTAGAAAGTCTCCAAATTACCTGTAGTGTCTGCTATAACATAAATGTTACATAAACAATTGTTGTATTAGTTAGGGGGAAATAGCAGGAGAGCAAAACCTGCAAATTTAATAAAAATATAAATTTTTAAAATATGCATTTAATTTCAGATTGTGTGTTCAAGCTTAGCGGAATATGTGGGTGCAGAACTCACAGATATGGAGGTCTAACTGACTAGTAAATTAAGCGCCTAAGAAATATTGAAGGCCCTATGGTCTTATGGGAATGAGTCTTGTCCTCATCCAACTCTGGATCCTAAATATTAAGCTAATATTTATGCAGCCTAGCAAAATGTATTGTCTGAGCAGTTATTTTGCTAGCATTCTTACTAGTTGTTAGCCACTAAGTACCACTTTTCTCTTGAGATATTTAATAACACTGCAGTTTTTTGTCAAGAGGTACATTCAAAGGAAGCCATGCTTCACAAAAAGTCTTTTATTTATTTATTTATTTATTTATTTATTTATTTATTTATTTATTATCATTTACTGAGGTAGACAAGTGCCAATGATCTAAATTCCTGTTATTAATTCCCTGGTTCCCTGGTGTAATTCCTTCCCTTTGAGTATGAATGGATCTGCAACTTATTTGTATTTGAAAACAAAAAGATGTGACAATTTAACTCCAGTGATTATCTTATAAAAGATTCTATTTTGCCAGGAGACTTGACCTGGAGTCTGCATTACCAGCTGGGAAAAAGCCAGTCACTGTGAATTCCTGGTTCTTCAAACATCCAAGCTGCCACACCAAAACGAAATCTGTCAATAGCCAGAGGGAGTCTGGAAGCAGAGCTTTCCCTCGCTGAGTCCCCAGATGAGAAGACAGAATTGGCAAATCATAGCCTTCAGAGGTCAGACTCCTGACCTACACAAACTGTGAGAGAATAAATATGCATTGCTTCATAACACTAACTTTGTGCTTGTGCATTCCATATAATCAGGAAACAAATGCACACACCAAGTCTATCCACACTTTCATGTTCTTTGCTATGGGGCATGAGAAAGTAATATGAACATATGTCCAAAGATTATATACAACAATCTGTAAACCAGAACTTACTTTGAAAGCCACAGGAGCTGCTAGATAAAGACATCTAGTTCTTTAGTATAACCATTACCTCCTTTTCCTGGGCCTATGAGAGACTACATTCCCTAGCCTATAAAGTTTTAGGTACACATGTAGCTAGGAGAATGCTAACTGAATTAATACAAATTATGTTCAGCTTTAATCATAAAATCCTTCCATGTGAAGTCATCTATAATCTTACCCTTTCTAGCTGTTGGATTTTAATGCTGGGAAGTTCTTGTAAACCATGTTAAAGGTGATAACATCTTTATTGGTAAGTTCCAGTGTGACATTATTGAACCCGTCTTCCTGAACAATCCTTTGACAACTGGAATCACCATGAACTGAATGACTAAAATCAACTTTCCACTTCAAACAACTAACATCTTAGGACAGCAGGTTAGGGAAAAAAATAGTGTTTCTCATTGATTACATCTTCCTCTTACCATGACTTAATATGAAATGTCAGAGTGAATTGAATATTATAAACACAAATGAATTAAACTGATTATTTTACTTCATATTTTCAAATTCCAAAGATAGAGATACACCCTACAGGGAAGGTGGGAGGAAAAGCAAGCTGCCTACTGTCTTAAGAATTACTGATTTTTCAATCAAATAAGCCATTATTTTTATTGGAAACATTTTATCTCATCATGAAATATTTTACATGTGTAATATTCTTTTAAATGAATCCCTTACATCAATACAAGTCATATAAGTAATCTGTGAGTACTATCAAAAGTTAAGTTCAGGAATGAAAAACACTGATGTCCCAAATCCCTGCTCTGGTCCTGTTCCAGCAGTTAGGCATACATGCTGGTATTCCTGGCACACGTAACTAAAAAACAAACAAACAAACAAAAACCCTGGTCTGTAATGGATGGAATTATGCAGTCCATTGTGAATACACCTATGATTCTTTTTGGAATATGAAGTAATGACTACTCACAGAATAACAAGCAACCCAACAAGATGGATTTCGATGTATGATATTAAGGAGGAAGGGGCATTGATCAATGAGACCAGCTGCTTTATATACTTGGAGAAGAGCTCAGATTTTCAGAATCTGCTGTTCAGAATCTCTCCACAGAGGTAATGTAGTGAGAGTGTGGTTTGAAACAACTGACTGGGTACTGGAAGGAGGGTCCTGTATAGTATGGGTCTAAAAAGATGGAAAAACCAAGACAGTTTTGAAGAATTCTAAAACTGAAATAAGAACAGTCCTTATTACACTGAGAGATACAGAAACAGTACTTTCAAGTTGTGAAAACAGAATAGAACAACATCACGATAGAGAAGACTGTATTAGAGACAAATTACATATACATAGTATACACACACACACACACACACACGAGATAGATAGATTGATATTGGGTTGCATGACAAGTAGGAGAAAAGCTGAGGTCCCTTGGGAAGGTCCAGGTGCTAGAAAACAGGAGGAGGAATTGAATCATCACTTCATTAACTCAGTGTGTGCTAGGTTTCAGAGAGTCTGTGAGGCATTGGGAATACTCAGAGCAATGGAACTTTATCCACCCTTTTAATATTTCCCAACCAAGTAGACTAAAGTGGCGGGAAGCTATCAGAGGGCATCAGTGACATACCATTGCAGAACAGAAGGCAGGGCAGCTGACTTGGCTCATGGGTATCTGAGAAAGCAGATCACAGACATTTCTATCATGTCTTGAAGGACTAGTCTAAATTTGTCAAGTGTAGGAGAAAATAAAGGACAGTCCTGGCCAAGGAACAGGGTCTGCAGGGGGCAGACCTCTGAAGGAGTTAGTTGGCTCCTTTTGTTAATGAGGTCACAGTTTGTGGAAGTTAGGATGGGTCTTGGAAAACGGAAAGAAAAGGGTACAAAAAACTTGATTTGCTTCAGGAATGTTGTTATACTGTATGTTAATTTTACATGCCAGTGAGGTTGCTGGGTATTTATGTTTTCTACATAAATTACATATGCCCATAGAGTTACAGAATTTGTTTCTGAAACTACTATCAATTAATTTCCAGACAATTGAGTTCTATTATGTTTGGAAACTCATCTCCTTCCCATGTTTATCCAGAAACAAGACACATAAAATGAAAATCAACAAAGACAAAATCATGCAGGGGATATAATATATTACAGAGGAAAAATAATAAAGGAAAGATAAGTAGCTATAAAGTACTAAAGAAGAAATTAATGCACTGCCAATTGACTACCAAATCATTTAAATTCTAACGAGCTATAGCTAGAAATAGGCAAATATTAAGTCCTTAATCCAGCTCCCCCAAATTCTCAAATGTTAAGGTTCTTGGCAAGACAGGCTCTTTTATCAATGCTGTTGGGAAAAAAACATTTCAGGTTATTTAGCTGCTTTTACTTGATACACTTTATGCCCCACACAGTCCAAATGAAGAATGAGCATGTGAGAGCAGGCAATGGTTGTAGCTGAAGACAGGAGAGGAGAATGACAGCAGTGTAGGAGGATGTGACAATACTGATGGTATGGCAGAAACATTCTGGATAAAATGGTAGACGCAAACACTAAGAACAAGGAAGCAAATAAAGATTCATCTGCAAACCATTTGAGTTTTGATCAGAATAGTAAACAATTCAGGCCAACTGCATAAAACATAGAGAAAGCCTGGATTTATATTACATGCACACAGAGACAGAGACAGAGAGAGAAAAAGAGAAGGTTTCATTCCTATTTTCTCTTATGCTTTCTTACTTAAGGATAAGTGACAAAGGAGGAAGTCAGATGACATGATCCCATACGTAGCGGAAGCAAAATACTCCATTCAGAGATTACTGAAATACATAGGAGTGTTGAGGAAGGCTGCTGGTGTTCGATCAAACAGGAAAAGCTTACAGCCTGTGATGCCAGCGTCTCATATGGACCCATTTGTAGTCCAAGCTGCTCAACTTCTGATTTAGCTCCCTGCTCTGACCAAGTACTTAGGACCCTTCCACTCACACGAGAAATTCAGACAAAGTGCCTGGCTTTATCCTGGCCCAGTGCTAGCCACTGCAGCCATGTGGAAGTAAACAGGGAGACAGAATTCATTTCTCCATCTCTCTCACCCTCCTTCTCATTTCTTCTCTCTCTGACCCTCAAGCAAATGAAGCTTAAAAATTAACACGGAAAATAAAACAGCAACTGCATAATTCCATGCCTGAGAAAGACATTTAAAGTTTGAACCTATTTACAATATCTATGGGATAAATTTTAAAAGAACATGAAAGACCTCTACAATGAAAATGATAACATTTTAAGGGAAAAAAAAAAGATGTGGAAAACTGGAAAAATCTTCCACGTTCACAGACTGGAAGAATTTTCGGTATGATCACAATCAAAATACCAAGAATACTCTTCTGAGATTTGAAAAAAATCATATGGAAACACCAGAGTCCCTAAATAGCTAAATCAATCTTGATTAAAAAGTACAACAAACAAACCCGGAGTCACACAAATAAGACACATTCCAGGACAGTTATAATAAAAACAGCCTGGCACTGGCACAAAGCATAGACTTGGGGACCAACAGAACAGATCAGAGACCTCAGAAATTAATCTGCACATCAATAACCAACTAATATTTGACCGACAAGCTAAATCACTCCCTGGAGAAAGGACCCTCTAGGGAACACCGCACTTCTGCATGCAAAAGAAGACCCTTGCTTTATACCCTTACAAAAACCAACTCACAATGGATGAAAGCTCTACACCCAAGACCTGAGAAAACCAAATGCATTGAGGAAAATGAGGGACATGATGCAAGACATTGGCAAAAGCAAAAACTACTTGAATAACAGAATACTACTTGAATACAGCAGCACAGGCATTAAAGGAAAGAACACATGGGATTATATCAGGCTAGGAAACTTCTGCACAGCATGTGCTTCGAAAGAGCTTTTTGTTTCACTGGTCACTCACTCACTTTCAATGTGACAGTTTCCCAAGTTGATCAAATCACATTTGGAACTGGTTAAAAGGGATCTTGTTCCAGAATACACAACAACCAGGTTCTCCAAGAAATAGTGACGAAGACAAGGAAGGTATCTACTTTCACAGTAGATACCTTTTCATACTCTTCAAATGTTAGATTCAGACATGCATTTCAAGATACCCACCTAGGCCTGCACTTTTATAGACTTTTTAAAAATGTACCATAGGGCCCGGTGGCATGGCCTAGCAGCTAAATTGCTCCCCTTGAACGCCACGGAATCCCATATGGGCACCGGTTCTAATCCCGGCAGCTCTACTTCCCATCCAGCTCCCTGCTTGTGGCCTGGGAAAGCAGTCGAGGACTGACCAAGGCTTTGGGACCCTGCACCCGCGTGGGAGACCCGGAAGAGGTTCCTGGTTCCCGGCATCGGATGGACGCAGCACTGGCTGTTGCAGCCACTTGGGGAGTGAATCATCGGATGGAAGATCATCCTCTCTGTCTCTCCTCTCTGTATATCTGACTTTGTAATAAAAGTAAATAAATCTTTAAAAAAATAAAAATAAAAAAATAAAAATGTACCATAATTGTTTTATTCCAAGTGAATTCTTCATGCAACATCAAAATACCAATCAGATAAACACAAAGCCTAGTAAAATCTGATGTCACCTTTTTGACCATCCTCTCTCTCCAACCTTCATCCCTGCCCAGCACAATTACATCTCCAATATTTCAACTGAAGTCAAGATTTCAGATAATACTGTTTTAGAGTTACTGATCTGGGCTAGCACGCTGTTTTTTGAAAGAGGGAGCTGATTGGATGTAGGAAAGAGTGAGGGGTGTTGCGCAATATCAGATTTCTACTCAGCAGAGCTAATCCAAATTCTCTCTCAAATTGGGAAGTTCCTGAAGGATCTCTGTTTTCTCACTTTTATGGGTACCAGCCTGTACAAGATGTCCTCCAGCCAACCTTGCATCAGTGATACGTTTTTTAAATGGTTACTTTTTTCTAAACTCTGATATTATATTGTAACAGGCTTCACCAAGGAAAACACATGAAGAAAGGCTTTAGAAAAACAGTTGGGGCTCAATACAATGGTTCGATTGACTAAATCCTCCCTCTTATAAGCACTGGGATCCCAAATGTTTCATCTTTTAGCTGCTCCACTTCCCATCTATATCCCTGCTTTGTGGCCTTGGAGAGCAACTGAAGATGGCCCAAAGCTTTGGGAACCTGCATTCACATGGGAGACCTGGGAGAAGCTCTGGATTCCTGGTTTTGGATCAGCTCAGCTCCAGCCACTGTTGCCATTTGGGGAGTGAACCAGCAGATGAAATATCTTCATCTTTCTTTCCTTTTCTCAGTGGATCTGCCTTTCCATTAAAAATGAATAAATCTTGACAAAAAAAAAAGAAATATGGTTGACATGATAGGTGGGATAGTAGGTTCATGACAAGTTCATGAGGCCAACACATACTATTATTTCATCAACAAAAGAGAGGATATGTTGCTGGGCTCACTCATTCAGGTTGGTAATAAAAACAGAAAAAGATGTTCACTATGGGATCTGTACTTCTCATAGCACAGGCAGTGAGCAATAGCAACATTCAATGTGAGAGAGTCTCTATAAACATTTGACTCAAAGTTCAAAGAAAGAAACAGGTTCATGTGGCTTCCAATTCAGAAAGCATCATTGAGACATGGTCTTAGCTCACTGAATAATGTTAGTACTAGCTTCACCAGACATAATTAAGGATTAGGTTACCTTGACGGCTTAGTAAAATGAACAGATTCCTACCCTTGTGAAAATCGTTCCTTTGGTAGTTCTGGAGCATGTTTTTCCCAAGTCTCACAGTTGAGACAGCTTTTCTCAGTCAAGCACAAGAAACACTGTGTTAGTAGAAACCTTCTTTATCCGTTACTACTTAGGGAAAAGCATCAATATGACTCATGTGTCAGTTAGGCTGCCAGTCAAAGTTAGAATGGTTAACAACACCTACAGGAAGACTGCTAATGGCTTTATCTATGGTTATATTAAGAGAAATTTCCTTTTGTGACTGGAGTTCACAGATGGTAGGTATTTAGCATTAGTGTATACACACACACACACACACACACACGTAAGTATATGCTTAGTATCTTCTCTGTCATTTGACTGTGTCTTATTGACCTCATCACAACCCACAGAAGAGGAAGATTCAGAAGCAAGCCAGTATGACAGGCAAATGGCCCAATTATGCTGAGCCTTGATGTTCTCTTAGAAAAGCAAATCCATGCAGTGTTCTAAGACACAAAGGGAAGTGGGAGGCCCTGGAGAGTGTTGTTAGCTAGGAAAGATGAAAGGACAGCAATTATTCTAATCATCAATGGAAAAGGGTGCACTAATGCCTTACATAATTGCTGAGTGAAGTGTGAAGTCAATAATTTTAACTAGCCTTTCAAAGAATTATTTTGCAACGGAAACTAATTTTATTTTTCATCCCCTGGGCTACTGAAAAATATTAATCCCACTGCCATTCAACAGTGGTCAGCACAGTCAAGTTTCAGCAGCTTTCATTGGGGAGAAATGACAAGAACTCAGGTTGCCAGAGGTCCGTGTCACATCTCTAGGAGCATCTGAACCACTGTGAATGGTCATTGACCTTTGTATGGATTCCCATGGGATTTTCTTTCTTCCTAATCTTTAGACAAGATATCTATGGAAACTAATATGTAGGAAAACTAACCTTAAGAGAAATTCACCTATGATAACAGCAATAAGTAACAAAAGCGTAACTTCTCTATTTCTTCTTCTTTTTTTAAGATTTATTTATTTATATTGGAAAGGTAGATATACAGAGAAGAGACGCAAAAAGAGTTTCCATCTGCTGGTTCACTCCTTAAGTGGCCACAATGGTCAGAGCTGAGCTGATCCAAAGCCAGAAGCCAGGAACCTCCTTCTGGTCTCCAATGCAGATGAAGCACCCCAAGGCCTTGGGCCATCCTCCACTGCTTTCCCAAACCACAAAAGCAGAGAGTTGGATGAGATGTGGAACAGCTGGGACATGAACAAGGACCTATATAGGATCCCAGTGCATGCAAAGCAAGAATTCTAGCCACTAGGCTATCCTGCTGGGCCCATGAACATAACTTTTTAATAAGCACACAGGAGCACCTAATTGCATTTTCAAAATGATGCTCACATAAATATAGATATATAACATTTATTTAAAATAAAACCTTTTTGCATAGTACTGTTGGTTAATTTACCTAATTCTTCCTCCAGGGTATGCACATATATGCGAACCAACCCACAATGTGGCTAAGACAACTGCTAAAAAGCCCATACACCTCAGACCCAGCAAAGTCCAAATCTTCAACAAATATATGCTAAGTAAAGAAACAGAGGAATAAATGAATGAATGAATTTATGGCATTACCTAATCCAAAGAAACAGAGGAATAAATGAATGAATGAATTTATGGCATTACCTAATCCAAAGAATAAAATTTAAATTTGCTATGCATCCCCTTGACTATGAGATTAACACGCAGTCACCTTGCACGTGTCAGAGTCATTCAAACGGTGCTTTTGTTCTTCCTTCCTTGACTGTTTATGGAGCATCTGCTGTAATCCAGCTATTCTGTGTCTGAGATTAGAGCAGTGGTTCATCCAGGTGCTTTCAGGTAAGGACTGAGCAAACATCACACAGGTAAACATGTGAACAGAAAATCAGACTGACAGGGATGAATGAAGGGCTCTAAAACAGAGGAGCTGGTGGGGAGAGAGCAGAGACCTTTCCAAGTGAGGATGCTTGATAAGATCTGTGTAGGATGGAACACCTAAATTGATACCTAATAATGGATGTAATAGGAACCAGAAAGCCCTGTTGTGGAGTGGAGAGGTTCAGTCCAGGGGTAAGCCCACAGCTAGAACAAAGCAGGAGTGTTTGAGAGATGATCTGAGCAGAGTGGATATGGAGACAGCTGGAGGTGATGTCGCCTTAGGGAGTCTACATTGCCATAGTGATGAATACATTAATATTTGTTATGCTGTGCCAGGTTTTAATGGACCAGAAGGGCATAAAATTGGGTGTTTACATTTTTTAAATTAAATACTTGGGCTGGCATCATGGAATAGTAGGCTAGACTTCCTCCTGCAGCTCCAGCATTCAGACATGGGTGCCAGTTCAAGACCAAGCTACTCTACTTTCAACCCAGCACCCTGCTTGAGGCCTGGGAAGGCAGAAGACAATGACTGAAGTCCTAGGACTCTTGTACTCATGTGGGAGACCTGGAGGATGCTCCTGGATCCTGGCTTTTGATTGGTTCAGTTCCAGCCAATGCAGCCATTTCGGGGGTTGGGGTTTGTGTGGTGAACCAGCAAATGCAAGATCTCTCTCTCTCTCTCTCTCTCTCTCTCTGTGTGTGTGTGTGTTCTCTCTGTAACTCTGCCTTTCAAATATATACACACATATATATATATATATATATATACACACACACACATATATATGCAGTGTTATAGTTATATTTAAAAAGCACTGGAGAGTGGGGCATCAGACAAAAGCAGAAAGGAGGATACCCACTGGAAAAGTGACCAGCAGGATCCAGGCGAGGGGAGGCTTACATGGTGTTAGGAGCTTAGATTGGAGTGTGTAGCATGGAGGTGACATGCAGTCTGCTTTGAGATACCTTTAGAGAACGATTTAATAGGAATTCTGATTGGCAAAATGTGAGTATGAGGAAAAGAAGGTATGGATACTAAGTTTGGGGACTGTATGATAGGATGGATGTTGGGTTTACCAAAATATGGTTTACTGAGTCACGGACAGATTCAGAATCAAGAGTTTCATTTTGATCTGATGCTTTTCAAATGCCTCCTCACTCTCCAGTGGAAGCTGCTCAAGTGACCAGTACCAACAGGTCAATTACCAAATCAGACAAGGGATCGGGAGTGGAAACCCAGAACTAAGCAGAAAGGAAATGATTTTATGTACAGAAGTTTTCCAGTGGAATCTCAATAATGGCATGCTACCAAGTACAAAGCCCTAATGTAAAATACTAGGGCAGGATAAGTTATTAGTTAATCACAGTAAATAAACTTTTCATATGAATTGGAAATGTTGTAATTTTTGTCAGTCTATTTGTAGCTTTTTGCAGATGGAGAAACAGCATATCATCATTATAGGAAACATGGCAAATGCATATGCTTTAAAATCATAAGACTCAGATAAAACCATTCAAATATCTTGACATATTTTCTTCCCACCTTTTAACTCATTAAATACAAAAATATCTATAGGAATCTTTATGTTTCAGGAAATACTCTAGGCATTGGCAACTCAGTGACAAGCAATAGAAAGTCATTGATACCTTGGGACCTACTTTCTAGAGTGGAATAATAGATAACAAGCAAACACACAACCCAAAGAAGTGTACAGTAAGTCAGATACTGTTAAACTCTGTGGAAAGGGCCTGGCAAAATAGCCTAGTAGCTAGGTGTTCACCTTGCATGCCCTGGGATCTAATTTGGGTACTATTTCATGACCTGGCTCTCCACTTCTCATCCAGCTACCTGTTTATGGCCTGGGAGAGCAGTAGAGGATGACTCAAAGTCTTGGGATCCTGCACTGTGTGGGAGACCCAGAAGAAGCTTCTGGCCCCTGGCTTTGGATCAGCTCAGCTCCTGTATTGCAGTCACCTGGGGAGTGAACCAGCACATAGAAATTCTCTCTGTCTCTCCTTCTCTCTGTAGATCTCCCTTTCCAATAAAAATTTTAAAAATAGATCTTAAAAAATAGTCTGTGGGGAAAAGTAAAGCAGTATAAGGCACATTACAGAGAGGTTAGATGGGGAGTAAGAATTGCTAATATCGTATGGGTTAGGGAAATCTTCAATAGTAATATCACTCTTGGAGATACATGGGAAAGCACTGAGTAAAAGAGCCACCAAATGATACTGAGAAGGGATGTCTAGCACATCTTAACAAGGACAAAGTTGCTTAGGCAAGAACAAGATCAACTGGCTCAAAGGATGGCAAAGAAGCTAGAATTTTGGTAGTGGAACAGGCAACGGAGTTAGGATAATATGGTTCATGCTGTGGTCCCATCACATGACAATCTAACATGTGTATTTATACCTCTACTTCTTTTCAGAACACATTTGAATTCACTATATTTGTACTGAAACTTTCTCTGGAATCCTAACGTGGAAATAAAGGGCCAGTTCTGTTCTCTCATTACCTACAAGTAGGCCCTACTCTGCCACTTGTGTGGCACTAGGATATATTAGTCTTCCATTCTAGGTATGTTTCCTCACTTACTATGTCATCTTTGCTTTGGGAGGTTAAAAAGTAAATTAATTAATATTCATATATACAAAGAACTTGGAACAGTGTCTGGCATCTAGAAAGGGCCCAATATCAGCTGTTACTAATACTGCCATACCATCAAAGTTCCCTTGTCCTAGTCGGGCTGTGGCACCTTCAGGGGAGTTACTATCTATTGCTGGATCTCTAGAATTTGTTCTAAGAGTTTCTAAGAAATTTAGTGAAACTAGTCTGAATTCCCCTTGTAGTCTTAGAGTCAATTGGGGAGACAAATTTACTAACACAGTTTTACCCCTAATTCTAGCTGACTCCAAAATCAACATTTAGATGAAGGAACACTGCTTACCAGGCCCATCAATCTAAACACAGTGTAATTATGGTGTTCTGTAATTGGGCTTCCTCCTACAATCACTCTCTCCAATCCTCACAATGATTGCTAAGGTTCCTAATGACAACCCTGAGGCAGGGCAGGGCAGAAACTCTTCAGATTGACCAATAATGCTTACATCATGTTCCATCTAACTGAGAGCACTTCAATACTCTGGACACTATCCATGGGGACTCTCTTTTCAGATTTTGAGAATATGCCATCCTCTGATCAAATCAGAAGATTGCAGTCATTATAACAAAAACCAGAAAAGAATGGCTTCGGAGCTCACTAATGCTTAGGTCTCCAAAGGAAATAGTTATTTGGTTCTTCACATTCCTTGTCTTCATGTTTTTTGTTTTGTTATCATGGAAGAACTCTAAATTTCTCTACCAAGGAAAAGCATTCCTCTTCCCAAACAACTGGATTATGAATGGGCATTATCAGTTTCACCTTTTAAACCTCAAATTAGGACCAAGGAATAAAACCTCAGCCTTGCCCAGGGTTTTACCTCAAGCATCCAAGTCTGCACTTAGTTTCCTTTATTTTATGTTTGACTAATTGAAGGTGATAACACCTTTTAATGAAAAATTAAGTTCTATTAACACTGATCACTGTATTTACAGCTCGTTTTCCACACAATAATTTAAACTGGAATAAGGATGCAATAATGCAATCATTGTAGGTTTTTATAAATTAGCTTAATCATCAAAATCACTATTGTCTGAAAAGGAAATTTTTGGATCAGTATTATAAATTAGTAGCTGTACACATTGGGGCAGTATTCCTGCTACTGAGTTTCCATTTAATGGCCTATAAAATGCTAATAGCATGCATTCCTACTTCACCGGGTTTTAAGGATTAAATATAAAATGCATAGAACGCCTGTCACACAAGAGCATTTCAAAAAGTTCATAGAAATTTTGACCTAAAAGATAGGCTTACTTTCATGCAAAAAATTCAAATCCTTATATAGTTTTTTATATGAGTTTTTATTAGCATAATCACAATAAGCCCTCAGAAATGCTGGCTGTAATTCATATCATTTGCTTGTCAGTTTCCATACTTGCACAGGCATGGAAGGTTTTTCAGGGTCTCCTACATTGTTATATATTGAAACTTCAGACTTGCTAAAGGATAGCTGTCCAAAGCAAAGAACAAAAGGGTGGGTGGCGGGGGCAGGTGGGAGGTAGAGAGCCTCACCTAGCGCTGATCTGTCTGCCTGGACCTGTGTCAAGAACTTGAACTCGGAACTCTGCCTTGGCATGTCATTCCTGTTAGTAAAACACAGTGAAAGTGTCCACTCTGCTCCTGTTTATTTATCCTTGAAGTAGAGGTAGTCATTGTATTTCCTTTAGTGTGTGTGATTTTAGTTGCTTGGTAACAAAAGGGAAATCCATGAGGCTCAGCCCTGGCATGCAAGCACATGCTAGAACCTGGCCTTCTTTGGTTACTATGTCAGCTTGCAAATTCTCGAAATAAGTAAGCCCAAAGCAATGAGGCCATTTAACAGGAGGCAAAACCACAGCCTCTTTCCAAAGTTCTTTGGGATAGGACACAAAATCAATGCCAACGTGAAAATGAGGAGTTCAGATGAAACTAACCCTTCATAGTTCCTATACCCATGCTCTACCCCTTTCCTTAGCACAGTCAGAATCAAGAGAAGCATCTGAGCATCTTCCACTAAGCCTGTCAGTGGATAACACCTGCTTTATTCTTTCCCTGGTAATTTTGTCACCTAAATTCACACTGGTTGATTTACTGAAGGGATCTCTACACACAAACAGTCCAAATTTCAGGATCAACCAATAGAATGCTCATACTTTTCCAAATTTTGTTATTCTTAGGAGGTTACATGGTTGAGCTATTCTTACCCTTGCCATTCTAACCTCACATCTTCATCATTACATAGGGTTGTGCTATGCGTTTAACATACAGCTTTACTCGCGTCTTATCCCATAGGGTTATTAAGGCAACTATTCCCAGGGCCTATGAAACTGTCACATAATGCAAAATAATTAACAATAATAAAAAAATAAAAAATAAATTAAAAAAAAAAAGAAAAACATAGAATAAGCATTATCCGTGTTCTATTACAGAATACAAAGAACTTGTCATCTACAAACTTTTTAGCCAAGGTTCTTAAGTGTTCCAGTAATTGTTCTACAAATGAACAATGATTTCTTTTATTCATTTTATGTTTAATAATAAACCTAAGAGCTTTTACAAAACATTTGCTCTCTGCCAATACTATAATCAATGCATCTGTGCATTTATTCACTTTAATCATTCATGACTACTTTTCCAAATGGAAAAACTGAGATACAGATCAAGTGTCCTTGCTGAAATTACATAATTTGATCTAAAATTTAAATTCAGGCATCTCAGTCACAGGGTCTATCATTCCACCCACTACCACATTTTGCGTCTTTAAAATTGAGACAAAAAATCACTTCTCAGCCATTTGGTTAGGATCAAGTGTTAAATTGAGGCAAAAAATGCAATGCATAAAAGTTAAATTGGCATGTTGAGATTTCACCAACAGTCCTGAAAAATAGTGTTCTTTCTACTTAACTCCTTTTTTGAATTATTTATGTAGTGGAGGATTGATCTTGTGGTTTAAAGTAAATTAGAAGTACATCATTGCAAAAATTAAAAAGAAAAGAGGGAGAAGAAATGGTGGAAACAAGGGAGGGAGGCAGGAAGAGAAGGTGAGAAGTATCATTATGTTCTTAGAATTGCATCTAGGAGATATATATATATATATACTTATATATATATATAATCTTGCCTCGTTTATATAGAAAGTTAACTCATTAAATTGAAATAAAGCTAACGAAACTAATGAAAGAATAACTTGATAAAGCTGGAACAATGCTTTTATGTCCTCTTTGAATTTGAAACTGTGACACATCCCAATCAGTGTATTTTAATTATAATTGATGCAATGAAATCACAACACTCTCACCTTCTTTTTCTCCATATAACCAATTTGAAAGTTTCTGAAAGAATATTTAAAATTTTTACAATATACAAATAGTCTCTGTAATGTTGTTGACTTCTAAATCTAGCCATCTTTTAGATGAAACAGGAAGTTGATGGGGATAGCAAAGAGGAGGAGACTGATTTTTTTTTCACTTTGGTGTCATATCATAACCTTCTTGCCATTTTAAGAAGCAGGATTTTTTGTGTGTGTTGCATTGTAGCACAGTACGTTAAGCTACCACCTGTGAACTGGCATAGCATCAGCAGCTGATTCAACTTACAGCTGTTCCACTTCTAATCTAGATTCCAGCCAATGTGCCTGAGAAAGCAGTGGAAGATGGACAATATACTTTGGCCTCTGCTACCTACATGGGAGAAATTGGCTAGCCATTGTGGCCATTGGAGGAGTAAACCAGCCGATAGAAGATCTCTCTCTCTCTTCCTCCCATTCTTCTCTACCTCGCTCTCTCTCTCTGTACCTCTTCCTTTCAAATACACACAGACACATATACATGTATTTATACCTCTAGAGTATTGTATTTATGGGGTTTCTTTTTTCTGGAATGGGAATCTAGATGAACAGGCAGATTGCAACACTAAGACATTGATCTGTAGTATAACCTGATATGGTATACAAGCAAAGGTGATACGTAAGAGTAAAGATGACCTCTAGAAATTGTGTTATCATTGACAGCCCTTGCCTATACTCCTGCAGAACAGTTTCTATTTTGTACTTGCTGTATTACTTAATGCACAATTAAGCCTTTGACTATTAAATAAACTGGAAGAATGTTATCACAAAATTTTAAGAAAAAAAAAAGGAAGGAAGGATGAGGGGAGGAAGGGTAACAAGTACCATTACGGGCTTAAAAGCATAGACATGAAACACAGGAAATGTGCTTGCTTCAGACAAATAAAAAGTACCGCAAATCAAAATTTTGAAAAATGTTTTTAAATATCATGAAAAATTTTATTTAAACACAATACCAACATGAACATTTATTTGTTTCTTTCACAGAGAGAATGAAAGAGACACATTAAATGGGATGGTTCTTATTCTCTGGTTCACGCCTCCAGTGTCTGTAATGGCCACAACTGGGAGCTGAACCTGGAAGTTGGGATTTCAACCCATGTAACCCTTGTTGGCAAGAGGAATATGATTGCCAAAGCCATTACCATTACCTCCCAGGGCATGCAATGTCAGGAAGCCAGAGTGAGGTGTGCCAGTGTGGGATGATAACATTCAACTGGTATCTGATCAACAAGCCAAACATCTGCTCCACTGCCTTACAATTTCAAGAGCCAGTGCTACACTATAACCCAATTTTATGATAAATTTTAAGGGAAAAAGAGGCCTTGCATTTATACCCAGAACTCCATCCCAAGGAAACCAGGCATATTGTAGGCCAGGAAAATTCATTCAGCTATCATACGAGAGTCCTTTCCAGACTTTACTTATAAACTAGCCCGGTGCAATAACTGAGTGGCTAAAGTCCTTGCAATGAACTTGCTGGAATGCCATATGGGCACCGGTTCTAATCCTGGCAGTCCTGCTTCCCATCCAGTTCCCTGCTTCTGGCCTGGGAAAGCAGTCAAGGATGGTCCAAAGCCTTGGGATCCTGCACCTGCATGGGAGACACAGAAGAGGCTCCTGACTCCTGGCCTCGGGTCAGCTCAGCTGCAGCTGTTGCACTCACTTGGGGAGTCAATCATCGAATAGAAGATCTTCCTCTCTGTCGCTCCTCTCTGTGTATCTGCCTTTCCAATAAATAAATTTTTTAAAAAAAGATTACTTCATTCTCTCTCTCCTCTCCCCCTCTCCTGTACTTCTCTCTCCCCACTTATCTGTTTTCTGAAAACATGTCTCTTCTTTATGTAGAGCTATGCTGGGAGGCATACCTCATCTATTCAAACATTTTGGATGTTTGCCCAATTGGAGATTTCAGCACGTATCTTTCAAGAAGACACCATCACAACTTAAGTAGCTCTGTCTATAGGCACTGTTTGGGGCCAAAGCCCCTCTGCAAATTCCTAAATCCGGTTTGAATGCATGACTTTCAAGCTTTTAGATTCTATTCTCTTGGCTTGAATTGCCTGCTGTAGTCATTAATTACTTTTTGTGGATATGAAAAAAAAAAAGAAATATCGCTCAATTTCCCTAAAGCCCCAGACCTTTATTAGTATTCACCAAGAAAAGCAATTATCTTTTTGTGCATTATTGATCTGTCTGGACACCGCCTCCCAGTGGAGCATCCATTTAGTCCTGGAATTTAAAATTCCTTGTAGTACCAACCTCTGTGTCACCATCTGAATTAATGTCCACTCCTCATACGCTGGCAGCCCACCTTTGATCAAACTCTGTCATGTGAAGCTTCCTCACATGGCATTTTGCTCATGATGAAAACATTTTGCTCATGTTGGTCATGCTTTTGGCATCTATCCATTTTACACTATCTGACACTACGTATTCTCCAGCCAACACATTTTTTAAATAGAAGGCATGCTGTTCAGCACATGACAACTGACCATGTCACAATATTTCCAGATATGAATGATTAAAGTGAATTAGCAATATCCTGTCACACAATTCCATACATCATCCCTTGAGATATAATATAATTCACTATATTCAGATTCTTTGAAAATGTTACTGATTGGAATGTTTGAAAGTCATACATTAGCTTTAAAAGTATCTTGCAAAGGAGGACAGGAGGAGGCTTGTATACCAACCCTGAAGACTCCTGGATCCTCACCAAGGACTATCAGTATGAGCACCAAGGTCTACATCCCAACTGCCAAGGAGACCACGGGGAATTGGAGTACCTTCGGAGGCCATGAACTCTGAGGTCATCCACTCCCACTTGGATCTACCACATGGGCTAGAAGAAGTCCAAATCCTTACTTGCAGGATCCAAGGGCATCAGAACAACAGCCAGGATCCCTGAGCAGTCCGCAGAAACAGAACAGTAAACTTCATTCGGGACTAGGGAGGGGAGCTTTCTCGAGTCCTAGCTTGGTTGCAACTTTGGGTCCCCATCCTCTCTGGCAATGACCATCAGGATCGCTCTGGAAATCCCTCAAAACAAACAAACAAACAAACAATCTAGGATAGACAGAGAACAACAAGGAAAGCTTGGAATCAGACAGGAAATGGTCAGCGTGGATTCACTTATACCTTACTAGGTGGGACACAAAGATTAGTTACTGCTCACTAGGGTATTGAAGATTTCTCTGCACACCCCTCCTAAAACTGTTTACCTAAACTGTTGGCA
Source organism: Ochotona princeps (assembly GCF_030435755.1). Classification (NCBI taxonomy): domain Eukaryota; kingdom Metazoa; phylum Chordata; class Mammalia; order Lagomorpha; family Ochotonidae; genus Ochotona; species Ochotona princeps. Next base: position 15,007,011 of record NC_080857.1, read on the forward strand.
AATATCTTGTTAGAGGTATAAGCCAGTCTAGACTACCCAAAAGAAAAAGCCATGTTCAACAAAATTATGCTTCAATGCTATAAAATGCTAAATACTATAATGAAAATAGACACGAGACAGCTGAATAGTAATCTATAGCCATTTTAAGGTGTATAGAACCTGACTGTATATAAACTAAAATTGAGATGTCAATGAAGAAGCCACAGGATGTGGTTAAGAACTTGCATTTTTTGGGCCCGGTGGCGTGGCCTAGCGGCTGAGGTCCTCACCTTGAGCCCACCGGGATCCCATGTGGGCACCGGTTCTAATCCCGGCAGCTCCACTTTCCATCCAGCTCCCTGCTTGTGGCCTGGGAAAGCAGTCGAGGACGGCCCAAAGCATTGGGACACTGCACCCACGTGGGAGACCTGGAAGAGGTTCCTGGTTCCCGGCTTCGGATCGGCGCATACCAACCCGTTGCGGCTCACTTGGGGAGTGAATCATCGGACGGGGGATCTTCCTTTCTGTCTCTCCTCCTCTCTGTATATCTGACTTTGTAGTGGAATAAATAAATCTTTATAAAAAAAAGAAAGAACTTGCATTTTTTTAACATATTGGTTACTCAATACTATGTCATTTAATTCCACAATGTTATAAATTGTTGCTGATGTTATGTTGGGACTTTTAATTGATCGGGATGATACTCTGCCAGCTCTACCATCAGACCAGAGATGGTCTCCCCAACAAGTCGTTGAACTTAATCTGGACAATAAGATGCTGGACTCTATGCTTGGTATATGCTTGCAATGAAAGAATCTCAACTGAACTTGAGCTGTGGTAATGCAACAAGGCGGAGGAATCCACCATGGTGGGAGGGTTTGGGGAGGGGTGGGGGGAATCCCAGTACCTATAAAACTGTGTCACATAATGCAATGTAAAACTGTGTCACATAATGCAATGTAATTAATAAAAAAGAAAGAAAGAAAGAAAGAAAGAAAGAAAGAAAGAAAGAAAGAAAGAAAAAGTGAATTGCAAAATCACTTAGAAAAGATTGAAAACAGTATGACAAATTCAAGTGTGTTTTCCTAGACTTACCGATTCATGAGATTAATTTTAGGGCATGTTTTTCTGATTGATCACCTGTTTCAGTTGGCATTAACTTTCAAACTGCAAAGTTGAGTGTTGCTATTGATTCTTCTGGAGTTTTGGAATATACTGAGTTAAAAAGTTAGAATTTCAGATTTCCTTCGTGGGTTGGCCAGCAAATAGTGATGTCTTCCTAGTGCAAGCTTTCTAGTTCAGTACATGTAGTACAACTGCTGGCATTCGCTGATAAGACAGGACATGTGTTACTTATCTTAGATCACAGTGATAAAAAAATATATATAATTGCCAGTTGGTTATGTGTATCAGGCAACTAACTTCTGAAACAGAGTCAGGTATAATCTAAACTGATACAAAAATACTTTAAAAACACTTTGACAGAAGCGGTGTTTAAACTAGAAAAGAGTATTCTTAGCAGTTAAATATACTCCTTAATGGACTTTGCTATGTATTAGGGCAAATAGATTGTTCTGCCCAAATTTATACATTGCATTAAATAGTAATCGGCATTTGTAGGATAGATTCACATCTCCTTTTTTATTAGGTAGGAAAACTTGTGTCTTTACACTGATGCCTTTCAGGAAAATTTTGAGGTACTACAGTCAAATAAGCTCCAAGATTTTACAAAGCAAGCATCGACAGTGGCCCAGAGTGCAGTGCTCTTTCACCCTCGTTAGAAAAGGCAGGCACTGTTTGGGCATATCAACGTAAACGGTGATAAACCAGTCCCTTGGTTTCATTTTAACATCTATAAAGTACAACAAGGCAGGTGCTAGTACTCTGTAAACAGAAAGAACCTGGGCTTTGGTTCTGGGTAAAATGAGATTTCAAATCTTGTCTCAAATTTTTCCAAGTGACATGAACCTTTCAAGTCATTTGCCCTAAGATTTGGATCTTGAATTAGAAAATGGCTGTTGCGGTGGCTCAGATTTGACACCACTGAGAGTGTCACAGGAAAACACACACACACACACACACACACACACACACACCCTTGATAATCCGTCAATGCTTCACAAATCATAGATATTTTTACTAAGGAAATAATCACTTCATTTGAAGAACGTCTTTATTCCTATGAAATACTATAATTGGACATGGTCATCACTAAGGGCTTTCTAAGAAAAAGTTTCTAAAAATACACAGATTTCTAATTTCTTGAAATTAGACTTTAAAAGGAGAATTTTGAGGATTTCATGTTTATCTTTTGAGCAAAATGAGCCACTTGCCCCTGGTAGTTAGTTCAACACCAATGCAGATGTTATCTTATCTGGTCTACTTAAACAAATTTCAGAAGTAACTCTCCCTTGTCTGCCTTTGAGGCAGCTTTGTCTTGCAATTTGTTGGACTTGCTAATGACACCAATACCACAACACAGGAAAGAACCTGGAACTCAAAGAATTACTGGTTCTTTGAGGCCTAAATCACAAGAAGTTAAGTAATCATGAAAGGAAAAATATGAGCCGTCAAGAATATTGGAATTGGGTCTGGTACAATGGCTTAGCAGCTAAAGTCCTCGCCTAGAACATGCCGGGATCCTGTATGGGCACCGGTTCTAATCCCAGCAACTCCCAGCTCCCTGCCTGTGGCCTGGAGAAGCAGTTGAGGATGGTCCAAAGCCTTGGGACCCTGCATCCGCATGGAAGACCTGGAAGAAGTTCCAAGATTCTGGTTTCAGATCGGCACAGCACAGGCCGTTGCGGTCATTTGCGGAGTGAATCAGCAGACAGAAGATCTTCCTCTCTGACTCTCCTCCTCTCTGTAGTTCTGAATTTGCCATAAAAATACATAAATCTTTTTTAAAAAGAATATTGGAATTGAAGAAAAGCCTCTGAAAGCATGTATGCAACAATAAAGAATATTTATTCCTGGTAATAGTATGGTCCAGCGTGACCCAGCTCCTAAACTGGACATGCTTATGTAGTAACTCTAAATATTATAAAGCATTACATGATAATATGCTTACTTGGGGAAAAAGCTGCTGTGTGCCAGGCATAATGTTATACATGTTAGATATACAAACACTTTTAATAAAAGGACTTATAATGTGCGTAAGATGACCCTACAGTTCAGGTGGGCAAATGACGGCACCTGCTTAGGATATCCTAGAAGCAAAAGCTAGATCACGGAATGAAAAGCCTGAGCTGCAACCCAAATCCTAATTCTGAGATGAAGAGTTGATTGAAAAGACACTCTGTAGACGTGTTGAGGATGTAACGATGAGGTTTCATACATTTGATTGAAATATTCAACATTAAAATTTGCTTTACAGAAAAGTTTAATATTAGCTGTGAATTGTCTCTATTTTTTTTTCCCCTCAGAGTCTCTAGAATCACTTGCAACATGGTCTCTTCCTTTCTCCACTGGAAGAGAAACCAGTATTGAACCTCCTTTGCTTTTTTCTCACTTCATGCCTTGCTTCCTCCAATGAGGTCAATCTTACCCTTCTCTTTTTCATGCATTATAAATAACTCTTTGTACCCGTTCCCTCCTATATAAAGCACCCTTATATCTTCTTCATTCTCAAAACATACAGATACTCTTTTGCTATCCTACTACCTTGAAAGAAGTGATGATCAAGTTTTGATCTCTTGATAAGCAGGAAAGATGTAGTTCTTACTTTTGTTATTACAAAGAATCTATCACAAATTAAGTTACTCTCAGTCAAGAGTATATACTTCCACAGTGTCAGAATTTGGAATAAAATTCATAGACCCAAACGCTCTCCTGCCAAACAGTGCCTATTGATGCCAATTTTTGAGCTGGCTGCTTTCAGGTAAGAAAACCACAATGAATTCCACTATCCACTTGTCCCTGGAGCATGGAGCTTGCCTTATGCATTTAACGGAGCTGCCAGCCTTGGGTGCCAGGGCCCTACTTATGATAAGTGACATATCTCTAATTATCGCGCTGAGCAGACACAGTAATCTGTCTTCCCAGGTATGATGGCCCATTAATAACTCTCTGGGGACAGGAGGAAGCATCCCAGAGGCTGTCCTGTCACATGATCTACTCTTTGATATGGAGTTCCCATCACCAGGACTAAGACACTCCCCAAATGTCTCGCAACACTCATTGTTTCTCTGCTTCTCGCAATATACTACCAGGCAGCAAGCCCCTTATCATTTAATAACATTCCTGATACCGAGAGCTGGAGGAAATGGAAACACTGCAAGGGAGTGGGAAGAGCGCGTCAGGAGCACAGGGCATTGGGGTTATCACACAGGCTGCTGCAGTGATTTCTGGCAGATTCACAGATAGGCTGTAACCCTGCTGCTGCTGGAACGCTTAGGCTGGACAGTCTTCTAGAATATGGGCTTCTGAGATCACTGTTTCCATCTAAAATGAAACAGTTTGATGGGAGATAATGTCTCAGGAGTCTGTCCTGAGATTCAGAACTTATTTTTGGTCCAAAATCTGAGCCTCCGGCTATGCATTCATATATTAGGTGGGAAAATCCTTTTCTCTGTATAGCCCAGGGGTATGCGACCCATGCTGAATGCCATTTCTTCATTTTATATCACAAAGACTTGGTGAATAGTAACAACAATAACAAATTCCTATGCTTACACGAAATTCTAATTGTGTAACCATATCTGAAAATTTCTTAAAGAAAATCTTATTCAAATTGGTAGGCTCAAATATGTAAAACAAGTGAAAGTTTTCTTGGAAAAAAAATATCATCTCTCCTTAAGCTTCCATGGTATGAACAGTATGCCTAAGTATACAGAAACATGCTTACAGTGTCCTCTGCTTTTTTTGTCAATTTTTCCAAGTCACAAAATAGATCAAATATAGTTTTGAGGCAATTCCATCCCTTTATTCTTCAAAATGTGATACTCACAGCCATACCCGGGATAAGATGTGCTATTCTGACCTTCCTGGTTTAGGAGGATATTGAAATATCAGAGAAGCTACAAAGATGGGCCTGAGAAAAGTGTGACAAAGGCAAGAAGATAAAACACATGAAGAGAGGTGGTGAGAGCTAAATTTATAAAGGCTGGCGAAGCAATGACTCCAGGGGACTTGATCACAGCCTATAAATACCTTCAAGGTAACAATATAATTGAAGGAACAAAATCATTCATAGTCTCAGAAGATGATAAGACTTAAAGCAGTAGCCTGAAGCAATGGAAGAAACATTTGAGGTAGAATTGCTAGGAGGGGGTTGGGAAGGTTTCTTTTCCCCTGACGTGAGAGAAAGAACAGGCATAGTATTCCTAAGGGAAGTGTTTGAAGCATTTTGATGGAGACAGCTCAAAGCCCTTGAGTAAAACATGATGGTAATAATCAATTCTCTTAGAATTTAGAGCACCCAACTGAACTCTGAGAGATAGCCCCATTCCATGAGGGCTCAGCAGAGATTTATGGGAAGGTCCCTAATTAAGAGAACAGTCAAGGAAGTGCTGATTCATCAATATTGTAAAATTAGGGACAAAAATTGGAAAAATGTGTTCTTTTGTGTATACTATATTTAATGTTACATTTTAGGATACTCAACTTTCCCCAGAAAAAAATTAATCAAATGTTTAATTATAAAGTAACAATCTGGTTCTATATGAAGTTTCTCGAAAGAGTACCATTTGGGAGTAGCACTGAATTGCAATCACCTTACAGACCTCAGTGACCTTGTCAGCATGTGTTTCCAGAAGGTGGGATGGGGGAAAGTGGCAGCTTTGCTTTTCATTGTCTGGCCATTCTCTCTGAGTTCCTGAGATGGCATTTGGCAGCTGGCAGCAGAGTTGGAGTTCACACAAGAGCGTTCCCTTCAGGCATTTTAAACCACACACGCACGCATGCACACACACACACACACACACACACACACACACACACACACATTTTTCCTACTGTGTGAAATGAACTATTCCTTGTGAATTCTGTCATCTTGGCCTCTGCACAGGGAGACAGGACAATGTACACACAGCCTTCTGACCAGCTCACATCATGTACAACCAACCACCCACTCAGCTTTTGGAGTCAAGCTTTAACTGTTTGGCAACATCAGTCTCTTGTGGAGAGAGCTCAAACTGCATGCCTCAAAGGGAAGTTCAGTCTTCCTGCTAGATCTGGGGTTTCTACCACAGGAGAAGGCATTGTTGAAGTACTATTTATATCAAATACTCTTAGTAAAGAAGTGTTTGTAGAACCACAGGGAAAAGGCTCTTATCACATCCTGTATGAGCTGTGTTTGTTTTCATTCTCCTTGATTTTAGTTTTTAAGATAGGTTTTATTTTTACTTGAAAGTCAGAGTTACAAGGAGAAAAAGAGAGAGAGAGAGAGAGAGAGAGAGAGAATATTCTATCTGCTGGCCCTTCCACAAATGGCTGCTGGATTGGTATGAAGTTGGGAGCCAGGAGCCTTATGTAAGTTCCGCATGTGGATGCAGGGGTCCAAGCCCTTGGGCCATCCCCTACTGCTTTCCCAGGCCACAAACAAGGAGCTGGATAGAAGTGTAACAGCTGGGACATCAACCAGCACCCATGTGGGTCGCTGGCACTGCAGGTATAGGATCAGCCTGCCATACCATTGCGTTAATCTGCCAGGATCACTTCCAAGTAGAGCATTTTTAAATTTTCATTTAAAGAACAGGATCTGTTATGATATGATAAATATTGACATTTGGATGAAGCATTCTTTGGAGAAATATTGTAAAATATTCTTGAAGCCCTGCGAAGCTGTAGCTTTATAAAATACAGAACATCAGAGAAACAAGAGAAAAAGACTTCTATGATTTTCCCCTAGAGCTAAGTTAGTGTGTCTGTGTTTCAATCCAATGTTTGCATGTGTTTAATGCATACACACAGCTTGAAGGAAGGAGGGAGCACATTCTCTGTTTTGCAGTGTTTGGGTGTGACTCAAAGGAAAACATGTGGTTCCATTCTGTTTCTTGTAACATTCAGTTAAGTAAAAAGAAAATCTTAATTTGTACTAATACTGTCACCACAAACAGTGATCTTGTAAGTGATGGAGGGCGAAGAGTGAAAGTTATGAGGTCAACCTATGGACATATGATCTAGGCAGGCTTGGAACGTGTGCCAGAAATGAGCAGTCTTTCCCCAGGGAGCATGAGGTTTCATTTGGTTGATTTAGGGTTTCTCATTTCCTCAGGCATAGTGCTTTTTGGATGTCATTAGCAATTTTCTATCTGCTTAACACAGGTGGATGCATAGAAGGAATTCTCTCCATAAAGCAAAGCAACGTGAATGACCATGTTCATTTCCAAGAAAAAGAAACATGGATTAAGCTTTAAGTAACTATTCTTTTTTTTTTTTTTTTTTACTTCAATTTGAAAACAACCTAGAGTGGTTCTCAGGGTGCAATACAGCCAAGCAGATGAGAAGTTCTTCTGTTATTTTTAAAAAGCAAAAACAAAAAACCTGCATACAGAAATTTGGGGGAGATGAAAAATGGAAACAAAAGTGAGATGGGTGGTCAGTGTATTATTTGTTAGTAACAATAATGGTACCATACCACAGTGTCACAAAACTGCAAACTCAGGTTATCATTGCTTGTACCCATTAGGGATTGCACAGAACAGAGCTCCATGTGGAAAGAGTGCTCTTCTAAGTCCTTCACTCTTATATTGCCAGAGTTTACAACTACAAGAGAGACAAAGTAAAAAATAACTATACAAAGGAATATTTTTTTCCTCTAAAGTAAATTATTGATTTCTGTAGGTCTGGAAATTCTACCCTTTCCCACTTGTCACCTAAGATGAATTTTGTCACAGTGTACTCCTTGTATATTCCTCTACTAATTCTTAACTAATCACATGGGAGTTTTGCCTTCTCCTGAAAGTCAGCTATAGGATGAATGCTATAGAATGGAACAGCAGGTGCAGCTGCCATTTTGGATACCAGCAGCCCATATTAGAGCATTTGATTTGGATCTCAGCTAATCCAGCTTCTTGCTAATAATAGGCCTCGAAGAAAGCATTGGATGGTCCAAATGCTTGGTCTCATGCCATCCACTTGGAAGTCCCAGATAGAGTTCCTGAGTCCTGGCTTTACTTGGATCAGCCCTGGGGCATTTAGGCAGTGAATCAGAGAATGGAATACAGGAAGATTTTCTTTCTCTCTTTCTCTCCCTTCCTTCCTTCCTCCCTTCTTTATCATAATGCCTTTCAAATAAACAAATAATCTTTAAAAAGTCAAAAGTAGATGTGTTTTGTGATTACTTTACTGCTACCTCATTCACATGTCACACAAAAACTCAACTCCTTTTTCATACTTTAATGTTGAATTTGAGTTTGCTGTTAAGCCACGCAACAAAACCTGTTCCAATAGTGCTGATCTAAGTAGCAACCATGAACGCCTGTTAACCTTAAGAATTAGGCATCAGGCCAGAGGCAGCTTAAAAGAAAATTTCACCCACTTCAATAACTGTGATTTCCAGAGTGAAGGTCTACCTTTGAAGTCCTTACTATACACTGTCACAAGACATTGAAAGCCAATAGACCAGGAGATGGCAAGCCAGGGCTGCTGTGACAACATGCATATCTGGTTTTAAACTAGAAACGCAGAAATTAAATACTAATTTACAGAGAAAGTAGATATGTTTCCACATTATTTGGGATCATTTATGGTACAAGTAAGCATATTTAAAAACGTATGATACAATATCTATTGTTCCCTGAAATAGGAGGAAGCATTTATGCAATAATCTGTTATGGAAACTAAGATTACCTATGAAACCCTTCATCTGCTCTATTATATTTAAAACCTCAAATTAGTTGCTAAACCAAATGTTTTATTTTGTGTGAGTCTATTTAAGGAAGCAATTTAAATGTAACTGGGTGTCTTAATGTCACCAGCAACATTTCTGAAAGGAGTAAACAGTAAATGAATGTAATGTGAAATGGAGGGTTTCTTTCAAATACACAATTAAATGACTTAGTTCTCATACATTCTGTTTCAACCATAACTCTGCGTACCATCCAACTACTGCTGCTTACCATTCATAGCTGTATTCACTTGAAGAAATCACTTGGGTGGGCATGTAGCTAGTGGCTAAGATGCTCGTTGGGATACCCAGAGTTCTTATGTGTCAGTTTTGGCTCCATTTCTGATCAGCCTCCTGCTAATTTGCACCTTGGAAGGTAGCAGGTGACAGCTCAAGCAGTTGGGAACCTGACACTTATGTGGGTGAGTAGAGTGAGTTTCTGGCTCCCAGCCATAGCCTGACCCAATCTTGGCTGTTACACTCACTCAGGGTGTAAATCAACATACGGGAATTCTGCCTACATGTCTACATCTCGAATAAATGAAATAAATAATAAAGCTAGAAAAATTAAACAACAGGATCTACTAAATTTTACACCTGCAACCTATGTTGCCTGCATACTATATCCTATCAAATAGGTCACTCATTGTGAGAGGACCACAGCAGCTCCTGGCATCCTATGTTGCTTCCTCCGAGTAAGGGCTCTGCTCTGCCAGTGGCCTTGGGGCTAACCTAGCTATTGAAACTACAACTTCAGTGACTCTTTAGACCTCACCTTGAGGTCTCCAGTCACAATTCCCCCAGCACCAGGGGCTTCTGTGGTGTGAGGTGCACCAATATTATTACGAAAAACAATTTTACCTACTGGAGTTTCAATGGTGACAGGAGCCTTTCACATGGGTTCTCTCATTTGAACGACCTCAGAACAGCGTGAGGATGCAGGAGGGCACAGATGCCTCCATTGTGCATGTAGGCTAACTGCTAGCTGGTGAATCTGTTAGGATTAAACCCCGAATCTATCAATTTTAGCTTAGTAACAGAAAACACAACAGGGAAGGGAAGAAAAGCAGAATGCTGGTGAAAGGACTGAAATTATAACAGCTGTATATCATAATAAATAAGGACAAACATGGTATCTTCACAAACTTCAGATGAAAGAGGTGTGACTAACAGGTGTGACAAAATAGTGAAACTACTTGTACTGGAAACTAATTTCTCTAAAACCTTCTTATCTAGGTTAGCCCTTAGCCTCTAGTCTTTTTGTTTTATCTCCTTTTCTATCTTCATCTCATACATCTATGCGTTTATTTACCAAGTTCTTGCTTAAATATCTTCCTAGAGATCTTAGAAATCCTCAAAGCTTCCACTGTTAGCACCAGGCTGTGAACTTTCTAGTCCCCAACTCCAGCCCTGGCCTCTCTGAGTAAATCACACATTTCTAATTGCAGATATCAAAGGTCTCACTACTGAATGCCTCCTGTTTTACAACGCGATAATCAAACTTAGCTTATTGTAAAATCTGCTGAATTTAAATAAGTCTCTTGTTTTTCTATTGCTGTTGTTGATCAAAGAACAACCTTCCAAGGATAGATATTCCTCACTTGTTCCGTTTCCATCCAGCCAGCTGGCACCATCTGTCGATCCTGCCTCTGAAATGTTGTTTGGAACTCATTACTTTCCTGTCATCAATATCATAGAATATTTCCTTAAAAATACTTCTCTTCAGATACTAAGGAAATAACTTTCTATATATCTTCCTTTAACACACTAAAAACTACTAAAGAAAACCCTTCAAAAAACCTTCCTAAAATTAAGTTCAGGGCATTTCAATTTTTACTCAAATCTTTGAGTCAATGTTCTTCCTCAGCAATGGGATCAGCAGTATGGTACTCAAATTTTTCACACTATTTTCTGAACAGATCTAGAAAGAAAAATATAAAAGGGCTCACATGGTGGCACAGCACATTAATCCCCCACCCTGTTGTGCTGGCATCTTATATGGGCACCAGTTTGTGACCTGGCTACTCCGCTTCTTCACTTATGGCCTGGAAAGACAGAAGGGGATGGCCCAAGTCCTTGGGACTTCACAGCCATGTGGCAGACGCAGCTGTGGATCAGCTCAGCTCTGCCCACTGTGGCCATTTAGGGAGTGACCCAACAGACAGAAGACCTCTCTTTATCTCTCTTACTTTCTCTGCAAAATCTGCCTTGAAAATGAGAATAAACAAATCCCTTTTATAAATAAAAATTACAAATTACAAATAAAAACAGCTATCACTAATTAGGCATTTAGTTTGAACTAGATAACCATTATCTTCATACATTTTACTGTAAATCTTTATACAGACATGCAAAGTGATATTATTATTACCATTTGTGCTTTATAGCATAATCAAAAAATTTAGTCAGAGCAATACAGCTAGTTGGAGACAGAAGTAGATCCTGAGCCACAGACTACCTGCCTCTCGCACATATGGACTCCATTATACATCACCCATTTTACTGGTACATCACTTATTCTAGTAACACTGAATCCACTAATTTGAGGACCCATCCTATATATCATTCCTTTGATATTCATTCTACTATCCTTATCTGGCATAGCTCTTCTTAGACCTGTACCAGTCAAACTTTGCCTACCACGTCTATGTATATTTCAAAGAACTTCACAACCAGTAATATTCTAACCTTCCTTGGTAAACAGATAATTCTTTACACAGAGTTATATGTATTCTCATATTTCTCCCTTCTTCACATCTTCAATAACTTCAAATAAATCGTTGCTCCATAAATACTAATTGAATTAAAACGATCACCTGTCTGCTTCCTACTCTGAAGCTTTTGTTAGGATTGCAATAGTAATTAAGGATCAGAACTGGATATAAAAGCCCGTTCAACCATTTATTAGCAGCCCTATCTTGGGAAAATTCTTTAACTTCATTAAACATTAGTTGCCTCATTTATAAAATGAAGATATTAATAGTAACTTCCTCATTGAGTGGATGTGAGCCTGTGTTAAGATAATAAAACAAAGCTCTTGCACAGTATTTCATCAATCAATGTTAGCTGTAAGTGATAGTAGTGGCAGTAATGTAACATCTTTAAAGATGGGGATTAAGTAAAAGTAAAAAGCAATAACCTATCCATTAAACTCTCCACCATTTTTTAAAAAGCTTAGTATAAAAAAATAAATTGAATAACCTAAGAAGTCAAAAATAGAATATGAGACGCAATTGCCAATTGTCTGTTGTCATTGTGAGTATGAATTGAGTTCAGGATGAAGGTTAGTTTGGTCAAATCAGCAGGGCTCATCTAAATGTGTTTAAGTGATTCTAAGCTCCAAAGATGTCATTGCAGGCTGGAGAAAGACAAGGCTAGGTGTCAGTGTTATCTTTGAGGCTAATCCAGTTATACATTTCCCTCTGCCATTTATCAGCGAATCACTAACAAGTTGCAACAGCTGCGGTGACAGCACCAGGATCTAAGTGCATGGTTCTGTCGAGTGGGTGGCTAATGAATTCCCCCATCAATATGCTCAGCTTCCCTGCCTTTTGCGTGCATCCAGGGACCTAAAATCCATCATCTATAGCTTCAGGGAGTCAATAAGTTATTTCTTGTCCTGTTGCCCTGAACAATATCCCAAGAGTAATGACTAGCAACAGTGCAAACAGAGGGACAATGAGATAACTCATCCGACCCAGGATGTTACAGGAAGCTTGTGGTAAATTCACACAGGCGCTGCATTCACCTGATGCCATGGAGAGTTGGCCTTGCCTGTGGCCCTTTGGGTGGTGCTACCTAAACAAGCTTCTGCTCTTCAGAACCTGTGTGGCTGCGTGATGACGCCAGTGATTTAGGAAAGAACCTGCCTGCCTGCCTTTAAGTCAGTAACATGGCCAACTCTTACAATGTGCATCAGTTCAATTCAAGCTGCAGAGACTGATTACGGCTGACTCATTGTTCAGGAAAATGAAATACAGTGTTCCTTGAGATTCAAACGTTAATCGAAGAAAAACATTAATGTGCCTATGGCATTAAAATTTATCCAACACTCAAAGTTCACTCTGTCAGCAGCTGTACATATATCCTGGAGACTACGGTATAATCAATGAAAAACCGAATTTCCTGCCTGTGACTGCTATGGTCCTTCAAGCTTCTTAGCTCTCAGGAGCCAAGATGAATCACATTTCCCCAACTCAGAGCCCTTTGCCTGGCAGATAATAAGTACTTGATTTAGAGATGACCTGTGAAGCTCAGGAGCTAATTTCTCTTCATCTTAATTTTCCAAATTTCAAATTATAGATGCATCAAAGATTGTGGAACAAAAGACTATCCAGGGGCACTAGTGTGAATGGCAAAAGAGAAAGATGGGGCCATGTTTGCTACTCACTGACTACCAACCATTAGATAGTCTCTGCACATTTTATCAGTTCAATTTCTGCCATTCTATTCATTGTGTATTTCACCTGCATATTAAATTTATGGTAAATTTTCCTTCAATAACTCGTGAAGATCTGTGAAATAATTTCATCTGTCACAATGCCTTCAGATTTCAGATTTTCCTGGTGGCAGCTCCCCTCTCTGCACAGACAGGCTGATACCCAAGGGGGCCTCAGAACCAGCAATTCCTTTCCTCTTCTTCCTCTTTCCTTCTTCTTCCAACTCATCCTTCAAACTCACTATTCCCATTTAACGCAGTTAACACAAGTAAAGCAAAAACAACTTGAGGATAGAACATGTTACACTTTTCCTGCTGCGAGTACAGTGGCATTGGGATCATTACACTGATGGAAACCAGAAGTGCCTGGGGAAAGGACTATGATACTGTTTACAAAGACACCAAAGAAGCTGCAGGAGTAACATCCTACAGGCTTAACTCGTTTCTCCAACAAGTAATTAAGATCCACCTAGTGCTAAAGGGATGCTCCCAAAACCCCAGTTGTAGATCTAATTAATCCCTAAAGTCATATTTGGAAAAAGAGTGTTGTGTGCTTTATGTGGCTTATTCATTGGTTTGCAAAAGGGACACAAATGGGAATATTAAAAAATGAAATTGGACTCAGTTGCAAAACATTTTTTCCTTTCCACTAATGTGTGTCTGTATTTGTGTGCAGTGTTCCTAATGCTGTCATCACCTACCTGATATTAGATCAATCAAACCACCCTTCCTCAGGCATGGAGTTGCTTATTGACAACAACGGCTCTTGAGTACTTAATTTCACTCGCTCCTTAGGAAAACCCTGTACCGGAACATAATCACATTTCAAAGTGAAGGAACATGAAACTGCAAGTGGCAGAGTGACTTGTTCAAAGTAGAATGGCTCAGTAGGTGCTGAGAGAAATGGGACTTGAGCTCAAATCACTTGATTTCAAAAATCAGTGTTTTGTTTCTTACAGCATACTGCCTCTCACATCCATGCGTGGAATCAAAATCATCCAATATCTGGGGGCATCATAGAGATTGGAGAAAACACAGCTGCCGTGGGCCCAGCTTACATACACATTCCTCTCATCCAATCAGCACTTCCACACTCCTTCCCAGTTTCTCCTACTCTGTTGGGATGGCCTGGCTAAGATGGAGGCTGTGAAGCGGTGCCCAGCAGGCTCTCTCCATACAAGTGGCTAATGACCTGGAAAAGCTCCTTAGTCCAGAAAAATCCAAAGAGGACTTATTCACTAAGAACAAATAACAATGAAAGGAAATACCAAGCCAACCTGCAGTGCCCAGCACTCTGTGGGAAACAGAACTGCCTCTGCTGGACGTTTTGGTTGTTTTTCTGTTCTTTGCCTCTTGACTTGTAATACTAGTCTCAAAAGCGCCAGCACTACCCTACACTCAATTGCAGATTTCCCCCCAAACAAAGCTCCCAGTCAAATTCTGTTTTGTCTCTTGCCAAATCCAGAGATGAATCTAAGTGAAGGGCCACCTAGTTTATCGAGGACTAGAAAATGTTTATGGTTTTCCATAAATATCCCACCTAGAGACAGCCACAGGGAGGCATCCAGGTTAACAATTTATAGATGCAATAGAGATGAGGAACAGATCATTAATCATAATTCAGATTTGCTCCCATTTATTCTCCAGGAGTCTCTTTGAATGATATAAATTATGGCAAAGCAATACTTAACAACCTAAACTTAATAAATATCCAATTTTTGCACCCATGGCATTGCAAGAATATCTCCCAAACTGTTTTTGGAGAGCCTAGGTTTCAGAAGAAAAATTTGCCACTAGAAAAAGGAGGCTTGCCTGCACAGGTCTGTGTGTCTTCCCTTACCTTGTTTTATCTGAGTATCTGCATTGTAAGTCAAAATGGAAATTTTTTATTATTCATTTTTATTACAAAGTCAGATATACAGAGAGGAGGAGAGACAGAGAGGAATATCTTCCATCCGATGATTCACTCCCCAAGTGAGCGCAACGGCCGGTGCTGCGCCGATCCGAAGCAGGGAACCTGGAACCTCTTCCAGGTCTCCCACGCGGGTGCAGGGTCCTAAAGTTTTGGCCCGTCCTCAACTGTTTTCCCAGGTCACACGCAGGGAGTTGGATGGGAAAATGGTGCTGCCAGGATTAGAACTGGTGCCCATATGGGATCCCGGTGGGTTCAAGGTGAGGGCTTTAGCTGCTAGGCCATGGCGCCGGGCCCAAAAGGGAAACTTTTAAGGAAGGTTTTAGATTCTTGTCAAACAACACCGATGCACTGACACACACATTTGCTCTGCTCGTGAAAGGCTCATAATTAAAAAATGGATCCAAGAGGATTTACTATAAATTATACACGGGGAGAAGGAAATTAATAGGATGTGTTTTCTTATATCCTGCATTAACTTCATAAAGAGAGGCTAATTGTTACACAGTTCTCCCAGTCTTCTCTTTGTTGGTGGTGAAAGGAGGCTGTGGGAAGCTTGATGTCAGTGACAGCAGGTGCCACGTGACAATCCGTTCTCAAGTTGTGTTCATTTTTTTCCTATCGTATAGATGAAGGAGAGTGTACCATAAGAATATTCCACAAAGCCTAGGTGTAAGGTCAGTTGGCAGAAGTCGCTTATAAGCGCTGGTGATTTCTCTCCAGATACTGAACAAGTTAACTTTTCAACCATAGACTCCAAAGGAAGTTACATATTAGAATAATTTTCCTAAATCTCCCGTCCAAAAACAACTTCTCTCCAAAGACATTTCATCCACGACTTCAGTGGTTGAAGGGTTAGCCTCTATCAGGTAAACCACTACATCACTGAAGTGCAAAACCATAGCAAAGAATTTTGAGTTAATTAGAAACCAATGGCTCTGAAACTATTTGAATCTCAGGAGTTTCACTGATTTGTTTCATGAACTAATTCTTACTTTGTTCAACACTTGTTGTCAAAGCCTATGGAAGCCCCATGAGGCTCAGATGAAGAGAAAACTTTTACCTTTAAAAGAAAATATCAAAAGAAAGAAGAGCTGCTCTTTCTTTCACTGTGCAGAAATTATCTGACTCTGTCCTTGTATTCCTATATTTCTTTGCTCAGTTATTTACCCGAAGGCCATAAATGCCATCAACTTATCTAAGTTCACCCATTCCTGCCACTTATCTTACATAACACTGCATGTTCCCAAATTAGCCATGCTCATTTATCTTCCTTTCTTTCAAAGTTTTGAATCATGACTCAAAATCTGGGATAGATATTTGGTACAGTGGGTAATACATTGGTTGGGATGCCTGTAACGCAAGCGAAGTTCCAGATCTACTCGTAGTTTCAGCTTCCTGATTATGCACAGCCCAGAAGATGGGAATGATGGCTCACACTGTTGGGTCCCTAGCACACAAACGGTAGAGCTTCATTGTGTTCTATGCGCCTGACTTTGGTGCAGTACCAGCTGTTCAGGCATTTAGGCATTAAATCAGCAAATGAGAGATTCTCTCTTTCTTTCTCTCTCTCTCTCTACCTCTCAATCTCTGTGTCTCTAAAATATGTGTAAAATAAATCATAAATAAATAAACAAAGCTTAAATTCTGTCACAGCAACTGATCTTAGTGTGCTACAAGAAGGATCAGAAGAGGACTGATAACTTTAACAGGCAAATAATTCAAGGGCTTTGCAGGAAGGTAAGTATCAGAAGTACCTGGTGTACCCTAAGAGTTTTTACTGCATGTGGATTTCAGGAGGACAAAGGAAGACAAATAAAAAAGGTCCAGCAGGTAAAGAGGGACAGAGCATAACTTAGAGCAGGTGTGACAAATAAGTAGTGCAAATCCATAAAGCCACACTTCAGCACAGGCAGCAAATGTGGCTCATGGAAGCTTTCTGGGTGTGCCTGCCAACCTCTCAAACCTTCCAGCGTAAAGCCTGAAGTGAGAGTGAGAAGCAGTGACAGCTGACAAGCAAGATAAAGCCTATTTAGCAGTCTTGCTCGGGGGACTCTATTACAGAACAGGCCTCACCTCTGGGTCAGACTCTGCTGTGTTCTTGGAAGAGCATTTTCCTTCCTTCCAATGAGCTAACACAGGGATGCAGTATTAGAATGACAGTGCTGATACTGCCTGAACCATGTTAGAGGCAGGACTTTCTAGGAATTATCTCCAGTATCAGTTTCTAAAACATTCATATTCATTATCTCTCTCTCTCTCTCTCCCCCTTGCTTCTTCACACACACACACACACACACACCCACACACACACACCATGCCTTCAGAGTTTACATCTCTGTTTTGATCAACTATAACTAACCTGGTCACTAGAGAACACAAGCATTCAGATATGCTCATTTCTTCCCAGTATTAATACTCACAATCAAAGAATGAAACTTTGTCCCAAGAACCCCTTGTTTTCTTTCCCTGTCCTTGGACACTGCCATGCTGCCAAGTCAAGCTAAGCTGAATTAAGCTACTGTCTGTGATGCCATCATTTCATACTGGAGAGTGGGTTCAAGACCTGGCTCTTTCCCTTTCAACCCAGCTTTCTCCTAATGTTCCTGGAAAGGCAGTAGGAGATGGTAGAAATTCCTGGATCACTGTCACCCTTTCGGGGACCAAGATGGTGTTCCTGGCCACTGGCTTTGGCATAGCTCAGAACCAGCTTTTGTAGTATTTGGGAAGTGAACTAGAGCTGGGAGAAATCTGTGTGTGTGTGTGTGTGTGTGTGTGTGTAGTGTTTCCCATTTTGCCATTCAAACAAACTAAATCTTTGAAAACTCCTGCTGCACACAGAAGCCACAATAGAACAATGATGGGAGATGTGGTCTTTGGGGTGGAGGGTGTTTTGGCTTGATGTTGAATGTCATTATAAACAAAAAGGCTTGCAAGAGTGGGTTTGTTCTTTTCTCCTAAGGACAGGACGTCCTTTGCTCTGGAGAACATAGCATTCAAGGCACAAAAATGGAGGCAGAGACAGCAGGTGCTCATCTGCCGTTGCTCGAACACAGACTTCCCATCCTCTAGGACTGTAAGAAATACATTTCTTTTCCTTATCAAGCATCTATTTTCAAATATTCTCTTACAGCAACACAAATGAACTAGACACCTGCTTTCATCTCCTCTTTATATCTGCCATCACTCTTCTTAGTTTCCCAGCTGGATTTTCTTCCAGGCAAACTGAAAGGTGGAATGAAATGTTTTGCCTCTCACACAATCCCTTCCACTTCCACTAATGGTCCCTCAGCTCTTTTCTTTTTTGAGTAATTTTCCTTAGCAAAAGGAAGCCAGCTATCCAGTAGGACCACTTTTCATGGGTTACAAAACTCTTACGTATTTATGGCTTTGTTTCCTTAATACAATCGCTTAAAATGTCCAGAGTAAAAAGCTGGTTTTACAACCAAAATTTGCAGTCTTTCTTGGATTCCTGTATTACCAAGTGTGGCAAGGAGCCTACTCCTCTTCCTTGGTAGAAACAAAGATAATGACGACGAGGGAATTCAAAGTGGTTTAAAAGTCTAGAGCAGCAAAATGACCTCAGGTTTCAGGGAGTCAGACACACGAGTTTTTCCCCATTGTGGATGCTCCAAGTTATGCGGTTGCTCCTATAGATGACTAACCCAAGTCTTGAAGAAAAATCTGCTAAGATTTCCCAACTCTTTAGGCAAGGCAAGCTTACTGGAGTTAAGTACCCTAGTACTCCAAGAATGTTCTGCCTATTATAACGTAAAACTTGCAGTACTATTACTCTGATTTTAAAACAATGTACTATTGTACCATGTGAAATCAAATGTACACGCTTAAAAACATGCAAGACACAGAGAACAACAGCAAACAATGGCTTTTCCTTGAATTCTTTGACCTTCAAAGCATGTACAGGGGCAGCTGCTTCTCACAGACACGAAGGTTTATGACTATATAATACATTAAACTGGAATGCTATAGTTTGGCTCCAAGTTTCCAAAACCCACATATCAGCTTTGCAAAAATGGTGCCAATTTCAAGAAAACTGTCAGAAAATAAGAAAATATCTCTCTTAAAGGGGGAGAGATCTTACCAAACACAAGTGGAGAAAAACAGACAGCACTAATAGTAACACACTATCTGAATTAAAAAGATGCTCAGGGCTGTAGCAAATCATATTTTTCTTAGTAAGTTACACTGAACTAAAAATGCAGATAAATCACCATAAAAATGCAAGTGAGCTGGTAATAATAGCCTAGTTATGGCTGCCATGAAATAGTCATTAAATTATATGCAGCATAAATCTCACAGAGTTACATAAATTATGGTGGTTGTTAAAGGCCAAATAAAGAGAAATCGTCCTGTTACAGCTGCCTTGCTCTTTGCTCCTTTGAGTGGCTTTTGAAAATGTCTAAGTTTTGCGCCTGAACATCAGATGGCTCCTGAAGCATCTCTGAGATAATTAAAAGTCCACAACTCTATCCAAGACCCCCCTCTTCCACATTCTAAAGGTAATCATTTCTTATGAGGTCTTCTCCGACCTTGTGGCAGAACTTTGTCCTGCTCTGGTTCTTGCAGGGACCGGACAGGTCCCCAGCTCAAGTTGTGCCCATTTAGCTGCTCCCGGTTCCAGGACATTTGGAGGAGCAGGTACTAGAGATGGGTGGTGTTGTGACTCCTGAGTTTCCTGTTTGCAGCTCCTGCCAATCAGGTCAAATTCCAGAGGCTGGCAATGGAATCTCACCCTCTGCTTCCCTCTTTTGACCTACATGTTAGTACAACTCCCAGATTCCCAGGCAGTGCTGCCTTGCCTCCTTTTTCGCAGTTTGGTAGTAATCCCCAGATGATTTTTTTTTTCTTAACTGCTTTTTTTCCACCCTGGCTATTTAAGCAGAATCTTATTGTTCCAAATTAAATCCATTCTTTTTAGCCTTGTCAGTGCTAACTAATGAGAACAATTCCTCTCTTTGCTCTTGGTGGCTGTACTATGAGTGCTTATAGATGAGAATCATATCTTTTGTTAGCCTACTTTCTTAACTGCAGACTGCACAGGTGATAAAATGGGTTAATTGTTGCTATAAAAATATTTTCTATCCTCATAGCGAAGTCATTTTTTCCTCCAAATCATTTTAATTTCCTAGACTTGCACTGTGTTCTTAAGATCTGCAGGGCCTGAGCGTAGCATACTTTTGGGTCCATATATGCCAAATGTGAAGCCCAGAGCTGGACACGCAACACACACCGCTTTGGTCACTGTATCTTTTCTTTCTTGCCTGGCCCATTCTGACACTTAGGCTTCAGTTTTTATCACACACAGCACATCTCTCCAAGGAAACTGGCAGCCTCAGAGAGAGGTCACCTAAGCACGGTCAGCCGATTTTTTTGTAGATAAAACTTCATTGTAATATAGCCACACACACTTCTAAACAAGCAGATAGATGGTCTGTTGAAGAACTGAGTAACTTTTACAGAGACTATATGATGTGCACAAATCCAAAATATTTACTGACTGGTTCACCACAAAGTGTCAATTCCTAGCCTAGAAGAACATCACCATCCCAACTGGTTTTGCTACTTGCGTCAG
Organism: Ochotona princeps; assembly: GCF_030435755.1. Lineage (NCBI taxonomy): Eukaryota > Metazoa > Chordata > Mammalia > Lagomorpha > Ochotonidae > Ochotona > Ochotona princeps. Next base: position 15,027,763 of record NC_080857.1, read on the forward strand.
GTAAGATAAACACCAGGTCATGTTTTGCTTATCCCCAAGCAGTCTGCTGTTTTAAATTAGGCCAAGCCACATTACTGGGAAATGGGTCGGGAAGGAAAGAATGTCTTTTCCTTTCTACACACACCAGAAAAGAAAATGTTATCCCTTAGATACCCTATGAAGTTGATGGACATCTTCATAAAGATGGGCATACGTGAGCGTATCTAGAATGTTCTATCGCATTTATCTAACTCACCAACTCAGTCCATCAGCAAGACAAGAAAATCCAGGACAAAGCCTGGTACTCACTATATGAAGCTGCAGGAAATCACCAAGTCCTGGAGCACTGTCAATGCGGACCAAGATGCCGTCTTTCACTGTGGTACTGAAGCCCACTGCAAGGCGGTCAGAGCGTGTGCTGGGCCTGTCATTGGCTGGCCAGGTGTAGAGGATGAGGCCACCGCTTTTCCCAAAGATGTACGTAGCTCCAGCTGCAAGAACAAGGAGAGAGGGAGACATCAGGGTCAAAGCCTGCAGACTGCCAGCTGCGGGTACATGGTTGAGACTGCACAGGACAGCTGCTAGGAAGAAATGTGCCCCTTGGGACGGTATTTGGGTATTGAAAAGGATGGCATCCAATGCCTCAGAAGATGGCTGTCACCTCAAATTAAAGATGCCAGCAAAAGGAGGGAATTACAAAACAGGTGCTAGGGAGATTTGTTCTTAGCATCTTCAGCTCCTGCTGTACAGATAACACACTACACCCAATGGCTTTGGGACGGTGTGTCCATCTTCCTCAACAGCACAATTAATTTCACAGTTTTGCTAGGACAGCCTTGAGACAGAAAACATGTCTGCCATTTCCAGACATTAGAATATTCTGGTCAGAACCAAGAGTGGTGCCAGATCTGGCAAAATACAAAGTGCCATTACCTTCACGCTTACATCACAATAATAAATAAAATAAAGCAAGAAAGAAATCTACACTTTGAAAAATCACATGAAGAGGCCAAGTATCCCTTATCTGAAATACTTGAGATCTGGACTTTTATCAGATTTTGAAAGATTTGCATTGATATAACAACATAACCCAGGGATGGTTTTCACATCAAAACACAATATCCATTTATGCTTTATATATATATATATATATTTTACACAACAGAGCCTGGAGGAAGATTTGCTCATCATCTTTAGTGCATGGGCTTAATCCTTGTTTTATTTGAAAAGCAGAGAAATACAGATAGGCAAAGAGACTGAGAGACACACAAAGAAATCTATCTTCCATTTGTTGGTTTACTCCTCAAATGCCCTGTTACTGAAATGGAGCCAGGCTGAAGCCAGGAACAAGCAACCAGGAACTCAACTGCAGCTGGCAGTGTAGATGGAGGATGGGCTAGAACCCAACTGCTCCTGCCATCACTGTTTCCCCAGATGCACGTTCCAGGAGGCTGTGATGTGAAGCAGAGCCAGGAATTAATCCGGACAAACCAAGAATGAAGGCGTTTCAAATGGTAACTTAACTTCTGTGCCACAGTGGTTGCCCCTGAGGCTTCAATCCAACCACAACCTCTCACATGAGATCAGGTGCAGAATTTTCTTCTTACTGTTTTGTATTGGCATTGACTAGGCTTTTGGAGCATCTCGGATTTCAAAATTTTTTTATTAGACATGCAGTTCATGACTGACGAAAAGTATTTCTGTTTCACAATTAAATTGCTATAAACATGGTGACAAAGATGATTTTCAGGACCTTTTAAGATTCAATTTATTTCCTCTAGTGGCAATATTAATCTACATTTACATCAAGAGTTCCATCTTCTCTTCTAAATAAAATCTCAAGAAGAAGATACAAGAGAAAAACAACACCCCAGGATGATAAATTTTGAACATAGCAAGTAGTATCAATTATGATTAGTGGATTTATCAATATTCTTATAAACTACTTTGGTTTTGCAATTTTCAGTTTGGACACAGTAATTATCAGTAACACATTAATTTAAAAGTCCTTACAAAGCAAACAGAAAGAAAAATAAACAAAAGATTTGTAGGTTGGACATGAAAGAAGTTTATTTTAAGCAACAAGCTTTTAGACCTGAATTAGTAAAACTTGTTAGTTTTTTGAAGTTAATATGTATATTGATACAATGCTCTTGCACCTCGCATGGTTCTCTATGTCTCACTCCTGGTGAGTACTTCCGCTTCTTTCTCATGTCAAAGTTCACAGCACAATTTGGTACCAGACTTTGTTGCATATTTCCCAGAGAGGATGTTACAACCCTTGAAATCATTTTAAAATCACATTACACAACCATTTACATCTGTAGTAAAAATCTCCAGCATTAGTTTACATGGATTGAGGCAGCTTACAGACACTATGGGGTGAAATTACTGTCGATGGAACCGAAAGTGAGCTAGATGGCTCACTTAGGAATGACAAACTCCGTTGTTGTTAGACTTGGGAGTGTATCATTTTGAAAGCACCAACTCCCACTAGATGTTACAGTATACAGAATCACATTTGTTCTCTTTGCGACATCGCTGTTCCCTGTACCCCAGTTTGCTCAGGCTGTTGAGCATAGGCAGCATCACTTTATCTTTCTTTTCGACTTTTTCAATTCTTACAGCATGGTCTCTGGAAAGCCACCAACCATCACCCAGAGACTGTGGGAAAGTAGATGAGCAGTTTATGATTAATTCAGTATGCAAAGCAATGTTTGCTCCTACTATCTACAAACACCCTCAAAGCTTCTTAAAATTAGCACTGTGAGTAGACTAATTCGCCCTCAAGATCCCTCCATCTGTGAGGAATTTAAATATTCCCTTTCTGTAGATGATTACAAATGTCATCACATTGTTTTCATTCTTTATTTAGGAAACTGAAGGTTACTCTGTGATTAATGTATAGAATCATCAAATGCAAATCAGTTTGTGACATTTTACGTTAATTTATAAAATTTTACACTGTTCTATCCCAAATATACAGAGGATTTACCCATATAATTATATTCGGATTTTATCAGGAAATCATTCATTTTTTAAAATTCTTATTTTCTTTTAATGAAGGGGGCAGCATGGATTCCATCCTCTTGTTTATTCACCAAATGCCTGCCATAAGGAGGGCTGACTCAGTCCAAAGCCAGATGCTAAGCACTCCATCCAGATCTCCCATGCAGGTGGCAGGGACACCTGCACCATGTTGGAGGCAGCAGGGTGATGGGTTAATGCCGTAGGTCTCTGTCACCCGCACTGGAGAACTGGACTGAAGCTCTTGCTTCTGGCTTGGATCAGTGTTGGCTATTGGAGACATTTGTGGAGTGAATCAGCAGATGGAAAACTTCTATTTCTCTATCTTTGAACAACAAGAAAATAGAATGAAACAATTAAAAAATAGAGGAGGGCAGAACGAAAAACAGTTGCAGTTCTAAATCCACTATGTATTCAGCCTGCCTAGACCCAGACTATGAACACAGTGACTAAGGCACAGGTTACACTGCATGTTTCATTCACTGGCTTGGTCACTGCTTCTCTCACCGGCATTTCCACACGAAGAGGAAGAACACTTCATAAGGTAAATACATACATTCATCTGTGAGCATACAGCAGTAAGGGGATCAGGATGACTTACGTTTTAAATGAAGAACAAAACTTTACTGTGACAGTATCAGAGGGGTGAAAAAAAGCCATAACATCCAGTCTAAATTTTTATTCTTTGTGTTATTCTCATTTCATTACACCATTATGTTAAAAATGTTCATGTTATAGATGAAAAGGGTGTACAAGACGTAAAGTGCCTGGTACAAGGCTTATCCATGTCATGTAGAAATAAACACTAAAATGCTTCTCTTGCTACCGTATTTGTTAGCAAACATTTATAAAGACCCTAAATGTTTCCACAGTCTGATGCTGGCTTTGAAGGAACTTAAACTAATAGTCACAATTTAGTACTCTGTTATTCCTTTTCTCTTTACTTTTTCATGCTTTGCTATCTTACGTGGTTTTTAAGTTAAGTCTATTTTATGTTATTTTTTTGCATAAAATATCCAGACTTACTTTGCTTTATATTTTCAAAGTAAAAATAATTGTAATATTTAAATTGGCATCACACACCCCTCCTTGATCCACTGAGAAGTCCCAATTATGAAGCATGACATCCAAAATCACGTGTTTTTTTTTCTTGAACCTAGCATTTCCTTTTCTTATTCAAGGTTTTATTTATTTAAAAAATCAGACGAGAGAAAGACAAAGGCATCCCATTGCTTAAGACTCCAGCGTGACCTCGAGTAAAAACAAGCTTCCTTTCTTAAACAATGCTCAGGCAAAGGGCTACTGCCTCTTCTCTTTTATTTGTTTTTAAGATCTATGTATTTTTGTTGGAAAGGCAAATACACAGAGAGGAGGAGGGACAGAGAGGAAGATCTTTCGTCCGATGATTCACTCCCCAAGTGGCCGCAATGGTCAGAGTTTAGCCGATCCGAAGCCAGGAGCCAGGAATCTCCTCCAGGTCTCCCACACGGGTGCAGGGTCCCAAGGCTTTGGGCCGTCCTCGACTGCTTTCCCAGGCCCCAAGCAGGGAGCTGGATGGGAAGTGGAGTCGCCAGGATTAGAAGTGGCACCTATATGGGATCCTGGCGCATTTAAGATTAGGACTTTGGCCGCTAGGCCACGGCGCCAGGCCCAAGAGGACCTTTTATTAAGGGTTTAATGGGCTCCTAAATCTAGATCCAGGTAGAGCTCAACAGGTGTATTCCTTTCATCACGCCAAATTGTAGCCATCAATCCTCAAGCTTTACCTTTACCATGTTATCTGGGAAGCAACAGAACTGATGCCAGGAAGGACGAAGGCTTTGCAACGTGGATGCTGCACCATCGGGGTACCCACTTTTTCTTACTTAAATGACAGTGGACTCATATGAGATTACTTCCTTGTGGAATATGTAAAGTTCAGGCAGTACACTGCTCCTGACTAATAACACCATACTATGAAAACTAGATTCTGAAGGCTGAACTCTATAATGAGGTCAGGGTTGGAGATTACCTCACAGCCAACTTAATTCTAACTTGCATAACGACATTGGTTTCTTATAGAGCAAAATAAAATAAGTTCTCAGAAATTGCATAGTTTTCAGGTTTAAGAAAATAAATATAAAGTTTTATTGCCAAATAAAATGAGAAACAAGACCCTTCTGTACTGTGTGCTCTTAGAGGACAGAACTGTCTAATTTATTTCTCCATCAACACTGCAAATGCCCAGAAAATAAATATTGTTGATGTAATCAATGAGAGTTGGCTTACCTATGATTTCCTAACTTCTTAAAGTCATTCAAGGATGGAGCACAATGGGAATAAAAAAATAAAAAAAAACTACAATGTACATGTCTGCCTCAGCCTCTTGCTATTTTATCTCAATACTAAAATATTTTAAGAATACTCGTCAATTAGAGTTCACAACATCTCTTATGATGAAGTAGAATGCAGCTTTCAAATTATAGAGTAAACCTTGCCACAACGACATTTTTGAATGATCTTTTCTGTGAGTTTTGGCAGACTTAGATAAAAGACTCACCCATTTTGAGTCAAATTGTTTTATGTTATTCTTGCAATCTGATAATAACAAATGAATTACTTCAGGTCATATTTAACAAGAATATTATTTAGCAAAACATATTGACATATTTAATAACTGTTTTATCATTCTATTTTATAGAGCATTCACTAAGTGTAATGGTCATATATACATTTGTCTTCAAGCAAATTACCAATGAGTGAAAATAAAAAGAATTCAGTATTATTACTCATCAGCCTTTGCTGTACTTTTGGATTCTCTGAATGGATGCTCACAGATGTCATCTCAGGACATGGTGAGAATAAAAGGGAAGTTCTGAGAATATTCCTGATTCCCTTTCTCCTGTTTGCTACTCCATAGCTTTCAAACAGCTTTTCTAATAAAGGCTAATCGAGAGATTCTATGTATTGAATATTCTCTGGCAAAAATATAGCTGAAACATAGTTGCTGATATCCAGTGCTTTGATTTAAATGCCTAATACACAGGGACTTCCTACTTTGAAATGCCAGAGGTAATACCTAGATGGCTTCACTGCATTTGTGGCTCTAATACATGTGAAGTGTGAGGACTGGCACTCTCACAAAACTCTTATTTCTTAACTATAGAACCTCTAAGAGAGATAGAAAAGGAAAGAAACTTCTTCTTTCCAATTGTTGAACAATCATTGAGATTCAGTAAGCCTCAGCTTCCCCATGACTGAGAAGGCAATCCTACTCATCCTGCACAATCATCCCCAAGAGTTACAATAAGGATCAAAGCGATTAACTCATGTACTGTCCAGAGTTCTAGACATAATTTAACATTGGCATATGATGGAAAATATTTCAACGTCAAGGGATTCCCCACCTTGGCCACTGGGATCATGTAGGAGGTTAGCGGATGGCTGGGATCGGCATGTGGTATAGCAGGTGAAGTCATAGCTTATTTCACAAGAACTCAATATTCACACCAGCTTGATTTCTGGCTGCTCTATTTCTGATCCAAATCCCCACTAATGACCTTGGACAGCAGTTGAGCATGGGTCAGGGTGTTTGGGACCCTGCTCTCATGTGGGAAACTTGAAAGACACTCTGGCCCCTGGTTTCAGATGGGCTCAAATCTGGGTTTTTGGGAGAGTGAACTGGGGGAGTGAATGAGAGGACTGAAGACTAATCTCTCTCTCTTTTGTGTATGATAGCTCAGTCTTTTTGTGTCTGTTGGATATGTGCATATATGCTTCTGTGTATGTGTATCTTCCTCTTTCTTCATTCCTACTCTTTCTTCCCTTCCTTATATGTAATATATATCTAAAATAAGCAACAAGATATGACTACAACCCAATGACTACAATATTAATGAAATGTGATTGCTTTATACACTAAAAACTACAGCAAAAGCTTTACTCAGAAGAAGCCTTTGATGATAATGGGAATGACTACAAAGGAATTACTTTTAAACTTAATTTTTATAAAACTAAATAGTATGGATAAGCTTATAAGTAGAGATTAATAAAATAAATGCTTAATTTTAACCAACAGAATGTTTGAAATTATGCAAAAGTTACAAAAACTCAAACCTTTTACTCTAAAATATTTAAGAAAAACATAATTCCAAGAAAAATCAGAAAACAAAATGAAGCAGAAAAAGCAAACATCAGGAATTATAAAGATACATAGTTCTAGATGCATATAGTACAGTCATGATGATTCAAAAATTTAAAATTGTATATTCTCTAACTTTAGAATAATATGTCTAAAGGTCAAAATAAATTATCAGTCTAGAGGAAAACATAATTTTCTAAGATTTCTAAGAATAAAATAGAATAACTAATTATACTCATGGCAACAGGAACCACTGAAGAAGTGACTTAAGTTCCACAATCTAAAAGATACAGTTAGACTTGAGTTTATAGGTTGAACTCTCAAACAAAAGATAATTTCTAACTTGTTCCAATAATACCATATATCAAGCAAGGTTAAAGATCTCCCGACATCGACTGTATGCCTATGCACCCGCAAACACATGATTTGTTATGATGGGCTTACAAATGAGACCTCAAAATGCTAATTTTCCCACGATACTATGTAAAGTCCCAGAAGACACATTCTATAACAAAGCTGGCTCTCACCAGATCAGGGAATACACCTTGATACAAAACATATATATATTTTTGTTGCTTACAAAACTAACCAGTTTAGGATACTTTGTTATAATGGCCCAAACAGACTATACATTCTACTTTATCTGCAAATCAAACTGAATCTTAAAAAGCATCACATGATAAATTTAAACCATGAAAACAAACCAAGGGGTGATACTGTGATACAGCCCATTAAGCCTCTGCCTTCCAGACCAGCATCCCACATGGATGCCAGTTTCAGTCCTGGCCATTTTGGTTCCTATCCAGCTCCCTGCTGATGCAGCTGAGCAAAGGGTGAAGGATGGCCCAGGTTCTTGGGCCACTGCATTTATTGAGATTCAGATGAGGCTCCTGTACTGGACTTTGGCCTGGCCCAGTCTTGGTTGCTGTCAACATGAACCAGAGGATGGACAGTTTCTCATTCTCTACCTTTGCAGCTTCCTCTCTGTGCTTAGCACTGCCTTTCAAATAATAGAGAAACAAATCTTACAAAAAAAAAAAAAAAAGGAGCACAGGCCCCTTAGACTAACTTCACTTATGAGTATCCATTGAGGTTCTATGAATAAATAAGGGTTCATTAAAGGGAAAAATGTGATATGTAGTGTAATTCAACATAAAGGTATCTAGCAGCAAAATTCACTTCATGAATGAGTTAATAGAATTAGAATATAATTTCATTTGTTTTTTTAGAGTAACCAGAATGACTTGAGCAACCATTCCTTCAAAAATAGTAAGTGAAAATGAAGTGGAAAAAAGTCATAAATTTAGTGACTCTCAATAATGCCATACTAACTGGTAAAATTACCTAGACTCTGTCATTAAATTCAAGAAGATGTATATATTCTTTATCACAGTTTGAATCAACATTACTTTATAAGGTCTTAGTAAAAATGAAGCAATCAACTGAATTAAACTATAAAATACTGGGGAAGAATACAATAATTTTAAAACACATGATTGAACACCCACATATCCAAATAACTCAGCTAAAATTAATGGAACAGTTGGCTAAATGATCAATACAAGAGAACTATGTCAAAATTAATCATTTGTCACCATTTAATAGATGACCAAATGATTTTGCCAAAGGTTTCAAAACCAGTCAGTGGGAAAAGGACAACATTTTCAACAAATGGTCCTGGGAAAACTAAACATCCATAGGCAACAGAATGAAATTGGGTTCTCACCTTAAGCCATACACAAAACTTAGCTCAAGAAGTATAGCAACATGTATGTGAGATCAGGCAAGGACATTTTAAAGGGAAGGAAAAATAGATGCTTTAGCTGACACCATTTCCTACTGTCCTCAAAACAACCTATTTATGAGAAAAAGAGCATTCAACGAAAAGCAGTTATATGTAACGGTGTGTGTGTGTGTGTGTGTGTGTGTGTAAAACACTTGGGTAACCTGTCACCTACTGAGATGTGTATCTCATGCACAATATAATGTGATGAGTGCTGAGTAGTGATAGAAAGCAGGGGAAGGATGCCCTACTTAGAGGCCAGAAGCAAGGATGGATAGCGTAGCATTTGGAGAACACAGCACAGTATCCTGTGAGCAGTTTTAAGACTGGAGAACTGATTACAGTTTGGAAAAATAATAGGGGGAGTCTTACTGTCATAGTAAGTCATCGTCTTTAAACATGCTAGTATCTCGTAAATAAACCATAAATTATATAACAATACTTTGTTTTTATTTTAACAACAGAAATTCTTTAAGGAATGCCACCTTTTTGCAACATTTTAAACACAACTTGAAGTACTAAATATATCTAAATATATGCAAGTACTACCTGTGGTATTTTTTTTTGAACGAGTGATTTTGTCAAATTGGAAAGTAACAAGTTTCATCTGTGAAAAAGCATGGTGTTGCCTATGTTAAGAAAAATGACATTGTCTACAGTGTGGAGATGGGGAATGTGTGTCAACGTGGGTCCTAAGGTAGGACACGGCAGTGGTTCAGGCAGGAGAGGACATAATGGGTCCAAGGCCAGAAATGAGAGGAAGAAACAGATACCACAGATAGGAAGGACAAAATAACTTAGTGAGCCTTCTGTTGAAGAACAAAAACAGGGAAGTAGAGGTTGGTGCAGGGCATAAATTGGAAAGGAAGTGCAGGAACAGGTGTTTAGTACAACCATGAAATCACTGATTAGGAAGATTGCCTTCCATCATGTAGTGACCGACTGGAATCTTACATCTCCTGTTTGTGATTTAGTTTCCTGCTAATGTGCACTTGGACTTGAAGCAACTCATCGATCAAGTATTTGAACCTTACCACCTTTATGCAAGACCCAAATTGAGGGTTAGGCTTCTGGCTTGGATCTGATCCAATCTTGGCTGTTGTGGGCACTCAGAAAGTCAACCAAAATTGAAGACTCTCTCTCTCCTCATCTCTGTCTCTCATATGTTCTTAAAATAAAAAAATAAATAAAGAAATAAAACTTTTTAAAAGAAAAGAAAGTTGTGTAAGGCATGAAGACACCAGGTTTAACTGGGAACCTACAGAGTTTTGTGTTTCCATAGGCTAGCGTTTCAACGGTGTGTCTGTAAAGTATGGCCATGAAGTCCCAAGGGAGACCGAACTCTTTTAACAGCAAAGGATGCACTCAGGCTCTGCTCAGCCACCACCCAAATACTCCTTCTGAGCTATGTGGAAGACCTGAAGGATTATGTAATTGATTTGCCCACCACTGAATATGAATATGTAGTTGTCTTTCATTCGGCGTCCATCCACAGTTTTCACTTGGTCATAATCACAGGGTCTCCATAATCTTCAGACATTTGCTATTAGAGTGTTTAAATTCTTTATATCATCATATTATCTTTATCATTTTAGTTTCATGAGACAGTAGTATCTAACAGTCTTCTCCTGATGAGAATTTAGCTAATTTGCACCGTACTTAGATGCTATGTGTCTAAGACAGTGGGTTTTTTGATATTATAATAAACAATGCCAACCACATCTGGCATTTTTAACCTTTCTTGTAAGATTAATTTCTATGAATATTAGGGCAAATAGTTTTGTTATTCTTACTGCAAAGCCTAAAACCAAGAGTTGCAAAAGGAATTAAAATGGATGAAATTCAACTCCAATTGTCAAAGCCATTTTTCCAATATTTTTTCAACAGGTGTTTATTCTTCCATGCTTACTTATGGACTAGCTCATTATTATATTTTGATGCCATATCTTCAAATATTGATTTATTTATTTGAAAGACAGAATTAGAGAGAGAGAGAGAGAGAGATCTTCCACTTGCTGATTCACTCCCCAAATAGCAGTGATGGCCAGAGCAGGGTGAGGTCCAAGTCTCAGGAGCCTGAATCCCCATCAAGATCTACCACATGGGTTGTAGAGGCTCATGCATTTGATGATGTTTACTGCTTTCCCAGGTACACTGCATGGTACTGGTTTGGATATAGAGCAGTCAGGATTTGAACTGTCAACCACATGGAATATCTTCATTGTAGGCAGCAGCTTATGGCAGATCACGTAATGCCAGCTCCTATTGGGCAATGTTTTGCTTATTTACAGCTTACATTTTCTTAGAGAAACTTCATTATTTTAAAAACAAAGTTCAGAGAGAGAAAGAAAAAGAGAGAGGTGCCTTCCATTCAGTGACAGGAGATGGGTACTCCATCCCGCCAGTCTCCCACGTGGTTGATAGGGGCCCAAGCACTGGGTCACCTTCTGCTGTTCTCCCAGCATCATTGGGAAAAACGGAATGTGAGGATCTCAACCAACACCTTATCCCACAGCACCACAATCCTGTCCCCATATTTTACTTTGACATTTTATTTTTTAACTCTGAGTACCTATAGGCTCCTCGTTTTCTTAATACCCTATCCTCTTCAAAGCTTTATCTCACTGCTTCTATTTTCCTTCCTATTGCCCTTTGCTAATGAGTGCTACTTCTCATCCTTCCTCTCTAATTATTTTTCAAACACATCCTTCATTTCAGTCTCTCTTTCCTCAGCACTTTTGCCTCCTTCCAAAACCTGCCTAGACCCCAAGTCCTGATGCCAAAGTAATTTTTCATCCTGAACTTGTGGGAGGTGACTGCATTATCTCTACCCTTAAAAACTACCCTCCAGGCTGTGAGCCCTTACAATGAGCCATTTTTCTACCTCTGGTCCAAGCCTTATTCTTTTACTCATGAGGCAGTTCTTCAAGTCTATAAAAACTCATTTCCCAGGCCCTCATCTTAGTTCTAATATGATAATACTAGCACTGATTCAATAATACAAATATGACATGCTGCAAATAAACAGCAGTCACTTCCATCAAAGCTTAAAGATTTGTTATGATGGATATATTCAGACATACCAGTCTCTTTTTAGAAAAAGCAATTTTATGGAAAAATACAAGATAATTGGTCTTTAGCTCTTGCAATAAACTTAGATAGCACCTGCCATGTTTAAATTAATACAGTGCTTCTCCATGTTAGATCAGAGCTCCTGATTAAGTCAATCATGTGAAAAGATTCCGACATCACCCATGTACACTTAGATTGGAAACTGTTTCTTGATGTAGGTATTTTTAATGATGTGGTACTTGTCCATCTACCAACAAAAGGAAATTGAAAGTTCTTTATTCAGCCATATATCCTGTCTGTTCTTATCTCTGAGCCTCAGCTTTTGCTTCTCATTGTGCCTCAGAGGTGGCAGGTTTTATTGGGCCCTGGAAGATTCTCTAAAGCAATGACCTGGTATTTGAAGCTTCTGTGTGAACACTGGGTCTGCTTCAGAGAGATCACACACACATCTCTCTCGAGGATTTATGCCCTTTCCCATAGTCCCCATTTCCTCTGATTCTGGCTGCCAGAGTACAGATCAAGAAACTGAGAGAACAGCTTTGCTCCTTTTAATCTCTCCTCATCCCATAGCAAGAAGGAAGCAGACTCACGTGGCTGCAGCAGCAGAATGTGAAGTGCTCAGGCTGGCATTTCAATCAGCCCTCCCACTTCCAAAGAAAAATCTAGCTAATGAGTGAAGAGGTTCTTTCCACAGGACAGCTCAAGTTCAGAGGTTCTACCTGCACAAAAGCCACAGTGGTGAGAGCTCTTCACTAAAAGAAGGGGTTCCTCCTACTAGTTACAACCAGGAGTGATCCAGTTTTCATAATCTCTCTATTGATTAACTGATCATTTCATATGGGTCCAAAGTTGTACTGTCACAAGAATATCCTTCAAAGAATTTCAAATGTTTGACAGAAACCTACAAAAAATTGGGACTTGTTACCACTAGGGTATTATTTACAGATCACATATTACATTTGCCCATCTTTCTCAGTCATCAATGCCTGTGTGACGCTACAGTTGGCTGCCAGGCAGAGTTTAGGAACTACAAGGACATGATTATGTTGTGAACACCTTCTAGTCGATGGTACTGTCATATGAGTCCCCAGGACAATTGTGTTTATGCTGGATATCACAGAGTGGTTAGTCAAGTAAGGAAAAGGGGAACTGCAAAGCCACATTTGAGTCCAAATTGACAAGCACTGTGACCCCATGTAGCTATGTAATTTGTCCAACATCACAGCTGATGAGTAGTGAAATCAAATTAGAACTTCTCTACATCCTTTTTGCTATCTCTCAGAAAAGGGCTTCAGGAAAAAAAAAGAAAAAAACGTGTTTCCTGATTAGTTTTTGAAAGCATGTTTTTCAATTGTTAAGCAGCCATTACATATAATTAAGGGACATAAGTGTGATGCTATAATGTACATGTACAATGTAAAATCACTGAAGCAACAGATTACGATATCTATGATCTTGCATATTTAACATTTTTACAGTGAAAACTTCTGAAACTTACTTTTCATAATTTTTAAATACACAAGATTCTATGATTAACAATAGTCACCATGCTGTGGGATAAATCTCAAAAATTCATTCCTCTGAACCAACCCAAACTTTATTTTCTTTGGTCACCACCTGCCCATTCTACCATTCATAACTGGAAACCTCTCTAGTATCTACCAGGTAACTGTCCTAAGGGATGGAAAACCCCATGTCAGTCAAGGTCCACTTGGATATTTCTAACACCATTCACAGGCCACACAGATTTAACAATTTTAAAATTAGCCTGCTACAAATTTATTGAATTTCAAATCCCATCTGTTGTTGCCTTGGCAGAGCCAGATAAAATGATTTTGCAGGCCTCACAGGGCCTGACTCCTGCTTCAAATAATTCCACTGCTTTAGAGTTACATATAGGTGAGTTTGGCAACCCACTGGTACTCATTAAAGGGTGTTGTTTGAGTAGTAATAATCACTATGGAGCAATTTTAATGTGTAAGTGTGTGAGAACATGAGAGGCAGGAAAAAGACACAATGGGTAAGAAGAGAGCGCAAGAGACTGTGAATATGCAACAACAAATGGGAACAGAAATAGAAGTCACATCATAGAAGTCAGGCTCTGCTTCCTTAGCATTTGTTTTGCACACATATGCTTTATTTAATACTAAATAAAGTTATGCATTGAGTACATAAAGTAATAAATCATACAGGGCCAAGACCAGTTCTGATTCATTATCTTCAGTCCACAAGGAAGAAGAAAAGGCAAAGAGAAGTGAAAATAAAGTTACAAATTTAATCACTGCAGAATTTAAGCTAATGTAGGAAGTTCTGTAGTACCTGGAAAGGAGGTGCCAGAGCTTTCTGCCACTTTTCCTCGATGCTAAGGTCCCTGGAACAGTCCTATAAGCTAGCTTAAGAGTGCTCCACTAGATTTGCTCAGTGCCCAACCGCACAAAGCTTAAAACACCCAACAATCCTTGCTCTGATGCCCGAACGCTTGGGAAGTAAGAGGCAAGCCGAGCCAGGAAGGATGCTGGAAGACCAGTGCATGGTAGAAAAGACAAGTACAATGGCTGCTTAATCATTTTCACAGTGAAATGCCATTTCTTTGGACCCTTCTGACATTCATGAATGATGCAGGAGGAGGACATGACAAATGCAGTGCAATTCCCTGTGACAGATACTTTGGGGGAATTTATGCCCCCTCCTCTGGGGACAAAAGGGCTCCAGGGCTCCGTTATCATTTGTTCCGGAAAAGAATTTACAGTCTCGCAGGCTACTCCTTTTACCCAACTCAATAAAGTGCTTATTTTGATATACTGACTGATTGTTCAAGAACAACTGTATCCTTGGAAATTCATGCACATGGAGTAGTTTCCCTGGCTCACGTTCCTGCAGTTGGTGCACTTGTCACTTCCAGCTGTTAGAAACAAGAGGACCTATATGCATGCTTCCAAACAGCATGTCTACCTGCTTAGTGAGAAATACACACACATGTAAGTACACATAAATATCTTTTATGTGTATGGAGAATCTCAAAAAAATGTGGAAAATGGAATTAAAAATGTCTTTAATTTCATGAGCAAAAATTCATCCATAGTTTTTTTTAACATAATATGGGTATTTCCAGAATATTTTAAAGACATTTTAGACAGGGATTTCAGTTTTGTTCAAACTGAATGAGCTTCTTATTTTCTTTTTCTATTTGTAATTTGAAGTTCCCATCAAATGATATAAATAAATATACATAATGGGGTCTTTATAAAGTTCATGGAAGATGTAAATTATCTTTCCATTCCAATTTCTGTTAACTTATTCAAGTACTGTTGATGTGTATAAATGTGTGTGTGTGTGCATGTGTGTGTGTGCATGTGTGTGTGTGTGCACGCGCACACACAGGTTGCTCTGTAACATCTAAAGTTCAAATGCTCTGTGGGATTCTTGTTACTCAGAGAATCCTTTAGCATATGGCAATGCACAGTGTTAAAAAGTAACAAATTGTTTTTTATATCCTCTACTTCAGGGAAAGTCTTTCTATTAATTATAAATTAGATGGTACATTCATAAATCCTCATTATGTTTATGCAATATGCTGGCCACTTTCCTGAATGTAGGAGAGACACCAGCAACACAACAAAATGATTGAGAGATGATAATACCATTATGACAATAAGAAAAGTGAACATAGTTTAAGTATATCACCTGATAGTTTTAAGTGCTGATAGTGCATGATCAGGGTTTAGATGTCTCACAGAAGGAAGTAGTAGTAGTGGTAGCATTACGTAGGCAGTGTAGGTACTCTGAAGTGATGGTGACAGGCTCTCCTGAATGTAAACAGGGAGAACACCCTTCTCCTTACAGGAAAGGCTCTAAGGCAGAGACAACTAGGCCAAAAGGCTGACATCAGAAGTCCTCTTGACAATGCAGGCACCTGGCAAGAGGTTAAGCTGTACTTCTCCCATAACAGAGTCCCTGGGTTCGAGCGGCAGCTCCATCCCCTAGTAAGAGTATTCTGAAAAGTGGCAGTGATGTCCCAAATACTTGGATTCCTGCAGTCATGGGGGAAACTTGGGCTGAATGCCTGGCACCTGGCTAGAGTGTGACCCAGTGCCTGCTGTTTCAATCATTTGGAGAGTGAAACAGAGGAAAAGAGCTTTCTTTATATATTCCTTCATCTACCCCTCTCCTATCTGCATTTTTCTAAATCGCTTGTCTTTTCGCTAGTCCCCACCCCAGTCAATCAAGAGTAAGCAAATAGAAACGTGCTTGGCTCGATGGAAGAACAGCAAGGAAAACAGCTTGTATGAAGTGGAGTGTTCAAGGGAGAGCAGGGAAGAAAAAGTGATTGCAGAAGTAAATAAGAAGCCAAATTAAAGGGAAGTAGCTTGTAAGAGGGAAGCCTTTGTCTGACTCTACCTTCAGATGATTGCAAAGCTTCACAAGTAGTGCTGCCCATCACACTTGAAGCAAGGCACTGACAAGAAGTAACCAGCATGGAGAGAAGCCTCCAACTGCGATTGATCGTGTGAAGGACAAATCACTGGACTCCGAATACTTAACCAGAAGTTCTTAGCAACCTATGATTGCCATCTTCAAACACATTAAGGATACCATATAGGACAAGGTGGGCTCTAGACCAAAAGTACAAGAATCAAGATTAGACGTGAAAAAATGTGCGCCATTTTTAAAGAGCTAACATAGTAATATTAACAGGGCCTCAAAAAAAAAAAAAAAAAAAAAGAGGGCCCAGCATGGTAGCCTAGTGGCTAAAACCCTCACCATGCATGCTCTGGGATCCAACATGGGAGCCGCTTCATACTCAGGCGGTTCCACATTCCATCCAGCTCCCTGCTTGTGGCCTGGGAAAGCAGGCAAGGACGGCCCAAAGCCTTGAGACCCTGCAACCACATGGGAGACCTGAAAGAGCCTCCTGGCCCCTGGCTTCAAATTGGTTGATTTCTGGTTTTGGGGTCACTTGGGGAAGTGAACCAGTGGACGGAAGATCTTTCACTCGGTCTCTTCTTCTCTCCATAAATCTATATTTCCAGGAAAAATAAATAAATCTTTAAGGAGAGAGGTCTTTATCAGACGTGTTCCTGCCAAAGCAGCAAAGCCACTGCTCATGGAGGCTGCCAGGTCCCTTCTAGAGCTGAAGTGCAACTTCCTAAGAAAACAGTGACATGTAAAAGGAGAAGGACTAGACTCTGGTCTAGCAAACACGCTCATCAAGATTTCTCTGGATTTAAAAGAAGTTGTTTTCCCTTTTTGCTAAGTTTCTGTGACCTCTATGTAGAGAAAATAAGTATCCAATTTGGGAGACACGGACATTCAACAAGGCCATATTTTTCCTACAAATACTGCAACACCCCTACAGAGATCCTCACGGGCCCTATTGTCAAGGATATTTTAGGTAGACAGTTTGTCATGTAGGAACATCTCAAACATCAAATCATCCTCTTAAAAATATTATTTCAGTCACTGAAAGAACAGCCACCCACACCTCATTCTTCTCATTATGAAACCCCAATAGAACTGATGGGGAGAAAGCCAATTCCAAATCCTTCCAAGTCCTGGCGGGCTGGGAAAATCACTTCCCTTACTGCTGATGTTCTACGCCATAATTTTCTTTCTTAATGGAACTTCATTTCAATGCAGCAATAGCATCAAAGGTTAGCACTGACAGGTAGAAAGAGGACTTAAGACACTGTGCTTTGAAAAGATCTTTTTTGTTGTTTGTTTACTCATAATTTATTTACAGTGCAGGGAGGGGTTCCGTCTTTTGTTGCTAATCAATAGGCATTAAGTTCTAATTATAAAAGATGAGTCAGTCCTAGAGATCACCATGCCTATAGTCGTCCACAGAGTAATATATACTTAGAAATCAGTGTAAAGTGTAGAACTCATGAGAAATCTTCTTGCTATAATAAGAGCTTCTTTACCGGAAAGGAAATGCTCACTTACACACAGAGTTCATTATGAAGAAGCTTCCTTCAAATCAGAGAATAAAAGTATTTCCCTAGTATTTTGGGAACAGGAAAGAAGGAGGGGGAAATGCAAAAAGGGAAAGCAGAGAATAAAAAGGCAGATTAGTGGGGTAACTTGGAAGAATTATCAAATAATTTCTGTGCTACAGTCTGCTTAAAATATAGCTTAGTATTTACCTTTTTTCAGGATACATTTCTATACTTTTACATGGCTAAAGAGAAGCCACAAAGGTAGTGAAAGGTAGTGAAAGTGAAAAAAAAAAATAGAACTAATATGGAAAAGATTAGGAAATCTCAGTCTCTTGTAAAGAAAGCCAGAGAGTGAATTATTGTAAGAGATAAAGTGGTTTGTTGAGAGAAGCCTTTCATTAGAACATATGGAGATAAGAGTAAAAACCAATAGATAAACTGAAAGCGCACAAAATAAGGAAGACTTTTTTGGTCATCAGTGATTTAAAAAAAAAAACACCTCCAACAGTAGCAGAAACGGAAACATCATTCGTTCTAGAATAACCCTATCAATCCCCAACTCAACAAATACCTAACACATCAGCCAGCCATTGTTCATCACATAAACGTGGTATTTTCCTCATGCTCATTTTTTTTAAATCTGTCTCTCCTCAATATACTAAAAGTTCAGTAAAAATACAAGCCTATCTCTCTCATGATGGAAACGCTACAACACTGTGTAGCACATAATACATTTTGATTTGATAATGTTGAGTCAATAGATCAATCTTTAAAGAGGTCTGTCCCTAAAAATAGAAGTGTAGATAAGATTATCCCTCATTGCAGAGTGGCCATCAAATTTCTGCCAATCCACTGCTTCCAGTCTAAAGTGGATTCCAGTGTCCTCAGAGTGAAATCAGACTCCCTTAAACGGTCCCACAGGCCCCGCAAGATGTGATTCTTATTAACCACTCTGAATTCAGCTGGCATCATACTGCCCTTTGTTCCCTGAACTCAGACATTGGGACTTCTGTTCTTGCAACAGAGGAACTCCATTGTGGTTCTGGGCCAGCTGCACCTGATCTTTCTTCCTCCTCCATATTTTGGCATGGTTGGCTCATTCTTATCTCACGAGATAACATCTTCAACCATACATCCAATGATTACAACTTCCCCTCATCCCTGTAAGTCATTTTCTATCTCAAAAGTGGCAATATTTTCTCTGAATCAGTTACCACATCTTTACCATCTCATTCTGCTGGAGTGACAGTTGATGTGAATTGGTATCTGATTTGCTCACAAGCATAACAATATCTGATCCAGTATAGGTATGCAACAATTTGAGAAAACCTTAATGCATCATTATGAAAACATGTTGTTGAAAAATAAGTCAGTGACTTTCCAAAGTGCTTTTTCATAACTAGCTATCACTCTCATGTAGAATTAGCAATGCTTTGATTCCTGTGAAACCTGAGACACAAAAAAGCCACATTTTCACATTCTCCATGATATTTGTATCTTTACTTGACACTTTTTTAAATGGAAAAGACATTTACCATACTCCAGATATATTTCCCTTCCCTATCTTTCTCTTATTTCCTCTAACCTTTTCTCTCCTCTCCATGTTCTGCTTTGACTTTTATTAGAGAAATCAGTTCATACATATAGAATCATAATGATATTATCCAAGGGGAGAAGCACTGTAAGTCCAAAGATATATTGTGGCTTTCTTTAAATTTAAGGAATCCTATGAGAGAAGTCTCTATCAATGTTTTCTCCACTAAACAATGCAAAGAGAGGTCACTTCAAAGACAAGAGAGAGATGTTACACTGCAAACAAGACTTTTTGGAGCAACACTCTCTGAAGTCTGGCAAGAAAAGAGTCAAGCTTACTGCAATCAACACTCCCTGTCCAACAATCCACATAGGTATTTTTGAGAGGAGACGGATGAATAAACTCTGAAAATCCTTTTCTTTCTCTTTCTCTGCTGTAAACGCAAGATATTGATTCAAGTCCCACTATTTCATGGCATTCACATGCTTCAGTAATACAGAGGATTTATTTTCATCCCTCATCTCAAGAAGCTGAGGCTGTTCTTAACCTCCAGGGCCAACAGTTGCTTTCTCCCTCCTCCTCCTTCCGCTTCTCCCCCTCCAAGCTCTTTCTCCCTTTCCTTCTCCCTCTCTCCTCTTCCTCCTCTTTATCCACAATATCTATAGTCCTGACAGCTGGATACTGATGTTAACAAAAGAACTATTACATAAATCACTCCATTTCCAGTGATGTTCCTCCTTTTACTTTTTGAAGGCCGATGGGGGAAGATTTTTAAGAAAGAAATTTGCTGGCAACAGAAAGGATGAGCAAGTGTGAGTGGACAGCAGTTAACCTGATTCTTTACTTTCTAATAGGAAGCAGAATGTTGAAAACTGAAAATCTTAAAGGGGATCCTGCCCTGGTAGTGTTCTTCAGAACATCATGGGGGAAATCTACTATATTACTTGTAAACATAGCTGTGGCCTTGTGGGGTTCTGGACCGACAGTATTGTAGTTTTACTCTTCTGTTGGCTGGATTAAAACAAAAACTAATTCCCCTCACCTCACATTCATTTCCTGACTTCTACTCCTCCTGTAAGGTGTGACACTGCCTCATCTTCTCCGAGAATAATCTTAACACATTCAATCAGCCATCTGGCTTACATTTATCACACCCCTTCTAGTCCTTCAATAAATACCTGCTTAAACCTAATGAACTGGGTCTAACTTAGGTGCTGGAAAAACAGGAAAATTTATAAAATTACTCTTTCCAGTCCACCAAACTGATATGATTCTGTACTTTTCATCCTTACAAATAAATTAGGAGCACTATAAATATGACAAAATAAAGACACTAAAAATACACATCTCATAATTTCCTTACCTGTACAAAAAGGAAGTCAAGTGCACAAACTCTGAGGATCTTGACTGCTCTTTACCCTGGACTACGTGTGATTTTCTGTCATCTGCTGTATTTGGACTAAGATAACTTTGACTAGTTGACAAGCCCAGGCTGGAATACATTGACTATCGTCGAGCTGTCTGTAAATGCTTTGAAGTGGAAATTCTGTACACAGGGCCAGAGAATCCCAGTAAGTCACAGATGCTGCTTTTGGCCTCACCTGCTCATTTCTCTCGGCACCGGGAGCACTGCCATAAACACTAAACGTCACTTGAAAATGCAGGGCAGGTAGTTAGGCCTCCCATAAAACAGTGGACGTTCTACAACATTCCTCCTTACACACAATGATCAACCAGAGGATGAAATGAGGAACAACCAAAAAAAAGCAGATCTGAGTTTATAGAACACTGAAATAACAGTGCAACAGAAAAAGGAAAAAAAATCAGCAAACTGGACTTCGTTTCATAGATGCAACAACAGTATCTTTTCTTTCCACTCAACTTTGATATAAAATTGGCAATGTCTACTTCCTGAGGCAGGTTGGGGGCAAAGGGACATCATGGTTTAACTGTTGTCCTTCCCTGCCTTCATCACTTGCTGAGCATCTTTCCAAGCTGCCAACCAGGTCTACCCATGATGTGTAATGGCAACTCTCCTTTTTCTGAATAATCAAGGTTCCAGAGAAACTCAGTTTTCCCCTCTCAATTTTCCTCTTGTCTAGTGGCAAGAGGAGCCCAAGACGTCAGGTGATAGAGTTAGCATGCAGCTCAGGACAGCCAGTATTGTCAAGATTCTTGGTGGAAGCAATTCTTTTCCGATCAATCATTCCTCATGAACAACACAAAGAATTTTAGCTTGGTTTCTTGTCTCCAAATTAAATTTTTTTTGAAAGACTGCATTTCTCTACAACTCTGATTGTAACCTTTAGAAGACATGGTTTATGAAACACATTAGACAGTGTAAATGTGGTATACAACCAAAAATGCCTGAGTGATCCTAAGTGCTCTGTGAGTGTGGGATATTTATAAATGTTGATTGTCCCTACTCTTATTCTTGCCTTACTCATTGCACAGGGGAATCGGAAACTAGCAGCAGTAAGTTACTTGAGTGCTTCCCGTTTCCTTCTTCCTCATGGTAATGTCCTTGAATACAGGCTATCTATGTCCCCAGTCCTTGCATTGTTGACATTCACCTAAAATGAGGAGAAGAAAGGAGGAAAGTATGTGAGAGAAAATGAGACAGTAATAATAGACTAAGAGGCCACAGACTGAGTAGCAGTTATCTTGGATTGGAGAAGCAGGACAATAATTTTTCTTATAGATTACATTCATCTCAACTATGAAACAGGTCATTTAAAGCTTTGCTTTGCCTAAGGAAGTCTGTGTCCTCTTTATCACACAGTCTCCATCCCTATGATTTGTTCTGGTGTTTGTCCCCCATAAGACTTCCCAACAGTTCAGGAACATCCTTTCAGCCATTCATGTGGATGGCTGCTAATTTCTTTGAGATTTTTGAACTGGAAGCAAAACATCAGAGTAAGAAAAAATTCCAGAGAGATCCATTCTCAGTGCTAGTTTCTCATGTTTAGGAATTGTGTGTTTTCTATAACAGCATTTTGCTTTGTAACCCATGATATTACTTAAAAGGTGATTTTGAAACTTAACAATCCATAAAAACATTAATTCAGTACTGATCATATCGTTGATTGTTTTTGAAATACAATTGCCCTTGCCACGTTGGTTAATCATCAGAGTTGTTAGGCTAACCTGAACATTTCTTCCAGTTCAATTCATTTTCCTATGGTACTTGATCCTCTATCAAGGTCACCATATACTAAATTTGTCTCCAAAGCATATGGATCCAGCAACCTATTACCCTGGAGTCTCATGTATCTATTAATAAAGAATTAGAGCCATCGAAGCTAGCACACCATATGGTGCCTAATTTACGCAGTAAATATATTACTGTAAATATTCATAATGAGTATTCCTATCACTGTTGGCTTTCAGAATTTTTTAAATGCTGAATAACAGTCATTTTGAAAATCAGGAGCTCTGCTTTGGTGAATATTTTCCTCATGCTATGATTAAAATAAAACAAATACTTATGAAGAACATTTGTGCATTAGCCATTAGTTAAAATTCTGGAGTTACAAAGATGTATAATGTCTAGATATCATGGCTCTACAATCATAAGGGATTCTGTGACTCATCAGAGAGGAAATCAAAAGCATAAAATTGATCAATGTGGTGTAGTGGGTGAGCTGAGGTAGCCAGAAACTAACTGGGATATGTATACACACTTGAGGGGGAGGATGTGGCTTAAACCCACAGATCTCTGTGCTGGAAGCTCTGTCTCCAGTGTGAGGTTGTTGAAAGATGGGGGGATCGTTGGGCCATGAAGCCCACCAAGAGATCATTCAACCACGCTGGTCCCTATCTTCAGGGATGTTAGTGCCCGTTTCTTGGAGTGGGTGAGGTCTGGCTCTTTGGGACCAGAATGATGGTACACAAACATGGCTCCTCCTTCGGATGTTTTGTTTTGGCCAAACTGTTCCCAGCTCCCTGTCGCTGGGATCAAGCCAGCCCTCACCACTTACATCTATCAAACTTTGCAAATAAACCTCTTTTTTTTTGTATCTATATTCTATCTGACTCATTTCATGACAGAAACACAAGGCAATCTAAGAGAACTACCAATTAAGTCACACATGTTATTTGCCAGCCATACCACTCACAAATGTGGCTGACAACATTTGCCAAAACAACAGTAATAAACACTATCAGGAAGGTATCAGCATCTTAATTTTAGATGTGATGATACTGAAGCAGAGAGGATAAGTGGCTTTTACAAAGTCATGCAATATTGGTTACTCATTACTATGTCAATTAATTCCATAATGATGTAAATTTTTGCTGATGGTATGTTGGAGCTTTCAATTGACTGGGATGATACTCTGCTGGCTCTGTCTTCAGACCAGAAAGGGTATAACTAAGAAGCCGTTGAACTTATCTGGACAGTAAGATGCTGGACTCTGTGTTTGGTATACGCTTGCAATGGGGGAATCTCAACTGAACTTGAGCTGTGGTTATGCAACAAGGTGGAGGAATCCACCATGGTGGGAGGGTTTGGGGAGGGGTGGGGAGAACCCAAGTACCTATGAAACAGTGTCACATAATACAATGTAATTAATGAATTAAAAATAGTAAACAATAAAAAAAAAGTCATGCAGCTAAAGCAAGGCCCAACTGAATTCAAATTTATTTTGGCTCAAATCTAAACCTTAAGCTCCTCATCATTATATCAAACTGCCCCTCATATTAACTTTACCTTGCTGTCCAGACCTAGCTGGTGCCCAAATTATATTTTTTGAAAGATTTGTTTTCTGCAGCCAATACACAGCTCATTTCTTTAAGGATCAGTAGATGTTGCAGGGTTCAATACTTGCTTTGTCCAATTTCTACTGTTGTACTTTCTCACCTTATAAAAGTGGCATAAAACATTCCTGAACCAGCAGGACAGCATGCAAACTGAATGGACTTGGGAAGCTAATTCCATGATGTTTAGGAATTGTAAGTCATTATTATTACTGATGGTGTATTGATTCCTGAGTGATATCTATTTGCACAGACATCATTAATTGGCTAGTAACATTAAAATCCATCTTAGGACAGAGTAGGGAGAAAAGTGTCAAAATAACTACAATTTGTCTTTAGCAGTTTCACATGGTGGCTGGCAAGAATGAGGATATGATTCCCTGTGATGTAACACTGAGTTGGAGACTTTTAAATTCTTGACCAAACATTTCCATCTTTATTTTTCTTTCATGAAAGTGCACAAATGATACTTGGCTGGTGGGATCTACAGAGATTGAAATGGGGAACAAGACAATTTTTGTTTTTAATTCTCTTCAAAGTAATACTTGTCTCAATGTAAATAAAAGGCAGTATTTTCAATGGTTCTGACTAATGGTCCTGGATTATGAACCATCAAGTATACAATGCATGGCATGCCAGTGGCCACCTGGAAGTGAACAACTGTGCCATGGTAATATCTATGACACATTAATTTTTATCTATATACATATATAATTTTATCAAATGGTTAATCAATTATGAATATTTTCTATTTAAAGGCCATAATTCAAAGATGTGTGAATAGATTTGCCACATCATGGCAGTTACATGCAGTTTGTACAGCAATCACATTAGTTGAAGCATCCCACCACATACACACATACATGTGATTTCTCTACACAACTTCCTGTCTAAAATCTACCCTTTGTGGGTGGCATAAAAGTGCTACACTTTTCAGTAGCCTGCAGAATCAAATCTGAGGATTCATAAAAGGAATCAGAATGCATCTTGCAGAGAAAATAACAGCATGATAGCAAGTGGGAAATGCCATCCTCTTTATTTCAAAGCCTTGCTTAAATGTATTGCACATGACTCATGCCAAACATTAGAGTAGAAGCTGTGTGTAAAAGGCTTAGTCCACAACAGAGATCAAATTACAACTGCACTTCTGGGGAGATCCATTGGACACACGTAAAGTAAAGCAACAGGCTCCTATTTGAGACTCCATGATGTCCATTTTTATTTTCTTAGACATTTGGATTTTCTCTAGGTGGACACTGGTGGCACAAGCACCGTCTTCTGAACAATGCAATTTCATATTCCTGTGCTCAAACTCAAATTCCAGTTTTCAATTCACATTCCCTGGCAATTCAAATAGAAACAAATGTTGACCCTCCCCCCCCCCCAAATTAGCTTTTAAAGTAAAAGCCTCTGTCAGAAACCCAAAGCTCCCTTGTTACTTCTCTGCCCAGCTAGTAGTTGGTGAAACTGTTGGAAATAGTAACAGATGTTACAAAATGCTTACTTGAAAAATCTAGACTGAACTCCTCATAGAAAAAGCAACCTCACTGACAGGAAATCCATACATTAATGAAGAGAGCTTTTTAGTGGTTATTTCTTTATGGGAACCATTTGAAGTCATCTTTGTGAAGCATTTTATCAAGGATCATTCATCAGACAAAGTAGATTCTTCATCTATAAGAGGCATTCAAATGGCTCATGGAAAAAATGGAATTAAAAGATGAATCCATTTCAGTGCAGAAAAATTGAAGCCTGTGCATATATTGCTCATGATATATACTTATGTTTTTTAAAAATCTGATTTTTCAAACGTATTTGAAAGGCACAGGGAAAGACAAGAGAGAGATAGAGAAGAGAGATTGTAGTTTGTTGCTTCATCCCTCGAACACTGCCTACAGGCAGGGCTGGAACAGGTGAAGCCAGCAGGCAGGAACTCAGTCTGCACCTCCCATGTTTCTGGTGGGGGCCCAGATATTTAGCCATCACATACCAAGCACACATTAGCAGCAGCTGGAATTAGAAGCAGAGGTAAAACTCAAATCCAAGTACTGTCATTTAGGATAAATATATCTCATGTAGAGTTTCAATAACTTGGCCAAACATCTACCCCAAGGTGAAACCGAACTTGCATAACGTAAACACAGGATGAAGCCAGTTATGTGTTTCCTTTAGTACAAAGTGTTCTTGCCTGCCCTTTATTAAAAGCAATTCACTGGCTTAAGGGAGTGATTTAGTCCACCTTATAGGATTCTAATCAGTGGACTCAAGGAGTCATTTGCCTTTCCAATAGATAAGACCTTCAATTAGCCAGTATTGTCCAGGAGTAATCTGGGTCAGGGAGTTCCAGGTATGGGCAAAATAGAACTGCCACATTCATGGAACACCCAGACCAAGTGGAGCCTGCCTAACCATCACGAATTCCTTAAAGAGCTTGGCGTCACTGGACAATCAAAGGAATGTCACATACTCCAATGGCTGATCATCAACCTGGACACAAGATGATCACACATCTCTCAGCCCCAGTTAGACACAATGAGAACTTGTACTCCTAACGCCTCTGGGAACCTGTGAATAAGCAATAGCTGCCCATTCCAGAGTGGTTTTTTATCTGTGCTTTACAATAAATATCTACTTTCTTCTACCACCTGATGTCAATGATTGGTTTTCTAGACATTAGGCGAAAAGACCCAGTTTGTTGGTTGTGCAATAATGCCTCCAACCAGCTTGGAGTGTTGATTGGCAACAAAAGCATGCATTCTTTATTAACTTTTTGAAGGTCCCTTGCATTTATACCAAACAGAATACCACTTGCAAATCTAAACCACACTTTTATTAAAGAAGTTATAAAGAATAGATAAAAGGCTAGGGAAAGGCCAGAGAATAAGGACTAAGAAAAGGATTCAAAAAGCAAGTGCTTTGATGCTGAAACTTTTACCACTCAACAGAAAGAGAGCAATAAGCTGTGGGCAATCTTCCTAATACACAAACAAACACACAGGGGAAGGTTGTCGAAACTGAGGACACTACCCCCCCGCCAAAACACACACATGGTCAAAAGGAAAACAAAGAGAATAGGAGGACATAGCAACGTTATTTGATACAAATATAAGGATATTTAATCGAATACCAGAAAGGACAAATCTTTTAGAACACTTTTATCTAAAATCATATTTTATGAGATGGGAATTGTGTGCAGCAGTTAAAATATCATTTGGGATGCCTTCATCACTTAATGAGGGTGGGAATTTGAGCCCTAACTCCTCCCCTGATTCTAGTTTTCTGCTCATTTGTACCAGGGGAGGCAATAGGTGATAGCTCAAGTTGTCAGTTCCTGCCACCTTGGTGGTTTACCAGTAACTGAGTTCCTCACTACTAGTTCAGTTAGTCCTGGCATCCCAGGACTGAAGGAAGAGAAACCAACTCTGTTTCTTTTTCTCTCTTTCTATCCATCTCTGCACTTCAAATAAAATTGACAACTGAATGCTAAAATTTTTTATTAAGACAGTAAAATTTAAATAAATTAAATCTTGTTTTGTGGGGAGCCGGCATGATTCCAACAGGTCAAATTAATTCTCTCAGATCACAAGGATTGCAGGAAGCTCACTTAGTTTTCACGCTACCAAGAAGGAAGAGTTCTTACTTCTCTGGGTGGCCAGCAAAATCGGCAAATGCTCAGATCACTCCAAGATTCTGCAAGGACAGCCTGCTTACCCGTGTGGTATAATAACCACACCAACTTCAGTGTAGTTCTGCTCTCTGCAGAGTGGTTTCTGTCATGCTCTTTTCCTGGGGGTCCCTTTTCTGCTCTTGGGTTTGCTGTGAGCATAACAACAGGATGTTCTATCAATCTGACATAACCACAGGAGTTACCCGAGAAGACACTGAAGCAAGGATAACGCAAATTTCATTTTCAAGAATGTGTAGGTGTTTAAGCTGGAAGTTTAATCAGTTCTTAGATGAAACTAAGCTGCAGAAAGCACATTTCAAGATGAATTGAAGAATCCTTCATACTTGTAAAAACTTCCTGGGGGTGGGGAGTTGACTGGGAACTATTCATGCTCACAAGAATGGAAATTGAGTTTCTGGACAAAGATTGAGTTTGGGACAAAGATATTTCTTCCAGTGCCATAATTCATCCAGACAACAGTTCTAGACATGGGGAACCGTATTCACAAAAGCACTGAGGAGTAACACACTTGACTGGAAGGGCTTGCAAGGCAGACCCAGCTTATGGAAGCAGCAGACATGGGAGATGAAAGCGTGGAGACCTCCCTACCTAAGCCACAGACAGATTCTAAAGGATTTTTCTGTATTTGTTAAACAACACGTGCTATTGTTTAACAGAGATGAGAAATACTGTCGAGTTTTTACACAGAGAGACACAATGAAGGCTGCAACCTTGGAAGAAGAATTAGCAACAGAGATGACCCGGGGAAGAGTCCACAGGTCATTAAAAGGGGATGCAGGAAAGCCTGGGAGGTAGATGACAGATGAGGCTGAGGCAATTTCCCAAAGAAAAGCAGGAAATGCATACTGCAAGTATTTAGGTTTTGGTCTCCTTAGTAATTAATAGCAACACAACTATTAGTAACTTTCCTTGTCATGTAAAAGATCCAAACCATGTATCTTTTAATCTCTTTTTCTCTAGAATGTTATCTATAAAATAAAACAGGTGTTTTTTTTTTGCCTTTTCCAAGGAAACCAAGGTCCCTTATGGATACACTGAACTTGGTAAGATCCTAGCCATTCAGAATGTGGTGTCTGGAATAAGGGAATAAGTGGGAAGAAGTGATTGTTCCTGAAATAGAAACAATCTGGTGTAATACAGCTGGGGGAACCATCAGAAATAGTTACAGAGAGTGCAGGAGTGACTCTAGTAAGAAAATACATCCACGAACCTGTACATGGCAGCGCTCCGGTTTGAATACAACCTTCAGAGTGTCACTATGGATTGCTGAAGAACTGCCTTTCAAGATGAGAAAGGAAGGATGTCTTTAGAAATCAACAGAGAGGAATAGAAGGATGGCAAAGGATGATAAAAGAAGAGCAAGACGAAAATAAGGATGAGTATTTCTTTCAAGGAAAACACCAAAGATATAGCTATTACCAATGACATTTGAGGAATGGCCTTTTATTTTGAAGTTGCCCTCATTCCAAATGAGCATATTATCTCAACATTTTAGTGTGTTATAAACATTTTTTGGAGCAGCAGCACCAGTGGAAAAACAGCATCGACATGGGAAATGTCACGGGTTACCTGGGACACATGGGGACTTTTATCAGAGGTCTTTCTGGGCGGACCACACTGAACACAGAGAACATAATCTATGATCCATTCTAACTTGAATCTATGACCAAGGACAACTTTTCTCCTGTTTTTAATAGAACATTTCAATGTGAAGAGCCCTCAAAAATTAATTATTAGTAAATAAAATTTTAAAAATTGATTTATACTTATTATTAGTAATTTATGCCCTAGTAGAAATGAATTTGTAACATGCTATTTTTGCTGAGAGTTGCTGAATAATAATACTATGTCTATCATTTATTTGATATTTATTACTGCCAGAAACTACTTTTTAGATACTTGGCCTGTGTTAAAAGTCTTCAGATGATATTAATATATGAAAAGCATTTAGAAAAAAAATCAGTAAGTAACCACACACAAATTTTTTTCACCAAAATGAACAAATGTTTTAATTCTATTTGTCCATGATCCTTTGGAAGTGATTTTATATGCGTATTTGTTAATGTCCTATACTCTTGCCCACAAATTATAAAGAAAAAACAATATTCATCACTAGTGACAACACAAAGACAAGGGATTCATGATTTCAAATTTGATAGTTCATTTGAAAATGATTTTAATAAAAAAATAGAGAAAATGATTTTGAATCTTATTTGACTTTGCAAGTGAGATTCTATCCCATGTTATCTCTCAACCCCATCTGCCACACACACATTTTTTTCTTCTTAGCAATATTTGGCTATAGCAAACTCCCTTTGCTTCTCTCATCACACAAGTCTCCATTCAACCTATTACTTTGCGTGGAGCAAATTTCCTCCTTCCTTCCTTCTGCCCCGACTTTGATTCACCTGTCGTCTGACATTCTTGCTTCATTACTTAGTGACAGCTCAAAATGCAACCCTAGTCCCTCAGCAAATTAGTTCTAATCATTTCCTTCCTTATTATCACTTCAGTGGATTGTCAGGGGTATTCAGCCAAGTGTGGAAGTTCAGAAGGCTGTTGTGGTGGTTCTGAAGGCCGTCATTTTGGGCCCACAACAGATACATGTAGTGGAGATGCTACTGAATTCATCCTCCAATTCTGGGGTGTTCATTCTCCTACTTGTCAGAAATGCTGGCTGCTGATCACTTGCACAGATACATTTCTCCAGAATTAATGTCAATCAAAGGGGATTGCCACATTCAGTGACTGGTGGATGAATAGAAACTGGGCTTACCAAGATAGAGAAATCTTTCTAATTTGCGTCATCTCAGAAGAGACAATCTCACTCCAGAGCTCACTGTGAGGTTTCCTGGCTTTTTATTTCTACCTGTATTTCAGTCCAAGTTATCCTTATCTCATGCTTGCTTGCTTGCTTGCCTCAGTGGCATTAGAAACAACATACCAACCTCCTCATTTCACCCCTACATAAAACCTCCATCTAAGAGCCTGGTTCTAAGGAACTTGACCCAAAGCGACCATGAAAAGTTCTGTTGTTTCTTCTTTCATGACTTATTTG
Organism: Ochotona princeps; assembly: GCF_030435755.1. Classification (NCBI taxonomy): domain Eukaryota; kingdom Metazoa; phylum Chordata; class Mammalia; order Lagomorpha; family Ochotonidae; genus Ochotona; species Ochotona princeps. Next base: position 15,058,718 of record NC_080857.1, read on the forward strand.
CATGTTTTTTTTTTTCATGAAGAAACTACACTGTTGTACTTGCATCGGAGACGTGCATTTTTTGTTTGTTCAATGGATTGTCTATTTTTAATTGCCTAGTCACAGGCCTTCTTGGCTTGGCAGACTCATGCTCAAAGGTCTGGTCATTATTCATCAGGTGACAGGTGTTCATTAAAAGATGGAAGACATGGAGACAATTCTAAGAGGATTTGCATTTTTATTAAACTTTGTTGACTTTAGCTTGATTTTTTTTCTGTAGAACTGGTCTCATTTTTTTTTTCAAATTGTGCACCTGTGCTCATGGCTGGCACTGGGTTGACTCTACTCTTCATTTTCTAATCTAGAGCTAAGTGGGGCACATGTGGACATTGCATAAAAAGTGCCAGAGCTTTCATAGTATCATGTGCCATTTGTTTTGCCTCAGAAAATTCACTGCTTCTGGTTACTATTGCCTACAAGTGTGGTTCATGTCCAATTAGTGCTGTCTGTTAGGTGAACTTGCAATGACATTAACCTCCCGGAAACATGTAAATTAACTAGAGAGGTTGTACAACTCAGACTCCTCAGCACTATTTCTCAAGGATAACATTCAGTAGGTGTAGAATGAGCACAAGGCAGATGAAACTCTCTTCAGCACTACAGGTGTCAGATTTTCAACCTTGTATTTTGAAAACTCAATTCTATGTTTTATGCTTTCTCTACCAAGGAATCACTTTACTGTATCCAATTGCTTTGAAAGCCTCCATATAGGCGGAGGCAACACTGAATTAATTTTCAGCTAGACCTATACTGATCACACATGATGAGTGTAAAATATCACATATCCACAAGCACTGGTGTTGACCGGTATAAAATACCAATATGCATTAAAAGTCTTATTTCACTTTTGCTGTATGGTCCTGCCTTAAAACTTGGAACAAGAAGTTAATATACACAAGCATCCTTTCAACAACTGCATGGAAAGTGGAATTAAAAAGTAAGTTTGTTAATACTAAGTTTTTTTCAAAATATATACATCTTTTACCTTTTCAAAAACTGCTTGCATTCTTTTAAATCAAATTCATTTTTTAAAAAGACGCATATATTTGAAAGGCATAACAACAGAAAAATGGAGAAACAGAAAGAGGAAGACCTATCAGTTCTGGTTCACTTTCCAAATGGCTGCAAAGGACAGACCCAGGGAGAACAAAGTTGGGAGCCAAGAAATCCATCCAGGTCACAGCAAGGTACTTTGGTTATTCTCCTCTGCTTTCCCAGGTGGATTAGAAGTTGCAATGAAAGCAAAAGAGCCAAGACTTGAAATGGCATTGTGATATGGCATCACAAGCAGTGGTCCAACCCACTGCACCACAATGTTGGCCTCTAACACACTCCTTTTGCAATTCCACTTTGCAAGAAAAAAATTTTAATGCTCTCATATGAAATATTGTGAGACTCAAATATGAGCATTTTGAAGTGAAGGGGTGATGTTCAATTACTTATCAAGATAACAAGTAAACGAGAATATGGGTCTCACTTTTGCATATATAACCATATTTTTTAGACCATTGATATCCTGGAGACCTAACAAAGAGTTCCATACACACTAAGCAAGAGGAATAATCTAGGAAGACAATGAAGAAGAAAAAAATTTATAGTGAATTTCTGCACACTTCCTTATGTTTCTGGCTTTAAGTATTATGATCTTAAAAGAAGGGCTGTCCTGGTGTTTGGTGCCCAATCCCAAGAAACCAGGACATACCAGAAGTCCTCCCACTTCCTTTCAAAACTGTGCACCCAGTAACAATCAACTCTTTCATGTAAAAGAATGAAAACCTACATTCTTCAAAATATTACCATAGATGAACATCTGAACACCAGCCATTCTTCCAACTAGATTTTATCTCCTCTGAAATATGAAGGACAATGAATGGATGCATCCACTTTCCATAACTGCACTGTGAGTTTGGAACACGGTATTGTATGGTAAAGAGTTCATTATCAAGTACAAGGAAAGCATCATGCGGTAACAGGAAAAAACATGCCTCAAAATCAAGATGAAAGTGTACAAAAAAAAAAAGGAGAATTATTCAGGAGTCCACAAAACATATCTTCCTGTCACTACAACTTTGTTCCTGAGAACACAAAAATCAAGTGTTTCAAAAGATTTATCATATTGAGCATAAGAAGTACAGTCAAAGCTGCTAAATAATGTGTGTGACTGAACAGAACAGAAGAAAGATGTATGGCAATTTCAGCATGTGGTAGCTCAAAATGGTACTGTCTGAAAACACAAAAAAAAGTTGGTAGAGATTAGGTAATATGCCTCGGGGAATAACCAATCCTGTGACTGCTGATAACCACTGGTGGTTTGTTGGGAATAACTTGATCCGATCTAATTCTTTAACGGTAACCTTAGTTGCAGGTATAGGACAAACTGGAGAGAGGAGAAAAGCAGCAAGGATATTGCTAATGAGCTACTGTCAGCTGAAGGTTAATAAGGTCTAAGACAAGAGCACTGGTGAGAAATGAGCAGAACAAAAGATAGACACATTTCAGATAAAGAACCAGCATAATTCAGGAATAGACTAGAAGTCTGTTAATACAGCCTAAGTCTATGTAGGTATGTTTCCTCCTGCCCATTTTCTTTTACAGGTAAAGATGGTTCATTTTATTCTGTGACAATGTTTTGGATTTTGTTTTTATTGTTATTTTTTATTCAGTTTCTGTCAAGCCTGCTCTCCCATTTCTGATAATTGCATATTGGACATATACAAGTCCATCACAGGTTTACACTTTTTTCCCATTAAAGTTTCTTGTGTTGGTTTTGGATCTCTTTGTCCTGGCTATCATGATGTATTTTCAACTTCATCTATTCCTACTTGAAAATTGTAGCTGTTAAATAGTTTATTCTGATGATGTTTTACATGGCACTGGTAAATGTACAACAGAAAATGAAAATCAGAGAAGAGTTTCATTTGGTAGCAAAAAAAAAAAATTGAAACTCAGGCATTGGGGTTGGCACTGCGCTGCAGCAGGTTAAGCCACTGCCTATGATGTCCGTATCCTACATGAGCACTGGTTTGATCCCACACTGTTCCTCTTCTGACCAGCTCACTATTAATGTGCCTGAAAAGAAACACAAGATATTCTGAATTCTTGATGAGTACTTGAGTCCTTGCCACCCACATGGAAGACTCAAGTGGAACTTGTATAGTATGGCTTCAGCTTACCTGATACTACTTGTTAAAAATGTTTGAGGAGTGAAGTGGCATGTGTCTGTCTGTCTCTCTCTCTCTCTCTCCCTCCATCCCTTTCTTCCTTCTTCTCCCTCTTCTTCTCTCTCTTCATCTTCTTCTTCCTCTCCTTTGTCTCTCCTCCTCCCCTTCTAACCATGCCTTTCAAAAGAAGTAAATCTTAGAACACAATTGATGCACACGGTTTTCACATTTTACACTATCCACGAACTTTTTGAAGACCACTTACATAAGCAAAATCTGCTAAATTAGTTTATTTGGGCTCAGCTTAAAGTCAACTATCTACATTCTTTCAATATTACCTTCTTAATTTTTCATTTTACCCTAATTAATTATACAAATTATACGAATTTCATAGGCATTAAACCTCTGTTGAAAAACAGTTTTATGCTTAATAACTCTGAAACAAATGGCTACATTAATTTGCAAATTAGTGCCAGAGGACAAGAATGAGGCATCCTCATCTCAACCTTGCCACTCTCTGGTTAGGATTTTAAAAAGCCCCCTTTTTTTGGCAATATGAAAATATTTTCGAAAAATAAATTTATATACCTTATAGATAATGAGTGAAGATTAAAAGTCTTCTAACTATTCAGCCCTACTTCTTACTTTAAATTTTATTTCTTCATGTATTTATTTATTATTTTATCCACATAAAATGCAAAAATTTCTTGCACTTACCATATAGATTCAGGAACATAGTCATACTTCTAACCCTACCAACACTTCTCCTTCTATTTATCTGTTTATTTTTTTTTTCACTTCACTTCAAAATCATTTCCATTCAGTAAGAAGCACGTAGGAAAAAAACCTGTTTCTCAAGAGTATGAACAAATGTTGTAAATAGTAATCAAATTGCAAAAGGTCAATTTTATGCAGAAGAATTACGTTTTTGGTATTCTGTGTATTAGCTGCTATGGATAGGGGATATGCATATGAAAACAGAGAAACACTGCTGGTAGGGAGAGATGGAGATGACAAAGAGACAAAGAGAGAGATTCCATCTACTGGCTCATCTTCCAATTGTCTGCAGAAGCCAGGACTGGACCAGGTCCGAAGCAGGAGCCATGAACACAGTCGAGATTGCTCCTGCAACTGGCAAGGAAGTAGCTCCTCAAGCCTCCACCTACTGCCTCCCAAAAGCTCAGGTTCAAACAACACAGTGCAAGCCAAACACTCTGGTCTGACAAAGCTCTGACTATAATAATCTAAGGTAGGTGCCCTTTGTGTCTGTGAAACATTTGAGGGAGAGTCTTCAAGCAAGGTTATTACCTTTTAGAAGAGATAATATGTATTTTTAGATCACAGTCAAAAGCAACAGTAGCCAAATCCAAAGGACTCCTAAAAATATCAAGCATTATTTACACATAACTAATTGTGAGTTAAAGAACAGCAGAAGTGTGAGCCAAAAAGCAAAAATCAAGACTTATGTCCTTATATGACCTTTAATTAAGCAGTAAGTTTACGTCTCGCAGTATGTTTCAATCATCAGGGACTCTTAATGGAAGCAGTTTATGAGGTAGCTAGTGAACCTTCATATTGCAGTGAGCAGCGAATTCTCTATCCACAGAAACAAATACTGCTGAGTTTTCCATATAAGAATATACAAGCAACTGGAGCAAGTGAAGAAAATTCAGGAAGATGTTTGTCCTTTATGATTCATTAGCTTCTCCTTTGTCAGCCACAGATTTGGCCAACCTTTCACCTTAAGCTTATGCTGGTCTCAGGGGAAAACAAGAAGCAATAATTCTATGTAGACCTAAATGTGTACAAGGTAGGCTTTCATTTTTCAGGGAGGTGACACTCTCACCAAGGACCGAGAAGTCAACCACAGATGTGTTGCTTTTGTCATTCATCGTATCCGAGGAGCCTGGACACTGACTGCAGAACAGCAAAACTGTCACCAGCGAAACAGATTTGTTTCCAAGATGTAAGGAAACATCACAAATGGAATCTTAAATGTCAACCCTTATACAAGAACAAGGGATTCTTTTGTGTGTAGTTACTGGGCAAATCATTCTGATAATCAATTTTGTACATACTCCTAGTTTCAGTTCAACAATGAGCATCAACAACCATAAGGGTCTAGATCCTAGTTATTAAAACTCAACATTGCAGTAAGCATGCTATCATTTCTGACATGATGAATTTGATGCAGAAGCAAAACAAAAACATATCTATACTCCAAATGAATTAGAGTATCAATTTTAATGTAAAAAGTATTGTTGTTAACTCTTCAAAGATACTGTGTACAAGACGATTTTTCTTGTGTATTGAAGTCCATGGGCTGACAGCCTAATTATCCTTTTACATAGGAACACTCAACTCTTTCATTGTGAACAGAATATCTTGTTGCTATTCCACCAAGAAGGAATGCTAGATTTCTATTGATTGCATTCTTAGTCAATGACCAGAGAGACCTTTATGAAGAGACTGACGCATATACAAGGGATAGTGGTGATCACCTGGCCATCATAACACATAGACATTTTGGGTAATATCTATTGAAATACTCAGTTCAGTAAAAAGAATTAAGATTTAAGATCCCATATTTTTCCAGGAGATTTTCATTTTAATGTTAGGTACTTACACTGAAAAACTTTTGCTACACATATTTTAGAGATGAGGAAATGAATGCTGAGATGGGTTAATACATTTTACCTAAAATATCCAGCAAAAATTTAAATTAAAAAAGTCTCATGCTGGGGACAATGCTACTTGTCATGACTCTGGGCTGTCATTTTGTCAGGTACTGAAGGCCAGACAATACAGTTAAGCTATTGTGAAGAGCAAAAGTGGGTCATCTCTTCTACAGAGGAGTCGTCGAACCCTTTGCCTGGAATTGCACCATTGTCAAATCCATTTTTCAGGAAAAGTATCTGGCATTTTAAATATATAAAGAGAACTCATCAACGTTTTCCCAAACTGAAGGAAAAAAAAACATTTTCTGTGACTTTTATGTTTTCTCCATCTAGGTTGCATGTGATATTAAAAGCATTCACAAAAGGAGTACATACTAGAGTGGGCTATGCAATGCACAGTCCTAATTTAATTTAATATCAGAAACATCTTCCTAGAGATCACCAAATTCTCTTTTTCTCATAAGACTCTGCTTAATAGTCTAATAATCTATGAAAAGCAAAGTCTAATTGACAAAGAATAATGTTCTACACTTTTGAGTGTTCTTTGTAAGAACCTATCTGCCTACTCCCATTACCTTAATCCAGTACATTCCCACTGTGTTTCTTTTAATACAGACCTTTACAGATTGGTTCCAAAATCACGACAAAGAGTTTTCAGATACTAGTTTCATTTGCAAGAAGCCTATTTTGTGATTCTAATTCTCATCTCCCACAATGTGCAGCACTGATGGAAAAGATGGTAGGTACACATTTCCAAGCCTTGTCCACAAGCTGATCTTGTCCATACATTTAAAAAAGAAAAAAGCTGGGATAAGTAAGTTGCAGAAGAAGTATCCACCAAAACCAAATCCTTAGCCACTTCATTTTCTTTCAGGCTCTAGCTTAAAGGAGTCTGATCAATATTTCAAAAAATATCTGACTATTCGAAATCATGCTAAATCAAGGTTAGATATAGGTATGACAGACAGAGAGAAAGCTACATGGATCATGACATCCAAATGAGTGAGCAAAGTTTCTACTTTCCACATAATAAACTAGAGATCCAGACAGACTCAGAGTCTCGATTCTGTTTATAGCTTTCTTCTGTCACCTTGGTCAATTACACTTGCATCTTTCTTCCCAATAATTGAAACTCCACTCTTCTTTTAAAGATTTATTTATTTTCATTACAAAGTCAGATATACAGAGGAGGAGAGACAGAGAAGATCTTCCGTCCGATGATTCACTCCCCAAGTCAGCTGCAACGGGCCGATGCGCGCAGATCCAAAGCCGGGAACCAGGAACCTCTTCCAGGTATCCCACGCGGGTGCAGGGTCCCAGTGCTCTGGGCTGTCCTCAACTGCTTTCCCAGGCCACAAGCAGGGAGCTGGATGGGAAGTGGAGCTGCCGGGACCAGAATCAGCGCCCATATGGGATCCCAGCACGTTCAAGGCGAGGACTTTAGCCACTAGGCCACGCCGCCAAGCCCGAAACTCCACTCTTAAAAGGCAGGTCACTGGTATTGCCTCTATCTGAAATGATTTCTGATTCTATCCTTTTCTGTCAGATCTCAGAAAAAACTGTGACGAAGCAATAGTGGAAAACACTAAATTCTAAAACTCACTATTAACTTAAATTCTCAGTGGTACTTTAAAACTTTTTTTTCGGGGGGCGGGGATTGAAAAGAGAAAAAAGTCTGTACAGACAAAAGAAAATAATCCGTGGAGACTCTTACTGAGAAGTTTATAAAAACACCACCAATACAGAGTGTTTTTTTAACAGCAAATTCATGGAGGTGCATTATTCCAATAACTCTACATGGTTTCATTTTTTATCTATTGCTTGTAGCAACTCCAAGTCACAACAACCATCACCATCCAAAAGCTACCCTTTTAGCCTCACCCTTGCACAGGAGTCAAACAGATTCCCCTGAAAATGCATTAACAAAGACATCTGGAAAACACAAAGCCATTTCCGTTCAATAAACACACTAGGTTAACTTTCAGTAAAAGAAGTGACCATTCATTTTTACAGGTGGCTGTAAACGGACTTTGAGTTTCACAAAGCCAGGATCAATAGAATGTTGGCAAACAATAATAATCTCATGCACACTCCATTGACAGCAGTTTGGAAAAATAGAGTTTCATTCTGATGGGCCCCAGGATTGGGCTCGTGGCCAACCCTTCACTGAGTGAATGTCAAACTATCGAAAAACAGCTCCAGGAGAGAAATGGCCTCCATGGAGCCTGCTAAGGAGCCGATGTGGCCACGCTGAGGCATTGGGTGCTGAAGGACCTGTGAGCAGAAACACAGGACATGCTGGGGCCACAGCTGGTCAGCAAGAGGACAAAATGGCTGTCCCTCACTGCTCTCAACCACGTCTGCTGCAATCACTGCTGTCACGTAGCTGACGGAATGGGAGCAGGGACAAACATATCACAGATGTAGTTTCTCTGGCTATTTTTGCCTCCCGAGGCAGATGGAGAATAGCTGCAAGAGTGGAATTTTATACAGATGGCCACTGGATGCCTATCCTGATGCAACCTTAGTATATGGATTGGTTTTCTCCTTCTCCTTTGTCCCTCACCCTCTTTTTCTCTTCATTTCTTCTTAACAGAACATACAAATTATAGCAACGGATATAAGTAGCTTGGGAAAAGAAAATAACTCAGCTTGGGCCTGGCACGGTGGCCTAGCGGTTAAAGTCCTCACTTTGCACACACTGGGATCCCATATGGATGCCAGTTCTAATCCCAGCAGCCCGCTTCCCATCCATCTCCCTGCTTGTGACCTGGGAAAGCAGTTGAGGACGGCACAAGGCCTTAGGATCCTGCACCTATGTGGGATACCTGGAAGAAGCTCCTGGCTCCTGGCTTCAGATTGGTGCAGCACCAGCCACTGCAGTCACTGGGGGAGTGAATCATCAGACAGAAGATCTTCCTCTCTGTCTCTCCTCTCTCTCTCTCTCTGCAATAAAAATACTCTTTTTTAAAAAAGAAAGAAATTCAGTTCAACCTTGATTCAGAAATTTCATCTTTCCCATGTTCGAATCATAATATTCCGATCTATAAGATGAGTTGAGTTCATGCAGTCTCAAAAACCTTTCTGATTTAAAAGAATGGAAGAATTAGAGACAGGAGGCCTGGGATAGTGCTATAGCTCAAATGTGTATTGGCTCAGTGGCTTTCCGTCTACTTCTCTGAACCGTAGTTTCTCCAATTGCAAAAAAAAAAAAAAAAAAAAAAAAAAAAAAAAAAAATGGGTATGATACTCTTCAACTCATTGAATTGGGGAGTAATGTAAAAGCATGAAAACATTTTAGAAAAACTTACAGACTCTTATTAGGAATTAAGATTAATGGAATAATAAATGTGAAGAAAATTGCCAACAGAGAAAAATTCAATCTTCTCCAAAGATTGTCACATATTAAGCTAAAACTCTGTACAACTAGATTTTTAAAAATGTTTTCCATATCTCCAAACTCTCAAAATGTATATACTCTTCTTGGTCCCTATTTACAACCATACTGTGTTAAGCATTATTTATCATTAGATCAATTTATAAAAATTAATCATGCAGAAGTATAAACACTCCTAAGAAACCACTATCTTAGACATTTCTGTGCACTTAACACCTGGGCTTTTCACTTGCACTAAGGAATAGTTACCAAATTTCATAGCAGAAGTTAGATGTTTTAAAAATCATGCCTCATCTGCCCAAGAAGGCAATATCCATATGCATAAACAACAGTTAGTCGTTTGCTGCCAATCAGTCATTCCATCTTTAACCTCAATTATTCACACAATTATGCCCATCATCAGGGACAAGATCCATGAGAAGTAACTGAAAGCCAGGAAGGCCCCCTCTGTCAATTGCTTTATTTTTCTCTTTCCTGAAGGAACTATCACCTGACTCATCCCATATCAAGTTGGGTAGGATAGTATTTTCATTATCCCTCTTTAAAGGAAGATGTTGCTGGCATAATGTAAACCCTGACTTCAGTGATACTGTCGTCAATGAAAGGCTCTGAGAACACGGTAACAACACAGCAATTAAGATGTTGACTCAGGATTACAGAAACTTAGGTTCAATTCCTTACTTGCCTGTTTAACAGTTTTGAATCTTGTGACTGTTATATAAATCTCCCTGAGGGATAAAATAACAGAACACAATTTAGATATTTAATATGTTTTAAAGGGTTTAATACATGGGAAATACTAAATTTGCTTAGCTCCATAACTGACATATAGTGGATGCCTAGTAAAAGTTATCCATATTTCTGTCTGTATAACTTCTTCCTTTTCTTCTTTTTCTAATTCTTAGAGCCTATTACTGTAGTGATTACAGTTTTAATGTTATATCAATTCACACATAGCCAAGACTTTGAGAAGCTAATATGTAACTTAATGAATATTCATGTCAATTTTAATGTATTCATTAATCTGCATTAATTCATGATTCTCCACAATACTATATAACGGTCTCTGTATGTAGGTGCATGTGTGTTTTCAATAACCAGGTGTTTAATAAATTATTCCATTATCTACAAAGAAAAAAGGCATCCATTTTAACACCTGGACAGTTCTCATTGCGTTTCTTATACATTCGTTTTGATTCTGATGAATTCATCTTTTCTGCATGGAGATCTTATAACAACCTCAAGAGGACTGCCACTGTGACTCAGTATTATGGAAATCAATCATTAAAATAAATTACTTCCTATAGCCTTCCCATCAGAAACCATGCAGTGAAAAGGTTGTTGGGATAGAGTCTGAATTAGCTTCATTTCTAACTTCATATTTAATTTCACTGAAAGACAACATTTCTGAGCCAGCCAAACAAGGCAATTTGTTTATGTCTCCTACAAACCTGTGTTTCATTTATCTCCAGTACTGACCTGTTCATATCATGTTTACCACATGCTAGACAACTCCTATGGATGTACTGTATTGTGATATGGCATCTACACAGAAAACTGTTAATGCTACACTGGTATGATTATGCAGCAGTTGAAACAAGATGCTCCCTCCCAGCCAAAAACTCCAAAACGAGGTCTAATGGAAGGAGTTAGTGAAGTTGTTCTACTGCAGAAAGTATCGTATTTCAAGTTTACAAAACTAACTTAACCATCCTGTAGATCAGCTGGTCTTCCATTCCTTTTACTTTTGGGCTGTAGTCTCACTACGAGATTGTTAAAGCAATTATCACATCCAGTATCAATCAACTGGAGTAAGAATGGAGATCAGAAAGGAAAAAAGCAAAAACATACAGTCAGAAATCAAAAGCAAAACAAAATTAAACTACTAAACTAAAAGACACTTGGTATTTTTATGGCAAATACCTTTAGTTTCACCAAAAATTTTTCATGAGCCAGCCAGGAGAGTTGATACTTTTGCTATGAAGATGGGTGGGCATTTTATCCAGGCATGACCAATAATCTGAAGCCCAAGTCCTTAGGAAAGCCAAGGCATCTGCAGTGTTCATTTGGAATTAATTGACTAAAGGAGTTCATGCAAACCTTTGTCTGAAGAAAAGCTACTGCAGTCTTTAAGATCAATACAAGCATGCTCAATCTAAAAATCCGCTATCATGCTTCTCACTTGGCTTAACTAAATTTCTACGTTTCAAAGTTGATCTTCAAAAACCAAATCTAAGACTTCTCAGATCCGTTTTGACCATAGACATGATTTTTTTTTCGGTTGAATGTAACAAGTTTGAAGGAGGAACTATTCTCAATGCCCTTTAAGATTTTTAGAGAAGATAAACTAGAAAGAAATCAAAGTAGTGAGAATCAAAATGCCATTCACTAATCAGCTGGAATACAGGAGATGGTGCTGCCTTGTCACAACAAACATGACACCTTCAATTTCGTTGAACATGTAACTTCAAAATAACAAGGCCACAGGAGGGAATGATGTTACATCTACATGGAGATGTCTGTAGCAAAATAGTAGTTCAAGAAATTTTTAAGATTTATTTTTTTAATTTTTACTGGAAAGTCAGATATACAGAGAGGAGGAGAGATAGAGAGTAAGATCTTTCATCCGCTGATTCAATCCCCAAGTAGCCACAATGGCTAGAACTGAGCCGATCCAAAGTCAGGAGCAAGAAGCTAAATACTTTAGTCATCATTTGTTACTTCCCAATCACAGGTAGCAGGGAACTGATTTGGAAGTGGAGCAGCAGGGACTCAAACTGGCACACAGATGGGATGCTGGCACTGCAAGTGGCAGCTTTATCCTTCTGTCATGATGCCAGCCTCAGGTTGAACAGTTTACTTTCTGCAACTTCTCATCCTACCACTGCCACCATTTTTTCCAATAGCTCCTGCTTATGATCCAGGCATTTGATGAGTTATTAAGTATGTCAAAGCAGGGTAAGCAGAGGCTATCCCACCCTGTCCTACTGCAGACAATCTTTTTAATTCACTTGTACTCCCAGCTTCTTTTTGTCCCCTATTAACCTCTACAATCCACGAGTCTCACATGTGTGGATCAATGGAACTGGCCAGGGAAGAGTCTGCAGGAACTAACCTCACTGCACTAGCTTCCGGACTTTGAGGTCCCTGTGCTCCAATTTACTGTCATATCATGTGCTTCTGCGTTTAGTTTAGATTTTGTTCACTGATGACAATCCGATTTTGGTTGCATTTGTGGCCATTTGCCTCTATTGCTGCCAGGCCGCAGGCTCCAGATTGTTGGTTTTCAGAAGACCTGGTTCCTGCTGCCTCACTCTTGCCTGCCTCATTCAATGCTCAAGGACAGGAGCTCATGCACAGGCTCTGCTGGCGCTTGAATCATGATGGTAAAATCTATGCTCCTCTAGGTTCCGGACTGACTGTTTTATCCAAGAAGACATTTTATTCAATGAGTGTAGATGGTGGTTTATTGCCCACAGTTTTAATAGCCTAAAATTACTTAACCCTTCACTAACATGAAACTACTCAGGCAGCTGTTTCAAGTCACCTCATACACAAATCAGATTGTCAGGTCAAAGGCAGGGTCGGCTGCCATACAACTAGCTTGAAATTACAAAGAACACTTAAGTAATACCACAGGCAATTAGAGACATAAAATTAGTGAAGACACTAGAGTCAGCACCCTTCCACTGAAAGACAGCACCGGGCTGTCTAAGGATTATGAGCAGCCAGGAGGCTGGCTGTGCATCCTAATGTATTATTGCATTTCCTTCACGCTTCATGCATATGTCAAACATGTACAAATGCAAAGCAAATGAAGGTTGTTAGTGTTGGGGGATGCTGTTAAAGTCTTGGTTTAATTCAACAGCTGTCTTGCTCTTCCTCCTGTTAATAAAGCAATTGTAAACCTTCTGTATTATACAGTTTCATTTTTGCCCTGTTTTCTTCTTTCTTGCATTATTCTTCGCACTTTTAATGAGTGCCCTGAACAGACCTTTGCTAATGAAATGTTTATTCAGAAAGAAGCTAGAGATGCACACGGGTACACACACACCAAAACAAAACAGTGATTCTCATCAGAAACCCTGCTTGACATACTGTCTCAGAAAACTGGAAGTGTACATGTTCTAGACTTCATTTTTTTCAATGCCTGCTGCATAAACATAGGAAGGTGCCTAGAGCAAAATAAAACACTGCATTCCTCTATATTTTGAGCTCTCTTCCTTACAACCAACTTATAAGCAATATTAGCAAAATAAAAATTAGAAGCATAAGAGGTGATTAATGAGAGCAACATGATTCCAGCAGGGCCCAGCCCAGTTGTCACCACAATGAGCAGCTCCCATATTAGAAGAGTCCTATACAAAATAATCAGATGGCATAAGAAGCACCTAGAAGCTATAGTAGAATTTAAGGGCAATAACAACACTTAACAATAGAAGCAAATTGTGCTAAAGACATTAGCATTTTGATACAGCATTTTAGCACCGATATGTACAATATAATCCTACAGTTCGATGTCAGTAGAGGAATAAAAATAAAAGAGGGCATATCCTAAGAACACAATTCAGCAATGAAAATAAATGAGAGGGCCCGACACAGTGGCTCAATTGGCTAATCTTCCACCGCAAACTCAGGATCCCATATGGTCCCCTGTTCCTGTCCCAGCTGCTCCACTTCCTTTCCGGCTCCCTGCCTGTGACCTGGAAACGCAGTAGAGGATGGCCTAAAGCCTTGGCAAACCCAGAAGAAGCTCCTGGCTCCTGGCTTTGGATTGGCTCAATTGAGGAGTGAACAAGTGAATGGAAGATTTTTCTGTCTCTCCTCTCTGTAAATCTGTATTGTCAAAAAAAAAATAAAAATAAAATAAATCTTAAAAAATAAGAGAGAGAAGTATGTGGCAGGATTTACTAATAACTTAATGTCTAGATCATTAAATAAGAGGAGTAATAATAATGAACATACTAACTGATTATTGGTTGCTTTTAACAGCCCAAGACTGAACTGAGTACTCTCTTGGAGTATTCCATCTCTCCTTGATGTTTGAAGTTGGGTATTATCATCCTCATTATTAACATAAGGAAATCAGAGAATCAAAGAAGCTCTTCCTGAGCCTTGCATGTAGTAAGTGGAACCACTAGATAAAGACTAAATCGTTCTCACCTCAAGGCCATGTCTAGAGTCTACCTGCCTCCTACTAACGAGCAGGCAATATCATGGAATTATTCAGAGGTGTAAAAATGTATCACCAGTATCATCTCTATTCTTTTTTTGTTCCTACACAGCATACGCTGATTGATTTTACAACTGAGTACAGACACTCAACTACTCACAAGTAATTGTCATACAATGCTTATCTTTGAGTTGGAGCTTGATATCACACTGTCGATGTGAATTACAACTTTAATTGATGTAATATGCTAGGGGAAGTAGCTTGAATTTAGACATATATCAGATTTATTACATAAAGAAAAGGCAAATAATATTTGAGCAATGTGAATTAAAGTTTTGCAAGAATTAACATGGCGACAAATCATAAAGGAACTGAAGAATCACAAAGCATAATTCATTATAAATGGGCCAAAGTCAAGAGGAATCTACACAAGAGCAATTATGTCACATCTGTGCTGAAAGTAGAGGTTTATTCCCTTCCACATGAAACTTTTTCATAATCCACATGATAATGTTTGTACTTCAGTCGTAAACTTGCAATGGTTTTATACATAAGAACTATGAGTCTATAGTATTTATATTTAACTTTCAGTTGCAAATATTTAGGAAATATTATAGTTTCTATGTAAATTATTTGACAGATACTCTGGTTCTCTTCAGATCTAATGATGGGGTTAATTTTATTCAATTTTACAATGATTCTGGTAGGCTTCTCCATCTATTCATTGAATCATCATAAGCTAATATATTTTTTTAAAAAAATCAACAGTGTTTTTCAGAACAGTGTTCCCAAGTTTCAAGATGTATAGGAATCGCCAGGAGAGTGAATAAATAGAGACAAAAATAAGACAGGCCTCTAACAGGAAAAGTAAAGGTCAGCTCTTCAGAATGTCCTCTCAGCAATCATTAATTTTCCTACAGAAATAGTTTGTGAATTTTCCAGTGATGGAGCAAAAATGGGAAGTAACAGGAATATGAAGCACTGACAGGTAAGGTGCTACATCCAGGCACAGCTGTTGGCTCCATTGGCATTCACTCATGGAACGTGTTGCACCTCATAGTGATCCACTTTCCTGGTATGAGTCCAGTATTAAAACCAACCCAGCTCTGCTGTGATCAATACCACAAATTTTTATAGAACTCCAAGTCCTATTCCTACAACTTTTTTTTCAGTCATCTACTGTTAAATTGTAAAAGCAGGAGAAGCTACAAGTGGATTGTTCGAATCCCTATGGTTCACTCTGTGAAAGCACCTCTATCCTTAGGAAAGAAGGGTCTTGCTGTAATACAGCAGGTAAAGTTCAGAAAAACATAACCTGGCCTTGGATTTTACTTCAGTTGTCTTGGGCCTGTCTCACTGCAAACTCACAGCACTAACACTGATATCAGGCAGTAGAGAATCTTAAGCTTTGGTGATACTGCCAGGAAGAGAAATCATCTCAACTTAGACTCAACAAAGAATGCGATAAAGCAGTCCAGAAGGAACAGACCACAAGACTTTCTCATATAGTCCCCAGTCACTGGGTTATATAGCAGGCAACCATCAGGGAAAATTTTTTCCAGGTTTATAAAGCAGTGACACTCCTTTGGAAATTTCTTTGAGAGAGACAAAGACTTAATGAGATTCCTTTGGAGGACTTAAAAAGATTCCTTTGGAGAGACAAAGACAATGAGAACATGATTGGAACTCAAGTCAAGCATACATATGGTGGAAGTGATATGACAAATAAACTCCATTGCACCAATATTTATTGTAGTGATTATAGTGCCCAATTTGGGGAACTAAAAACAGACCAAGTGTCTGTTGGAGCCTTATGAGAAGGGCCAGGATGGTCAAATAAATTTGATTACTTGTAAATTGATAAGACTATTTTAAAAATCTTTCAACCTTTGATTCACTGGACCCTATTACCATTTAAACTAATGATACGTATTTAGCTGGGAGTCTTTAGGTCTGGACAGTCAGCTTGCTATGCATTTTATTTATATCACTCCCTTCTTAGTTTCACTAATGGCAATGGCCTTTAGAAAGGAAATGTAATCCTACTTTTTTATTCACATATATCCTCAAAAAATCACTGTGTTCTTTTAGATCTCACAACTGTTTTACATTTCCCCGGGGTGCCTATTACCTTGATCACATACATCCTTATAATAAAGCACAAATATGGCCTCAAATTCTCCACAAATATTTGTAAGTGTAACCTGCCTATTTCCTAAAACTTGCTATTTCACCTTTCATGCCTCTTTATTGTCTGATGAAGAAATTGGCATGTGAATAAACTTGACAAGTTTCTCGAAAGATTAGCAGGGACTAGAACATGTTGCAACTAGGACTAGCTAGTAGGTACATTGAATGACAATGTACCTTCCTTGACACTCCATTCTCTCCTATTTCAGTGAAGTCTGTGACCCTGAGGGACATGTTGACAAACCGTCAGCATTAAGTGGAAACTGGGTAGGGTCTTTGTAGCAGGAGGAGTGTGTGAGTTACAGATAAAAATTGTCACATGACAGCTGATATTAACACAGTGCCCTGTATGTTCTGTGTACTTGAGAACACACATCACCATGCACTCCAATCTGCTTATCTGTCACTCTTAAGTAGACTCCCAGCATCTTACAACCCGAGGTTGCATCTTACTCACATATGTATCTACAGTATCTAATAAAGCATCCAGAATGCATTTCACATTTAACAGCAAATATTGATTTGATGAATGAGTATGTTGGTAAAGGAATAAATGGATGAATGACAGTATAATACACTAGAGAAGAGCACTAAATTCGAACCCACTGTCCTAGGTTGCAATTTCACTCCACCATGGATCACATGACTGATTTTGAACAAATTTCTGTATCAAATAAAAACAGCAGTTCTTATGGTTTCTTTATGTTCTATTTCCTCTGAAGTTCATATTAGAGTTTAATCTCCATTGTGAAGTGTTAAAAGGTTATAAATATAGGCCAGGTATGATATTTAGATACAGGGCACTGTTAAGAACAGATTAAGTTATCAAAGTGGAATCTGTATGATTAAATGCCGATGCATGTAAATGAAGACAGAGATACAGTTCGAGGGGACACACTCCTGTCTCATTTCATGAGCCACAACAAATTTATTTTAAGTGTTACCCGGCCTATTAGACAGTCTTTTTAGCCATAGAAAATTAAATATGATAGCCATACAACACAAAGTAATACAAAATTGCTGAATACACTAGAACATATTTATAGAATCATTATTATTACTAATTTCCTTTTCAAAATCTTGGTCAGTGGTGACCATATCCATGGTTTAAACGTGAATCAAAACACAAATACCAGACTAAGTGATGTGACTAAGTGTAAGAAACATAAAAGTGTATCACAATGCTAAATGCAAACACATCAAGCAGGGTGGTAACAAGGTAAGTTAGGAATTACGGTAATAGCACACATCTTTTAAAAAGTAGGGGGCATCCTCTGAACATTACCTTGTATAATTACACAGCCAACACTGCCAAATCTTATAGCCATTCAAAACAAAAGTAGGAAACGAGATGGTAGAATGAAATGACTCGATCATTATACAACATGGCACTAGCCATCATTGGAGAATGAGTATGCTTACAATGACATGCATTCAGACTGACTAGTTACCATCAACTCTGTGTGCAGGACCCACACAAAAGAAAAATCACCAAAAGCAAAACCTAACAGTGGAGGGGAAAACAGACCCCCCTTTTGCTGGGTGTCCCACTATATTATGTTTGATATGCTATACTCCCCTGCCCAATGTCTAAAAAATATATTCTGATAGGTCAAAGCAGATAACGCACAAAGAATGTATTGAATCTCTGGTGAGCTTAAAAAGATAAGAGGGTATCGCTATGATTTCGGACAGTGGTTGAGATTCAAAGGGTTGATGAGTGGATGAATAAACAAGATGAGTGTATGAATGATCAGAATGCTAAAGAGTATTCACTTCCCAATGAATAAGAAGTGCATGTTGGGTCCTTACATGAGACCCACGATCTACGTAGCCTGCATATTACAAATGACAAGTGAAAAACACAGAGAGGTTAATTTGCCCAAGGTCATGTGCAGATAGGGCCAAAACTTGATCCACAGCTTTAAATATAATTCAGCTCTGTACTTCTGAGCATCTGACCATTCCTGAAAAAGACCAAACTTCACGTTTTCTAGTAGTTCTGGGACTAAAAGCAATCACATGGCTTGAAAATGAATAATGATATTATAGATTAATTAGTGTAGTATGTTTTAAGGAAACCTACTAAATAAATTCCAATACAATAATATATTAAAGAGTAGCCCAAATAATAAACTAGTTCATCAATAACACATGAATTCTTCATGCAGTAAATGTTACTTTGGTGCCAAACAAAACACAAATTAATGTTGAAAGGAAAATATTAGAAGGGCAGATGGTCTAACTCATGAGTCAATAAATGAATGCATATAACTGATTTAGACCTAGAAAGCATATGTTAGTGTATTTCTCAGATAGGACCTACATTTTATGGTAATAAGGGAAAACTAAGGAAAACGATGTTAGACAAACTGTACTGAACACTAGTAAAAATTCTTTAAAGCAAGCAAACCATAACAGTTAAAGAAAAAAAATATTGGTGATGTCAAATCCTTCAGGTGTGGTCTGTATGTGGCAGGTCATAACACAGGAATTACAAACAGGTACTAAACAGGTAAAGCAACACATAAACACTCTGAGGTAGGATTTTGCTGCAACCATAGCAGGATTATGCAGATGAAATTCTGATATCTACAATAACATTAATTATGTCTATTCATTGCAGGTTACAGGCTGTCCTGACCCATCTTCAAGAGTCCCCATTTTATTCCCCAACCACTAACTGGAACACAGGGCAGTCCAATAACCTTTCGCAACCTTGGCTAGAAAGTAGCAGTAAGAAGGTTTAAAGTCACACAATTCTGTGTTCTTTTACTATTTTTAAAATACATCATTCTTTACTGCTTGTTATTCTGATGCCTGTTCTGCAAGCCAGAAAGAACTAAGGCATAAGAAGCACCATAATGGGTTGTCAAAATTTCCATGAAGAAAGGCGAGCGTAAAGATAGATAACACAGAAAGTAATAATTGCATCTGTAAATGCCTAATACAGAATATTGCTTATGTTTTCAGCACAGTAAGAAAGACACAGATCTGAAAGCAAAGAAAAATGAGAAGCAGCAGAGACAGAAAGTCTAATAATCAAATGTGGGGACACATGCAGATGTATCAAGTTTCTTTTGTGCCAGGACTGAATTCTCTCCCTATAAATTCACTCAATGCCTCCTGAGAGGAAACAATGGATTTCGGGCAGAAATTATGAAATTCCCAGAGAGTCATTACTAGCATGGAGACAGCTGTGATAGAGTATCCTTTATCGTCTACATTCAAGGCTCAAACTCAGGGGGAACATAGAGGTCCCTTTGTTAAAATAAAGCGATCATTTCTGCCTTCATTAAAGAAAATACCATGGCATTATTAATCTACAGCAAGTGTCCCATATGCTATAGTAACACTGGCAAATCTCACTTTAGGGAGCTATTATCAATAGCAAATACTTATAAATAAAGCATAAATAATTCTTTAATCATATACAGCTTAACCATATTCACTACATATGCTTATTTAACTTCAGAAAAGTCTTGTAATTCCTCATTGCAACTTCTAAGAATTCTCAATAACATTTCTTCTTTCAGCTGAAACTTTACAGGAAGTGAGTAACTGGAGATAGACAAATAGGAATGTTATCTTAGAAATGTTCTAAATGCCCTCCGGACCTTGGCTTAAATGGGAAAAAAAAAAAAGCACAATGTCTGGCTGATGATCTTGAGTATAATACTGGTGTAAGCTCTGGGAAACAGTAAGGGAAGGATCTCTGAAATTCCACAAAACAAAAATATCATAAACCTAAAATGTTAACAGAAACAAACTAATAAAAACAACTACAGTTGAAGGAACATGAATATTGAGTGAAATAAGGATTATAATGTTCTAAACACGCTATACTTTCTTTTGTATATTTAACATATTTATTAGATAATTGTTTGTGTCTCTGTTTAATATTTCGTTTTCCCAAATGGGCAAAAATAGCATTGATCGTATTCATGGATGTGTTCCCAGTACTCACTAGGCTTACATAAAAATAATGAATAATTAACCATTGTAGAGTAATGACTTTTTTATCCACTCCCTGATCTGGCTTCACATTAATAACCAAGGTTCTGGAATACGGTTTGAGAACTCTGACAGTTCTTTCCAAGCTACAAGACAAGGGTTCCCAGGTAAGGTACAAGCTGTGAGGAAGAACTCCAGGCATTACAAACTCAGTGCTGGAAGACAACATGAAAACGAAGATGCAAAAAACAATCAGACTGTGTCCTAGAAGGAAGCATGCTGAAGAAAAGAAAAAAAATCACTTTTTGATGATAAACAGGACCCATCTGTGCCTAAGTCCCATTAGTAGGTAGTTTCTTAGAAGTATCTTGCTGGGTACTCTCTTTTATGCTGCTCATTTATGGACACTCTCTTGACTTTTTGTACTTACTTTTTCTATCTGTTGCCCTTCTATCTGTTGCCCTTTCCAGCATGTCAGAAACGATGCTCATTAACCTCATCTACACAAAAGCAAATGCATCCTAGAATGGGCCGTTCATTATAATATACAGGAAATAATAGAATTGTGCTAAACATGTTTATTGGGGTTTTCCCTAACTATTTCTAAGTGATATGTCAGTAGCCACTATTCTGACTTTGCATCTTGGCTTTCATGATGAGCATCTTTAACTACAAAACGTACCATCGTGGAACCCAAATAATTTCCCTCTGTCTACATCAAATCAAACCATTTGGTCAACTGAGCATATTTTTCATAAATACAGAAGATTGTTTATATCCTTTGAATTTTGAATTTAGAAAATGGAATGTTCTTAGAAAATGAATCTCACTTTATTTCTAAACATCGTTGATTACTTCTGTGATATTTACTGAGATACTCAATTATTTTGGGTCAGGAAATCCATCATCCTTTCTCCACAAAAACAGACTTCATTGATTCATCTCCTTTTTTCTCTCCATACTTCCTGGCAGGTTTCAGTGGAGTTAACTATGGCATCATTCTCCCAGCCTTCAGGTCTGAGAAATGATGGCTTATTTACAAATAGCAGGATCAGTGAAACGTCTTGAAGTCTCATGTGGTTTTGGGAACCAAGATCTAAAAACTTTGAAATCTTGCATTATCAACAATAAAGTGAATAATGATTCAATGGAGCAGGATTCTTTCTCCTCCCCCTTTCCACATTATTTTTCACTCTCATTCTCCAAATTCACAGTTAGTCTTAAGGACAGTAAACTTTTCAATGAAACACTGATAGCATTTTCCCATTTAGGCTAACCACTGTACTACGCATTCTACCCCTGTGTGTGCTGTTTTAATTAGGAAGATGGATTTGGGAGTTTATATGTTCTGTTGTGCTATAATTCCTGCCTTTACAGTAATTTTCTCCTGCTTTTCACACTATAATGTGCCATAAATCCTAGTTAGGCTGTTTCACTGGCCTGTTGTTAGTCAGAGTCAATATTTCAGGCCTTTTGTTGCCATGGCAACCTTCTGCCTTACTCCCGTTCACTGGAATATGATACAGTCTCCTGGGGAAATTGCTATGAACTTGATCATCACATGGATTTAGGCCCCCTAATGCACCTATTTTTCCCCAACTCTCTCTGCCACCCACTGACACCTCTTTGCTTCCATTTTGCGTGTGTGTTGGCAAAGGAGGAAGCTTGCTCGTGCGCGCGCGCGCACACACACACACACACACACACACACACGTGTGTGCCTGCCTTCACATATACACACATTTGCCAGGGAAGATAAGTGAAAGAAAACAGCAAACAAAGTAAGAAAAGCAGCATCCTGGGACAGCAGTACCTGGGACAGTTCTCAGAGCAGTCTCTATTGTCACCCCTCAAAAAGGGGTGATACTATACTAGAACAGAGAATGGCTCATACAGCATCCATGTCTTTTGCAAAGCCACAGACTGTCACCAAGACAAGAACACCAACAACAGGCCCTGAGTCAGTCTCTCCATGCAGAAAAGCAAGCCTGGATCACTGTGTGCCTTGACTGCACTGGACTCCATTCCAGTAGTGGACTTCAGTGCACAGACAGAAGGAACCAATCATGCTAGTGATTCAGAGGGACCGGTGGCAGTGAAACCATCTACACGCCCTTGTGACACAGGACTGACAGCTCGCTCACACTCACGATCTCTTTTTCAATCTCTCATTCATTCCTGTATCCCTAAGCCCAGCATTACAACTCATGTTCAATCTTTGGTGGTACCTTTTGTCATATCCCAACTTCCCTTATTTTGGGGAAAAGTCCGTCCCTATCCCAGCCCTAAAAATAAAGGGGCCTGAGCTTGTGTTTATGCACATCTTCCACTTGCTTCTTCCAGGTACAAGGCTCATCTCTAAATCAGGGCAAAGTGGGGTAGAAAAGTGTACAGCCTTTAACAACCTCTTCTGATTGCACCAATCTAAGATTTTTTAAAAAAAATTCTCACAACATGACACCTGACCCTTAAATAAATCAAGTCAAACTTCTGACAAATTATTTCTTTTCTTTTGGCCCGATGTTCAAACAATCCCCATCTTATATACTGTATTTAATTATTTCTGCAACACAAAGAAAATAAATATCAAATTCAATCAACTTACTAGATTACTTCTCTGTAATTATGGCTGTCTTACTGGATGGAAAGCTTTCTAGGGGGCTCATGCCATGCTCAAAATTGTAACATCAAGCTCTAGCTTAGCACAGTAACACAATTACCATTGTCTCACAACACAGAAAAGGAATGAATGGCTATTGATATCATCCTGACAATTCCTGTAACTTGAACTCTCACTTCTAAATGCTGATAAATGCTGATACGAGAATATTTTTAAAAATTTTAAGCAAAAGATAAGCTTATTTTGCAGCAAATAAAAATCCGAAGCCCACGCATTTTATAGTATGTATTGCCCCATAGCTTCTTAAAGATACTGTGAATATCTTTAAAAAGAAAATGAAGCATTTCTATTGAATGTTTTCAGATGACTAAAAGAGGTGAATGGAATTCTTTCTTAGGTCTGGTAGAAGACTGCATTTACATTTAAGACCTACAGTCTTATTAATTTTACTTATGCTAATTCATACTATTAAATACAACCCCTTTCAAAGCCAGGATATTCTCACCGACAATAAATTACTTCCAATTTTGGTTCCCAATTATGTGAGTTTTACAGCAAGAAAATAAGGTTTTACTTACCTCTCAGGAGTTGGAAAGATAGATTTTTATCATGAATATGTATATGGTTTGCACATTTCTAGGTTTAAAAATCACCTAGCATGGTGTTTGTAGTTGAGTTAGCATTTTTTTTGCAATCGGATGACTGAGAATACAAGGGAATGAAAAATCATGGGGGGGTGGGGAATGCTGTAACTTTTTTTTCCTGCAGCAGAATAAACTAAAACCATTTGGCATACAGTTTCTGATCAGCACAAAATAATCTGGTGCATTTAATTCAGCAGAGAAGCTGTAGAGAAAATAATCTCGGCTTGACACCTGCTGACCTGGCATGTACCATCTGTAACCTCCAGGGCTCCTCTCTGGAAAAAGTTGAAAGAGCAACACCTCTCTCCAAGGGTTGCTGTCAAGGCCATGTGAGAAGTGGCTTGATAAGATGCTTTTGCAGGCTGTGAGACATCACATGAACGTTCAGTGTTACCAGAGCAGCCCATGCGGTGTTCCCCCCACCAGAAAAGCAGTTTCTGTGAGAAACCTTACCTCTAAGTCCAAGCACAGTCCATACACCAGCACAGGGCACACGAGAATCAGAATGATCGGGCAGGTTTATTAAAATACAGCTGCCTGGGCCTCACATCAACATGTCTGAGTTGGAAACCTGGAAGGACTAGAGAATTTGCATTTCTGACAAGTTCCTAGGTGAGGCCCAAGCTGCCTGTCTAGGGACTCATATTTTGATTACTACTGTGTTCAGTTCAGCGTGACAACCACTACTACTTTCCGGGGCTACAGGGAAAACATGGAGGTGTAAAATCAGATCCAGGGCTAATAATGAGTAAAGCTGAGAGGATCTGAGGGGTGTCTGCCCCTGCTTGCAGTCCACTCTGATCCAAAATTTATTTTTAAAAACACTTCACCAAACCAAACAGGTTCATGGGTAGGAAATGACCTGTGAGTAACCACCTTCCTGAATTATGCAGTAAATTTGTGAAGTGATTAGATTGGACACTAGCTGTCCAGAGAGTTACTTCCGCTGCCTGTGAGTTTTTGCACCCAGCTGAGGCTTAGGACTTGCAAGCAGGATCAGGCACATATTTCTACATTTCAATGGAAGATTCAAGAGGTCCACATGTGTCCTGCCAAAGGTTCAGCAGTTATCTCTGTCCTGTTCAAAAGTTAGAAACACAAGGAAGGCAGAACATGCAGGAGCAAGTTCAAATTAGCCGCTCCTATTCTTCAAAAGGTTCAAAGGTTTAACGGAGACAATAAACCCTAAATCTTTATATTTCCATGGTTCTTGTCTCCCTGAGAAATATCAATTGACAAGGAATTTGTATAGTAAAAAAGAAAAACAGCATGTGCAAGTCCTTCCCAGTTTCAAACAAAACATTAACAAACGTTTGAACTGAGGTCTAATTCCAAAAAATTGACCTGAGATGCAGGCTGTGTTTTCTCTCCTAGAATTGCCTAGGTTCAACTTGAATAATAGACTTTGGAGCTGGTTTTGTTTGAGTCCCAGCCCCTAGCTTATCTCCTGTAAGTTAATTAAATTTCCTAAGCTAGTCTACCATCTATACAATGGAAAGAATAATACTGCAAAGGCTGTTCTGAGGATAAGATTAAATTAAGTAAATAAGAGCCTAAGACAGCACTTGTCACATAACAGATTTCACTTTTAAATGATGCTTTGGGTTCTACAGATATATGAAAATACAACAGTACTGAGGCTCAAGCCCAAGTACTTCTATCAAGCACTGTCAGCATGCAACGCCCCTCCCGTCCCCAAACACAGGGCATGCCATGCATGAACCATGACGTAAGCCCCCAAAGATGGTAAGCTATGTAAACATCAGGCAAATGCTGGATTGAACAGTCTCTTTCTACAACTAAGTCTTTGTGTATGTAATTAGATAAGATGGTGTCAGACTGGGGTAGGGTAGGCTCTAAATGCAATGATTGTATCCCTAGAAAACGACCACGCAAAGATATAAACACAAACCACATACACATCAAAGAACATGAAAGCCATGTGAACAGAGAGGTCAAGGTCATCATGATGCTGCTACAAACCATGGAACACGAAGAACAGACAGCAGGCAGCAGCAAGGGCTGGTGCTCCTGGAAAGTCTTCTGAGAAAGCATAACCCATCCATACCTTCATTTGGACTTCAGGTCTCTAAAACTGTGAAAGACTAAATTTTGTGGTTTTAAGCCAATGCTTTTATTTTGAAGTCTGTCATGGCAACCTAACAAACTAATGGAGGTGGTCATATTGTAAACTTACTTGGGTCTCACGTACCACCAAAGCACAATGCTTTTTAAAGACTAGGTTTCCAGTAAATATTTGTCTCATGAAACACTGCTGTACTTCTACTACATTTTCTACTGAGTTGCTATTTTCTCAATATGTAATAGGTCAGCCTCTTGCTTCCCAACATGGCTCGGGAGACCCCTAGAGAGAAACCACAGCTCATTATTCTGCTATACATCTAGTTCAGCAGGAGATATTTAGTCAATACTTAATAAATGATTATTGCTCTCACTATGTAGAGTGGGTTAAAAGTGTGAGAATCATGTGTTTTTTAAAAAATACTTAGAGCTGGGGAAAGAAGCATACCTTGAGAAAAGAATCATATATAATGTAGATATACCTCTGAGGATGTATAGCAGAATTGATGTCAGAAATCACAGCATGTTGGAATATTCAGCATCAGTCAAATAAAGGCGGGTTTGGGTTCTGTATAGGATCCTGGAAATTTCAGAATCCCTTGAGAATGCACATTATGAGGTTGGCTTACTACTACTAAAACGGAGGGTCAAGAATTTTGGCTGGACTTAAAGGATGTGAGCTGATGAGATAAACTCTAAAAGTTTAAGTGACCCTGCTTGGGACTATTGTCTTTAAATTCCAGGAGGAATAGGTAGATGAAGGAATATTTGCTTCCACTTTGGAAATTCATAAAAGTATTTTTGGAATTCTGAGAGAGGCAAAGCCTACTGAGCATACCCCATGGGACTGAGCTGGAATTACCTTCTCTGAGGATTGAAATGATAGCTTGGTTGCCCAATGACAGGACCATCATGAGTCCCACCCCACTACAAGCTTCCCTTTAATTTTAAAGCACAATTTAATTATTGAAATGGGCAGAGACCAGAAATAGCAGGCTGTCAAGAGGAATTACTGCACTTTCTTTTCATTTCTGGTTTCTCATAGGTAAAAGCAAGCAGATGCCTTCCATTTGCTTTGCTCCTTGAGATGTGCAGTGTATGTTAGAGTTTCTGGATTTTGGTGATTCTAAGGTGAAGGGAAGGATCTACATTCAAAGGGTCTCATTTTTGAAACAATGTATTCAGTTCCCCTCCTCAGGGTCATGCCTCACTTGGGACATCTCAGAAAGAACTTCCTGTGTTCTGAGAGTATCTCAGGTCTGTACAAGGTATCTATGATGTGGACGGAACAGACTAATTTGTGGACTGGTACTGGAAATTTCATAGCCCAATTCAGTTATATACAAGGAACAAATACAACATTGCTTGATTCATGGCCACTGCTTATGAAATTTGGCCTGTACTAATCACTTGGATAAAACTGGGAGGGGAAGCCATGACAAGAATATAGTGTACACAAAGTGTCATGAAGATTGAGTTTTCCATCATTTTAACCTCACTGTTATGATTCATGATGGAAGCAGATGCGTGTAACTGGAACAAATCCAGAGAGGAACCTGTTATACATGATCTCTGCGTCTTGACTCAGAACTGTACCATAAACTGAAATTTGGCTGGGAAATAAGAAAGCTGGCCTGCTAGTCATGAACCACCACTTCATATGCCAAGAGGCATTTGAGATGGTTTGTTAGTGCATCATTGTGATCCACAATTTGACCGGCCCAGTGGTTAACTAGTGAATTTCAATTAAGAATTTTCTGCCCATTGTCAGTGTGCATACCTATAAAATGTGAGAATGGAGGCCTTAATCATTCATAAGGTGCATTATTGTGCAAAAGATAAATTTAAAAGATATTTATTTTTCTTACAAAACACTTTTAAACATATTCATTTCATTTTCTGACATGAATTTCCATGAACCTTTTGAAATTCAATTACAGGACTTTAGAAATTGACACAATAGTGGCACTGTGGCATAGTGAGTAAAACCATGGCCTGCAATGCCAGCATCTCATGTGGCTGCTGGTTAGAGTCCTGGCTGTTTTATTTCCAATTCAGCTCTCTGCTTATGTGCCTGAGAAAGCAGTGGATGATAGCTCAAATACTTGATCCCCTGCACCCATGAGAGAGACCTAGAAGAAACTCCTAGCTCCTGATTTAAGACTGGTCCAGCTCTGGTCATGGTGGCCATTTGGGAAGTGAGCCAGCTGTTGAAGAATACCCTACTTTGTGTCTTTCTACATCCCTCCTCTCTAACTTTCCCTTTCAAATGAACAATAAATTGTTTTTTAATAAGTTGACATGTTATCTTCTTCCCACATTGTTCCCCTGTCACCTCCTCCTGAGGCAGGGATTGAATTCCAGCATTAGGCCAAAATCATGATTCTTGGGTTTGATCGCTTGTCTACTTTCCAAATTTTTTTTAAAAAATGATTTTTGTCTTCAAATTAAAAAAAAAAAAGCGCTTTTCACCCAGATCAGGTTGTTGCAGCCACTTGAAGAGTGTATCAGTGAATGTAGGATTAATCTTTCTCTGTCTCCCTTTCAAATAGATTAATTAATATACATACTTTTAAAAAATCAGATAGATTGGCAAGCTATTGAATGAAACAGTCTTGTTTACAGAAATCAGTACAAGGGTGTGAAAGAGGGCAAGTTCTGCTCAGGTATAGGAATGAATTTCAGGGGTCTGTCGTATTGAACTTTAAATTTAATCGCACAATATCACTTAACTGTAGGTGTTCAAAAAGCAAAACTATTAAGATAGAAAGAAATAACCCTCTTTCCAAACTCATCCATACTGCATGATTCTCTGTCCCAACAGCACCTCTGTGTTCTGTTTGTAAGACAGTTGCTTCTGGTCTTCCTAACACAACAGTTCCATTCCCAGAGATCAGCTGTCTTGTCTTTTTCTGCATTATGTCAGGAGATCAGAAAATGGATTTCTACCAAATTCCTTAAAACTACAACTTCATCTCTTCAGGGGAAAATAAACTATAAAAAGTCATATATAGACCAATGGTTAGGAATAAAGCAACCATTTTCTTTTCAAAATTCCCTACACTAGATCAGTTACAAAGTGACTGAAAAACAAGCAGAGTTAAAATAAAATAGTATCCGTCACTTTATAATATTAATAACCACTATTGACATTTGGCTTGCACAAATTAGATAAAAGCAAACTATGAACACAGGTTGTGTTCAGCAGGTTTAACAGAAACATGAGAATAAACTACCACCCTCTGAGAGGAATCCTCCAGGATTTCTCTCTCTCACACTTTGTTTTTTAAAAAACTCATTTGAAAGTCAGCAGTACACACACCCACAGTGTAGAGTGAGTGAGCGAGTGCACACGTGAGAGAGATTTTCTATCCACGTGTTTGCTCCCCAGATGGTCACCGTGGTCAAAGCCGGACCAGGTTGAAGTTAGCAGGAGATTCTCCAAGATTCCCTATGGATGACAGGAACCCCAAACATTTGGGCCATCTTTCACTGTTTATCCCAGGTGATTATGAGGGAACTGAACTGGAAGTGGAGCAGCCGAGACACTAATCCATGCCAATATGGGATGCCTGTGTTACAGGTGGCAGCTTAACCTACTACCACAAAGTGCCAGTCCCACTGCATGTGTCTTATTTGTTATCCTTCCCCGTATCTACTTGTACACAGGAATGATTCTCAAGCAAAGCTCTATAATTACACAAGGAATTTTCTAAAAATGCAAGTGCCATGGATGACTCTGGACCTACTGAATCACAATTAAAGATAAGCAGGATTGAAATATTTAAAAAGCTCTATAAGTGATTCTAATAATCCAATAAATATTAGAACTGCTATAACCTAAAATATAGGTCTATAGGCACATGTTTATACAAATTTATCATTGCACCTCTGCTATAGCATAATGAGTTATGCCTGCATCCTCGCATCCCTGCATCCCATATGGATGTGGTTAAAGAACTGGCTGCTCCGTTTCTCACTATCTTTCTGTGATTTGCCTGGGAAAGCAATGAAAGACAGGTCCAGTCTAACGGCTCCTGCCACCCACACACGAGACCTGAGTGAAGTTCCTGACTCCTTACTGCGGCCTGGTCAAGTCCTTTCTGTTGCAGCCATTTGAGAAGTGATTCAGCACATGGAAGATTCTCTCTCTGATTCTCTCTCTCTCTCTCTCTCTCTCTCCTCTGGCTTTCAAATAAACAAATAAAAAAATAGAAACGTGATGTACCAGTAACTTTTGTAGAAATTACGTACAATTTATGTATATAGAGATTTATATAGACACCTTTCATGTAAGAGCTATTTCATGTTTAAATAGGACATAAAATACACACTATTACCTACAAGTCTTTTATCCCTATAAACTCCATGAGTGAATAAACAACAGTACTGACCTCTCTTAACTTGACATTTATATCAATGTCAGCGACCAACATTTTAAAGTAGTGGATTCTAAAGCAGAAAATGTTATGGGGAAATAACAATCAATTTTTGTGGAATAGATAGGTAGATATGTGTGTACACATAAACCTAGGATGTACATAAATGCAAAAATGCATACGCATGCATATAAGAGCACTTGAAAACATTTGTAGATAAGCATATCTAAATGATAATGCACATTTTCTGTGTAATTCTTGAAGATATAAGCAAATGAATGCAATCTCCTAATATGTTTTCCTTGTAATATACTTAAGACAATTTCCGTAGTGATCTAACGTTTGAGCCTCTAATTGAATTTGTTGCTTTATATTCATGCCATGTGTTTATACTCATAATATTTGTAATTTTTCCCTAGATTTAGACTTAAATGTGGTTTTTTTTTTGACAGTATATCAAACAGAAACACCTTTGAAAGTCACTGTTTGCCTTGATGAAGCTATTTCATGAGAAAGCGCTACTTCTTCAGGAACAACACCCCAAGACCAAGGACAGCCGGAAGGTTTGTTGGCCTATGACACTCTGTGAGCATCAGAAGAAAACTGCCATTACTTTCTGAACCAGCTATAGCACGTCATGGGTCACACAGAAGTCAAATCCTAGACCTTAGGTTATCAATTCTTGCAGAAAAGACTCTGAAAAAGGAGTGTTTAATATCTTCCCCAGTTTGTTTTTTCCATAGCAATTAATACAATGCTTCACGTAGCATGGCAGCGCAGAAAGTAGTGTTCACCAGGTCTTGTCATGGCTATTCAAAACTAAATCCAATAACTTGATGCTGAGGCTAAGCCTAAAATCTACAATAAACACTAAATAATAGGAACAGCTGTATTTATTACTTCAGATAAAATGACTATACACTAAGGCTTCAGTAAGAATGAGGGCTCATGAGCATTCAGCTCTTCATTTCTATTCCAGCTCAGCTATTTACTAAATAAGTGACCTTGATCTTGATCAAGCTTGTCACTCAGGACATTATTGACTCATAAGTTGTCATAAACAAAATAAGGGTAACACAAGACTATAGATTTTACATTGAATATTACACACACAGGGGTTGAAAAACCCAAGTGCTTGTTAAAATCCCCTGAAACACTTTCAAAAATACTGATATATACATTACATTTATATAGTTTCTGTCCTGGCCCCAGAGTTCCTGGCTTCATCAGGCTGGTGTGACTCCTGGTCCTCAGAATTTTAAAATGTTTCCTTCTGGGAAAAGAGCTACTGAAGTAACTTATGCTCATATATGTACAGCTCCTTTTCAATTCCTGCTTATCAATATGTCTTCAACCAACATTATCTTTTAAAAATTTTATTTTTGTTTGAAAGATACACAGAGAGGAGGAGAGACAGAGAGGAAGATCTTTCCTCTGATGATTCACTCCCCAGGTAGCCACAATGTTTGGAACTGAGCCCATCCAGTCAGGAGTTCAGAGCCTCTTCCCGGGTCTCCCAGGCAGGCACAGGGTCCCAAAGCTTTGGGCCATCCTCAATTACTTTCTCAGGCCACAAGCAGGGAGCTGGATGGGAAGCAGGGCCACCAGGATATAAACCAACACCCATGTGGAATCCCAGTGTGTGCAAAATGAGGACTTTAGCCCCTAGGCCAATATGCTGGGCCCCATCAACCAACATTATCTTAAGACAGTTTGGGTAAAAATTCCACTCTACTGCTCACTTTCAGTGTGATTTTGAGCAATTTGTTTCAAAACTGAGATTTTGGTATCCATTAATTGAAATCCTGATGTTATAAATATCCATTCTAATGTCATGAAGAATATAAAGTATTTCATGCCAATCCCTTACTATAGTGCACATGCTACACATGCAAGTGTTAGCTACTGTCATTGTCATTTTCATCATTATTATTCTATTTCTCTGTGACCCAGAGCCAAGATCAGGATGGATGGATAACATGTTAGCATCAACGATGATGCCTTTAAATTATAGAAACAACTACAATAATCCTTTTTCTCAGATTTCTCTACATACCACAAAGCATAAATTATAACTAATACCATTGTTTTGCTTCAGAAAATATTCTTATCCATGTTGTATCATGATTTTTTTGATGTTTCAAATTCAACTGACTGATTTTTGAAGTTAAAATTTCTTGTATCTACTCTTGAGGATGTACTCAGACTTAAGACACAAAAATAGCAGACCTCAGACAATGTAGATTCTAAAATATGCCAGTAAAATTCTCATATTTAGGTCAGCTTTGCTGACTTGTATACAATAAATATTTTAAACTTCAACTTTTGTCTTAATAAATATGTGCTTTTTAAAGACTTCCTGTGCCTTCTATTAGATTTGTTCTTCTTTGTAATAGACTTTCTAAGCAGCAGTCAATCTTATTGAATCCTTTATACCCATGATAACCTTTATTAGGAGTGGAGGAGAAAATATTTCATTTCTCCTTGCTCTATCCCATAGCTAAAAGAAAGGCTTTCCATTGTGTTGCTCCTCCACCTCCTGCATAAACAGCAACTGGAATATTCAGATTTCCTTTCTTACCCTTCTCATTTCTGGGACAGAGCCTTTATGTGTGTCTCTCATTATCTGTGTTCTCTTTTTGAGAGCAGCAAACAGCTGCACAGTAATTACAAGGGCTATCTGAGCACACCAACAACTTGCAAGCCAAGTTGCTACCCTCACGCTACCTAGAATGATAATTATCAGCCAGGCCATTACATCCTTACCTACACTGTACAACTATTACCTCCTGAGTAGCAACTGCCCCTCCCCCTCTCTAGGAGGGAGTGCAGAACACAGATTTTAAAACTCCTTCCTCTGAGAAAAAGCTAGCATCTACATTTTCCTATAACTGGAATGCTGAGCTGGCTGAATGCACTCATATTCTGACATGTTCAGTTGAAAAGGGGAACCAGCACGTGCTATTGCTTTGTAGAAACCAATGCAATTTCATGGCAAGTTATTAGACATGACCGATGGGGTAATGGAGAAGATTAGAATCTGTGTAATTCTCATTAATTCTTTGAGCAGCCAAGTCCCA
The DNA here is from genome assembly GCF_030435755.1 of Ochotona princeps. Taxonomy (NCBI): domain Eukaryota; kingdom Metazoa; phylum Chordata; class Mammalia; order Lagomorpha; family Ochotonidae; genus Ochotona; species Ochotona princeps. The sequence continues at coordinate 15,092,115 of NC_080857.1, forward strand.
ATGTCTTCCTATCAATAGCATAACATCAAAGACTTACCTACACTGTGGTATTTGGACATTCTATAATAGATATTTTGATTTTTCATTCCAGTCTCTTCTGAGATGCAGTTTAGCACACATTTGAGTTTCTGATACTTATCACATCCCTTAAAACTAATAATTATGCACTTCTATGTTTTACATAATAATATTTGTAGATGCTTTATAATTTTTAAGATGCTGTCAAGAATGCCATTTTATTTGAGCCTCAGGTCGATGCCACGGGAGAGCAGAATGAAAATTATTAACTTCATTTTAAAAATAACAGAAAAAGGCCAAAGTGACTTGCCTGGAGTCCCCCCAAGAATACACGATAGAGCTGGGGCTCAAACCTAGTTATAATGTGCCTAGAGCACAGAATTCTTCCCACATCAAAAAGCTGCCTCTCAGAATGAACCCTACTGAATCTACATACAGGATGTACATGATGGAAAATCGCCAGTGTTCAGAGGGTGGTAGAATTTACAGTGGAATAAGATAATACAATTCTCTAAATCCATTTTCTAAGACTATAGCCCATTCTGGCCCATTATACTCACTCAGGTAAACACAGTATAATTAAAATAAACTGCTGATCACATACTGACTTCACAAATGTTTTACACACATCAAGGAGCTGTCATCGTCTCCAAGTCACCACCACCCTGGCCTGCAGCCTTGTGTTGTATGTAGATGTGGGGACGTTTTCTTGTGGACATGTGAGAAGCAGACACATGTCCCCTCCAATCTGAGTGAATCTCCCAGTCACTGAAACTCAGCAGTTGTCTTATTTCTGACTTTCATGTAGGTAATTAAGCAAATATGACTTAACCCACACTACAACGCCAGAAATTGGTGAAGAAGAGAATGGACGGGTGTAGAGAATAAGAACGATCAAAGAGAGAAAAGTTGAAGAATGGATCATAAAGAGAATTGTTTATACAGATTTTTTTAATTACTCTGTCTGCAATGATCCTTCCAAACATCTTACAGTAACATTCATTGATTACCATCTGCCCCCTTCCAGATAGCAAATAGAAAACAACCAGAAATACCTTTTAACTTTGACTTCCACCTCACCATTTCTTGCCAAGTGAACACTTTACAGAACTATTCAAACCTGACTTTTACTCCATTTAGAGATTTGCTTAAGGAAGGGTTTGTGTGTGAGATACGGAATGGTTGAAAAGGAGATGGGGGAGGGGAAAGAGAGAGAGCAAGGGAGGGAGGGCAGGAGAGAGAGAGAGAGAGAGAAAGCAAGTGAGCGAGCTTATACTAATCCAACATACCCAGCATCCTTGAGTATAAAACCCTAGCCCTGGCCCTCTCACTTCAGCTTCGTCAATAAAATCAGTAAGTTCACAGCAGACAAAGGAGCATACATGATAATACAACAGCAATTCCAAAGGAATAAGCCCTTCCCATGGAGAAGATGGGTTCTTCTCCACAAAAGTTTCCATTGTTTTCAGATGCAGAAGTTCAGGTGACTAGCCAAGGTCCACAGAGAGAGGCAGCCAGCCAGGTTTAGCAGAGGATTGCTCTGTTTTCATTCACCCTTGCAGCATGCTTGCGGGTCAGCTCTGACGGACTTGTTTGTCTCAGTGTGTCACCATGGCCAAAGGAATAGGAAGCAAGTAAGTCTTTCTCACAACACTCCTGATAATCACTATCTACATTATATCCCCTGAAATACACCTCAGGAAAGAATGAGTTGCCCCTCCTTTTGGAGAGTCTGCCAATCACATAAACATAGCAAGGAAAGAGGTGTGGTGTGATGCATCAGAGGTGTGATGGATGGGCAGTACTGGATGGAGAATAAAAGTGGACACAGCACTCAGTGGAGGGCTGAGAGGCTGGCGCATTGTGCCACTGTGCACCATGGACCCTCAGTTATCTCAAGGACTAGACAAGGTGAGTAGCTGGAAATGAGTTGAGCTGAATCGCTGAGTCCCCTATGGGTAGATGGAATCCAACCTCGTGAGGCCTCATTGCTGTCCTTTCAGGTTCCACAGCAGCAAGAGGCTGGAGTTGGGAATCAAACATAGGCAGACAACAGTGGGAACATCTCCACCACTAGGCTTTCCCCCAGATTCCCAGTAAACCTAGAAATTATTCAACAGAGCAAAAACCATGCTTTGTGGGATTTTTGATTCTCTGCTCCCCCCTCCCTGCTTTTTTTCTGGTTCCCCCCATCAAAAGCCCCTTGATGCAGATTGTTCACCATTCCCACTTTATGCTCTTTTCAACTACCCCTTATTAAAAATATATTATATAGTTACACAAATAAAACTAAATGCAAATAAAGGATAGGACTAGCACAACTACCTGGCAATTCCTGGTTTGTAGAAATCTGTAAGAAATATTTACTGGAAGCGTGGCTTCAGGCAAAACACATTCAAGCTTGATTTTGCTGCTGCAAAGACTTCCAGCATAATGAAATAAAAACACTGACCTAATTTGAACAGTAATGACGATAAATCCATGGAATGTTGATTTAGAGTTGTTACATTATAAAGGAAAGGGAGGGGAATAGTCCTATTCAAGTATCATAATATTAATGAAAAGTCTGGGAGAAGATATGAATACTAACAGGAAGAAAATCTTTAAGAAGTTAAATTTATATAGATGGGTTACACTAAGTAATAAAATGAAGTGTGTATTCACAGCAGCTTCATCCGGAGCTGATGAAGCATGGAGCCGTTCAGGCAGATGCTAAAGGGTGGTGGGTGAACCAACCTTACCCTATGTGATTTATGACTCAGATGCTCGCTGCATAAACTTTCCAAACTCCTGCTGCAGCCAGCACTGAGATTTTGTACCTATCATGCACATGAATTCTAAATAAGACAGTTTTTTTAGGGTTTTTGGCTACAAAGTATGTGAAAATAAAAGGTAGGGAGCTTATTGGGATGGCAGGCTATTTAAAAAAAGGTGCCAATTGTGTGTCTTAGATGAAAAGAAATGAATGAAAGACTTTTGAGACAAATTCATAAAAAAAAAATAGAACAGAGGGGGTGGACACCTGAGATGCTGGTTTAGACACCCACATCATGCATGAGAGTGTCTGCGTTTAACACCCTGCTCTGGCTCCTGACACTAGCTGCCTAACTCAGACCCTGGGAGGCAGCAAGTAAGTGGATTGCTGGACAGCATCCTTGGCGCCTACCTTCAACCCCAGACAGTCTATTTCAGCAACTGCATGTGCTCGGGCAGTGAATTACGCATAATGGGAGCTCACTCTCCCTCTCCCTCCCTTCCTCCTTACACCTCTCTGTGTGTCTCTTTGAATGTCTCCCTTCCTCCTTACACCTCTCTGTGTGTCTCTTTGAGCGTCTCCCTTCCTCCTTATACCTCTCTGTGTGTCTCTTTGAGTGTAGGAGGAGGGAGCAAAGGAGGGAGGCCAGATTTTTTTTAATGAGGCTTAACATTAAAAGCAAGGGCTGGTGCTTTTGCCTTATGGATTAAGTCACTGTTTGTAGTGTCAGCATTCTTTATGGATGCTGATTTGAGTTCCAGATGGTTACTGTCATGCTCCTACAGAAACAGCAGAGGATGGTTCAAGTACATCAGCCCCTGAACCCATGTGCATGACTTTGATGTATCTCCTGGCTTTGGCCTGGCCAAGCCCGAGCCGTGGTTGTTAAAACTATTCAGGGAATGACCCAGCCGATGGAAAATCTGTATATGTGTGTGTGTGTGCGCGCGCGCACTTTTGCTATTGCCTCTCTGTAACTCCGCCTTTCAAATAAATTTAAAAAAAAAAACCTTAAAAAAAGTCCAAAGCCAATGAAAGGCATAGGAAGGCTGCAAACCAGGAAAATACACACACTTAAATCTTTCCACTTGCTGACACCTGAGCAGGGTCTTCTCAGCATTTCCACTCTGCTCAATTTACTGAGCTTGAGTGCGGAACTGGAAATGAATGCCAACTTACATCAGAAATGACAGAAAGATCAGTTTTAAAATCTATAGACTTCAAGAATTTTGTCTTGAATAATGTTAAATAACATTTTCTAGAAATGTCCATTACCACCCCACCCACCCACAAACCTTTATGTTTTTCCTTTTCTTTAAAATGGCTCATCAGACACTAAACTAGAAAAAAGTACTCTTTCTGGTGTTCAAACCTCTGATCAAATTCTCTCTTTAGTACCTTTAGTATGTATGACTCAATGTGGTGAGCCATAGAGTTGGGTTCCTGCAGAAAGCTAGAGTTGGGCATCAAACCACTACAGTCCAGAGTGGAACCTAACTTGGCAAGTCCCCTACAGGGCTAAACATTTGCCCCACATTATCTGATCACACTAAATCTAAGAGAAACCCAGGAAGATGACCACATTTTTATCACTTTGCAATTATTTGTTGGATTACTGGGATGTTCTAAAATACACCTTACAAAATGTAACAGAACAAAAGCTTTTGAACACGCAAGTATGAAAGTTCCTTTTGACTGACAATGATGAATTATGCATAAATGCTACTCTACAGAGAAAGGTGGGAAAAAATCAGAATTTCCCATTTTCAGGGGTGCTGACATGGCTAGAACTCCAGGGACCCCAACTTCACAAAAGCATTCAATCTCAACACTCACCTGCCATCCACACTACCAAATGCCTCTTAGCTGGATGCTAACATTCCTGCACATCTTAACAGGAGATTGTGCCACCACTTTGCTTCACCTGAACACAAAACAGCAGAGACGAGGAGCATCTTAGGCCCAAGAATTCACTAAAGTTATGCTAAAGGATATAGTGTACTAGACTTGGAATTGATTTGAAGAGAGAAAATTGCTGTAAGTAGCTTGAAATTTTGTCCTGAAAAGAACTTCCAGCTTTTAAGAAACATTTTAAAGACACAGGTACATTTTTTTTTTTGGAGGACTACAGTTGAGTAGCCAGTAGCTGAAACTACACGAAGTAGGAAGAAAAAAGGGTACTTGGCAGCCTGAAGAGAAGTGAGAAGATGTAATGTACTTTGCAAATTGTTTCAACTACCAAAAGACCACACAGACACAACTTTGAAGTGTAAAATGTGAATGAAGCCTGGTTTTTTCATTTATTCTCCATGTATTATCTCTTTCAGCTTGTATTTTAGGAGGTCAACAGGCTCACTGTGAACTAGGCTGCACAAACAACAGATGCAGACTAATTGTAATTACCCCTTTATACAACAAATTAAACGAACAATTGTTAACTGTTTGCCACATGCACTAAGTTTTTTTTAGGTACTGGAAATACAATTAATCAAGGTACTTGCTTTGTGACTTTCGCGGTTTAAAGAGAAAGCTGACATGTCAACACAGCAATCCACTACTGTATGCAAGAAACAGAGTTTCATAGGAAATATTACAGGGACATGCTGCTGACTTTCCAGCTTTGTCTCTTTACTGTGTATTTTCACAACTAACATTTTCTCCCTTCAGTGATGATACTCTGCCATCTGAAGAATAACCTGCCAGTCTCTTCCCTGACACTCAGTTGAAATCAGGCACCCAGCAGGAGGTTTCAAATGGCAGCCATCCCTGAGGATTGTTCTAGAGGCAAGCCTCAGACTATCCTGTGCCAACATCCAGAGTCATCAATGCTTTTCTCAAGCAAGAACAGATTTTCCTGGTCACCCGTTCTTTGAGATGTGCCCAAAAAAGGGAAAAAAAGTTCTTTGTATAGCAAATGAAATAATGGGTAATAAAGCACTTATGGTAAACATACTAGCTACAGTACAGTAGATTTACCATGAGGCATCTGGTTTGGTCTTAGAATGAAGAAAATCCAACTGCTTAATATCTTCTGATTAACACTGCGCTTTATACAGAAGGGCTCAAACCAACTTCTTCTATCACAAATACAATCAAGGGCAAGTTTTGAAAATTCCTTAGTCATTGCAGCAATGCCACATTTCAAATTGTGTGAGTGCTTTACAGGTCACCACTGCCTTGTGAGTCTTCTTGGCTTCATAGAATCTAGTTTCTCATTTGTTCGTGAATGTAGCAGATACTCACTGAATGACAAATTGAGTTCACAGAGAGATACATGTTCTGAATAACATGTTTCTCAGAAACAAAGCTTTTTCCCATAGCTCTTGCCACAGAAGTATCTCAAACTATAAAGCTAGAACCTTTCCACGATGTTTATACCCATTATTACTCACACATATACTGTGCATACGTTCAATAGTGTCTATGCAAAATCTGATGGGAAAGGTTACCACCAGATTATCAGCTAGGGATCTGAAATCAGTACATGCAGCTTAATTAGATCATGTGTGTTCTTATTTCTCCTTCCATAAGCATCACGTTTGTGGAAGCCAGGGATTCTGAATTAACCACATATTATCTCTGAGAAATCCTATCACTGTGTTTGATAGACAATAAATGCCTAATACCAAAAACTCATCAGCCACCTGATGGAGGTTTCAAGTACTTTCCACTTTCCATTTTATAGCAAAGAAAAGCTTAGCATTACAGATAACGTAGTAAGTAAAAGTTAAACTCACTATCTGAATAGTTTTATCTGTAAAAACAATATTCCAGATCAACAGGATTGTATAGCGTCACCATTTTTTTTTTTGATTATAAAGCCAGAATGGCTCCAACAAATGATTTGCAAATGGTGCACTTCAGAACCATCTGTACATATTCATTATAGTGGTGCACACAGAAATATGAAATGTCAATTTTTTCTTACAAAAAAGAAAGAAAAGGTGAAAGGGATAGAAAGATAAATTTTTACTAATACATAGATCACATTAACTGAATTATTTTTTAAAAAGCTTCTAAAATTTTGATGTTGCTGGTTCTGAAAACAGAGTTTACAAGTTACTCATTCAAACTTGGAGGTTTCCTATATTTGACACTTCACGTATCCAGAAACAATTTTTCCAAGAGAACTATGCACCTTCACATAAAAACTGTGATCTTGACTTCCATTTATTTTCTTTCCTGTACTTCTTGGAGAATCATAGATGCCAGCAAGCCCACAGCCAATTATTGCAGGTTGAGAGTCTGAAGGAATGATAACACTATATTTTCATATTAATGAATCAAATTAAAATACTCATTTGTTTGCTGTTTATGAAACACAGTTTGGGAAAGTAATAGATCAAAGCGATGACAAACAATTCTTAGAGGAATTACTTTAAGAGTTACACATATTTACACAAATGTGGAATTAATGGACTAATTAATCCTGAAGAATTCATTAAACTATATTCCTACAGTTTCGTGTAGAGTGGCTGGGTTAGGAATCAAAAACACTTGCAAGAATGTTCTTTTTGCATCCAATTAAATGTATGGATTTTAAACATTCCTTTTAGTTATTATATACTGATGAGAAACAATGGCATACAAACCATTTACGCTAAATGAAGACAGAAGTGAGTTAAGGGAGTTGAATTTAGTGATAAAATAGAAAATTGTGGAAATGAATCTGATCTTAATATTTAGGCAATATTTTTTCTCCAGGGCAAGCTATTCCTCTGAAGAATAACACAGCTGTCTATATAGAAAGATTGCTGTGAGGCACTGATCCCATGCCCACTGATGTGTAACAAGTGCACATCCCACTGAGGAAACAAATGCATGTTCCTCCAGAAGGCACTTTCCTTCATGAAGACTCTTGGGTCTCTAACAGCAAACTGAGCATGCTCATGGGACAGGTTAGGAAGGCACATGCAGAGTGTTCCCTCATGTTGTTCGCTATGTCATACTCGCTGGAAAGTGAAAGCAGTGGGTTTATTTAAAGATCGTTTACCCAAAGCTTGTTCTATGAAAAGAGGAGTGCAGCGTGCGAGAAGAGGGGGAGATCTTTGCTTAAGGAGAAAAAAAACCCACACAATTCAAAAGTAAGAGCCTGTAGAAATATAAAAGATTATGTCATTAGAGAACGTATCTTCCAACTCTTTCCTTTAGCTGATTAGCTGAAAATCATAGGATGAATGAATGAATGAATGAACACAATATGTGTACTTCCATAAAGATAAAATATCCTCACCTCCACCTCCAGCCTAGGAAGCCTGCAATGAATATCTGATAACAATGATTTTAATCAGTAGCCCAAACTTCTTCAAACTCCTCGTATAAGTAAACTGGTCAACAGATCTGTAAGCTGTTGAAAGTCTGTAGAACGATGGAGTGAATGATAGCACACCAGACGGAGGCTTTGTGCAGTCAGAGTTCTGATACACAGTGCTGTCTTCACAGACTCTGAGCACTCCCAATTTCCAGGAAGTTCAGATAAATTCATTCGAAAAACCTATAGACAGAAAGCTCATGAGGCCAGTCTATTTGTATATTTATTGCCTCTATTTTGCTAAAACTACTACTCCCAAAAATAAATCATAGAAAATAAATGCAACTGTTCAAGTGTATCCTGGCAAGAGCAGTATAAAAATAATTTAGGACCAACCATGTAATTATGTGCATTTATTCCAACCCTCCATTACTAGAGATAACAAGATGAATAGTAAAATGTGAACTTTAACAATCCTGTAATTATAGCCACTGAACCGTGTATTATTGAAAGAATTGTGTAAAATCCAGATGCAAAAGAATCAACTTGGTATGTAAATAGCAATGAAACAGTAAAGTAATCAAGTGATGGAGAACTAATGGGTAAAGCAAAATCATTTCCCAGAATCTTTCATTGACATGTTTTCATGTCTTTAACAAATACTCAGTTTATTTTTATTCTCCTGCCACATTTCTTACAATTACACATTGTGCAGCAGCTATAATCAGCCCAGTCAAACATTCTGGGACTGCTTTCCATTCAGTTTCTTTTAAATTATTTTCTGGTATATAATTGGAATTGATAGTGTTTTCCGAGAGTATTTTGTGTAATTAGGGCAATAATCCAAAGTACAATAGCATTTCTTGAACTTTAAATGTTTTTACGTAAAAGGTGCAAAACCCAGCAGTAACAACTGCCTTTAAGAAAACACAGGTATTGGGCCCGGCGGCGTGGCCTAGCGGCTAAAGTCCTCGCCTTGAACGCCCTGGGATCCCATATGCGCTCCGGTTCTAATCCTGGCAGCTCCACTTCCCATCCAGCTCCCTGCTTGTGGCCTGGGAAAGCAGTTGAGGACAGCCCAAGGCTTTGGGACCCTGCACCCTTGTGGGAGACAAGGAGGAGGTTCCTGGTTCCCAGCTTCGGATCGGCTCACACCGGCCCGTTGCAGCTCACTTGGGGAGTGAATCATCGGATGGAGGATCTTCCTCTCTGTCTCTCCTCCTCTCTGTATTCCTGACTTTGCAATAAAAAATAAAAATATTTTTAAAAATAAAATAAAAAAAAATGAAAGAAAAAAAAGAAAACACAGGTATTTCTCTGCCTGAGAATGGGCGTGGCCAGTCGGGATTTGGAAAAAGCATCCTCTCCATAGGTAGACAGTTGGTTTAAGTAATGGGGAGGATACAGAATATCACAATGACAGGTTTAAGAAAGGAAAATGGGCCCAGTGTGATAGCCCAGAAAGTCAAGCCTCTGCTGGCAACACCAATACACTGCAGTTGGACATCTCCTATTCTCTCTCTCTCTCACTCCTTCTCCCTGTCATTCTGCATTAAAACAAACAAATAAATCAACAGCAAAACAAAAATAAGGTGGCATATTCACTCAAAACAGAGAATATTCATGTCTTTTTTTATATTGGTCAGGGGCAATATCTTCACAATTACTATAAAATCCTTTTCCCGCCTTAAGTCACAGCTAATAATCAATTATATTGGCTAGTGACAAAGCTATTTGCTTGCTGAAAGTAAGCAATAAGATAAAACTCCTTATGCTTTGCTAGAAATGAATGGTGGTAAATTTGGCAATGGGAGGAAGAAAGAGCAACATTCTCCAGTTCAGCCCATTTGGCCACAAACAATTATATTTCATTTTTTTAAAATAGCTGAGTAGTATTCCAGGGAGTAGACCTTCTTGCTAAGGGAAATGAACCAATCCCAAAAGGTCAGATGTCACATGTTTGCTCTAATAAAGGATATTATAATGTCAAATCTAAGGATTTTATCTGTGTATTTAACCTTATTGCACCTCCGAATTGTTTTTACCTTTCGTAATAAGATCTTGTAATATAACCTATAAATCAATCATCCATAAGTGACTGATTTCTTGCAATCACCTGAGATTGTCAATGTCCCTCTTACCACTGTCATTGCTACTGCCCATAAGTAATGATGATCTAGTCTTTATGGTGTTTTCATTACAGTAGCACAGGACACATACTGACATCTATTCATACAGGAAGATGTCGGACACCCTTTTTCACCATCCTAATGTCACACTGATACCTTTGTTACAAGTTCATCAACTTCATGGGGATGAAGGTTCATTATCTCTTCTCTGCATGGTGGACTATACATGTGGGGATGCATAGTGAATGTGTGGCAGAATCAAGTATGTTCATAGGTGAAAACAGAGAGTGCTATGTCCCCAAACATACAGTGCAAGGATGGACTCACAGCGAAACGGCTGAGAATCTTCTACATTGTTGGGAGACACCAGAGACATCATGATGGACTTGAGAAAATTCCCGAAGGACACTGGTTGTAAGACTGGTGGGGGGGGACAGGGGTTGGAGGGAAGGGGAAGGGACACTCCAGTGTCTATTTAAAGGTGTCATAAAATTAATTAATTAATTTAAAGAAAAAAGAATCTCAAGTTGGAGACTACATTAGAAGATCGAAAGCTTGAACCAATGAAGAGAATGGGCCACTGAAAAAATTGATACAGAGTTCAGTAAGTCTGCAATACAAATATCAATGCCTGGCTTGAAGGGATGAACCTCTTTAGCATTTTTATTTTTTTTTTAAAGATTTATTCATCTTATTACAGCCAGATATACCCAGAGGAGGAGAGACAGAAAGGAAGATCTTCCGTCCAATGATTCACTCCCCAAGTGAGCCGCAATGGGCCGATGCGAGCCGATCCGAAGGTGGGAACCAGGAACCTCTTCCGGGTCTCCCACGTGGGTGCAGGGTCCCAATGCATTGGGCTGTCCTCAACTGCTTTCCCAGGCCACAAGCAGGGAGCTGGATGGGAAGTGGAGCCGCCAGGATAAGAACCGGCGCCCATATGGGATCCCGGGGCGTTCAAGCCGAGGACTTTAGCTGCCAGGCCACGCCGCTGGGCCCATATTTTTTTTTTTTTAGGTTAGAGGATATTTTTTACAGAAGGGAACAATGGGTTAAAAACAGGAGTACAGAGACACTGAATCAGAGGTGAGAAGGGACTGGGACATTCATTCAAGTCACAAATCTCCCACCACATATAAGGAAATTAGGCCAAGAGAAGTTAGCCTATTTATGTAAGGGTACACTGTTTTTTCGTTATTATTATTTTACTTATTCTTTATTACTACTATCATTTTATGATCAGTTCCAAAGGCCCTGGGACTTCCTTTACCTCCTCTAAAATCCCCTCCCCCTTCTACTGAGTTCCCCTATATTATTACTATAGTATAGTTCTTCATAAACAGTCAGGCAAGGACAATGGCAGAGGGTCCAGCATCCTAGTGTCAAGATATAGTAAACACTTTTATTGGGAGTCCATCTTTTATCACAGTGGACTACAACTGGCAGATACTCAATTGCACTTTCTATAGTTCTAATTTTCTATAATTACTTTAAAAATTAAGCCATTTGTATCATGTTATTCATCAAGCAAAAAAAAGGAGCAATGTGATGATGCTAAAATATTTCTCTTTCTGATTATTTATGTCAATATTTCATATCATTCACACATCCAAGTGCATTGTAGGGGCTTAGAATAAAAACTTCCACTCGTGTTCACAAAACAGTCATGGGGCTGGTGTTCTGGCATAACAGATGGATCTGCTAGGCAGATACCAACTCTGGTATCCCATATGGGGGTAGCATGGAGATGTGGCTGCTTCACTTCTGATCCATCTCCCTGCTAATGGTCCTGGAAAACTGGAGGATAAATCAACTTCTTCGGCTTCTGCATAAACATGGGAGAGCTGAAAGAAGCTCCTGGCTTGGCCCCAGCCACGGTGGCTATTTGGGGAGTGAATGGATAGGAGATCTCCCTGTCTGTGTCTGTCTCTGTCTTTCAAACTTAAAAAAAATAAAACTTTTTGATAAAATGAACAGGCATGGGAGGAATATGTCTGTTGTCACAGTCAACAAGCGTCTAAACCACATTCAAACATCATCTCCATATGGTTTCAATTCCTCTTCAGTTCTCCCAATAGAGATGATTACTATGAAATGTAATAAAGTAAGAAGATGCAGGCATCTTCTTGGAGAATATCTCTTATGAGACAGAATCTGTTGTTGGAAAATATTTCTAATCTACTGAGAGAGAAGACAAAATGGTGGAGAGTGCTGAAGGATTAGCTGTTGAGGTGAAAGCCACAGGAACAGAGACTCCATGAAAGATGCATATCGTTGAAAATAATATCTGGGGCCCGGCGTGATAGCCTAGCGGCTGAAGTCCTTTGAATTTGCCATGATCCCATATGGGTGCTGGTTCTAATCCTGGCAGCCCTGCTTCCTATTCAGCTCCCTGTTTCTGGCCTGGGAAAGCAGTCAAGGATGGCCCAAAGCTTTGGGACCCTGCACCCGCGTGGGAGACCTGGAAGAAGCTCCTGGCTCCTGGCTTTGGATCGGCGCAGCACTCTGACCATTGCGGTCACTTGGGGAGTGAATCAGCAGACAAAAGATCTTCCTCTCTGTCTCTCCTTTTCTCTGTATATCTAACTTTCTAATAAATAAAACTTAAAAAAAAATCTGAGCATGTTTTCAAAACTTTCTAAGTTCACTTTCAAAATACAAACAGTTCCCTATAAATCATTCACATTACTGTTAATCCAATTCTGTGTGCATGTATGTGCGTGTGTGTGTGGGAGAGCGTGTGTCTGTATGTTACACTGTTGGTTAAGCCCCTATATGAATTTACATTCTTTGGAAGATTATTGTCATGCCCGTCTACATCAGAATACTTCAAAGAGTTTGAGAAAAAATAGAATTATAAGATAAGACGATTTTGGTCCAAAACATTTTCAAAATCCACATTTTTTTTCCTGATACTCGTTTTTCACAAACTTTTTGAAAACTCCCAAATATTAGCAAATACATTGCTCAAGTGACAAAGTAAACCATAAGCCTGCTCAATAAGGCATTTGTCAAAGTGATTCTGGAAGTTCAGTCATCTGGGCTAAAATTTATTTAATTCTAAAAACCTTAACTTGCAAATATCCAATCTGCATTTCCCTCAATTGTGTGTCCTATTTCAAGCTGAAGGAAATATGTATGTATGACAAACATGACACTGTTGGCTGTTTTACTTTTCTTCAAGTGAATGAGAAATATCTTTGCCCTGACAGCATGGAAGACTTCCGTAAAAACAAATATGTTCACTTCTCTCTAACAGTCCCATGCTAATCACTGCGATTTCATACCCTCCAGAAGAAACTCACAGGACCCAGGAAGCAAGGCATTTACTACACTGTTATCTGATAAAACTGTGTGAATGCATTTCCCCCAGGATTAGAAAAAGCTCAGGCTCAAGCACTGATTACATTCTATTTTTCTACCTTCTTGCTAAAAACCGAATTTTATCATGCCCATTAGCTATCAAAAGAAAAGTGATAGCTACTTAAATTGTTGGCAAGTAGCAGATTCGAGAGATAGTTCTACAGTCAAAAAAACCATATTTTACCCAAATATGAATCCCTAGAGACCTACCTAAAAGAAACAGCCCACCACTACCTGCCGGAGACTCTGCAGCCTATCACCTCTTCTCCTCACATTGTATAACCTTCTATTTGATGTCTTCAAACAATACGGTGCTTTGGGGTAACTCCGTCTTCATGAACACATGATAGGAGGGCTGGAGGACTCAGCAACAAAGCATGCTCTGTAAGTGCATGCACAATATAATCTCCAGCAAAGTCCACCCAATACTTCATATTCTTTTCTTCCTGTTTGATAACGTTTGGAATAGTTTGTGATACATGTATTTAACTCTGACAATTTTCTCACATAATCTGAGAGGGAAAACACTAAGCCTCATTAGTTGAAACAATTTCCATTTCCTTGTATGAACTTGAGGAAGTTATTTAAGCTGTCACAATCTCAGGATTTAGATGCATAAAACACTCAACCATGTATTTTGCAAAAAAAAGGTTGCAAAGATTAAAGAAATACATGTAAATTACCTGGCATAGAACTGGAATTCAGAATGCTGCCATAACAAATTAGCTGTTTTTAAAATTGCTACAGCAAGCAAATCCATATCCGTCTTTTGTATACACACATTCAACTAACTGCAGACAGAAAATACTCCAAAAAAATTGAGGCTGGCATAGTGGCATAACAGGCTAATGCCCTGCCTGCAAGGCCAAAATCCCCAAAATGGGCTCCTGTTGAAGTCCTGGCTACTCCACTTCCAATCTAGCCCCAGACATACAGTCTGGAAAAGCAGCAGAGGATGGTGCAAGACCCTGGACTCCCCCTGAACCTTTGTGAGACACCTGGAAGAAGCTCCTGGTTCCCAGCTTCAGAAAGGCTCAGGCCTGGCCACTGTGCTCATTTTGGGAACAAATCAGTGGATGAAAGAAACCTCTTTTTCTTCTTACTCTCTAATTCTGAGCTTCAAGTAAAAATAAATAAATTATCCAGAAAAGTTTGTACTAAACATATACATTTTTTTCTTGTTATTGTTCCCCAAACAATACAGTGTAACAGCTATCCCTTTAGAAGCCACAGTTTGTCTTTGGAGGCTTCCCCTGGAAGCCCCAGTCTAACACCCAGTGTTGAAAGTTTTGCATTTGGGAATCCACTCTATCTTCCTGGACAAGTCATGAAGTCATGTTACCTCAATTTCAACTGTTCAACAAAACAAGAGATTTCTTACAGTCAGTTCATTCTTCTAAGAATTCAATGCAATGGGAGATGTAAAGTACTGACACAATGTCTGTCTAAAAGTAATTAAATAAATTGGAACTACTCTTTCTTATCAAAGAATGGAAACAGAAGTGAGGACAACTTTAAGAGTGAAATGCAAAAACATGTTTGTTTGTCTAATCTAGATTAATTCAAGTTAAAATAAGTAAACATCAAGTCAAGATGAAGAACTTCATAGAAATAAACGCACACGTTTGCTGAAGAGGAGGGCAACAGTGACCTATGAGCTAAATGTCTGAGTCAACAACGCACTGTCACTTTCTCTAATTGATAGTCACTGCGGTCCTTTATCAGCCACTCTGCGCTGCTGAGATTAGTCATGGTCTTGCTGAAGTGCTTTGGTCTGTCCAAGCTTTCACAGATTTCAAAAGACTGGAAAATTAAACAATACAGAGAATATCAAAGAAACTGATTAATTTAAGGGAAGACAAGGAATAATCAGAAAAGGGAAAATTATGGGACCACAACTACATGAGACTGTTGCACCACAACACAGGGATACAGCCTCAACTGCCACTATGACCAGAGCATTGAAAGAGTACATGGACCTATACTGCTAAAAGACTGCAGGAGGATCCTGGAAAGCTCTTGTCTATTCAAAGTTGTAAAACTTGGGCAACTTTCATAAGGGAGAAGAAAGGCATGGGAACTGATCTACTGTTTTATGTAAAATTCTTTCAACCTTGTAAATGTCTATGATGTATCAGATTAATATGGATCAATCCATGGAAAGTGTAAAGGCACAAAAGAGGTAAGATGACATAGGCAAAATCATGGGAAATCCATTCATTCACCAAGCCAGAAATATAATCTTCATGTATTGAGCTAAGTAATCTCTTCCTGATGATAAGCAGGCGGTGTTCTGCTGCTGTTCCAATTAAAGGTCCTCACAAAATTCTCCTTCCTTTTCTCACTGTCAATATTCTCACCATGTCACAGTTTCATTCTGCTGACCAGATCGGCCCATTTTAAAAAGTCTTAAGCACCAAATTCCAGGTGTCACTCATAATAAAAGATATATACAGTGGGTATTTTATGGACTTTGCCAAGTTCTTTACAACATTAAAGTCACTGCCAACCTTTTTTGTTCTATAAAAACTATGTAGTGCATAACCAATTTCCTTCACAGTGAAGCCAATATATGACGGGCTGGACAAGTACACTCATGGGTCACTATGCCAACCTCACCTTAGTTAGATTTCAGGAAACTTTCCACATCTTTAGCATATCTGTGGATTTATATCTGAGAAGTTTCTTGATCTTGTTGGCCTTCACTTAATACGTAGTTATTTTACCTTAATGCTTTGCTTGTGAAACACCTAATCCCTCTTCCAGGAAGTCAACCTCTTCCTAACTGGTGCATTATTTCTGCATACACATTTTTCACTGTATATTCTTCATTTGCTTCTGAGCCTTCTTACAGAGTCACAATAGCTCAAAATCATAGATCTGTTGTCAATTATTGTTTTTAGAACAATTTTTTCCTTTGCTTGCACATTTTTCTTCTTTACCTCTTATTAGACTTTTTTTTTAATCCAATGATTATATTTTTAGTGGTTAGGGGTATGTCTCATATTAATTAGTTTGAATGTAACTGTACTAAGTAAGTCCCCTGACAGAATTTGATGGACTTGAGTGATTTTTGATATATTTTTTCATTGCAGTAAATAAAATCCACTAAAATTTTTATTTGAGAGCATTAATTAATGGAACATAGTAATCAAATATGTGTATTTTAGGAAATAAATAACATTACAAACAAATACCCCTAGTGTTGTGCCTGAAATGAATTCCCCTAGCATTGTGCCTGATGTGAGTAGAGTACCCAATCAATATTAGCTCTTTTTGGGTCTTCCTCTCCCCACATTTTTGCTTCCCCAAGATGATATTTCTGAAAGGGCTCAAAATCATCTAATCCAGAAGTAGGTAAATCTGAATTCTTACAAGAGGTTCTGGACAAGCTATCCATCATTTCCTCCTTTGGTTTACATGTAGAAACAGATAAATAATGAAAACCTCAAAAAAAAGAACTGAATACAGCGTGAAGGCTGAGAATATACTTTGATACTTCGGTCGGCAATGCATCCTAGCCCTGCTTTGCTCAACAGGGTCGTCATCTGACAGTTGTATAACATGCAGATAACAAGACTTAGGTCCTGAGTTTCTACATATACTAAATTTTAATTAATGGAAATTTGGGCTGCAAGAACTTTTTCAGTGATGCAAAACTTATCTCCTACTTTGTTTTCAAAGCTACCAATCAAAATTTTATAAATATAGATGATTTCATCTGCCTTGAAAATTCACATTTTTGCAGATGCATGTCTCCATTCATGACATCGTCCCTGAATTGTGTTTCCTCTCTAAATGGAAAATAAAGTAAATCATAACAGTTTTTGGTATGTCTTGGTAAAGCATCTATTATAATTAACAATAAGTAAAGATTAACAAGTCATACATATGAGAGAAGACATAAATATTTATTGAGCTAAGAATGAAGGAGACAGAGAAAGGGAATGGGGGGAGGCTAAATAGAAGAAAATGCAAGCAAGTAATTGATCAGTACTCTGATTCTCACCCTAAGGATCCTAAAACTAAATTCTCTAAATGTTAATCATAGCACTCTGTGCATCTTTCACATAAAGAGGTCCTGAAGACAACAGTCTGACCCATTTTCAAAGACGTTTATCAACCCTTGTACAGGAAATGTGAGATAATAGATGTGCAACAAATACATAACAGAAAACTGTCCAATCCAAACCCTTCTCATAAAGGCATCTTACCAACTTAACCATACATTTCACACATGAGCATTTGGAATCAACTTAAAAAAAAAAAAACATTATACAAATTCATTTTGCTAGTGCTATTTTGCTAAAACATAATACCAAGGAAAGATCGTTTACAAGATAAAACTCTTTTATGAGATGACAGCAAATACAAAGAAAATTTAAAAGAAGAATGTTGTATTTAACATCTCAGCAGATATATATGGTTGTGCTGAAGCACAGAAGAAAACACGAGCATCTGTGAAAGGCAAGCCTTTTCACCTGTGACTTCCCATGAGCTAGACCAAG
Source organism: Ochotona princeps (assembly GCF_030435755.1). Taxonomy (NCBI): domain Eukaryota; kingdom Metazoa; phylum Chordata; class Mammalia; order Lagomorpha; family Ochotonidae; genus Ochotona; species Ochotona princeps. The sequence goes on from NC_080857.1 coordinate 15,110,139, forward strand.
CTTTCCTCATTGTTCCTGACATTGTGCATGCTCAGTGTCGGTGTCAGAAGTCAAGTCACCAAATGGAAAAGAGAAGCTCCATTGTCCTGGCGTATAGAACTGGCGATTCACTGCTAACCAGCTCAACCTGTCACAGGAAGTCGTCTACAAATTAAGCTCCACTAGCGAAAGGTTATCTTTTATTCTTTCCCTTTACACTGCAACTATTCAGCTAATATTTGAAGAAAGTTAAATAGAAAGGGAGAGAAAACAGGCTGTTTTGGACTTTATAATAAAATCCACTGGCCTGGTGAGTTCAGTGCTGAGTTTGGGGAGTTTTGAACAGCAAGTTGGGGCACTAACTATTCTACCATGAAAGGGTAGAGTATTAATTTACCTAAGCAACTGGCATTTCTATCAGTTGAATATCCAACTTAGTACAAGCGAAAAGAAAAACAAATTTTAAAAGGCATTATTCTAATAATGTGTTCAATTTGTAAGAGAAATATTTGTATAAAGATATGATATTTTATAAAGATATTTGTATAAGATATCATAAAGATATGGTTTTGCTAATTCCCCACATGTATGTTTTAAGTGCCTAGTTTTTATCTGATTGATTCATTTCAAATGGAATAGTATTGTGTATTTCCAAATTCATTGCCTATCTATAACTTTGGCTTAGACTGATTGCATTTGATTTCTAAATGTGTGACTGAAATCAAAATTCCTTCCCTCACAGTGTACTATCTTCCCTTTTAAGGATCATAGGATGAAGTTACTCAACCTTAAAATACAAATGAGTTAACTAATTCCCAGACAAACAGAAATCATCCTATAAGTAGAACTGAACTAAGAATAAGTACATAAACTTTAAAAAAAGTAGGGACAGGAAATGGGATTTTGCATTAACCTGATGAAGGATAGAAAATTTTTCTTTCTGCTTTGTCTCACAGCCTAACCAGCTAGCACTACACTTCACTGGAGCCATTGGAACCATTTAAAGCAATGAAAACCAGAAGAAAAATATTTAAGGCACATCCTTTTATTAAAGATTTTAGAGGACTGTAAAAAAGAATAAGAAATGAGAAAAATCAAAACAACAAGAGACTATTGACGGAACAAGAAAAAAAAAAAAAACGAGGAAGGAAGAATAATGGCCATAAGATGTAGCCATGGGACAAGCACAGGGATACCCACCACTTGGACAAGGTCAGCGACTACTGACATTCTTCTCCAGGGCTGCACCCAAGCACCCATGATTCTCTGTACCTGCTAATGAGCAAGTGTCCAAGTGATAGATGCTTGCTTACCCTATCAACATTCCCTGATAGCCACAACACTCATTATCAACAGAGATAAGTGGGTGTGAGTGTAAATTTCTTATCAGATTATAGGCAAGAAAAAGTTCTAAATGATGCTAGATTTAACAGTATTTCATTGTCTCCAAATCCTTAAAGTAATTGAAAAGCACTAAGATATTCTATGTTGGAATGGAAATCAAAATATCATTCTTCCCATTTGTTTGGACTGGTGCTATAACAGATACTTCTGTGGAATAATAGAACAAGATGATTTTAAAGAAACAATGTTTTTCAGAGATCTTTCTTTTTGGGTTTCTGAGAAAGATAATATGAGATGGAAAGGCATATGTCACTCATATGGAAAATGGGGAAGGATTTCCAAACATATAGTTGGTCTCTTTCCCCTCCAAGCAGCACAATTGCTAATAATAGCCATCAGGCTGGAAGGCAAAAGATAAAGGAGAACAATGTAGAGACATTTTAATGTCAAGATCAACTGAAATGGGATATAGGTTCTGACAGATATTTCAATCTAAATGAATCAGGTTGCTCTAGGAAATACAGAAAAAAGATTATTTTAAGTGATCTCATAAGTTTCACCTATCATATACATCTGAAAACACTCCCATAAGCTTTTATTCCACTGTCCAATTCACACCTAGTTCTGTCTAGAAAATGTTATTTTGTATATTTTGAAATAATTATGTTTGCTATTCAACATTGTGACTTTGGCATAGTAAAATAAACATGGATGCCAGAATCTCGTTAATTTTCTTGGAATAAAGACCACTTTGGGGACAGCAACACAAGTGAATTTCCACACTGCTTCTATCTCTGTACATGGTGCTTTTCTTGCACCTGTCCCACACCATCTTTTCATTCTTGCACAATGTGTAAACACAATATGTGGTCATTTCCCAACATTTTAAGAATATGAAACAGTTCTTTGAATTGTGTTATGGTTCTGTGAACACAGAATATTTAGTGAAATTCATAGCATCTATGTTCAATTTTTCTCCATGTTTTAGTATTTAGGGGAGATACATATTCAATATTCCCCCAGCAATTGAACGATTTCTGTATTAGCTTGGTTAGTAGTCAATTAACATGAAAAATTCATTTGGTTATTGCAATCAATCTGTATGGTTCCATAGAGGTTAAATTGGAGAGACTAATGATACCACACATGGCTTTGTAGTCAAACAATAGATCTTTCAACTAACTGCATTTCTTTCAAGGTAGAATCAATAATATAAAAGGTACACTCTGCCTTGAGGATCTTAGCATAAGGAAAATTACTGAGAATTTTTAAGATAAAACCAGACAATAGTGTAAACTCTTGTCATTCAGTCATGCCTTCAGATCCATCATGCCTCTCTTACGGCTCCTTAGCATCTGTAGTCCAACTGAAAAGAGTATCCACTGATACCTTGTCATTGTTTCCAATATCATCAAACAAAATCAAATATCTCGTTGTATTAAACACTTCACGTGTAGCTTCACCCCTTTGTCCTCCAGTTTAACTTGTTTGGAACCTTACTGGAGATACTTCCTTTTATCATTTAGTGGTGAGAACAGGGACGGGAAGGGACTCAGATTCAGTAATTCTGAAAAGAAGTTAGGAGATTGGAAATGAAAAGCTGGGAGATAATAAAAACGGTATGAGGAGAGTTGAGCTTACTAATGCCCTAGTAAACTATCAGTGGTTCTTGGAGTTTATTACATACATGTGTGCACTACACTTAGTTAAATCTGAAGAGAGTAAATGGCTCCTTTCCCAGAACCTTGTTAACACTCTCAGACCATGGATGATTTCACTTGGCATCTTACTTTTTCAGAGTAATCTCTCTGTAATCAAATTACTCTCCAGAGAAGAACTAACTTCTACTTATAGTATGATCACAGCTATCAACTTCAATCACATATGCACAGATGATTCTTCTGCCCCATTTTTTAAATTTCATTTCATTTTATGTCACAGTTTCATAGGTTCTGGGATTCCCCAACCCCTTCCTATGCCCTCCCCCATTCATATTTAAAGGGCTAGAGTGTGTGTATATTTTTTCCTACCTCCTATTGTTTACTGAGTAAATTCAATGCTTCTGACTTCACACATCTTACCTTGATGCTTATCACACAGCTTATGACCCATTTTATAGATGAGAACTCAGATGTCCAGAGATGAAGTAAATATGCCCAAATTATGCCACTTGATAATGAAAGCCTCATGAATGTGTTTCCTATCTGTTTAAACACTTGGTTCCTATGCTTATCTTAAAAACAATTATGACATAATTGGTTTATCTACAATGTGCATGCTTATTTTGATCTTACTTCCAAAGTTTGACTAACCACGTAAGGAACATGAATTGTTTATTGGGTATCAGTTCACCTTTCAGCATAATCTACTAATTGTTGATTTGATGACTGAGGTCACACTTCAACTTCTGTAATATCAGCACACAGTAGGATCTGAATAAACATGTGTAAGATGAATGAATAATGGAAAAAATGAAAAAACTATGCCTTGTAAGCATCATAATATTTTTCTGTTATGAGGTAATTCTTTTGTCCAGATCTAGGAATCTGAACAACGCAAGAAACTCTACATTATGTGTAGATATTTAGACCCCAACAGGCAGTCGATAGCATTCTGCACTATGATGCTAATTATTAGGGCAAATGACTACTCTAAAATGCATTGCATTTGCTTTCTCACAATCTTCACCCATGGGGAAATACTCATAAAAAAGCTCTGTAGGGAATCAGTCTTGCAAGTCACTTATTAAAACTTGGCAAGAACAGTCACCCTTACTCTACACTGTTCAAGGTGGCTTCCACTGAGCAGAAAAAAATGGAAATATAATGAATTTCTTCGCAAAGAGCTCAGAATTAGAGAGAAAGGATACACCCTTAAAAAAATTCAAGCTGTTGCTACCTAATACCAAAATAATCAGTACATGAAAACTGGCATTTAGCATTCTCATTTATGGAAACTAATACAAATGGTTTCCCTTTGAGGTTAACACGACAGCAAAAGAATGATGCTTGAACCATAATGAGTTATTTTCGTTTGAGAACACAAATCGAGGTGGTACATTCAATATCTATTAGGGTAACAATGACAGTTATAACTACAGTCTCTCACATCTATTTTCTTCATTAAATGGACTTTTTTTTAACCTTTGCCCTATTTGACAAAACAGTTCATGAGTTCATGTGTGTTGTCTTTCTTAAGGCACATTCTCAAGGAAGTGAGGATAAGGAAGCAGGAAGTTTGCAGAGTTTGTCATCCAAGGACGGATGGTAGGATCTGATGTCAGTCTGTTAAGGAAGGAGAATGCTGGGAGGTTGGCAAGAAGGGCCTAACTAGAAGAACCTGAGCAGAGCCCGAACGAACACTGCCAATCTGATGTTAAATATGTCCCAAAGGTTCTATACATTTTTAAGTATCGTTTATTCTAACTGCCTTTGTCTTTTTGTGTCCTCATCCCAACTCAATATGCAAGGAAAATATTTCCCATTACTTTTGTTTAATTTAAAGGAAATGCTCAGTCATGGCTTGAGGAAGATTAAAGTAGGAAGGCTCACCTCTCAGAAGCCTTTGCTTATTTTGGGAATAGCTGTCAGGCTGTATATAGCCTGACAAGGGTGATAGGAAAGCTCCCATGGTGAATGAACCAGGGCAAAGGGAAGAAATCCCTTTAAAATTATATGCACTCAAACAGAATAGGACAATGCTAAAGCGAAGACACATTCTAAGAATGTGACACACTGATTATTATGGGTGTCATTTCCACTCTTGAGTACCCACAGAAGGATTCATCTTTAAGCAAATATAATCCCAGTATATTTCCTTTCAGTACTGAAACAACAGGAAATATAATTCCTCAGAAGTTTAACCTGAGAAATTTGGACTTCAGCTAATGTGTTAATGAACCTTGGGGTGTTTCATGGTCTTTTTGTACAATTTGATTGAACAAACCATTTATTGAATTCATCTAAGTGTCAATAGCATATATTCTAGAGAAAAGACCAATAAATTAAGCAGATATTAGAACCAGTATAAAGAGACAGAGTTGCCTGTTAACTCCCTTCAGGAATCATGCATTTATCATTCACAACTTATTTTCTCAAGGACCAAACAGTGTCTGCAACATTTTTCACCAAGTTAAGTGAGCTATGCATGTGCTTATTTGCTGCTTCTCCATACTAGTAAAATCAGTATGACCAACTCTCCCATTTTAACAGGAGCATTTTACCAAGAGTTGAGGCTTTCAATGCTAGCATTGTCACAGTTCCAAGAAAACTAATATAAATGGTTATTCTAAGAATCACTGAATAAAACTCAACACAAATGGCATTAGCTGATGTCTGTATGTTTTGCTTGGCTGAAGAGAAAAATAAAATTTTCTCTTAAAAATATTAAAAGAAAATTATAACTCATGAATACCTTGACATTTAAGAGATACCATGCATTTAATCCTTATTTTCACTCAGTCACTTATTACATAGAAGGGAAAATGGAAATGAGAGTACTGAGAGTAAGATGATTTATAAAAAGTTCCCCATATTATTTATTACAAATAAGAGCATATCCCTTTCACAGTGTTTTGCAAAAGTCACAAACTCCCTCAGAGAGTCCATAGTATACCACAGTATATCAAATACAAGTGATCAACACATTATATACCTTTCAATACATTTATCAAATTGAGCCTATCACTAGGAAATTTAGTTAGACTTGGGGCTAAAATAAAAACTACTGCAACAGGCTAAGTTTGCAGCACTAGAATCAAATAACAGCAAACTGCTTTATGGACAAGATAAATAATATCCAATATATTCATTTTTTTCTACCAAGGCCATTTTAATTTCTGTACTATTTTTAAGTGAAATGAGATTGTAGATGACTTTAAAGCACAAACCTTCTTTGAACACAATCTCAGGGAGGAGGATGCAACATCAAGGTGTGACATCAATAACTAAAGTGGAGAAAGTTCTGCATTCCAAGACAATTAAGAGATTAGAGACAACACAGCTGGCAGTGTTAAAACACAGAAACAATGGAGCTCTCACAACCCCCACAATGAGGAATCACACCTGCCTAAGTGGCACTATTCCAAACAAAAGATGGCATGAAAGACTAAATGTTTGGGCGACCTTTTTGTTGAAATCCCAGCACAAAAAGGCTCATTTTAATCAGGCCACCTGGTTTTAAGTTAGGATAATTTAGTAAAAAAAAAAAATTTTTTTTCACCTAACAAAGTCTTTCCAAAGATACTCTTTTCCATTTTTAGACTACTTTGCTATGGCATTTAAATAATTATATTTGACAATAAGGAAAAATATTGTCAGAATGCCTCACAAACAGTATTTGAAATATACTTGAAAGTTTTATTCTTGCTGTTCAGACTGTGATTTCATATTATTTAAGACACAGAAGCTATACCACGTACAGATGAAATATTTTCATTTAAATTGCTGTCTTTGACCTCTGGTTCTTTATGCAGTTGGATGGCAGACAATAGCCACTGTGTGATTCTAACTAGTCAACATATCAAATAGAAAAAGAAACATCTGAGATGATAAAATACCATTAGTTTTAGCAGAATAAAAATGCGGAACTATAAAAGCCAATATAAAGGCAGGTAAAATGACAATTTAGTAAAGCAGACCAAGAAAGTAGTCAATGTTTATTGACATATTTCCTTCTGTGCCATGCTCTGCATTTTAACAGTGCAAAAATGAAAACAATGCTAGTGTATAGTTGTTAAGTGTTGGAGTTAGAACCATCATGTTTTCACAGGTCAAAGGATTATCTAGGATGCTGAATTTGAATGCTGAAACTTGGAAATTCTTACAGACTTGCAATAATGGCAGTGGAAAATATCCCAAGTGCTTGGATCTCAGGAACATTTATGGGAGACACAAATGGAGCTCGAGGCTCCTGGCTTCAAACCTGATCATTTCAGCCATTGGGGGAATGAACCAGTAGCAAGGTATGCCAGTCTGTTTTACTCCCTCTTACTGTCTCTTACTTTAGCTCTGCAATTCTGCCTTTCAAACAAATAAGAACATCTTTAAAAAAAAAGAAAAAAAGCAGAGCTAAAAGTCATAACGAGAAAAAATTGAACAGTGCACATTGGAAGTATCCAACTGTTCAATGAAAATATATAGTATGAAAAAATGCATGGATTTCCATGCTTTTGCAACATAATAAGCTTATCTTTGAATTACATTTTGCACACATTTTGACCCTTACACCTATGAAAAGCTAAGCTAAGCATCATGCCCAACACAGTCAGAGTCTTGCACGTTCCTGTTCTCCTGAGACTGCCCTCATTTTAGCACTGAAAGTCTTACTGTAAGGAGTTATTCCAATATCCTTCCCTGGACCCGGCGCCATTCCTTCTTCCTCACAGCTCACGAAATTCCCGCCACTTGAATCCCACCCCCATCTTCCAGCCCCTCCCCCAACCCCGCCCACTCACCAATCATCCCCAGGCACTAATCCCCTGGGGCCTGCCCTCAATCCCTCCCAATCCCCACCCCCTACACCTGGCAGACAAAAAGGCCCCCCCCCAGGTGCGGCTCTCTCTCTTATCCCTCCTTCTCTGGTCTCTGTCTCTCTGCTTTCTCTCTGGTCTCTCTCTCTGTGCTCTCTCTCTCTGGTCTCTCTCTCTCTCTCTCTTCTCTCTCCCTCTCTCTTCTCTCCTCTTCTTCTCTCCCCTTCTTTCCTGATCTTCACCACCCCTACCTTGTTCCTGCTCCGTTGGAATAAACCTCCTAAGATACCTCGTTGCGTCTGGTAACTTCAGCTCACGGTAAAGAACCAGGTTGTGGGAATTAGCTGCGTGTAATAATATCGTAATATCCTATGAACTAGAACTCTGTCAATCTTTTTAAATAACTAACACCTTTCTAGCGACTGTGTTCACAGAACAGGAACACATCTAAAGTTTACAGCATGGACAGAGCCTAGCATTTAACACAAACACTTCCCACATTGCATAGTCCCAATTCCAGCAGTTCCTGATTCCAGTATCCTGCCAAAGCAAAACCTGGGAAGCAGCAGCAATGGCTCACACAACATGGAAGACCTGGAGTGAGTTCCAAGTTCCCAGCTGTAGTGGGTACAGTCCAGCATTGGTAGCAAACTAATGAATTGGATCTCTCTCTCCATTCCTCTCTCTCTCTCTCCCTCCTACTACTTGTCCTTCTATTCTCTCTCCCCGCTTCCCTCTTTTCCAATCTGTTATTTTACAACATCCTATAAAATAAATTAATACTGTTTTAAAGGACTTAGAAGATAGAAATATACCATCACTATTCAGTTTTACAGATGGTATAAAAGAGGCTCAAATATGTAATTGGAAACAATTGCTCCTGGCCACATAGGTCAGCATGAGACCAAACAGGGACCACATTTAAGTAGCTTACCTCCTGTAATGCCTGCATATTTTCCCAGGATATTATGCTGCCTTCCAGTTAAGGCTAGGAATGCCTGTCACGAAACCAAAAGCAAGAGTGGTCTGTATAGCCCTTTCTAACAAGCAGGCACTTTATTGCCATGAGATTGTGAGTTGATATTAATAGATAACATCAGTGAATTAACTTCTTTCTTCTTTTGTCCTTCCTTCCTCCCTCCCTTCTTTCTTTCTCCCTCCCTCTCTTCATCCTTCCTTCCTCCCTTACTTCTTCCTTCCTTCCTTTTCTCTCTTTCATCTCTCTCTCTCTTTCTCTAACAGGAAGAGGCAAAGAGAGAGAAATAGAAAAATCTTCCATCCTCTGGTTCACTTCCCAAATGCCTACGAAAGCCAGAACTGACCCAGACAAAAGCCAGTAGACATGAGTTTCAGGCCAGCCTATCACACAAGTGCAGCTGCCTAAGTACTTACACCATTTTCCACTGTTTTCCCACATGCATTAGCAGTGAGCTGGATCAGAAGCAGAGTGAACAGTACATGAAACTGTTCCCAAACAGGATACCCATGATATAAACAGTTGCCTAACCAGCTACACCACCATGTCAACCCCAGCAAAATTGAATTCCTAGGAGCAAAGTGCCTTAGCTTGTTGATGGCACCAATACCACCAAGAAGTCATAAAATAATTGAGTTTTATATCATTCTGCTTCAAAGTTTACCTTGTATGCTTTAGTTAGGTTTATAATGTAAATTATTATTAGGCATGGGGTAACGTAGTATGCAATGGAAAAAAAAAGTCAATGAGTGTAACACAAGGGAAGGAAGAGTTAGAAGAAAGGAAGGGAGGGAGGGAAAGAAGGGGGAAGGAAAGACAGACAAGCCTAAGATTAAGAGGAACAGCCACATGTAACCTACAAATAGAGAATACCAGGCTGACCTCACACCGTTAACTACTGCTGTCATCAAAATCAACATTAAGAAAAAACAATTTGAATTCTTATTTTTCCTTCACGAATAACCAAGTCTTGTTTCTCTCCTTTAGCAAACAATCTGACATTAGTTTTTAAGGTTATATTCACAAAAACTATCCATAAATAGAAGTATCAGTGCTGACTGACCTACCTGCAAGTCTAACCATCACAAACCAGCAACAATCAACTCTGTTTGGACAAGATATTTACTTGGGAGATAGAAACCAAGTACCGACATGCATCTTCTGCATATTCCTTGTATCAGTATTCACTGCAACATTACATACGCCCTGGAATCACAACACAATTTGTGTTTTTACAGCATATCTGAAGTGATAACTGAGGATACTTTGTTATGTCAAGAAAATTAAAACAATGGTGTTCACTTACAGAGTTAAATGTAGCATTTTAATAACCCAGGATTACTGTCACAATTACCCCAATTACATTTTTGGAAATATTATTTGAGAGGAAAAAAGACACGCAGGGGTGGGTTTTGGGGGAGAGTTTGCATCTGTTTGCTGTTCTCCAAATGCCCACAACAGCTGGAGCTGGGTGGAAATCTAAGCCAGAAGCTGAGAACCCAGTCCAGATCTGCATGTGGGCAGCAGCAAACGTCAAATGGGAGATGGCTGTCGCCTCCAAGTAAGTGCTTTAGCAGGGAGCTGCAACCAAAACCTGAACCTAGGAACTCAGCATGGAAGCAAGGCAACCTAATCAGCACTGTAACAGCTAAGCCAAATGCCGACAAACTACATTTTCTCTGAATAAAGAGAACAGGGGAGGGTGTCCTGCATTTCACGAGTGCCTCTGCTTAATTAGCACAGATAGAAACAGCATCAGTGAGCACACCCATAGTCACATAACATCCTGAACAGAACAGGCAGCATGGGGATGGATAGAGGATTAGAAAGAATCTTCACTTTGGCTCAAATAAGTTCTTGGCTTTAAGAATTAAACAGTTTCAGAAACAGTCATCAATTTATGAAAAAAATGTTGGTGGCTGGTGTTGCATTTCCAGTGTTTTACAAAAATAGCATTTATATAGATCTTCATTGTCTAACTCCTATTGACTAAATATTGAGTCTTGCACTCTATTTTCTAAAGCTTAATGCTTACCAGTGTAATACAGATTCCTAAAATATTCTATTTTATAGTTTACTGCTTTGAAGAAACCTCATCACCAGTCGTTTGGTGCAAAGGGACTTCTTGTATTATTTATGTTGCATCTCATTAAGGTTTTACTTCCATCCTCTAAATTTCCTCCTGAGATTAAACATTTGACTTTTATGAAGCCACTAAAAGAACAAGAACGTGTCACTTTCACTTTGAGTCTGAAAACATCATACCCTTGCCTTTTAATAAAGCTGCCTGTTATCAAAGATGCTTTAGCTATTGTAGAAACCAATTCAACAGTAAACACAATCTGAAAAAAACCCTTTAAGACATGCCAGCCGTGTCCCTGCCTTATAAAATGTGATGACCAAATTTACCCCGAATTGTAAATGAGAAGGTGACTCTGAGAAGCAAATCAACAAAGTGAAGGTGATGCAGATCCACATGACTAAAGAGTCTAGACAAGGAGCCAGCGTGGTGGTTCAGTGATTTAAGCAACTACCTGTGTTGCTGGCAACCCATATCAGAGAGCTGGTCTGGGCTTCTCTATTTGTGATTCAGCTGCTTGCTAATGCTCCTGGGTAAAGCATACGATGGTTCAAGTACTCGGGATCCTGCCACCCACGCAGGAGACTCAGATGGACTTCTTGGCTTCTGCCTGTCACAGCCCCAGACTGCAGCTATGTAAACAATGAATCAGCAGATGGAATATTAGAAGACCTTTCTCTCTCTCTCTCTCTCCCTCTCCCTCCCTCCGTGTGTGTGTGCATGTGTGTGTGTGCGTGCCCATATGATTACCTTCCTTCCTGTTTGTGACTCTGCTTTTCAATAAATCAATTTAAAAAATAAATAAATAAGTCTTTAAAAGAGAGAGAGAGACTGCAGACCACAAGATGTGTTCATTGCTAGAGTTTCTAGGAACTAAACTTGAAACATAAAAAACACCTGACAATATATCTGGATCACAGTACCTACCTACTTGCATAGTAATAGAGATATTACTTGGTTTGTTGCATTAAACACTGGGGTTTCAAGACCTAAAAGGGGTTAAGATATTCTATTTTATTTTTAGGAATGATATATACAACTCAACTAAAACCTTATTTTCTAGACTACAAAAGCAATATAATAACAATAGCAATAATGGGCATGCCTACAGGATTCTAAAGATCTTATTGTTCAGGGAAGGATGAAAGGAAATGAGAAATACTGAACCAAGCATGTACCTTCTTTAAAATAAACACAGTATGGGGTCAGCGCAGTGGTACCATATGCTAATTCTCCACCTATAGCACCAGCATTCCATATGGGCACAGGTTTGTGTACCAGCTTCTCCACTTAGGATCCAGCTCTCAGCTTACGACCTGAGAGAATAGCAGAAAACAGCCCAAGTTCTTGGACCCCTACCCCCATATGGGAGAACAAAAAGAACCTGGTTTTGAATTGGCTCAGCTCTGGCTGTTTAGGCAATTTAAATAGTCAACCAGTAGATTGAAGATAGTTCTCTCTATCTCTCCTTCTCTCTGTAAATCTATCTTTCAAATAAAAATAAACCTTTAAAAAGTGAAATATATACAATGTTCACTGAAAGAAATCAAAGAGTATTTCACTTGAGATAATTATTGCCTTCTCGAAATGAGGCACACACTAGTAACTTGCGTATTTTCAATTGTTCTATCAGCCTATAACAAATTAAGCAAAAGTTTTTTCTTAGTATTTATTTATTGGAAAGGCAAATGTACATAGAGAAGAAGAGACAAAGATCTTTCATCCTCTGGTTCACTCCAAGTGCCAACTGCAGCTAGGGCTGAGTTGAGCCGATTCAAAGACAAGAGGAGCGGGAGCCTCCTCTGGGTCTCCCACATGAGTGCAGGTCCCAACGCTTTGGGCAGTCCTCCACTGCTTTCCCAGGCAACAGGCAGGGAGCTGGATGGGAAGCAGAGCAACCAGGACACGAACTGGTGCCCATATTGGATCCTGGCACATGCAAGGCGAGGATTCAGCCACCAGGTCATTATACCAGGCCCAAAAGTTTTTAACCTTCTAGCAAAACTCATTAAAAATTATTTTAATGGGTTCTTGAGAAGTGAAAATTTTAGAAAATATTATTCAAATCTAATCTGTGTTATTTGATCATAAAGTATTACTAAAATATCAATTTCTATACTTAGTAATTATTGTAAATCGTAAATTGTTATATATTTAGTTGTATTATTAAATGCTCTGCATGATTCTAAAATACAACATGCTGCCTCCATTTTACAGGTGGCAAAATCAAGGTTCATAAGCGATGTAGTAGAATAGCAATCATTTTTAGAAGAAGTGACAGGTTAAGGAGGCAGATTTCATAATTAAAATTGTCAAAATGGACATCTTAAGAATTGGGACATTTTGTAAATCTTTGGTCCTTGGTTTTGTTCTTTATAAAATGGAAAAATTTGTAGTGTTCAATGAGCACAATTAAATCCATACAAGGTATAGCAACATGCTCAAGACCATGGCCAGCACTCAATGTCTTAGTTATTATTACAATCGATCTAGCTCTATAATCTGGTATTCTAAAGCCTCTTTGTCTTTATTCCTTCTTAAACTTCTTTGCAGAAGGCAAAAATCACTTGGTCACTATACAGCTCCATGAAGGAAGCAGAATTCTTTCCAAATTATATCTGAAACATACTGAATGCATCCACATCCATTCTATCAATGGATCCTCTTTTGTCTAGGGCTACCCTGGTTGAAGGGACTAATCATCTCATGGCTCTGAGGTTTTAGATTTGAGGTGCCATGAGTTTTATCCTATTAAAAAATTAAAGAATCCTGGGGTTTACTCCTTGGGCTTAGAAAATAATTCAACATGGGTCCAGAGAGGTGGCTTAGCAGCTAAAGTTCTCACCTTGCACACACTGGGATTCCATATGTGCACCAGTTCTAATCCTGACAGCCCCATTTCCCATTCAGCTCCCTGCCTGTGGCCTAGAAAAGCAGTTGAGGATGGCCCAAGTGTTGGGACCCTGCATCCACATGGGAGACCCAGAAGAAACTCCTGGCTCCTGGCTTCGGAACAGCTGAGCTCCAACTGTTGTGGCCACTTGGGGAGTGAATCAGTGAACGAAATATCTTCCTCTCTGTCTCTCCTCCTTTCTGTAAATCTGACTTTCCAATAAAAATATATTTCAAAAAGTACTCAACACAAAGTAACTGGATAAAAAATATGCAAGCTTTAGTTACACATCCAGATGTTTTAGCCAATGTAAGGCCAAAATATGGTAGATGAATAGACTTGGTGATGCCATTTTTTTTCAACCCTGACATTGGGCAACTTGTCCACAATGACGGGTGTGAAACAGAATAAAGAAAAGCATACAGGAGGAATTGTTAACAAGAGAAATACTTTGCTAAATAAAAGATGGCAAGGACTTTGCTATCATCACCTACAGCAGCAATTTATTTGTAGTCAACATCAATAGCCCTACAGGGGAATATAATCTTGCTTAACTTGTTTTACCATTCTGACACCTCTAACTCAGAAATGTAATTTAAAATAAAGATTCATGGAGCTAATATCCTTCTTGCTTCAGACTATTAAAGTGCCTATTGTTCTCACAGCTTGGAGGGGGTTGAAAGTCTGCATGCATAAATGAACACAGATGATATAGTGCCTGATATAAATACTGCCCAGCGTTTAGTAAGATACCAATGCCTGCAGAATACAAAGTTAAAATATGTACTCTGCATAAAATGGCTTATGTCAGATGAAAAGCAGTCCTGTTGGGAGAGTTTCTCCACAACCCTCAATGTTCTGCAATTTCTCCGGAAAGACAATAAAGCAGAACTGATCACGCCAACGATTATCACGTTATTAAAGCTACAGCTAGTGAGCACTTGCCCTGATCCAAGCATTTTGCTCAGCATGTGTGATTATCAACCCAGGAGGTACAAACTTTTAAAATTCCTCCTACTGTCAATGAGGAAGCTGAGACTACCAGCCATATTCACCATGACTTTACAGTTTCAATTACAAAACTAAAAGAAGGGTGAACACAAGGCCATGTACATATACGTATAGGCTGCATTGAACATGAGAGGATCACACAATGTTGAGTTTGGCAGGGACCGTTACAGAGTAGTTAATTCAACTTGGCATTTACAAATGGTTAAACCAAGGCTCCTGAGATCAGGATTTGTCCAAAATTAGATACTTCATCTGTAAAAAAATGAGAAATCCCCCATACAAGTATCCTTTCTTTCTGTCAAAAGATTATTTCATGCATGTCCAGCTATACGCAAATGTTATCTCCAGAAATGGACCAATTAGAACCTCTTGTATATTATCAGGGACTGAACAGTTCACAGACAGGCCAAGCAAGGACGGTTTGGTGGAGAAATCTGGTGTATGGGAGGTTGCTAGGGAGATAAGAAGAAGAGTTCAGTAGTCAGTCCTGAGGCTGCTACATTGATTGCTATGTGATGCTGGAAAGTCATTTAATTTATTCAAGCAACAATCTCTCTTCTCTAAAGTGAGTATAACAGTAACATTAATGTCAAGAAGGTGATGCAAGGCTAACATTTAAATAGCACATGTGTCTTTTAAGAATTTAATTAACACTAACTTTCTTCAATGCTCTGGAAATGAAGACCTAGGAGGAGTTAAGAGGTCTGGTAGGACCTCAACAAATACTGAGAACTGAACATAGGATCATAAACATAGAGCAGAGTGCCTCCCACCCTCAAGTGGTTGAGGGCTGGTCTTGGTTTGAAAATCTAATACCTTATTCCTTATGAATAATTAATCTGTCTCATATCCAGAATTGAAGAAAATGCTTTTGAATGTACTACTACAAAACACATAAGAACAAAACACACACACACACAAACACACACACACACTTTGTGCCTGTATGTGCCAAAGAGTAATTTATTTTATATTGCACATATTCACAAACTGAGTTATGCAGAATAGAGTGTTTATGGACTACCATATAAAATGACAAAGCAGATGGATCACCTGTGGTCCAGATGCAAGCTAGCTCAGGATAAATCTCTGTGATGTATTCCCTTCACCATTTTATAACTCCAACACCAGACTCACACAGTAGAACAGACGTGCTTTGGCACAATCTCTTATAAATTTTAGTCTCTTGCCCTTGAATTTCTTAACATTCAGAACAGACTTAACAAGATCTGAGACTTATCCTTGTCATGGCAATAAAAAGAGGATCCCTTTTTCAAAGACATATATGGAAATCAAGTCTCCCAATTAAGCTGTACTTGAATCTTTGATTATAAAATGCTTTGAACAAAACTTTATTTAGAGCCTGACTATTACTGGATTTCATATTCTGAAGTTTGATAACAATAGTTAATGTAATCCTCAGTATTCTGGTATTTGGGGAAGGGTTTTTTATGGTGTAAGTAATACGACATGCTGATCATAATGTATGGGCTGTATCAGTTTGTTGACAATGCTACAACAACTTACTACAAAACTGAAACATTACATAACAGAATTTGCTGTGGGGCAGTTCTAGAGGCCAGAAGGAGAGGATGAAGTCATCAGTGTGGTTGGTTCTTTCTTGGAATTATGATGAGATATTCTATTCCAGACATCTCTCAGCTTTTAGGTCATCATCCTCTCTATGAATATCTGTACCCAAATATCATCTTATGAAGATACAAGGTCTATTTGATTTGGATCTATCCCAATGAGCTCTGTAGGGATAGCATCTCTAAGTTCACATTTGGAGGAAATGGAGGTTAGAACTTCAATACACAAATTATTCAAGAGGGTCACACAGTGTAACCAATAGCCTTGGCTTCCTGAGACTGAAAGGTATTTCCACTCATATGTTTTACCTTTCTTTCTCCTTCTTATCTTTCCTTAACACTTAGTCATCTGGAGACACACTTCCCTCTGCTTGCTTCTCCCAGTGGTTATCCTAGGCCGTCCACTGTCTATCAATAATTATACTCTTTTTTAAAAAAATTAGAATGCTCTCATGTTTTACACTTGCTACAATTTGATCCTTTTGGCAACTCCAGTAGGACATCAAAACCTTTAGAATATTGACGACTTCAGACCACAGAAACTGAAAGCTGGCACAAAGCACCTGCTAAACAGTGAGTGTATTGTGAAAACTTACAGACATGCTGCCATCTTAGAAATCCATTAAGCAATTTACTCCTTTCACTTCTTATAGAAATCTGTGCTAATTTAGATCATAAGTATAAATTATTCGCCATATCAAATGATAGAAATCAATCCATAAAAATTGACCTTATTGATTAATCACTTTCAATTAAATTTAAGCCATCATTAATCAACTCCATCAAGGCAGTGAGAAGAAAACATTTTTCCTAAGACTGCTTAATGCAGGAGTGGAGAATCACATCTGGAAATGCAATGGAATTCATGGAGGAATCTGGTGCAAAGAACTGCAGCAATTGACAATGGAGACATTTAAACAATCCATATACTTTCTTGGCAGAAGCCTCAAGTTGTAATCATTTCCCAGTGATACAATAATCCTGGTTCATTTCCACATTGCGATAATTGCTCTATTCTTAGTGATAAATTAAGAAGATTAACTACAGAACTAACTACCAAAAATATATTAAATTTAGGAAATTCCAACTCTCTCATCTATTCTTTATCCAAATTAAAATAAACCAGCTGTCTGTGCTTTAACTGGTAATGAAAGGTTAGAGAGACAAAAATCTACTGTTGTTTCATAATTGAATAAAAGTCAATTGAATAACTACAAATCCAAGACAGAATTTTCTCATGGGTGAATAATTCAAATATATTAGAAGGATCTTGTGGTTGTGTTGACAATGATGGAAATACTGCAATAAAATTCCTATTGGCAGGATGCTGGTATTTGGAGGATTAATAGGAGAATAAAGCACAAAGGTTAAGTAAAGCTTAAAAAGCCATTACAGTAGAAAAGTTCTAATTAGAAAATTATGTATAAGGGATAAATTCAAATTAGATGCCTAGAAATGTGCCAGGACTTGGGTGAAACAAATTTCATTGTTGCTTCACTCCCAAAAGTTATTCGAGTATGATCTCAAGATAAAATATGTTCAAGAATATCTTCCATGTGGTTTCAAAACTTCTTGAAGTCCACTGTTCATAACATTTTCCTATAGGCATCTCTTACACACAAAGAAGCAATACTGAGAAGGGAAGTGCTGTCTCAATCCAAACACTGTTCAGATACTTGCTGTAAACCCCAGAAAACAATATTGAGTAATAGCTTTATCATGTAGTGACTGAGGCTTTTTCTGAAAACTCGATCAAGATAATGGCAAGACACTGAGTATTAATCCTTTTGCTTTTTTTTAGTTTTAAACTCCTCTAAATTAAAAAAAAATGCTATCTTACAAAACTTAAAAATACTTACAGGTAGCTTGGATTTTTTTTTAATTCCAAATAAATATATCTTGTGTTTTCTTACCACAACAGAGACACAGATCATAGAGAAAGCACAGATCTCTTTTCCTTCCCTCTCAGAATCCATAAAAAGATTAATCTTGGTAGTCTTACTCCAACTCATCTCACTTTTTACATTAATCAAGCTCTCAGTGCTTTTATTTTTGGTCTACAATCCAATACATTTTTCAGGACACTAATTTGGTGGCAATTTGTGTTATTAAGAGCCTACCTTATATGTGGAACTAGTTTAAGATGTTTGGGAAAGGACAATTAAAAGAGAAAGACACAGACTTCCTGAGCCTTCCCAGAAAATCTGACTAGGTGTACTACTCATGTGAATAATTTAACCAGAAAGCCACTTTTAGACAACAATGGTCAAGAAAAACCTTTTCACAGGGGTGATATGTAAGTAAAACCTGAATGATGACAAGCATTCATCGAAATCCACAAAACTGCATTTCACACAGAAACAATGGTAAATTCGAAAACACCTTTTCAAAAATGTCATGGTTAATGTGGCTAAGGTAGTGAGTCCAGAGAAGAGCAGAAACGTGTGACATCCGAGATTTGGGCATTACTAAGATCAGATACAGACTTCAACCAGACACAAAGGAGCTTGGGTGCTTACTTCAAGTGCATTGGGACAACAATGGACCATCTTTGGGGATTAGGAGGTAAGGAACAACACAATAAAGTGTGCGACATTTTAGATAACAGACTTGGTTGTCAGTTATAGAATGAATTGAAGGGATACCTATGTAGTTGTACAAGAAATGATAGGGGACTATGCTGATAGAAGCAAAATCATTAGAGCTGTGAGCAAATTTTTAATTATTTTTGAGTCACAGAAGACAGATGTATGCAGATGGATAACATGAAGAAACAAATTCAATGACAGAGTGGGCAATTTCATCATGCTCAGTTCTTCCTATAGAGCTGCAACAGTTACAGTCCTGATAACCAGTCATGATAGCATGTGCATGGTAACAGCTATCCCGCATCTCTCAATTTGAAGGTCAAGTAGTCTTAGGTGTTTATGGATTTCCACTTCCATTTCTGAAAGCAATGTCTCTTAAAGAAGTGCTCCCCCTACGTTAAGATGGACGTGTAACCCCTGGAGACATTGTTAAACTGAAAACTCTGATCCACTTGGGTTGAGATGGGGCTCAAGTGCCTACACTTCAAAGATTTACCAGTTATGCAGAGGTCTTAAACACTTTTCAACACCAGGGCTAATTTATCTGTTCCTCATGCATGTTGGTAAGAATAGGCCTGGTAGTTAAGATACCAGCTGGAATATCCATGTCTCAAAATGCCTGGATTTGAGATCTGATTTTATTTTCAATTCCAGTTACCTGATTATGTGCAAGTTGGTGGAATGCAAGTGAAGACTCAAGTAGTTGGGTTGCTGCCACCAAGATGGGAGATTCACACTGAGTTCTTGGCACTTGGCTTTCTTTCCAGTCTAACACTTGTCATTGTGGGGATTTGGGAATAAACCTGCAGATGAAAATTCTGCTTTGTGTAAGTCTTCCTGTTTGTCTCCCTTCACTTCTCAAATAATTAAATATTAAGAGAGAGAGAAAAGGGTACAGTAGTCACTAGGCTAAAGTCCTCATTTTGCATGTGCTGGGATGCTATATGGGCACTGGTTTTATTTTTGCTTCTCCACTTCCCTTCCAGCTCCCTTACTTACATCATGGGAAAGCAGTCGAGGATGGCCGAAAGGTTTGGGACCCTGCACCTGTGTGGGAGACCCAGAAGAAGCTCCTGGCTCCTGGTTTCAGATCAGTTCAGCTCTGGCTACTGAAGCCACTTACGGAGTAAGCCAGTGGATGCAAGATCTTTTCTATGTTCATCTAATTTTCCAATAATACAAAAATAAACCTAGAAAGAGCGAGTGAGCCAGCATGGGCCGCTGTGAGGGCTCTGTGCCTAAAACTTTGCCATGCATGTACTGGGATCCCATAAATACAGGTACAAGTTCATGACCTGGCTGCTCCAATTCCCATTCAGCCCCCTGTTTGTGGCCTGGGAAAGCAGTACAGGATGGCCCAAAGAATCCATGTGGGAGACACAGAAGAAGCTCCTGGTTCCTGGCTTCAGATCAGATTAGCTCTAGCCTTTCCAAAATAATAATAATAATAATAATAATAATCTCTAAAAAAATAAATAAGGGTCTGGCGTGGTAGCCTAGAGGCTAAAGTCCTCACCTTGAATGCCCCAGGATCAAGGTGGGCACCGGTTCTAATCTCAGTGGCCCTGTTTCCCATCCAGCTTCCCTGCCTGTGGCCTGGGAAAGCAGTTGAGGACAGCTCAAAGCCTTGGGACCTTGCATGCACATGGGAGACCCAGAAGAGGCTCCTGGCTCCTGGTTTTGAATCAGCTCTATTCTGGCTGATGTGGTCACTTGGGGAGTGAATTAGTGCACAGACGATCTTCATCTCTCTGTCTCTCCTCCTCTCTGTAAATGTGACTTTCCAATAAAAATTTAAAAATCTTTAAAATAAATAACTAAATAAAAGGAAGAGAGAGAACATGATAATCTGCTGTCATAGCTGATAGAGTTGACAGAGTTTACCCAAGCTGCTGACTATAGAGAGCTCCACAAACTCATCCTTAAAGACAGAAAATCCAGCTACCCTGCAGGATTACCTGCAGCGATGGGTCCTCAGGAGCCTCACTGCTAGAAGAGGCAAACATTTCTGACAGGATCCCTCTAAGCGGAGACACAGCTCACAAAGGGAACACGATGTCATTCATTCAGAGACCCACATGGAAACTCAGAAAATACTGCTTCCATCAACTCCTTTAAATTGCTTTAGAACAATTCTCATTTTAATCTATTTTCTTAGAAGCCGTTGTATTTTACCTTCACACATGTGGTTTTGGAAATGTTTCAGTTTCAAGAATGTAAGATACTAAAAATAGTCTTGTTTCTCAGGAACTGAGGGCACAGAAAAGGTGAGATATCTTCCAACACCAAAATATTGGAATTTCATCTGATTACAAAATAAAACATCCAAAAGAACTGTACCCCTTAAAAAAACGAATTCTGTCAAACACTTCATTTCATGCAGCATCTTCCAGTATTTTCAAAACATTATTGACTGGTCTAATATTCATCTTTAAAACATCTAATTATATCTTCAAAAAATTCACATTTATTATAAGGGAGAAAATGATATAACCTAGGTTTTCCCTAGGACTTCACACCTCTCTCTCTCTCTCTTTCTGTCTCTCTCTCTCTCTCACACACACACACACACACACACACACACACACACACACATATACACACACACTTCAGAAGGTAAACCAGGAGCCTGTGACATGATAAACTCTGTCTATTCCCTATGTCAAAATCTGTAACTCATAGACAAAATAACCCAGTAAGGAAACCCAAATGCTGTGTCATGAAAAGAGCTCTGCTCTACAGGACATAACAAAACACTGCAACAGGAATCTCCAGTACTTCAAGCAGCTGTTTCTAATAAATTCACCAGCCGGATTACACATAAAATGAAATGAGGACATCATTTAACCACATTGCTAATCATATTCATTCTACATATATTATCACATTTAATGTTTGCAACAACTTTTGAAGTATGCTTATCCCAATTTTTCAGATGAAATTAGGAGTTAAAAAATGACAACTTCCCTTAAATTTACACAGCTAGGAAAAAGGCAGGAATCAGGCTGTGTATGCAGGGAAAACGGAGGAGGATGGTCTAAGTTCTTGAGCACTCACACCTATGTAGAAGTCAAAGAAGGAAGTCCTGTCTCCTAGCTAGGATCTGGGTCAGTTCCATCTGTTGCAGTCATTTGGGAAGTGAACCATCTGATGAAAGATCTCTCCCTCCCTCCTTTCCTCCATTCCTCCCTCCCTCCCTCTTTCTTTTTCTTTGCAATGCTGGCTTTACTTACTTATAACTAAACAAATTTTTAATAAAGGGAAATTCTTAAAAAATACATCTATCCAGTTCTGCTAAATGACTCAAGTTTTGAATTCTCCAAAGCACATGCCATGATCACTAGATCAGTGTTTTTCAAACTTCAAATTGCAAACAAGTCACCAAACAAACTTAACAGGGCAAGTTCTCATTTTCTAACTCTGGCGTGTGTACTAATAATTTGCATTTCTAACAAGGTCACACATTATGCTAATGCTTACAGTCAGAGACCATACTGTGAATAGCAAGACTTGGGAATGACCACTTCCGGCAGTGTTTCTCCAAGGGTAACCCAAGATCAGTATAACAGTGACAATGAGACAGGGAAAAAGGTTTAGAAATGCAAATCCCTAAGCTCAGGGGAGCAGGAATCCTGTAACCTGGACCCAGAATATCCTTCTAGGTATTCTGAAGTACACATAACTTGCTAAATCAATGGTTGATGTCTAGCATTTTCGCAGATGTGAAAACCCGTCTGTCTATTCAGCCTGCAGTAATTCTTACCCTTGCAGATGTAACTGTTTCATGTGTTCTGAGCTCAGAGTGAATGATTTATCTGAACATTTTCACCAAACCAGAGGTTAAAAAGTGACCTGTCCAGAAGTGGGCATTTCCTGTTCCGGTTCAGATGTGGCTCACATGCCTGAATTCTGTATCTCAGTGTCCAAATTCATGCCGTAGCTCTGCCTCTGACTCCCGTTTCCTGATAAAATGTATCCTATGAGGCTATGGTGAAGCATACAATATCTGGGTCTCTTCCACCCACTTGGTGGAATCAAGTTCAGCATTCTTGGCTTTAGTTTGTCCCAGACCTGATTATAGCAGGCATTTGAGAAGTGAACCAAAGAGATGGAAGACCTCTCCGTTCCCATCACCCTCTTCTCTGTGTATGTGTGTGGTTTTTGCCTTTCAAGTAAAAAAATCAATTTTTAAAATTCTCTAAAAAAGCAGTCTAGTGTGGGACAGTGCCAACTTGAGTCCCAACTGCTCCACTTCTGACCTAGCTCTGCTAATGTACCTGGGAAAGCAGCAGAGGATGATTCAAGTGCTTGGGCCTTTGCATCCACATAAGAAACATGGAAGAATCTGGTGGCTCCTGGATTCAGATTAGTGCAGTTGCAGCCGTTGTGGCCATTGTGGAGCAGATGAAAGATTCACTTTCTTCCCCCGCTTTCTCTTTCTCTGAAACGCTGACTTTCAAATAAACAAAATAAATATTTTTTTAAAGTGATTTGGAAGGACACTTCTCAGTTGTGACTTACAAGGTAACCTCTGTCCATTGCACTGCAATGGCACTCCATCTCAGGCAGCTGGAGTTATCCCAGAAAGAGGTCACTGAGCAGGAATGGGGGAAGGGGAGGTGTTAGACTATCAGCCAGTTAGGTTTTCCTCTCCAAATGGGTAGGCATTTTTCCTTCTCAAAAAGATCCCCCTACAGTGTAACTAAACCATTTTTCTTCCTATTCTACCGTGCTTTGCAAATATGTAGTTTCACATTTTTTGTTCTCAGTGGTGACTAAGAAATAAGCATTTTCCCTTAGTTTCAGATGAAACATGTCAAATAGTTAACAAATACAAAAAAAAGCCAGTTATTTTAATCTCCAGCTGGGAGGGGCACTAACACTCAGAGGAAAACTGCAGTGCTTAGAAGATGCCAATACAAGAAGATAAAAGATTTTAATTGGACTCATTGTAGAGAACAAAATCTCCCCCCATCAGGTTTCCAATAATGAGTACTAGGCTATTTGGTTACATGAATTATCTTATTTAATCCACACAATTACACAGAAAGCTAGGATTTTTTTTTATTATTCTCATTTTAAGGATTGTAACACGGGCTTAGAAAAAAATACATAGATTGTTTGAGGTCATGCAACTAATAAACATCAGAGCTGAGGTTTTAACCCAGACCCATTTGATTCTAAAGACAGAGTTCTTGACAGACCTGATACCACCTTCCATGAATTACATTGGGTGGAACACAGCAGAAAAATCTAGACTGAAAACTGTAAATGGGGTAAGGGGATGAGCCTTAGCAGTTAAGACACCAGTTGACACAACCACATCTCATGTTGGACTGCTGGGGCTCCAATCCTGTACCTTAAGATGCTGCAAGTAATTGGCTACTTGCAACCCATGCAGGTGACCTGAACGAAGTTCCTAGCTCCTTGTTTTGACCTGGCACTGGATCAGCCATTACAGACAATTGGGATACTCCATCTGCCTTTCAAACAAATTAATTCAAATTTAAATTTGTGAAAAAGTATTAGTGATATATGCTATATTCTCCCTCAGACTCCAGATCTAAATCTCTTTTAAAAATTCTCAAATAAATCCTCTCCATGATTTAACTACTCTCAAAAGACATGGGACTTTCCTCTCTCACTGATGCTGTGATTCTTTCTTAACACCAAGCTCCATTATTAATATGGGCTTCCTAGGCCTCTGGGATAAGTTGGCAACTCCACCCTACTTATTCTTCAAACTCTACCCACTCCCATATGTGAAAGATCAGTGACAGGTTATCCTTAACACCAGTCATGTTTATAGCTCCACAGGTCTCAGTAATTGGACACCACTTTAGGACCAGCCAAGTGGTGGGAAGGTGGGAGGGGAGTTCCTTGATCTTGCATTGAATAGGTAAAGCTATAGCCTCTGACAAAGAAAGAACAGAACTGATTCTAGAGAGTCTTGAAGGACAAAGCCATAAGCTGTTCAGAGATGCAAGCAGAGGGGTAGAAATTAGAGAGAGAATTCTAAATATTCACAAGCTTGTAAAAATTTACTTAAAGTCATAGAACAAACCAGTAATGGACTAAAAAACTGGATCTCAAGAGCCTACATTTCTCCAAAAGACAATTATAGTTGACCTGTTCTTTCGGAAAAAATTTGATGTTCTAGTACTTCCTGGACATTCCAAACACTAAGGAATTAGCAGTCTTGATATTCAATATTGCATCTGATTCTAAAGAAACTAGATGTAGAAAGCTTTATGAAAGAAAAAAAATCACCTCCTTTTTTATAATCTCTAAGCCCTACCATCAATTCACAATAGCAGATGGCGTTTCTTGAAACAACGGAACATACACAATTCTTTTCTGCCCACAATCACAATGGAGGGCCAAATGAAACCAATTGTACTGCACAGAAGAAAGCAATGTATCTCTATGCCTTCCCTGAAGTCATCATTAGGGAAACAAGCCCCTTGGCTCTGCCAGCAAAGTCCATTGTAAGCTGGTTCGTGCGCATCGACGTTAATTTCAAGCCATCTGAGTGGCGTGAACTACTTCAATGATTCTAACAAAGATGAAGATATTAAACATGCAGCTCATTATTATTCTGATCCCTGCTGTATAATTAACTCCTTTCATTCAACTCATTTAAAATAGTTTCAACGAAGAATATTTAATTACCTCCCTATAGAAGAAGGTCTGTCTCAGATTCAGTAGCCAGCTATATAAATGGGTCCAATTTAAACTGCTCTTAAAATAATGACGCTTATGGGCCAAGAAATTCAAATCTAGGGAATAGAAATGATGTGATAGAGTTGGAAGAAAAACCTCTTCAGTCCATCATTAAAAAAAAAAAAATGAATGAAGCATCCCTCAGAGCAGTGTATGTGCCAAGGAATTTAAGGTATGTGATCAAGGACATCAGAAAAAAATGGAATGATGAGATAAAATGGCGTATGAATATAGGTAACATGCATACATTAAATTAACATGGAAATATGTGATGTTGGATTCTCATCAGGCTGACCTTAGGTAGTTTGTAATCCAGTGACTAGAACATGAGAACACAGGAAAGGAAATCATGAAGGTAGCAACACAGGTAACATTTGGATTACACTTGAGGGGCTGCAAGGACATGCCACAGGTGACTCGATTAGACATTCTCAGTTCTAGGACATAAGATCTTACAGAATATAGCATTGCTTTATGCAGCATAATGCAGTCTTATTATAGTGGCCTGTGGGAAAGCATTATTGAAACCTAAATATGCAGCACAAGGGGGTGGCCAGCTTATGGCACTGACTTTAGATAAGGATAAGTTGTAACACCTGTTTGCCTTTCAGATTGTCAGGACATTTCGATCAAGAGCATAGTCGTTCATATCTCTTCAACCTCCTTATGGTCATTAGCACTATTACTGACATGAAATTCCCAGAAAGCTCTGAATATGAACATTAAAGCATGCTTAATACTACAGAGAAAGTTGGTTAGGGCCACCCTGTGCCCTGATTTTCTTTTGCAAAATTATATCTGTTTTCCCTGTCTGCAGATTTACAGCACTGTCAAAAGGTGACAGTTTCTATTTCCATAAGTACTGAGCACAGCTCCAACACCTTTGAGATTTTACTAAATTATTCTAAGGCTAAAGGTAATTCATTTATTCTAGCAACAACAACCTGAAAAAGCCACTAATTATTCCATGTCCTCTCTATTTCCCCTGATTTTTTCTCCTTGTGGAAGTCTTTCCCTTTTATCTTTGCCCTGATTCTGTGAACTACTGAAAAACATGTCAACAAATTTCTTACCTACCTGTAGTTGACTTAATCCAATTCAGGCTCTACCACTTGCAACCCAAGAGTTTGGACTGGCTCATGTTTGAGGCATAGGAGGAGGCACAAACTATTTATAAACTTTGTTCTGAAGAAACTGATCATCCAATAGGGTAATAAATGACAAATACACACACACACACACACACAAAAGATAAACAGCATCACTAGGTGGCCAATGTTAACTGGCAGATAAACAGGCCTAGAGCCTAAAGGTGGAAGTCAATGGCTGTTAGTAGTATAAAAGAGGTCCTTTGGGGTGGATTTACCTGCTATTCCTTCTGCGTGTGATGGTCGGCCTAAAAGGAGGTAAGACCTTAATTATTAAGTATTACGGCTTACCTCCTTCAGGTACATGCTTTTATGCCACTTCCACAAGGGTACCTTTTCAGACAAATCCACCCAAAACATCACCTATCATTCTCTATTCCCTCACTCTACTTCTGTTTTTCTTTGTAGAATTCACCTTATATCTATGTACAGATCAGTTTAATGCCAAATCCCTAAACAGAATGTCATTTACAAAACATCATGCATTTATATTGTTTGGGCTTGACACAATGCCTAGTACATGGTAAGCATTCAATAATTATCTGAAGGAATAAGCAAGTGTAGTGTTTTACAGTAACATTTTGCTTAAAAGCATATAGTATTTATTTAAAGTTAGTACCTAAAACAGACTTAAAAGCACAGTCTCTACAAGCCAAAATAAATACAGGGCAACACTCACATTTTGGCACAATAAGAGGGAAAGATACAACATGTTGATGAAATTCATTCAAATCCTCACTGCTCTTAACTTGCCCTGCCAGCATCTGAACTCTCATGTAAGCAGGCTCTCATTGCACAGGGCACCTGAGGATACTCCAAAATCCCTGAATTCTAGTCTCAGCTAGGATGGGGATTTCTCTGCCAGAGACATGGCCATTTCTCTAGCAATTTCAGCACCTATACTGAGGAGGACATAGCAAAAGCTGAAAAAAACCCAGAGGGCTTCATCATACAAGCTAAAGAAACTAATGGGTTAGGGCCGCCCAATCTTACCCTTTGGTCCCCTCCTTACTTTTCAGTTGGACATAAGGTACTGTCTGAGGACTCATTTTCCTAGCCTTCCAAGGCCCCTCTCCAATGGTGGGAAAAGGAGCTCCACCCACTATATCACCTTAATCAGCAACTTCGAAAACAGAGCCACATTAAACAGCAGCAGACCTGAAAAAGTGCAGTAATTGCAACTGTGCTGCTAACTAACCATTCAGCTCCACTTCTGCATAATTAACAAGGTGGTTTATGACAGGCATTTGTGGCATTTAAAACATTAAAAGGAAAAGTGGCAGAATTTACCCCACCAAGGAGCCCTACAGTGGATGAATGAAGAGGAGGTGGGAGGAATGAGGCTGAAGCCAGAGAAAACACGGTTTCTTTTCTTACTGGAGTCTCCTTTTTTTCCCCTGGTGTTTTTTCCCCCTTCTACAAAATGAGTAGCCAAGGGGATAATTTAACAACTGGGCTTTTGCAAAGGTAGCTGCTGTGTGCTTAAATTACCAGAGAAATGCTTTCAATTGTTCCCTTTTAGAATGAAAGCACTGCATGGTATTTTCTTAGGATTGGAGCTTTGTGCACAGCAGGGAGGTTCCAGGGAGCAGGGTGAAAGCTGGATAGGAATGAGAGGAGGGCTATGAAGGATATAAGGCTAGTTTATCTACTTTGGAATTCAATGTTAGAGAACACAGGACAGGCTGGTCATTATATTCATGTATATACAAGAAAGGCTCCCACTTTGTATCTCCCAGTAAGATTTCCTACAGAAAAAAAAGCATTCTTCTAATGCACATATACTTTAGTAGGCTCTAACTATGTTCCAAATGTCATGAATGTGGAAATGATTTAGGACCAACTCTGCTCCCAGGACACGTGTCTATTGAAGGGTTGAAAAAGCCCCCAAAACAATAACCTGAAGGTAAATGCTAGATCCCACCAGATCCTAGTTCCAGGGTCCCCCAGCTTTAAGTGTCCTTGTCCTGTGTTTTTTTTTTTAAAGCAAACCAACCACTTATTATTAGTTAATAAAGATTTACTTGTTTTTTTTACTTGAAAATAAGATTCACAGGGACATCAGAGCAGTTGGTGGGGTGGAGGGAGACAGGGAGACCTTCTATCCACTGGGTTACTCCCTAAATTACTACCTTGGTAAGAACTGAGCTGGCCTGCAGGTGTGACCCAGGAGCCTTCTCTGGGTTCCCCATGTGGGTGCAGGGCCCAAAGCAATGGGCCATCTTCTGTTGCTCTTCCAGGTTGTTAACATGAAGCTTAATCAGAGGTATGACAGTGGTGTTACGAACTATCACCCATATGGGATGCAGGCTCTCCAGGGTCAAGGGTTAGTATGCTAAGCCACCATGTCAAACCAAACCTTTTTTTTTTTTTTAATAATTTACTCACTGCATTGACTGAACAGTCTAAAGGACATGACATTGCCAACCCATCAAAGCAGAGGCACAAACACCACAGATCAACCAGTTATCTGTGCATGGGATAAACACATATCTCTTAGCCATAGTTTCAATGTATTTGAACATTTACTTCTAACCCTACAGGGAGCCTAGGAATTTAACCCTAGCTGTCCAGGGCTAGGAATGCTAGGTGTGAGCTGGAGTCCACGGTGCACACAGGCAACAGATGAGAAATGAGATACCTAAAGTCTGTGTCAGATGGTTAAAAAAAAACTACAAAATAAGCCAACTGTTACAGCCTTTCATTATACAGGAGGCAAAGAAGTCATGAGCACCGGAATTGCATCCCTTTTTAATTTATTTATTTTTACAGTGTGATTCAAGATCTGATGATTTTTTTATCATCAACACATGCTCACCCATGTGGAGTAAATTTAGTTGAAGGTAGCCATGCAGATAGGTAACACAACGAAAACCAGAGCAAACTGCTATCATTATAAAATGTGCACATGCTTTCTTCCCAACTGCACAGCTCCTCATCTGGGAATGTAATGGACTACAGGTAACTGGTTAAATCCAACAGTCAAAATGTCTCAAAAATAATACCAAAACAACTAAAGCAAGGAGTACACACACACACACACACACAGAGAGAGAGAGAGAGAGAGAGAGAGAGAAGAGAGATAAAAATTGTGCTGATGGTATTTATACGTACAGAAAAGGGATATTAAGTTTCTGACGTTTCATTAGTATCAAAGGTACAAGGGGAGAAAGAACAGTAAATTGATGGTGTGAAATTCATTTCTATAAAATGGAATTCAACCTAATTTTTGGCACTCCCTTTCTAAATCCTAAGGGAAGTAGAAACCTTCAGGAGGATGTCCTGATATAGGCCTTGGCCTTTGCAGATACACAATTGCCTATGAAGAAAATTTCAGTATAATTGCTGAGGGAACATGAAAGACAGTTGACTGAATTAGCCAAAGTACAGTGGTGACTAGATGCAATGCAGCGTGGAGAAGTGATGGTTCTTACATGTTCAGGGTATGTTAAACATGTTGAATATATTTGAGTTTCAGAGAAAATTTGACATGCAGGTATTGTGGGCATTCCAGTTTGTTGGAGGTTTGCTCTAATAGTAACCAGACTACTTATCTCAGTCCCAACAGATCATTCCTGGTATACAGATGAATAAAAATTAACTAATGGCATGGTTTATAGAGCACTGACTCTGTTAGTCCTCCCTGTGTAGATAAAATTAGGGTGATGTCAAAAACACAACCAAAGCACACTCTGAATAATCGCTGGGTTCCTATTACACTTCATTAACGATTTGAAAGATGTATTTATTTGTAATGGAAAGACAGACTTACAGAGAGAAAGATCTTCCATCTGCTGGTTCACTCTCAAAGTAGTCTCAATGGCTGGGTCTGAGCTGATCTGAGCTGTTCTGAATCCAGGAGCCAGTAATTTTCTCTGGGTCTGCCATATGGGTGCAGGTTCCCAAGGCTTTGGGCCATCCTCTACTGCTTTCCCAGGCTACAGGCAGGGAGCTAGATGCGAAGTGGAGCAGTTGGGACATGAGCCAGTGCCCATATGGGATTCAGGTACATGCAAGGCATAGATTTAGCCACTGAACTACCTCACCAAGACCTGTCCACTCCCCTTCTTAACTCACATTTGAAAATTAGAATGATATAAACAAAACCCATTTACATTTCACCATATAAACAAAATATTTGTTAATATACATCTAAAGTACACAGCATCCTAAGCTAATGTAGGAAACATAATACGACTTTCAGTACCTTAGAGGACACTGCCTTTATTGTCCCTACAATGAATTTTAAGAGAAAACTCAGCCGGTCACATTGGATGGAGTAGAACTGAACATACACCTTTGGAAACGAGCAGGATATCATACTTCTTCACATAAAAAAGTAATTTAGGGCCTGGCACAGTAGCCTAGTGGCTAAACCTCACCTTGCATGCACCAGAATTCCATATGGGTGCCAATTGGGTTTGTGTCCCAGCTACTTCACTTCCCATCTGGCTCCCTGCTTGTTGCTTCCCTGTTAACCAGCACAGGATGGTCCTAAGCTCTGGACCCCTGCACCCACATGGGAGACCCAGAAGAAGCTCCTGACTCCTGGTTTTGGATCAGCTCAGCTCCAGTCATTTCAGCTACCTGGGGAGTGAACCAGCAGATGGAAGACCTTCGTCTCTTCTTCGTGTAAATGTGCCTTTCCAACAAAAATCAATGTCTTAGAAAAATGTGAATGGCCAATGAAACTCATCATATACTTGTTCAACCTTCTGACGTCCATTGAGAGGCAAACCAGCTAAGCTAAGAATAGTGACAAAGACAGAGAGGGAAAGATATAAACCAAAATTTCTTGTTTGGCTTTTGTTTTCAGTACTTTTTAATTCATTAGTAAAGCAAAGAAAAGAAGTAATTATGAAAAATATATATAAAGAAAGGAAATCTTTGAAGTATTTTCACTGTTCTTTGAAAACAAAATGTGTATGTACTGCATCTGAGGTAGGCAATGCTTTCTGGTTCAGTGATTCTGTGCATGGGTCAAATCATCTCTGTTTTAAAACTCACTTAAGTCTGGCCTGCCATAATATGAAGATTGATGGAAAGAACCAAGAAAATAATTTAAAATTTTATTTTCTTCACATATAAAAGCAAATATAAGCACACAACGCACTAAGAGAAAAGAACCAGAGAAGAGAGTAAAAATCTTCACTTAGTCATTCTAAGGTACTCCTGTGTTTTTGAACCAAAGGTCTCATAATTTCATTTTGCAGTATGAATTTATGTAATCAGCCTTGAAAAAACTCTTTTCTTCCTTTTCAGTCCAAAATATTTCCTGAAAATGCCTAGTCAACATACCTGACTGGTCCTAACATGATTAATTACCTCTCCCAACTACTTTCTGCTGGTATAAATCTACCTCTTTCTCAAATTTCAAACTTTATCCCTCTCTCAAAAGCATTTCATATTTACCATTGATTCATACATTTTATCATGCATTTTATCTAAGAATTTAATATATTCCTGTTTGTAAAATCTAGTGCAAAACCCTCTCATTTAGCTTTTCTGGTTACGTACAGCACCAATCTACAAGCTATTTGAGAAAAGCAATCATAAATAAGGAAAAGACATAAAGATGTCAAGAGAAACCAATCTGCACTGCTGCTCTTGAAACAAAGAAGTCAAAAACAAATAGAGGTTTTTCTTAACTGTACATCCATGGGTTTATTGTCAAGCAAGTACTGTGCTGTGAGTCTATGACATCTACATAAGCGGATCAGAGAGGAATGCTGTGTTCCTTACACATTTAATCCAGTGGCAGCATTTATACGCAAGATAGTAACATACAGTCAATGGAATTAATATAATAAGAAGAGCAGAGCAAAGTCACATGAAACCTCTAAGGGTTTCTATTGAGAGAGTAGAAAGATTTCATGGAGGCCCGGCATAGTAGCTTAGTAGCTTAAGTCCTCGCCTTGCATGCACCGGGATTCCCATATGGGCACTGGTTCATGTCCCAGCTGCTCTGCTTCCCATCCAGTTCCCTGTTTGTGGCCTGGGAAAACAGTAGAAGATGGTCCAAAGCCTTGGGACTCTGTACCCATGTGAAAGACCAAAAAGAATGTTTTCACAGGATAGGGGTAGCATCTGAAGTAGAGTGACAAAGATGGTGGAATTTGGATCTTAGAGACAGAAAAAGGAGGACAGGTCAGAGAGACAATAAATAAAGACCTGGCACCATGCCAACTTATATGAACACTTACTAATGTAAAAGGCCAGCGGTTAATATTAGCCACTACCATCAGGTGTTTCTGAGTTGAGACAACTTCCTTGGTACTAGTATGAGGGACATATTCAAATAATTGTAGAATTTCCATTTCCTTTTCTGATCTTTGAGTCAAGAATCTCTATGCTGTAACAAGTAAAAGATGACAAAGAATGGGCTCTTCCAGGTTAAAGCACATCTAGGGAGTTACAAAGACAGGAGATATTCTCTGAACACAAGGAGACCTTTCAGTGACAATAAAGACGACATTACTCAGGGTATGTGATGTGGAAAGAAAGAAGAGGAGCTGCCGTGGTGGCTCAACAGGTTAATCCTCCACCTATAAGTGCGGGCATCCCATGAGAGTATCAGTTCATGTCCTGGCTGCTCCATTTCCCATTCAGCTCCCTGCGAATAGCAGAAGAGCATAGCCCAGTGCCTTGGGATCTGCACCCATGTGGGGGTGCCAGTAGAGGCTCCTGGCTCCTGGCTTCAGATTAGGTTAGCTCCAGCCACGGTGGCCATTTGTGGAGTCAGCCAGAAGATGGAAAAACTTTGTCTCTCCTTTTCTTTGTTAAAAAAAAAAAAAAAAAAAAATCTGCCTTTCCAATAAAAACAAATAGCTTTAAGGAGGAAGAAATGTATTGAAAACAAAAACAAAGTGGCTTTTCATTCTTTATCATCTTAATTGCTTTCTGAAAAAGAGAATTCTAACATATTTAAGACCATTGAGAATGAAGAGGAGGGTTGATCAAAAGCTAGCTCAAAGAGAAGCTGGTTAAAAATCATGCAGAAATGTCACACTTAAGCTGCGGCTAGAAATCAATTACCATCTTCCACTTTTTAAAACATTTTTCCCATGGATAAAGCTAAAAAGGCATACACTTAGGTAAATACAAGTTGGTATCATATGTATGTTCTATAACCCAGGAATTAACATTGCCATGTAACATTATCTAAATGCAAACATGGATTTTTATATTCATTCTCAAGAAAATTTCAGGAGTAAAGATAAGGATTAAAGGGAGACAAATGGACAGATATCAGAGTACCTTGATGCTCTCTTTTCGAATTTCAGTTGTTATTTCCTAAAAAAGCAGAGAGAGAGAGAGAGAGAGAGAGAGAGAACAAGAATGGGAGATAGAGTTGCACAGTGTAAAGGCTAAAGGTGTTGCAGCCTGACATCTTTGAATTCAGACCTGTGCAACTTATCCAATTTTCTGGCCTAGAATTTGTTTGCTCTATAACGGCGAGCATGGTACCTTTCTACTATTTGCATGAGGGCTGACACTGCTATAGAGAAAGCATTCTCTTCCATCCCCAGACACATTGCTGGCTGCCCATAAACAGAACTGCTCCTATGATTTAGGGATATGGACCAGGGACTCATTTATGCACTGAGGTCCTTGAGGAAAGGGAAGAGAATCAGCACCCTGTGGCCTCGGCTGCCCATCTGAAATACATTATCATCACTTTCAAGTCTTCAATTATGTAAAACGCATCCCTGGTGGTGCAAATACTAAGCAAATGGTAATGATGTCACTTTGGCAAGGAATGTAAATATCAATGCAAATGGATCGCACTTGGACAGGCAGCCACTTTTATCTCAGGTCAGCAGCTATCCTCTCCAGAAGACTCGGACATCAAAACCACCATGGCAAAGGGCACAGCACAGACCCTGCCATCAGCTACACGGCAAGAGCAGCTCTGATGCCCTCCAGCACAAAGAGAAATCGTATTTCACAATCGTCCTTTCCTTTAACAGACAACACAGCTCCACCCACATAGACAAGTCAGAATGAGAATGGTCACATATATGTAAGTTGCCAATCTAAGTGGCAAGCTGCTCACAACCCTGCGTGCTAATTCCAGGAAACACATTTAAGGAAGAGTTGACAGGAACAGTTTTGAAGACAAAAGAGGGAGAGTCTGAACAAACATGAGCATCTATATACACACTTTCCTTTTGGAGCAAGGTTGTAGACTGTTTATTACAGAATGCAGCACAAAGCAAAACAAACCACTAATGGCCAGTAGGATACTACATGGCAATAAGGATCAGCAAGACACATACATATCTGAGTCTTTACTTTCTTGTTTATAGAAAATTACAGACACTTTCCTCAGCTATCACTGTTTGCTGATTTAACAATCTACCAAAATTATACTTATTCCCCAGAAACAATAAGCAATCAAATTACTCTCACAGTAAGAGCAGACTGGGATATGGCACTGGGAAGCACCAATATGTGGGCCAAGCATGAGGCACCTTTCACTTTGTCACTGCTAGCATGGCACAGGATTTATTCTCAGCTTCACGGCCTTGGTACATTTGATCAACACTTCTTATTATCTTTGGTCTCAAAACTCCAGGGCCAGGAAATCATAGCTCTCCAAGAGGTTAAGCAAATGCCATAAGGTTTAAGGAAAAAGCAATAGAAGAGTTCATTTCAATTTTTTCCCCTCAAAGTTCGGGGGGGGGGGTGGGGGAAGATAAGTAGAAAAGAATGAGAGCAAAGCAGAGCCAAGCAAAGGGGTGGAGATGATAAAAATAAAAGTCAGAGATAAATGTATACAGGACAATGCAGGCCTTATGGTTCCATGAATAATTCAGAATTCACATGATACTGATGTGTTCAGACAAGAAAGGCAGCTGGAGCTTTTAATGGACAAACACCTCTGACAACTTCTTGGGGATTCTTCAGGGCTATTTTTTTTCTTACTATACATATAAGTAAGCACACATACTTACAATACACACATATGCTATAGATACACATACTCCACACAGATACAAGTTTACATTCTAAGAAATTAACACAGCTATTAGATGCTAAGAAATTATACTCAGAACTCCATACATGTTCTTTTCCAGAGAAGATGCCTTGATGGTCTTCTCATTTTATTCCTTATAGTTATGAAATACAGTGACTCTCCATTCCAGAAATGCCTTACTGAATCTATCATCTCTTATACCCCCAGTTGTTCCTGATACATCCTCAATACTATCTCTACACACAGCATGTACCTCCTGTGCTCCTCTTTCAGATGCCAAACAATACTGATAAATATCACAAACATTTTTTGCTTCCCAATTCGTGGCATACTAATGAGTATACCTGGAATCTTTATATCAATACTATATATCTCAGATCCCGAATCTAACATGCTCATCAAATTACTCTCTTTTCTAGCCTGCTTTTCTCACAGGTTTTATTCTGTGTATTTTGAGTCTTTCTGGGCAAAATTAAAGTGTAAATAAGGGCAGGACCCATAAAACTGAACTTAAAGTAAGAGAATAATTTACCTGTTGAGGACCAGATTGCTTGATATGCAAACACCAAAATTATGATATACAATATACATCATAAAATGTAACCTTCTAAGAATATTGATACATAAGTCTAAACTAACTGAGAATTAAAATCTTCCATTTCTCCTTAATGCTCAATTCAAGTTGATAGGAAGAGGTTCCTTACATTGACTAAGAGCTACATTTTGACTTCCAAGCACACATTTCACCCCTTCTCATTAAAGCTGCCATGGTCACAGCTCGACTCTCTTTCATGAGCACCATTCAGCATACGTACTGCAATGGATGTTCCATCGCACAGGCAAACCTTTCCATCACTCCAGCCACAGCTTCCCTGAGCGTCCTTCAGTCGTTCAGCTGTCATCCATATGACACAGGTTCAAGACCCGTTTTTAAAGGTCTTATCCAAAATGTCTTCTGGATTATGAACACAGCAAGGTGCCTAACCATCACACCCTGCGTGCATTCTCACCAGCCACAAAAGTATGATTGTTAGCAATGCGGGCTCTTCTTAACATCTAACGTTCTATATCAAATCTGTAATCAGCTGCGATTTCTCAACTTGTCGTACAGGAATTTCTGTCAAATAGACATTCCTCAACTAATTTTGTCTTTTTTCTTTAGTTTAACGTACAAAGATGGACTCCAGAATTAGAATAAAAGAATTGCAGCACAATTCAAGTTCAAGACCTTCATTTGACTTTTATAAAGCATTCATGAACTACCATAAACCTTGCTTTACTGAAAAATCACCCAATGACTTCTCAATATATTTCTGCTAAATCTCCACCAGAGTGGTTCAATTATATTTAAGTAGAAAGGAAACTTTTTTCACTAGGTTCTTAATACCACAGTGAAGAAAAGGTGCCAGTACTCCAGTATACTGATTACTAAAATCCAAGTTGTTAAACAAACAGAAAAGAAAATGTTAGTGAAGGCATAAATTATGCCATGTAATGCAGTGTGAGTTCCAACATGTGTTAGGGAAAATGGTTTTAGTTAAGACTGGTTTCTGGACTGAAAACAGTACACAGAATGGTATCTAAGTGGAGCTTAGCCACAGGTAACAGTAAGGACAATACAAATTGCTAAGTGCAAAGAGAGAGGAAAGTATTTGATAGAAGGTGAAATCAAACATTCATGAGCATATGGAAACTCCTGCTAAAATAAACAACATTATCTTCGTTGGCATTATTGTACAGCAGGATATAAAATATTGGCATCAATATTGGACTTCCAGTCCAAGTCTGTTTTCTGCTTCTGCTTCAGTTTCCTGCTAATGTGACTGGGGAAGCAATGGGTGATGGCCTAAAATCTTGGACCTCTTCCACCCACGTGGAAGACCCTGGCTTTAGCCTTGCCTAGCCCTTTCTATTACAGCCATTTGAGGAGTAAACTAGCAGACAGAACAGGTCTCTCTATCTTTCCACACTTCCTTACTTTCTCTCTCTCTCCCTTTTCCTTCCTCCTTTCTTTTTAAATACATAAATTCCTTTAAAAATAAACATTGTTAAATTGGAGAAAAATAAAGGCCTTTGTCTGGGTCAGACAGAAATTATAAAATGTGCATTCAGGCTGCATCTGCTGAGGACCATCTAAAACTAGGCACTGCCATAGTATTGCTTCAAAAGTTAGTCAGTCATACTTATCCAATATTAAGCAATTAGAATAGGGAAAGTTATAAAAAAATCTATTGATTGTTTGTCATTATATATTCACACATGACACATTAAGTTGATTTTCTAAGCTATAACCTTGAAAGTTTATGAGACAAACACCTCTCCCATATTTGTTATTTTTGTTAAACATTAAGAATGGAGAAGGTTTTTTTTCCCCAACATGTCATGTAATAGACATCATTTCGCCCTACCTGAACTTCATTTATTCATAAAAATATAGAGATAGTACTAGCAACTTATCATGTCCTGGCCAGATTAAAACTTAACAATCAAACTCCAGAAAACACTGAAAACTTTGTGCAGAAATGTACCGAACTGCTACTCAAGCCTATTGATGACAGTTCCTATAAGCAAGAGTGCAGCGGATATTCCCCATCAGCATTCGCATATTTAATGACCAGCGAATATTGCTTTCATGAAGAGTATTTCATTGGCATGTTCCTACTGATCAGGAAGAACTGGAAAACTGTGGTAATTAATTAGACACCTTGAATAAATACAGGATTTCTGCATATACTTTTTTGTACAACACCTGAATACTATGTTTCAGTCTGAACTGTTTGTTCATGTCTTCTCTAAATCCGTCAGGCAGGCTATGATTCTGCACTATCCTCTAAAACATAAGCAAATATTATCCTGGGTACAAAAAAAAGAGGAAACTTTCTGGCCTTCCATGCTATTAAGCAAAATAGGAGGGCAAGGTATGGTGTAAAGCTAACACAGGAGTAGTTCCATGCTTGTGCATTTCAGAGCATATCCTAGCCAGATAGAATCCAGCCAGATAAGTAAGAAAATCAGTTTCATAAATAAGGATACCAATTAACAGGGTTAGTCAAGAGAGAATGCAATTCGTGCAAGGGTAATGATACTGCTAATGCTCGATTACAGTGAGGACTCCAAATATCCATAATTGATTCGAGCCACAGCTGCAGCCCTGAGCCTACCTATCAGCAATACACATGAAATTATAACATTGGTGGCAATTAGTAAAAAAAAATAATAATTCAAAGTCTGACTAGAGAAAGGCTTTTTTCCAAAGTGAGAATGAAATGAAGATCCCATCTCAAACCTTTGCCCCGTCACACTAATTGGAGCACTTTCTTCCTACTCAGCCTATTGCATCAAATATCTCAAATCCTCTCAAACGTCAGGTCTGTTTCCACTCAGCAGTGTTTGCTGCTCTTAAATGCTAATTGTTAATTTATTTCTCTTTCCAAAATCTCTCTGAGAGCATGAAGGTTTTCTTCATTGAATCAGCTTGTCCTGGGGATATAGTTAAACCTTCCTTTGATCAGTGTTTAATCCTTTTAGATGCTCAAGGGGGTGTATTTTAGTAACTATGAGAAAGTAATTATGACAGGAAAGAGATTGGGAGGATTATAGCTCCTGTAAGCAAACAAATGACCAATCAGAATTCTCTATACCTTCTAGAAGGCTTTGTAGAAAAGAGATCATGCTAGAGAATGTAGAATTTGCAACTCTAGCAATACTTTTAGTTAAGCAAG